>NC_056424.1:7500000-8125000 GCF_905147365.1 Aricia agestis | reverse complement strand
TACAGAGCAAAAATAGGCTAGAAATTGTGTTTTTTGTCCCTACAAAAACATGAGCCCCCCCCCCCTAATTTTTTTATTTTATTTTAATATTATTATTAAATATTAAAGAACACATATATAATAAAAATGTGTTAAAAATTCCAATCCCTATCTCTTGCCATTATTGATATGGAGCGAAAAAGGCCGAAAAAATCACGTTTGTTGTATGGGAGCCCCCTTTAAATATTAATTTTATTTTGTTTTCAGTATTTGTTGTCATAGCGGCAACAGATATACATAATAGTTCTTGAGATACAGCCTGGTGACAGGCAGACGGACAGACGGACAGACAACGAAGTCTTAGTAATAGGGTCCCGTTTTGACCCTTTGGGTGCGGAACCCTAAAAAGAAACAAAATACACTTTTAATTAAATCAAGCTGGGAAATACAATAAATAGTATTTTTATCTCAAACCTGTTTCAACACTCAAATTCTCACTCTTAGCTTATCTTCACATCGATTAAGAGGATTCCACACCGCCATTTTTTCCATACAAACGTTGTCCCCTGTTTCCTCCCTGGATAATGCTAGTAGAGTTATAATTTTTTTCCTGAATATCTACGGCCACTAATACAATGTCCCTATGTTTTCTTTTTTTTCATAATTTGATTATTAAATAAGATATGAACGTTCAAAAACCCAAAAAAATGGCCAGATTTTCCACTGTGTTCAAACGTCCAGAAAACAGATTTGGATAGATTATACAAAAAAAGCAAAACATAGGAACACAGCTCAAGCCTTTTTTTAATCTTTAATGAAAAAAGTACTTAAATCGGTTAAGTTTTGGAGAAGGAATCAGGGGACAACGAATCGTTGATTTTCTGGATTTTCTGCAGTTGTCTCTATCGCGTTCTGCGGTATAGGCTTGAGGTAAGGGAGACAGCTATAGATATTACACGTACTTTTTTTTCATTTCTCTAGTCGCTGTGGTATCCTCTTAAACATAACAAAAATACATTATATAAGAATTAAGAATGTACATACTAGTTAATAATACTCACTTATAGCTATGCGAATTTAATTAAATATATAATCACACGAGAAAATATAAAGTAATTTATTTCGCGTACGTGTTCCTTGTTATAGTCGTCTACACAAAATACTCTGATAAGTCTCATATTAGAGTTCAGTTAATCACACATCAAATACACTAATACCGGAACATTTAACTGATAAAACATTTTTGTGCTTTCATTAACAAATGTCTTGGCTCTGTAGAAGATTGAGTAAAAATAAATATTTAGTTTAACCCTTAATTAGTCGCATGGGGTCAAATCACTTTCAAACCGAAAAAAATATGTGCTAGAGTTCTAGGAATACAACGACGCTCTTGGTGTCTCCTAACTCCTATTGAGGTATCCCAATAAGTGGTAGCCGGTCAGCTAACGATGGTGCATGTGTCGCTACTCTCTTGAGCGCTGACCCCATGCGACCACTTACGTAACTTTTTTTGTCACAAGATAGGTTTATATTATTGTAATATTATGTTTAATTTTTACATTATTTTTGTTATAATTTAGGATGTTTCAAAAATATTCGTGTATATGATTATATTAACAGCAATTTTTCAAAAAATTGATTTATAAAAATGTCAATATGAGTCAAGACAGAGAAGTACGATAGGTTTCTGAAGATCAAAGATATTTTGTGAGGCCAGCCTCCGAACTTCGAAACTATACACCGATTTATGATGGCTATGAATCGGCAAGCAAGATTGACGAGTCCAGTAATGATTAAAATTATATCTGACCACCGGATGGTGATGATGATGATGGTCAGATGGTGATGACCAAAATTGCGTAAAAAAATTATAAGATGAGGAAATTATGTTTGTCAATATTATCTCAAGATCTAATTCCTTCGGAGCTACAAAAAAAATCTGGTTATCGGAGTGAAAAGTATATTTTTTTCATCTCGATATCAGCTATGGTGAAATTTTGGAGATTTCGAGACAGAAAAGAAGTTGCGTGTTTTTTTCGTTATAAAGAGGCATACCAAGGTTTTTGCTTAATAATAATAACAATTAAGCCCTCTAACAATTTGTACAATTGATACTTCGTTTTATTCATTTCTTCACCTTAATTTTCACTATTTTATTTGGGGTCAGTAGACACCCCATGCGACTACTTGTGTGACTTTCTTGATGCGCCTAATTAAGGGTTAAATGTTAACAATATTCTTGAGGGCTTTACTTTATTTGATGTCTCAAAGATTACGTAGGAAGTTAAAAAGCATATTGTTCCTTATTTTAGAGGTCTAGTTCTCATTTAGGGGTTTGTAGGTTTGTAGCTAATGTCATCAAAATAGCTGTCGGTATGAGCAACAAGATTGATGATATGTAATAATTATTCTAAGAATTGTTTATTAATATAAAGCATTAGTCATATTATTACTTTAGATGAGCTCAAAAATAAATTTCAAGCTCGAGTGATTGATACACGAAACTGTCCATTGAAAAGGGTCACTGAACCTATGGACCCTAAAAATAACGGGCTCATGGAATAAAGGAGGTCGGATGAAAGGGAAAGAAATGACCGACATAACAATTAAGCAGAACGTTCCGTTTACGAAAATTCAGACACAAAGCGAGAATGGTACGGAAAGACATGGACCAACAATTTTCAAAAATCCAAGCTACAAGTGAAATTACCGTGGAATAGATAGATCACAAGATAATAGATATATACTTTTTTTATGAAATAAGAGGGCAAACGAGAAAACGGGTCACCTGATGGAAAGCAACTTCCGTCGCCGATGGACACTCGCAGCATGGGCTGAGCTGCATGTGCGTTGCCGGCCTTTTCAGAGGGAATAGGGTAATAGGGGAGGGTAGGGATGAGAAGGGAATAGAGGAGGATAGGAAAGGGATTAGGGTAGGGGATTGGGCCTCCGGTAAACTCACTCACTCGGCGAAACACAGCGCAAGCGCTGTTTCACGCCGGTTTTCTGTGAGAACGTGGTATTTATCCGGTCGAGCCGGCCCATTCGTGCCGAAGCATGGCTCTCCCACGTATAAAATATATTGTGTTTCAATTTATACTATAGCATAAATTGATACACAATTTGTCATAATATTTTAAATCTGTTATTTAACAGCCCAACGAAATGTTTACTCGAAAAGCCCGTATAAAATATTTATAACGCCCCGAAGAAAAGGAAATGAATCATGAGGCTGATAGCAATGTAACTGATGATTTCACAGTTATAGCTGCCATCGTAAAATGTAGACATAAAGTAAGCCTGAACGAACATTGTGGCAAATCCACGACATAATATATTATGAAAGCAGTACTTTTTGTATTTTCGGCACTAACAAGAATAACTATAATGTAATAATAGCTATATTAGCGAATCAAAAATATTTAATTAGTTAAATGAAGGAAATAATATTATGTATAGGTATATAAATTATCTTATATATAAAATTCTCGTGCCACAATGTTAGGCCGCGTACTCCTCCGAAACGGCTTTACTGATTTTAACCAAATTTTATATGCATATTCAGTGGGTCTGACAATCGGCTACTGGGTACTTTTTATATTGATAAGTGCATTTGTTGAATAAATAATAGTAAATTATTACAACTCGAGACTGACGGCGACCATTGTTTGTGCGACGGGATAGCGATGGACGTTGCCATGGTGACATACTTATTTAGTCAATTCACTAAAATAATACGGGCGAAATACTTTATATATAGCAAAGAAACGTTTGCCGGGACAGCTAGTATTATATGTATTTAAGAAATCTTTTCAAATAGGTATATATCTATAGTTTAGATCTGCAAGTGATTTTGTGTTTATTCTGCACAAGAATATATTTTTCAGTTTATTTCTTTTTGCGAATAACCTATTGATTACACAAACGTTTTTAGACTACAAAGTTAAATGGTTCAGGCGGCATTCTTTGAAAACGGCGTTAGGACATTAAATATTTGTAATTGGTAAACTTTTTTAACGATGTGGTGTGTAATATAACATGTTTTTTCTGGATGCTGCAAAGTAGCAAAAATGTAAACGTAGTCATTAGATAAGATGTGTCATTCAATTCTTGTGTCTAACTTGGATAATATACACTTCAGGTTTTTTGGACCAAGATCAATAAACCATTATCAGAGAGAACCAATTGTAAGAAATACAAGGAGATAAATAGTTATATCATAGTATGAATGGTCCGTTATCTAAAATGTTAAATCGGTCACTGTTCTGATACGGCCGTACTAAAATAATACGAGTCGGTGGGCGTAGTTTGGTTAAGGTCACTTTAAGCCCGGCTTATGCGAACGCAAATTACAATTTGAATACAACATCTATGATTAAACTCGTAGTATTAGCTCGTGGCTCGTGCCGATTCGGTAAATTTATTATGGGGTATCCTATAATGACGACATCTTTTGCAGAACTCTATTATAGAGGCGATGTATAAGTTATAACTAAAAAGTAGGTAATGACAAAGGCCTTGTATAACAAATTATATTAAAATCTAGACGACCCGGTAAAATTCGTATCACTTTCCTTCTAATATAAACCTTTCTCGTACTTCCACAAATATTTCAAGACTAAAAGCCCTTCTCGAGTTTTAGGGAGACTAACAAAATTTAAACTTCATTTTGATTTAAATATAGAAGATAGGTTAAGCAAGACACAATAGAATAACAATAGATTTCCAAGAATCCACGATCGAAGGATTAAAATACAATAGTAAAGTTTTTTACCAGCAATCCTATATTTGTAATGGGAATCATCTGAAGATAAAACACCTATATAATGCGAACAACCACGAAACAGCGAGGCAAATGGGTCAAATATTAATGGGTGGGAAATAGCTATAAGTTAACTCCACAGTAGGCATAAACATGTTCCGGATTACGTAATCCTAATGATTTTGTTAATAGACGGCCTAACCTCGGCCGTTATTCCTGAGTTAGTGCCCAATACTGGTAGACTATACTTCCTTATTAATAGCTCATAAACTGGGTGCGGAATATTCGAAGACTCGAATAGAATAAAGAATAATTTTATCTAGGGGCTAAGAAGTAACAAGTAATATATTATCTATACTCCACTCGGGCTAACTTGTCGCTAGCGGTCGTTGCCTCCCTGTCAAAAACTTGTCATTTTCCATATAAACCGCGATTGACAATGAAGTGTCAGATATTGTCAATCGTGGTTTTATATGGAAAATGACAAGTTTCTGACAGGGAGTCAATGACCGCAAGTTAGCCCGAGTGGAGTATAGTACTTATTATAAAATATACCATACCTATCTTGTAATGCGTGAAATGTTCATCATTGATCTCTTGTTTCAGAATTCAAGGAAATGTTACCTAAGTATATCAAAAAATCTCAAAATTAAAGTGTTTTGGTTTACATTTTTCTTTATCTTTTATTTTTCTTTATGTATTGTAATGTGTTTTGTCTTATGGTAGTGTAATGTGATGTCTTATGTTAAATAAACGTTATTATTATTATTATTAAATATTAAATTGGGTAAAAGCCTAAAAAAGCCTACAAATTGTATAAAGTTTCAAATATTTATTCAGATATTTAAATGTCACGCACAACGAGGGCTTCATCCCTTTTAACGCTGACCCCGAGTTATCTTACATCACAATTCAAAAACCTTCAGACAGGCTGCACAATGGCTTTGAATTTTAAAATAATTCCAGGAACACCTAACTTTGAAGATTCAAATGCAAATGAAAGGCTGTGAAGCGATTAGAATTCGAAGTCAAACGACTCTATTGAGTGAATGTTGAATGGTGATAGCCAGGAGCCAAGAGAACTGCTCTTCGAAAATAGTAATTCTACTATCCAATAAATGATGCTAGTCCAATTTACGGATTCCAGCTGCCTAAGTAATGTTAATTAATGTATGTCACATCCACACTTAACTTACATATTTATTCGCACGACGTACTATTAATTCAGATCTCGTAAACGTAGTATCAAATTCCTCGCAAGCCCCTAATAGCGAGCATAAAGAGGATATTCCATTACTCTGACCTTCCTGGCAAATGGACGAAATGCGATCGATGCTGAGACGAATTCGGATGACTCACGTCTCCTGAACCCGCCTTTCTTGGCTCGATATATATAATTATTATATGTCTAGACGTGCGGCGACGACCAGGCGGCCTCTATGGAAATGTAACGATGCTGCAGTGACATTTTTGCTACAAATTCTCCCAAGTGGGTCGAAAGATAAAGGCTTATCGGATCCAAAGCCTGCTTTTATAGTAACGTCATCATCGAATGCATTCTATTGATTTTCCTTTGCAGTCATTTCAAAAATAGCTCAGCAAAGTAAATATGCTAACATGATTGCGTTGGAACTTGGAAACTCCACAATATGACACGCCCTTATTTATTCTGATTTTTGTTACACGTTTTTCAGATTTCTAACACCTATGCTTATTTGCCTATTTGGTTGTATTGAGATTATAAATGAAATTAATGTAAAGAAAAGGATTTTAGAAGTATTGACGACTTTTTTGGACATTTTACTTTTGTACCTTTCTACACTGAATTAGAATTTCTTAAACTTTCTGATATAAAATCGAGCATTTTAAATAATTGACAATTAATTTAGGGTCAATCGAAATGTCAAATAAGTTCACTGAGACCGTTATGTAACAATTTAACTGATTTTGAGGTTATATTTTCAGGGACCGAAAAAGGTGCTCTAAATGGATGGAAAATACACTACAATACAATAAATCTTTACATACCTGAAGAAAACACGAGAGCAGAAGGAATGCAATAGAATGAGGACGGAAAATACGAAGATATGACGTTCCCTAAAATGCCTTCTATCTCCATTTCATTCTAGGCAGTTATCTAAGTGTCCACTACAGCGTCATCGCTCAGGGGCAGGGAATCCTTTCACGCCACAAACTGATCACCCAATCCATCAGGCACTTGAGTCATAATTGCTCGTGAATTTTCGCACGGCACCAGGGGGACACACATTATATTATGAAATAGTAACGAGGACACGTGCTATCGCGGCAGAGAGGGACGGATTCACTGAACGTCCTTGGCAAGGGGGCGCGCGGGGCGCCTGCGGCATCAGACGTTTCAATCATCCCCCGGGGGAGCGGGATGAGAATAGGAGATGGCGCGCGCGGGAGCGAGATGCGCGATACTGTGCTATTGACCGGCCCGCAGACCACGCCCACCCGGGCGAGAGGGGCGCGCTGATGCTCCAAGTGAAAATCGAACGTCGTCCCAGGCAGACGCGGCTCAGCTGCTGCATCAAGGTTACCCGACCACACTTCCACTGCAACTTCCTACAGCTATCGGGTGTTCGATGTGCGCGTAACCGCTCCGACTTATTCCTACGAGTTGCAACGAAGGCCTTTCAATGAGTGATTAAATCATGTTACTCATCAGAGTCATCAGTCATTGCAAACATTACGAGTACAACCTCCAGGATACAATTGAATACAAAATGTACGACCTAGCACTTACGTAATTCAGTCTTTGCCAGTAGTACTATGTATATAGTATTTTATACGTGTGTTGTAGTACGCCTTGGAAACGCGCTGCATAGGTTTTTGGTAACAGCAGCTTACTAATACATACTTTCATAGACTTGAAAACACCTATTATTTATTTATTTGAGGATTTACACTAAACCATAATATGAGTAAAATCGGTTTTAAGAAAAATAAATGGACGAATATTTATGATATCCAACCTGCATAATTTATTCATGTAACATTTCGAATTTATAGAAATTGGATTTGGATATTGCGTTTCAGAGAATGCAATTTCTATAATCTAACAGAACTCAAAGATTTCTAAGAAGACTTTTCTCTTGAAGAATCACTATCACATTCGAATAGAGAAACATTTATCTAAAATGAGATTCGAAGGATTCGTACCCTTGGGATATTAAGCATGTAATGGGGTAGAATTGAACTGCACTAATTTTTTTCCTTCGCAAGATAGATTAAGTTTTAAAGAAGGAAATGATGCATGGGAATAGCTTTATGGTAATGCTAGAGAATAATAATTTTATGAAAGCATAAAAGATTTGACTGAGCTACTATTTAAAGATATAATATACAGGGTGTAACAAAACTAAGTGATAATAATTTAGGATGTGTACGTGTTTCTTATAGAGAGTTCACTGTGAAAGTAGCAGCGCTGAAAGACCCACCCTAAAGTATTATCAGTTATCACTTAGTTTTGTTACACCCTGTATATTTATACAGGATGTACAACAGGGTATTTCAGTTTCAAATCCGCCTCGCACTGGTTGTCAGCTAGGTGCCAATTATGGCCAACCAAGCGTATTGGGATTCTGCTAAACACTGTACATTCAAAACAATTGGATTTCAAATATATATTATTTGAAATTTTTGTCTTTCAGAGCTGCTACTTTCACAGTGAACTCTCTACAAGGAACATGTACACACCCTAAAGTATTATCACTTATTTTTGTTACACACTGTATTTTTGTTACACACTGTATACCACCGCACAAAACTCGATTATCGCGTGGGAACCGTACATTTTTTCGGGATAAAAAGTACCCTATATCCTTTCCCGGGACTCAAAGTATCTCCATGCCAAATTTCAGCAAAATCGGTCCAGCGGTTTTGGCGTGAAGATGTAACAGACAGACAGACAGACAGACACACTTTCGCATTTATAATATTAGTATGGATATACGACATCAACTTCAAAATATCTAAAACATGTTTAATGGTTCAATTCACAGTTTTTAATATTTTTTTTAAGAATTTTACTAATTATATCAATATTTTGTTTAAAGCTTGTTCGAATTACATGAATTTACTTAAAGGGAGAATTATTTCATCGGTTTAAAAATTCTAAAGATTGATTTCGGTATAAAACTTGGTCAACAGCTAAATAGTAAATACCGAATAGCTATTTCTTAATGAAGTTTCCGAAGGCTTACGGCGGGTTGCTCTGAGACTACGCAGCTTAGCCGCTTAATCTGTTTTGAAATTTGTAGTTAGTGCTCACCTTGCTCCTACAAATTATTATTTACCAGGAAAACGTGCTATATATTTTATAGATCCACAACCTTAAATCTTATCTAGAATAAGAAATATCACTATCGTCTATCAATAGGCAGCGGGGCTAAAATGGTCGCTTTGAAGAATCATGATATGAATCATAATATGATTCATTTTTTTCAAAATCGCAAAATGCAACTCCGCTTGCAATTCATTTCTGTATTTTTGTATTGATTTGACATTTGTCAGTTTGTGTACAATAACGAAGATTTAGAGATTAATTTTGTATTATATATGTATAATAATATGCCAGTTCTACAGTTTATTACAAAAAAAAAGAGTTTACCAATTTAAATGCAAACTCCAATAATATGTATGTAACGTGAATATGAAAGCACGACAAATTACCATAGAAAAGGCTTCATAACAGTGTCATGTTTTGCAAATTAGCTTCGTAAATAGTTGTAAGTTGTAACGATGTCCAATCTAAATTAAAATCGATAGCCCCATCAGCTATTAATTCTTGGGTAATTAGTGAAGGATCATTTAGGTAAGGGATCTTCGACATTCTTCGACGTTCATTAGTGTTTTGCCTGACTGATAAAAAGAGAATATAGGTTCTGAATCAAGTGTTGCGAATTTGTAAGAATCAGTTACTAATTTTTCCAGTTCCATATTATGTTCGATCATACTGAGATTAAAGTATGTAACGTAAAAAAATTGGAAGAAAACTAATTTTTTAAATGTTAATATTTATAGGTACCAAACCTAACCTAAATACTTTCAGACATTCCAATATTTATCCAAATAAATCACCAAGGCTTGTCTGCTGGTTTTTGCATCTGCGGTTATGTTGTAAGTGTAGGAGCGGTTCTACCAGTTATCGTCCAAGGTTAGTGAGTATTCGCAAAAACGTAACTTGGCTCGTGGCAATTCTAAATAATATTCAGCACATGGAAGTTCAACAGCCCCTTGTCAATTCTAAATTCTAATTACACCGACGACGCTTTGTGGAAGTGGAATTTGATTCATTGAGAATCTAAATATACTTCGTTCATAACTTTTGTACCTATGCGGGTGGTAATTTTCTGCTGACCCCGTACCAAAAGCATAGTAAAAGGACCCCTCCTTTTACTATGCTTTTGGTACGGGGTAGGATAACTCCGGCCCAATCCGCGATATAATTACCTACTGTCTTAGGGTTGTCAATTTAGGCGCCGCGGAGGCGCGGCGGGTTAGTGTGGGAACGTCGTCGCGGTCTCCCTACTTTAAATAAAAAGTAAAAATTTTGATTCGTTTAGCCGCGGCGCGGCGCCGTGCGAGCGTGCAGCGTAAAGTGTTAGCCCCGACTGGTTATGCCGAAATATTGTCCGAGATTTTGTTGTGTGCCGTGTGGCGACGCATTGATACTATGGCACACACATACAAGCCGCGCGCGGTGCCTTTGTATTCATACAACTTACTTATATACATATATAAGTAAGTTGTATGAATTATATAATAACTTACTTCCCCTCCTTTTACTATGCCAAAAGTCTGTATTTCAAATCATTTTATAGCCACTGCTGTAGCACAATAATTTTCTGTCGAAGTGGTACCAAAATGCAAGGACATCGCGCTTCGACTCTCAGTGAATTTGATTGTACAACTACTCGTATATTAGGTGGCAAATTGTGCTAGTGATTTCATACTAGTAAAGAAGTTCTACGGTTCTGAGTACATAATTTACAAGGATCCCCAAACAGAATTTCCAACATCGAAACCTGTTTAGTTAGAACCGTGTCTAATTAACGCTGACTATCCCAAAATACCCCGCGAGAATCGATATGTATTAATGAAGTCATACATGCGCCCTAATTAGTTGATTGACTTAAATTTCGTGTACAATATTCATAAAAACGTGCATGTGTAGAGGACTTTAACGTAACACACAATTATGATAATTAAAATGGACAAATTTTTGCTTTTCAACCCAGTTTATTAGTTAATACAATATGCTTTGGACATGTTGGAAGAGTTATGGGAATTCCTGTAACAAATTAAATTTGCGTGACATTGAAAAAATAATAGAAATTATTATTATCAGAAGTTTTAAAAGGCTCTTACGTCTTTGCTTATAGTCTTTCTACCACTAGATAGGCAGTCTGCGATTTCAGGAATCTTTATAAAACGTTTGAGGACAACTTAAAATCCGCAAAATAGGATTTTTTCTACGGCGCGCGTAGCCCCATTCTGAAAAATTGATCTCAACCCAACAATTAATTGAAAGCCGCCATATTGGTTTTATACTCGCCATGATATGGGATGAGTGTAATGAATCGGGCACAAAGGCCTGCCCTGTCACTGGCACTCCGGTCTCCGGCGAAAAATTGTAAAATTCATGGCCTTCACCGCCCATTCATCATGTCTGACATTTGCACTCAGGCCAAGGATAACCAGGGCTTTAGGCTCTGGTCTTAAGTTTTTTGCTGAAACATAAAATTCTGTTTTGTAAGGTAGTGCGACATATTTCACTGTTGTGTTGTACGAAAAGAGATTTTTACGATTGATTGATACGAAGTTAGTAAATACTAAATTTGTACGCCTCCTTGGTCTAGTGGCATAGAGCACGGCTCTTGACTCGGAGGTCGTGGGTTCGATTCCCGCGTTGGAAACATGTTATTTCAAAGTTTGGTTAGGACAATGCAGGCTGATCACCTTATTGTCTGACATATAAGATGATCCATGCGTCGGATAGGCATGTAAAAAGTCGGTCCTGCGCCTGATCTCTCGCCAGTCGTGTCGGTCTTCCGTCCCACTGTGTTATGAGAGTAAAGGAATAGAGAGTGCGCGTGTACTGCGCACACACTTGGGTACTATAAAATTACTCTTGCGTAGCTGGCCTGGTTTCAATGAAACCGGCCACCGTCACCGAAACCGGTGTGGGAGCTATTATTATTAAATACTTACTAAATTAGAATTTGACTAAGCATAGAGAGAGAGAGTACCTCGTGGGAGATAATATATTCTTGAGTTTTATCTCATGGTACTTCTTCCAATAATGCTCAAAGTCATTTCAATCATATTAACAAAGCATCCTTTTCAGGTCCAATCCAAAAACCAGTAAATACTCCAATAACTTTTAGGCCTATTCGGAGAAATTAATTAACAAAATGATTATGGGTATTCCTATTCAATAGTATCCCATACATACCAGGTATTTTGATACTATAATTACTCCCACACCGGTTTCGGTGACGGTGGCCGGTTTCGGTGACAGTGGCCGGTTTCGGTGACAGTGGCCGGTTTCATTGAAACGAAGCCGGTACGCAGTACACAAGAGCACTCTCTATTCCTTTTACTCTCATAACTCAGCGGGACGGAAGGCCGACACGACTGGCGAGAGATCAAGCGCAGGACCGATTTTTTACATGCCCAACCGACGTATGGATCATCTTACTTGTCAGACAATCAGGTGATCAGCCTGCATTGTCCTAACGGCTAACCAAACTTGGAAATAACACGTTTCCAACGCGGGAAGCAAACCCACGACCTCCGAGTCAAGAGCCACGATCTAAACCACTGGAACACGAGACGTATTTTGATATTGATGGATGCATGACACAGATATTTTTGCGTGTATTGGCTAAAATAAATCGAGGTCGTTGGACGGCTAGTGTGTGGGCCGACCGCATCGGTCAGTTATTAGTATTACACCTGCCAAACACTTCCTGGAACACAACATTTGTCATATGATGCACTGTAGCTGGAAAATCTCACATCTTCTAGAAAACGTTACTTCTAGATTTTCCTTCTCTTTATTCGTATTCTCAAGATTGACGTGACCATCAAAACGTCTTGCTTTTTGAGTTTTTTTTTACCTTTATTCTTTCCTAGTAAACTGTCTTATGGAATGAGTAGCTTGGCAGCTGATAAAATAGCTTACTTTCAAAATTTAAGAACACCTCAAATGTTCAAAAACAAAATGGATATTAAAAAATTTTTAGAGGACCGATCACCAATGGATATTCATTATCGATCCAAATCTATGGACCATTGTTGGTTTCTCAAGTCCCAAGCATCACAGTTAATAGGCGTCACGTAAGAACAATAGTAAATTTAGAAATCAATAGCTCTAATAAAAAACTATGTTATTCTGAACTGAAAACAAGGGCATTATTTACTTATTTCCATAATATGTAGGTAGGTGTATCCCTTGAACCTTGCCATTACGAACTTGTGTGGTTTCTGTTAAGAATGTGAAAGGTCGCCGTTTCTTTGCATCCTCTTATGTAAGCCCTGTCACACCTGACATTAAACTGCATAAAAACCAGTCATGGTCACGTGAATGATTTTTTATGAATTTTAATGCATAAAGAATCAACTGAACCTTTTAAAACAATAATTGGGCAAGATCCCTCAAAATTGCGTCTTCTGAAAAATTCGGCATTCAGCCTAAAACACTACCTTTTTTAAAGAAACCTTACTTACTGTTATATATTCCTTTCTATAACTAAAGCCGCCTAGTCTGAACAGACCCTAGCACTTCTTACAAGCAGCAAAGGATCGTTCACACTCATGCGTTACGCTACTCACAAATCAAGTATTGATGTAGGTCATGCTCATCTATAGCGTCTACCGTCTATACGTCCCCCAACTAACTGGATGTGGTTTATTGAATTGTATGACACGCGATCTCGCGCGGTAATAGTGTTTACAATGCGATTTATTAGCCTTCAATAGTTCTGGTAGTTTCCGAATCGAATGACCGTAAACGAATCAGGATCTTTTGTGGTAAGTAAACAATTTTTTTGGGATATCACTTTTTTACTAATAAAAAACCACGCAGCGTTTATAAGAACCCGTGTATTTGGCTGTCATAGGACTTTTTAATGTGTCAGAGACAAAGGAGATCTTGTATACTTCGCTGGATAAGTATTTTTATTAGTAAGAGGGTAAAAACATAACTTAGACGCTTTACTAAGCACAAATCAACGTCTAACTCCTTTTAATTTAAATAAGCGATTAAATATTCTCAAGTAGGCTCATGTAGAAATTGCACTAGAAACCATACGAGTTATTAGCATTTCGTGCATACGACGGCATGCAAGCTCTCACACTTCGCCATCCGCTCGCACCTAATTACTTTAGGGCTGGCGGCTAGATTTATTAAGTTCAGGGCTGCCACCTAAGATTTATTGAGCAGTTAGGGTTGATTCGGACAGACAGATTCGCTAGACGTCTCGCGCAATTGAAATCTGTCAAATTCATACAAATTTATGCCGCGCCGCGCCTCGCCTCGCCTCGTCGCGTTGCGGTCGAGGTAATGCGGGTACAGTAGAATTAATAAACGAAGAAACTATTGCCATCACGCTTCACCCTGCGCCGGCACGTGGATTGTGATAGAGAGTACAGTAAATCGAGGTAACGTAGTCCTCTAATTCCTCCTTCAAAATAGAGCCTATCTAATTTTTTTTAATATCTTCAGGAAGAGTGAGTCTATGCCTCTACATTTTTAATTTATCTTAAAGATCTTTCAAATTTGTTTTATGGTCGGTGGATTGGCGGGGTACGGGGCAGTAATTTTTTTGTTATTTTTGAAGGGTCATATTTTTTATTTATTAGTAAATTTAGAAAAAAATTGAACGTAGTAGCTTTAACAGATCCCAATATTGTATAAAAATCATTTGTCTTGACGCATTGTCCAGAGGAAAACAGTAAATAGAATTACCTCGACTTTAAAGAATTTATTTTTATGGTAGATAGTAATAACACCAGTCAGCGGTGTTATTACTAGCATAAAAATATATATTATATACCTACCTAACCAAATTTATGAAAAATTAGGCATGGCAAACTTGAAATGGCGAATAAACTAAAAGCTACAAATAAACATCCTCAAGTTATAAGACTAAAAACCGATCCTGGAAAACCATTAAGGCAACATCGAAACTGTCTAGAAATTCCAAATCGATTTAAATTACGGGCAGACAGTTGGATATTTTCCCGATTTCCCTCACGTACGGCAGCCTTAATTGTGTTTCGTTGCCTGAGCAATTAGTAATGTTACTCTAGAGTCTAGCAGCTCCGGCTACAATGAAGGCGTTAAACACATTGTAAACGAAATATTCTTTCCTGTCAGCACTGTTTGCATAACATTTAGAACACGCCATGAACAATCACCAAAAAAATTCTGCTAACGAAGGATAAATTCAGTAAGCGAGAATTAACAGTCCATTAAAATGTCCTTTATCCTAGGTTTTTGTGCAGGCTTTAGGTCTGTATCATCCATTTTTGGTAGTTTAAAGACTCAAGTTCAAGCAACCCGTTTTCACAATGTTTATTTTTTAATAACAATAGTATAATTATGTATATATATCTACGTTTTATAACAAGTGCGACAATGCCCAAAGCGAAATTATGTGTAATTATATAAATTTTATAATTAAACACCCATTGTTACTCTCAAACGCATCCGATGGTTGTGGGAAGAGCAAAATCTAAATACAAACCGCGTAAATTACTATCAAGTACAAAAAAGTCCCACCATTGTGAAGATAGGCTAAGATTTCAATAATTTGAGTACTTACTTTAATAGCAAATTATAACTACGTACGCATTTACATATTTAAAATAAGTACAGTTTAAATAGAGAAACAACTTACTTTGAAAGACAACAAAACAAGCAATTAAGTAACTTGTAAGGGATGATGATAAAGCAGAAAGAATAGGTCAGTGTGTAAAAGAATCATAGATTATTGCAAATAATAAAAGCTCTCGACTTTTGTAGCGAAAGGAAATTGAGTACGAACTACAAAAAAGACCACAATGTCTGGGAAATAGGTTGTCTTCTTTCATACACTGACGTGGATAGATTATTTTGTTTTGGGTTAAATTAATTCGCCTTTCAAATGCGACCCGAGATATGTCTTTGAATAATTTCAACCGAAATTGTCTGCGGAGGAAAAAAGTTTCATTACTTTGCCCGATTTTATAGATTGCTTTTATTTTAAAAAGAGCATGACTAAATGTGTAGGCAAATATCAAGTCCCAGTATGTCCACCATAAGCGAAACTTGGCAAATGAGAGAAATATGTTTTTGGCTATTGATAAATTTATCGGAGTTTGAAAAATATCGCTGTGGACTCACCGGATTTCGAAAAATAGGTACTGGACTTACCTAGCTTTGATAAATCTTATTTTGACAATCCCATACTGAGGGTTGCGTCATCGTTATATTTTACTAAGCCATAAAATAAAACACATCTTATTACAATATAGTTTAACTTTATTCTCGGCATTTTTCTTTTTAACTTTTGACACAGACATCTTCTTTGCTCTTTCAGGATTCACCACACTAATTTGTAGAATGCATTCTTCCATTTTACTCACAAAATTCAATAAAATCGACGACAGTGAGGTGTATTTCTTTCGAAAATTCTTTAAACTGGGAGCCATCTTGGACGCCATTCTTAGTTGTGATTGGCCGAAGTGGACGTGCTTGAGTTTGATCTCGATTTGTCAATGGACGTACTGAGTTTTGAAATAAATCGTCGATTTTAAACGTTGTTTTTATACAGTTTTTGGGGACTAACCGTGATTTGGAAAAAAGAAACAAAGAAAACTAAATTTCAAATTTAGCGCCATTCATAGTTCAGTTTCGAGTATGAGTGTGACTTGCCGGGTTTTGATATTCACCTACACAAATATTGTCATCATGCGGCATGCGCCATCTTGATTGCAGAATCGACGTGGATTTTCTTAATTTTAAAACTTTATTAAAATTAAGAACTTTAAAATTAAGAAAGAAAAAAATTTAAAACTTTATTAGCAACAATAAAAATGCCATTTATAAAAATATTTAATACAGCTACATCACTCAATTATTTTACAGTAATCACAGGGAAGGTTTGATGACAACAATTATGAGTTATTTCACATGTCATGTTTGAGTGACCGCATGGTCACGAATAACGTATGCACGGTGAACTATGAAGTGTCAGCAAAACAATGGATATTTTTAATAGGGGTGTAAAGCACGTAGGTATGAACAAACATTTACGCACGATTGCGCAAAATAACCCAACGCATCCACATAAAAAGTTCGCATTGCGCCAAACCTGGTACAATATTGACGATGCGTGGCGCGTATGTCAATATCGCGTGCGCCAGTACCAGTCGGGTTGTTTTATATGGTCTGAGCATTGACATATTACTATATTTTCGGTGATCTCATACATTTGTACAATGCCGAAGCGAAAGACATGGAACAGTCAAAAGTCTAGAAATATTCTTTAAAGTTTCAACCACGTTTTTTGGGTGGGATAGCAAGAGAATAAGGATTTTATAGACGAAAGTTATTGTTATAAATGTCTGTTTTAAGGTTTTATCCCTTTAATCTTCTGATCGTAGGTGGGATAGAATGAGAATTAGAGAGTGTGGTCAGCGGTAATCTTTCAGGAAATATGCCTACTTATCATTCGATTACGAATCCAGAAATTTTGAGCGTATAGCTACCACTTAAAATGGGCGATGTTACTCCCCATGTAGAGTACATAGCTTGTACGCGCAGTTTGACGTCGCTACGTTCGATGTGCGACATTCTGAGGCATGGCATCTCAATGGGTTTTTATCTCCAACCGCAACCGCCTTCACGAGCGGTCGAGGCCGCCTGGTTACGTCACCCGCAGGACCATTAACGACCAAGAGGTACTGCCGTTTTTGGATAATTTAATACCCGCTTATAACTACACCGATTTTAATGGTATGATTATTTAACGCTTTTTGTGTTATTACAAAAAACTCGGACTGAGTTCTGATCCGAGCCCTAACAAACAACCGAAAGAACATTACTCGTCATCAGTCGTCACTCGTAAGCGAAGCACTTAACCTCCAATTTAATAATATTTTTTATTCCTTTATGTCAAATCTTCTGTTTAGAAACATAATGTTTTGCTAAGAACTTTTTTTTCCAGTTACTTTTTTTTATAAATCAAAGTGAAGCCCTTTTATTTTTTCTGATTACATAGAGATATCATGCCCTACTACTAACAGTCAATGAATTTACGTGCACGTGACTTATTGGATTAAACTCAATAATTCGCGAACGCAACGCATCCACGCAGTGCGCACACGCAGCTATGCGCGTGGGTCGACATTCCTTTGATGAGCTCTGAAACGGACGGCTGTATTCAATGCTTTAGACAGTTTTCAGGTTTCCGACTTATGCACTAAGGTTTGTCATAATATTATAGATTATCCTTATTATAACATTTGATAGACTTTGAAAAGCCGTCGACGATCAAAGAAAGGAAAAAAGTTGCCGAAGTTCATTCATTACATTTTTTGCCAATAAAAACGAGTTATTTATGACAATAAATATTTCCGCAAAACCTAATTTACCCTTGTTACATCTACGACACTTGACAATGACCTTGTAGCTACCGGAATTTTCTCATCAATGGGAACTCTGAATCTCTGTTACTCTTAGATTAATTAATATGTGAAAATGTGTACATAGTCTTGCGACAATAAAACATTAATTTCCCCCTTCTCACAATGTAGTTTTATTTATGTTAACAAATTAGTGTAAAATATCATCATCATCTTAACTCTTGAATACATAAATCTGGAGCAGGGTTAAAAAAATTCGGCAATAGAACTGGACAAATTTAATAAAATTAAATTAAGAAATTAAAAAAAACCCCCGCCAAACAACTTTAAAAAGTAATGAAATAATATATTTTACTGACTTTAAGTTTAAATAATTCCTAAGTGTAAAGTATTTTAGTCCATAATTATTGTTGTCACGGTGTGTCGGGGGACCGCCAACAGTGTCTTTTGCATTTTGTATCGCCATGTCACTGATTGTCTCGATTCGGTTCACTGTGAACTGACCCTAAAACTATACATAATATTATGTGAAATAAAACATCTACATTAGCGGTCCCCCGACACACCTTGACAACAATTATGGACTAAAATATCACTTTACACTTAGGAATTATTTAAACTTAAAGTCAGTAAAATATATTATTTCATTACTTTTGAAAGTTGTTTGGCGGGGGTTTTTTTTAATTTCTTAATTTAATTTTATTTCATGCTTTTTAAACTTGTGTTGGCTATAGTGCAGAATAATTCCTATCAACAGGATCATATTATATCCCAATGAATACCATCTAGGAATGTCCTTTTGGATGAGGCCGTCAATATGAGTCCAAACATGAAACCTCCACTTTGGGTTCATATGGAGCTCGGCTCCTATAGAATCCAGGTGATGTTGCAGCAGCAGCATGCAAAAATGTATTGGTTATCTACGTCTTATTAGTTGTCGCAATTAAAATGTGCCCAAACACGAAACCATTGCTCTAAGTTGTTGAGGAGTTGGGTATCCTATTGATTACCAGGTGATGCTGCAGCACCAGGTCAACTTTCCATTAATGTGTAAATATTCATAAATGTCACGTACTAGAATCCAATAAAGCCCACCAAACGACTGCAATTTGCTAATTGGCCCTTCACGAACCAGATAAACTGCGATTTTTCAGCACGGAGCAGGCTGATGATGATGAACTATAGCTAAGAACACTCTCAATTAAGTCAGCTTTCAAACAAAAAAAAAAACCAGATCAAAATCGGTCCACCCGTTTGGAAGCTACGATGCCACAGACAGACAGACAGACAGAGAGACAGACACGACAAACTTATAACACTCCTCTTTTTTGTCGGGGGTTAAAAATAGGTACCGTACAGACAATTTGAAACGCATTACACGGCAATTATGAATGTCCAGAGCAAACCAACGATAAACAAGGCAAAAACGAGCAGGAAACGGGGTATTTTATAAAGAAGATAACACTCAGTACAACAGACCCCGATAATAATTACCAATTGTTAGCGGCCATTTTTGAGCGTGAGTCACCCTGCGCCTACGCACGACAGACCAACGCGGTCTACCTACAGCGAAAAGCGAGGTTTCACGAACCGTTGCATAACACCGCAAAAATGATTGCAAACAACGACTTCTGGATACGAGTATTTCGCAATCGAATAGTGAAATGCCGCGGTCTGGCGGTGAATACTGATCGACGTGTTTATGCCGTTTTAATTGTAATTTCACCTAGTTTCTCCGCAGCCCGCAGACTCATTTCACTTAAATTCTTTTGCGTTACACAATGTACGCAATGTAATGGCTTTGTGTGAAAGGATAGAGAGACGCCACGATGCGTGAAGCAAAGATTTAAGGGCGGCCTCTCATTTCCGATGAATAGTTTCAATTCGCCTCAAATGGACTGGTTTCTCGGAAAGCACATTTTAGAAACCCCCATAAGAAACAAGATCGGAAGCCAGCGAAGAATCGAAATCCCGCAATTAACTGACCGCCTTTAGACCACCATCACAGCAACAAGACATCTGCAGTCCATGGTTTCTTTCTAGTATGAGAGGTTGCACCTCCATAGTCCAGTGGTTAAGAGCGTGGCTCTTGACATGGAGGTCGTGGGTTCGATTCCCGCATTGGAAAAATGTTATTTCCAAGTTTGGTCAGGACAATGCAGGCTGATCACCTGATTGTCTGACAAGTAAGCATATAGCACTGCGTAACCAAGCAAGCAGGTGATCCATGGACCATGCGTCGCATGCCCATTCGACGCATGGATCACCATGCGTCGGATGGGCATGTAAAAAGTCGGTCCTGCGCCTGATCTCTCGCTAGTCTTGTCAGTCTTCCATCCCACTGGGTTATGAGAGTAAAGGAATAGAGAGTGCTCTTGTGTACTGCGCACACACTTGTGCACTTAAATCAAATCAAATCAAAATATTTTTTATTCAGAGTAATTTTTTTACAAAAATATTTCTGAACGTTGGTACTAAGGTTCGGGAACTAACCCGGCGAGAAGAACCGGCGTAAGAAACTTGCACGGGGCCATCTATTACTAAGAAGATGGAAAATTACAATTTGAACATAGGTATATATAGTGCACCAAGGCTTTAAATGAACATGTCAATGGGCGCTGCTGGTAAACAAGAACTGTCAAAAATGACGTTTTTGTATGAAAACAGCTATAAAAATTACTCCTGCGTACCTGGCCTGGTTTCAATGAAACCGGCCACCGTCACGCAAACTGGTGGGGGGTATTATCATGAGAGGTTGCTCAAATATATTTAAAACTTGCTGCAATATTTTCAGAATGCCTATTCAAATAATACGAGTATGTTGAGCGTATGTCTTTATGGTGTCCAGTTTTAGAGATTTCCAGTTCAACAGTAATAAACCCATAATTCGTAAGACGTTAGTTGATTCCCAAAGTGAACGATCATTGGGATTTAATATTGGCAAAATCCAAATATGAGTCAGAAACGCTCTAATTTATTACAAGGATGGGCTATCCGGCCATACTCTTATCAATATCATTTATTAGGATCTTGACTTTATTATTATTGATGTAATTCAACAATCGCAGTGTACGTACGTTTAATCAATTAAGAACTTGATCGGCCTGCCAAGAAATATGTATAGTGTGTGCCAAACTATTCTCTTCCGACAAACCTTGGAGCGGCAACTTGTTTGAAGGACATTCCCTCTTCAGATTTCAGGTCAAGTAATCTACGCGAGGCCTAAACTTTTTAATTAGGTACGCTACGCTAAATGTGTAATAGACAAATGTGCAGCTAAAGCTACTCTATATATTTAAAGGAAATTACATGATACCCATTTATTTTCCACAAAGTGGTTCTGAATGACATTTAGAATCGAATATATATAACTTGTTGGTATAGCTAATAGCCCGCAATATAGTTTGCTCGGAAATGTTTTATCGTGATAAAAACTATTAATATGCTCTAGCTATATTGGTGCAGCGGTGGAAACTAACATACTGACTCTCAGATTGTTCTCCAGGAGTCTCATAAATATTGCGTGAAAGAACCTTGCCTGACCTGGCGTCGGTTTTTTCTTGTAAGTCAGAAGTGGGCACGTTAGCAGCATTTAGTCTATCAATTAAGCCATTATAGGGACAAATTAGTGTCCCAATTCTTGACACGGTAACCCTGTAATCAGTAGACAGCATGATGCAGACATGATGTCAGTCGCTGATCCCTGACCCGTCGATTAACTGACTCATTTGATAAAACGCCTAAGGTGCCGTAGCTTGTGTTAATTGTATTAATAACTAAACACCTTGAACCCTCATTCTCATTGAAAGACATTTTACATTCTCTCTGGGATCGAGGACGATGGTATGACCACTAATCCAGTAGCAGATGGTCAGGCAGGAGATTGGCTTCAGTAGCTATTCCATCGTGGATACCGCACACATGCGGCAGCCGGCTGCCGCTTGAAGATTGATGGGTTAAACATCTCTCGTAATAATTTTCAAATTCTGATCGCCCACTGGTTCTCGTCAGAGTCGAGATGTGTCTAGCTTTCTTGTGAAGAAATGTCCAGTGTCAGAAGGATAATCCAAATTCTGTTGAGTTGAAGATATGTTTTGCTGATAAAAGTATCTCGCTTTCCTTTTAATCTCTCCTAGACACATGCACACATCGAAACTAACTATTTACCGTTAGCCTAAAAAACTGCAAGTGAAATCTGTTCAAATAAAATCAGTTGGTATACATACAGTAAACAAAAACACGCATTTCATTATTTATTCCACTATTATTCTAATGCGATTATAATTACCTTCGTTACCAACTAGCTGTACACAAAAATAATATTATTATCCTCACAAGAAGCTGTGGTTTCATTAGGACAATGACCGGAATTAATCTAATCTAAGGCTTTACAAGTTCCTACAAATATTACTAACATCACAATATGTGGCAGTCTCAAGTTATTAGATTGCAAGTTGCAGCTTAAGTTTTAGTACACTTTACTGCTACATTAACAATATGCTTCTCTGAATAAATGTACTCCTATAATATAGCAGATAGCTGTACAGCACCAATGTGTACCAAACAGTAAGTTTGCGTTTATTTACAAGGCGCATGTGTTATTATAGGTTAGGTGCAAATAGGCAATTTAATACAGCGCCATGTCAATCAATCAACAACAATTCACGCGTGTTGCAATAATGATATCATTAATAATGTCACGTTAGCCGGTCGTCACGCTCCCGTGACGTCACCGCCGAGGGTCACCAGTTTTCTATTCGTGTTGCCGGGTGACGCACGCGCCGGTGTCGTCACTCGCTCGTCTCATGTATTTATACCATCTGCTATCTCCCTTACTCTCATCTCGTCACATGTATTTTAAATACCATCTGCCATCTCCCTCACTCTCATCTCTCTGTCATACCGCATCATTATTTCTACCGCATTTCTTAGTCTAATGATAGCATCATTAATAACATCTGGAATTTCGCCGCAGTCATCCATCAGGTGTAACGAAAGGCCCGGGTTTGGGCTTTGTGGTTATACATGGAATGGGGTTTCTAGTTCAATTTATAACTTAGGTTGTAACAGGTCATAATTTTAGATGAATGTCCATCTAACATAGGTCTATGGTCTACCCTGTATATGTTACTGTTAGAATGCAGAATACGTTAACGTGCACATTACCTAGGTAATCTGCAGATTCTCTGATACCATCCATTAAAGTGTGAAATTTTTAAATAAATAAAGTTTATATTTGCACTTTACCTAGTTAGTTTCCATTATCTTCCTTTGTAAAAGTCCTAAAAACTTTCACCTAAGCTTGCCAACCTAAGAATGTTGTTGTTTTGAAAATTGTTTTTTTTCTAGTTGATACGATCTGTTATTTTATTAGTGGAGTAACATTTTACTTAAAATTTTATAGTTTATTCTTTTGTTTATGTCCAAAAAAATTATATTAAATTAGTATAGATAATTCTCTACAACTAAATAATATCCTTAATTCAAACTAGAACCTGTTTTTTGCACTTTAACTGACTCACCCAGATAATCTGCAGAATACCTTGTTAATCTGCAGTCTAAATGGTTTACGCACACTAACGGTAACATATAAACAAAGTTCAGCATTAGCCTCTACCACTACCAATTTAAATAAACACTTCATTGCACAAGAAAGAAATATAATGGCAGCATAATTTGGAGAAGTTGCAATTTCGTATCATGTATTTATACTTAGATCAAAATAAAACAGAATGCAGTATACAATTCAAAAAGTATAGAGTGGCATGTCATAATTCCTACATTTAGCTAAATCCTACTATTTTACTGTCCAAATATTATAGCGATAGCATCAAGCAAACTATGCAGCATCAAGCATATTTTTAATTGACAAAAACATATATTTAAGGAAAATGACTATTGAAAATATGTTTACTATTTACGTTATAAATAGGTATTTATGTTATATTGGAAACTAAAAAAAAAAAACTATTATGAAAGGAAAATGGAATAATATAATTAATTATGAATTCTTACTAGCAGCTGACCCATGCATAGTGCATAGTGCATACTGCATACCCACATTACTTAGTAGGTAGATTTTTCGGAAACACATACAAAATACTTATGAGTTAATATAAAATGTAAAGTTTCCATGTAAATGGTCCTTATATGCTGTTTAAATAAACTTGAACTTCTGAATGATAAAATAACTTAAAATGAACTATAGCAGGGGTCGGCAAGTAATTTTAGGTGAGGTCCGGATACTATGGGAAAATTTCAACGATGTCCAGAAAAAAACACACTTGTCTTATGTAGCTTAAAAATATTATTTTAATTAAGAAAGGTATAGTATACATATTGATACTGGGTATAAAATACATTACAATATTTTGCAGTCCAAGATTCAACCTATCTAGTTATTAATTTTGTTTCCTAAATTATAGTATAATTTTTTTATTACATTAATACTTCGATCGCAGATTACAGGAAATGCTATTGTATTCTTTTGTTGTCGCGATCACCGGTGCTCTTGTGGCCCTTATGGGGTTAAAGAATTAAAACCTTACTACTTATATTAACACCTCCATCGTGGGTATAGCAGATACAATAGATTTTCAATGGTTATGCAGCAGCCGGCCGCCACTTGGTGATTGATGGGTTAATATTTAAATCTACAATTTGTAAAAAAGTACTACATTCAGTCTAAAAGTACATTAAGACACCTGAAAGCTTTGTGCAATGATTTTTTTCCTAAAGGCACAAATTTTTTTAACAATGTTTGTTTGTATTTGTTTATTTGACGACCTCTGTGGCTCAGTGGTGAGCGCGTTGGTAGCTCAAGCCGGGGGTCGCGGGTTCGAATCCCGCCGACGGAACAAAAAGTTTTCAATGTTCCCGGGTCTGGATGTGTATGATATAATAAAAATCTTAAATATATATATAGTATAAAAGTATTAAATATATTTCCGTTCTCTGGTACCTGTAACACAAGTCCTTTAGGTACTTAGCACGGGGCCAGACTGACGTGGTGTGAAGCATCCATAGATATTATATTATATTATTATATTATATTTTGTCCGATTCTTTGTTTGTCTTGTCAACACAACTTATTTTATGTTGATGCTCTTCTTTTGGCAAATAAAATGAGTAATATAGTCGGAACATCAGAGTGCGGGTACAAAATTTATGTTCACTTAGAAACAGTGTAAGGGACTGATTCCAATGCAGTAACTTGAGACCATATATGGTCGCTGTTAAGCATAAGTGTCCTAACCCACAATTTTTTTTTTGTTGATAAATTTTGAATGCAGTCTTGTTATAAATCATTTATAGAACATAACTGATGCAGTTATGTTCTATAAATGATTTAGAACAAGACTGCATTCAAAATTTATAACTCAATACGTAATTTTTATGTGGGTTAGTACACAAATGCTTAACAGTGTCCATATACAATATACAGAATTATAATAAGTAAAAATAACATAAAAGAGAATATGAATAAAAGCTGAGTAAATAATAAAGGTTTCCTAGAAATTATGCATTCATTAATTACCTTAGTGTTATTTACTATTATAATGGACAACCTAACAGTATTTATTATGAGTATCTACTTGTGTTGCTGATAATAATATTAAACTAATTAAGTGTGTATCGTGTACACTATGATATTATATCTAGAATTCTGAAAATACTGTTTCAATAAATTGATGTCAAGCATTTGGCACAGCGGATAGTAATATAAGTAAGTCTATTATTTTAAAATTTCCTAATAATGTCATGTCATTTGTAAATAATGTATATTAATATATATAATATAAATCTAAATTATCATTTAGAAGTTGCAACAGAGCTTAGCTTATATGAAATAGGCTGTAACAATGCTGCAACTACGGCAGAGTTGGATGAACTACACAAATATTAAAAAGTAAACTGTATGATTCAACAACCAATATTGAGTGGTCAATATATAATACTTCTAGTTATCATACTTCTAGTCAAGCAACTTTCCTGTAGTTGAGTAACAGCAACAAAGCAAAAAACCATTGTACAGAACTAAAATTATATACAGTATACATAGTACAGAACTAAAAGACTTATGTTACATACAGTGTTACATACACTACAGTAGTGGCCAGACATTTTGTTAGGTGATGAGTTCATTACACTCATTAAGTAGAGCAGGGTTTTCAACAACTTATTATATATATTTATTAATGAACAAATTAAATCCCTATTGTAATGTGAGAACTTGCAAATATTGAACGGAAATAAACTTGAATGTTCCGAATACTACACTACATTGCACAATTATCAGTTAAACAGACTTGTAATCACTTTATTCATTAAAATGTGCAGTAAAAAACTTTATTATATTATTTATTATTTGTTATAATAAATAATATGAAAGTGTTCATTGTCATGTTTCAACCACTGAACCATTTGGTATGAAAATATCTTGAGTCTCGGCAAATAAAGTTGAAGTTGAATAATACTTTTTAGAGGTTCTTTTATGATATTATAATGTATTTATGATCAGTTTTAAACTTTATATGAAACTGAAGAATGAGGTTATTACATATTATCTAATTGGACCTGTAACATTTTAACTGCCTCAATGTACTTCTGATAGTACATTTTATAGGTTATATCACAGAGATTACTCGCTATAATATGCACTAATAATACTCTGTCCAAGAAGCCGGTTAGTCTAGCTACCGATAATACTCGAGTATTTATTTTTACCCGTTACGTAGGCACAGCTGTCTCGGTCGTCTCGCCCGGCCAACAGGGATAAACGTGATTTTCTACAAACTGAACTCATCAAAAACCTGTCTTTATATTATAATTCCGACTGAGAAACCATGTCTGCAGTCTGCGCCGAAACCCGCTTTGCTATATTTGGAACACGTTTTCCAGGCCCCGAGAGAGATCGACCGCTCTAAATAGCTTTTTCACTAACTTATACACCGTGTGTCGGCAAACGCTCCACGTACCTCGGTCGTTCCTGCAGTGAGCCGACGTGATGCACAATTATTTCCCAGCGATTATAAACACAATTTCTGCACTCAACACGACGAGAGTACACAGGGCGTGCGATCACTCATTCACAGCCGGCAGTGGATAATTCACAATTACTGACTAGTCGCACACTCGCAAAAATAGAAAATACACAGATTACACTAACCTAAAATCTATGATTTCCACAATAAAATACAGTAAAACGGAAACAAAAATCGCGCCAACTGTCAAACTAAAAAAAAACTACAAGCACCTGCACATCGCGCGACCGCGCGGCTCGAGTCCGCTTTTCTGACTGGACGATTCACGGATGACGGGTTTCACGAATCGAATCGAAGTTCGAACGAGTGACTCCGAGGCCACGAGCGCGAGACGCGAAATTCGTCGTTCCGTCCGTGTGTCCGTCATAAATATACGTCTTGTCGTCGACTGCGGCTTGCAATGCCCAACTCAATTTTCTTGTGTAAAACAGTAACCATAAATAATAATAATATTATATATAATAGATAACAACATATCTATGGACAGCGCGTACGAGCAATTATTGAACAAATAAATGTAGGTACCTTTACATTTCAAAAAGTACGTTAAACTATAAACTATGTAACATTTTTGCTGTGGTAAAATTTTGGTTAGAATCATATAAAATTTTCTCACTATTTAAATACTTTAGGACAAATATTGGATTACAATTGTTATCCACATACACATATTATGACATATTAACACAAAGCTATAATTATTGTTATGAAAAAGAGATACAAAACACGTACTCGATGACTCGCGCAAAGTCGGGACATACTGCATAGAGCGATAGTTAAGAAATTACAGCGAGAATTTTGTTTTTTCTATAGCTGTCATTTCTTGTCTACTTCTTCTTTTTTTTTTTCATAATATAGCGCTCGGCTTTTTATCCATGGCCAGTGTCAAGTAAAATATGGCGGGATTTTATTTTAATGAAAAGTTTACAAAATTTAAAGTCGTTTTTCCAGATGATCGTCAAGTCGAGAGTCTAGTAAAAGTCTAAAAAAGTAGGTAGTCAGTATAGTCAACGAGTCAAGTCAGTTGTTTTAGTAAGGTGGTAGACCCTCAGAATTACAGGAAAATAAGTACCTACCCTGTACTAAAACTTTCGATGGAGTTTTGGAGGGAACACAAAATGGCACGTTTCTTGAAGTTGTATCTCTTGCCCACACTTGTGGACGACATCGAATATTTAATGGTTAATCTACCAACATTACACATTAAAAACCGAAATAACACAATTTTAGGAAAATAATTTAAAAACACAACGTCACTCTTTGTACCCAGTAACCCAGCAAAACTCCTCTTCTTTTTTTCTTATTATATGGCACTTCGGCTATAAAACCATGGTCAGTGTCGAGTAAATGGCGGGAAACAATCAAAGATCTCTAAACCTGTATAGTATAGACAATTATTATTATTTTTAGCATCGTTTTCAATATATCGTCAGGTTGAAAGTCTAGTAAAAGTCAATGCAGTCAAGGAGTCAAGTCGGTCGATTCAGTAAAGCGGTAGACGCTTTAGCTCCGTGCGTAATTTGTATTATGTGCGCTTTACTGAAACTTTCGATGGAGTTTTGGAGGGAACACAAAATAGCACGATCTTACTACATCACTTTCCTACTGCACTTGTGCATGAAAACGAATATCTAATGGTTAATAACCTACTTAACCAATGTTACACATTAAAAACCCAGTAAGTAGTAAATATAGGTACAAACAACACCACTCTTTCAGACTTTCACATTCCCGGCAAAACTCCACTTCTTCTTCTATAGCTGACAAGCTACTGTGAAACTGTAAAGTTAACCTTGCAAATTCATAAACAGTTAAAAAGTATCTACTTAGTTAAGTAATCATCTGTACCCGGGGCGAATACCAATAGGCAATAACCAAACCCAAGATTAGAATCGACAGGTAAACCCAATACCCATTGGTAAACCCTAGATTCCGAAATAATATTAAAATCGTTGTTACTTTGACAAAGTGTTTTCCTTGAATAGTCGAAGAGCCAAAGCCCAAAACCGAGTATTAATACATATATAGTAAGTCAAATAATTACATAATTTTATGTTTATTTTTTTCAATTATTAGCCTCAAAAAATCTTATTTGGTTTTAGATTAAGGTAAGGTGAGGTAAGAGGGACGCGGGGGGAAGAGAAACTGTAACTAATAACAAGAAAACTATAACGCCGAGCTCTATGGTCACTAAGTCAATAACTTAGCAGTATTAGGCGTACAGCTCGACAAGGCTTTTAATGAACGTGGGTGACATTGACGGGAGCGCTGCTAGTAAATGAGAACTGTCAAACACTAGCTAGGAATCATTTTCAGAAAATGTCTTTTTATTCGTGTTTTATCGATAATCGATAAACTGAAAAATATGACTCTTTCTGACATCTATTGGCGAATAATAATACTATTTTGTTAGCAACTAATCGTTTTAACGACCAGCAGATGGCGTTATTAAGTAACACGAAGTCAGTGAGTGTTTGCTATACCGAGCAAAGCTCGGTCATCCAGGTACTAATTATATTATTGGATAGATGAAGCTACAATACGGCAACTAAGAGAGTAAAAGAGGGTAAAAAAATTGTTGTTATACTAAAAAAACCAAGACTTAGCGGCGTTCCTTGTTTGTGTTATTAAAATATTAAAAACATCAGTTTTGCGGTTGATTGCTATAGAAAGTGTAAATTACGTTTAATCTTTATTTTCTACGTATTGCATTGTTTGTAGTGTGTGTTTTAAGTGCTTTTTCGATGTCAATAAAACATAACCTTCAAAATGGCAAGCTGGGAAATAGGAACGGCTATTATACCAGGGAGAAACATAATTTTATGTTCCTTTTTCCCGGTTTCAGGGGGTAACAAACGTTTTTAAAATCCGCTTAAACACCGGCTGACTTTTAAAGTACTGGCCAAGATTTGTAGGATGAACCTACCTATGAATATGAACAACTTTTTCTATGGGACCAATTTTCGTACCCGAAATAATAAGTCAGCTGCTCCATACAAAAGTATCGATCAGCTGTGACCAAAATGTATGAAATAGTAGACTTTTTCTTTCGAGTACGAAAGTTGGTCCCATACAAAAGATTAAGGTTTATCCTACAGGCTTATTCCAACTAATATCATAAATCTGAAAGTCTGTCTTTCTGTCTGTCTGTTGCATTTTGACGCCTAAACCACTGAACCAATTTTAAGAAATTTGGAAGATAGGTAGCTTGATAGTCGGAACTAGGGTCATTGGCTTCATTTTAACCGATCTAACCGGGACACTAAAGGGGTTCATGTTTTGAAAAATTGTGCCAAGCGGGATATAACCAAAACGCGGCAAAGTCGCGGGCGAAAAGCTAGTTTTTAATTCGTGATACGTACGTAATACGTCGCCGTTAATTCGTGATAAAGTGTAGCTATTAAGATTATAATTAATATTATGTACCTATGTTAGACATTAAGGTATATGTTGTATGGGCCTACGTAGCCTGATTTAAATAAATAAATAAATAAAAAATACCAGAAAAAGTTTAGCACCTCTGGACCTTACCTATATGTTCCTGTTACCCCAAATTTCGTTTTGTATGCTATCAGCCTTCATAAGACCTTATTGTAAGCTAGAGAAGGTTTTCCCTAACCTGTTTCTCTTACCCACTTGACCTTATAACTTAGGTATATACGTTATTTTAAAGGCGTTAATTTTTTATCATATTTTATTGTAACATTCATCTTCTCATAATAACAGAGTTTATTGAAAAACATTCGACAAATATCTTTTCCCTGTGTGTTCTTAAACAATGGACAAGGGCAAATAGGATTTTTGCAATTAACAGTTTTAAATGTTAATTCATATTTTAGTTTGTGTTTTTACGGACTGCCTGGATAGGACTAATATAATAAGGCTATTATCATAGACTTACTATGTTAAAAATTGTATCGTGGAGTATGGGAGAGTATTCAACGAACCGTCACCTATGAACAGACGCGCATGCGTCAGATAACCGCTGCGACGTCAGTGAATGACAAGCTCTGCGCTAGTATTAGCCAATCGATTTTAAAACAAATGTGACGTCTCGAACAAACCGGCGCTGTAACAACTTTTATATTTAGTACAATTATCGTAAAACGTATAGCGCATGCGGATTCCGGAAGATAGTGGCCTAAATGAGTACAACCTAATTTATGAATATAATACAAGCAAGTTCCATAAAATTGCTTTGTGAAAAAAACTAATTTACTTAAATAGATTAATTATACTCATTAAGAATACAATGCATGTATTCTGCCAGCGGAATAAAGGCCCACGTTCTGTCTCCAGTCTTCAGCGCTGGCACGCTATTTATTGGCTAATAGCTACGAAACCAATGATCTATTAAGTCAAAATGTATTTATAACGTCTTGTAATCAATATCTACAGACTACACGAAATTCCCACAATCATTAGTGAGACTATGAACGATTTACCTACTTTCTTTAAATGAAACGGATCAATGCTAGAATAAATGTATATTTTAGTTAATGAGTGTGCCGGGTGCTTTGCGGGAAGATATTAGGTACTTATAGCTTTACTATGGAAAAAATAGATAATATTTAGTAAATAAATCAACATAGTAGGTATTACATACTATAATTATTCGAGTTTGCCGTCGTTGAATTCACAGACGTATAAATAATAGACATGGCATTTCGGCAAAAATCGTGTCACTCATAAAGTAAAGAAGTCTTTTTTTGACAGTGTCGTGTAAGGCATGAAATGTAATAGCTTTGTTAGCACTTAACACTTTTCACCTTAAAAGGAGCATCAAAAGACGAAGAAGATAGATGTTTTTGGGAGGTACCTAATGTTCCGTTAAATAAATGTTTGGTTTGGTAAAGTCCACAAATTACGTGAGGTGTTTTTTTTTAATTTTCTGACCCTCACTCCCCCTCCACGAGATTTCGTGAGATTTTATTCGACTCCTTCGCCCACCCCACAACCCCACGTGAGATTTTTCAAAATGTTGGTTTCTTACGTAATCCGGCGTTGGATTGTTTGACAGTACTGTTAGTAGATGTACCTTGTATAACGTCAAAGTAGGAATTAAATTATTTTCTTTCAAACGAATTAGTGAATGATCTTGATTGTATTACGATTACGTTTAGGCACTTGAAATTTTCACAAAGGCCAAAATTCAAATTCACATTCAAATCTTTATTAAGCATACTTACAATAATTTAAAGCTAAAACCTAAGCCTTAACTGGAACCTTAACTTTAACCACGCCTCTGGTGCAACCCACCCATTATTATTTTATTGGCCAAAAATATAAGTATAGAGTTAGGATAATTACATAAAAACGTGACTATATTCTTTAAATTTAAAACAAATACAAGTAAAATTCCTGACAGAAAAAGAGTGATAAGGAAAAGGAACACATAATATAAATGTTTCTTGGAGTATAACTATGGTTCTTAGTCGTATAGGAATAAGGATGTGTATGCGATGCAAGTTTTCGGCGAAGGTGGTGTATTGTCGCATAATCTATTAACGACAGGCCTTGGCGATTAGTAATCAAACATCACTATGAGTGTTGTTTCAGTTAGGGTTGTGCTAAAGATTTCATATTATTATGTCATATAAATATGACAACACAATATGTAAAAAGTTATATAATATATAAAGTACACGTGTTTGCCTGTCAAATGACAGCCAAAATCTTTATAAATAATCGGCCAAGTGCATGTCAGACTCGCGCACGAAGAGTTCCGTACCATTATAGAGCAAAATTAGGCCAAAATTTGTGTTTTTTTGTATGGGAGCCCCTCTTATTTTTTTATTTAACATTAATATTATTATATATTATTAAATATTAAAGTACACATAAAAATAATAATTCAAGTACCTACCTATTGCTATTGTTGATATAGAGCAAAAAAGGCCAAAAAAATCACGTTTGTTGTATGGGAACCCATTAAATATTAAATTAATTTTTAGTATTTGTTATATATATACACAATCTGTGAAAATTTCAAGTCTCTAGCTAATCCACACACAATCGTCCGGCGCGGGCGCGGACGTCCGGACGCGGTCCGCCATTTAGTGACCTCTGTTATAACTTATAAGGAATATTTAAGTGGTCAAATATATTTATAAGCGTTTTTGTGCCATAGTTAGGTCTTTTTTTCTTTCTACTTGTGTATATTTTGATTATTTTTTCGTTTTTGCAGAGTTTTCGATATTTATTTCAGAGAGGCGGCCCTACACAAGTGAGGCGATGCAGATAGTGTTGTGCGTCAAAGCTTATCGTAATGAAATTAAAAACGCGTTTTATCAAGATTTCATTGCAGTATATTTTTACACTATTACAATATGTTTGTAAATATTTTCCTAGATTAAAACGCGGAAGAATGTACGTGATTTCTGTGTCGTATTGTATAAGTTTTTGTTAAATTAAAGCTTAGTATTTAATCTTATGTATGACTTAAGTATGACTTTTATACTTACTAACAGTGAGTAATGTTTACATAGGTGGAACCAACAACCTGCTATAAATCTTTACTACGTGTTATAAGTCGAGCAGACTGGTATCTACTTCTAAAATTAATTAGGTACATAAACGCACTTGTCATTTACTATTAATAGCCCGATTGAAATACCCTAAGGCCCTAAGTACTCTATACGCACACGAAATTTTATTAAAATTTTCCAGCCCCATCGGAGGAGTTTTTCTAGAAATACCGCAAAACGAGAATCTATACTAATATTATACAATATATATGCGAAAGACAGACTAATAAAGAATCTGTCTGTTTTTACCTCTTCACGTAAAATCATCGTCAAATACTTAGACAAATAGCTAAACCGATTTTGCTGAAATTTGGTACGAATTATGGCGCAACGGAGTTGCGGACCTTATCGAGTTTTAGATATTACGAGCTTTTGCCCGCGGCTTCGCTCGCGTTAAAAAGTTCCATTATATACAAACTTTCATCCCCTATTTGAACAACTTAGGGTTGGAATTTATCAAAATCCTTTCTAAGCGGATGCCTACGTCATAACATCTACCTGCATGCCAAATTTCAGCCCGATCCGTCCAGTGGTTTGGGCTGTGCGTTGATTGAGTTTTATATAATATATATAGATTTTAGTTAAACATAATGGACGTAGGTAATCTCCTTTTATATCATTTAAAAAAACCTTAAAGTTTATATTAGAGCCTTCGTTGTCGCTATGCGGAGGTATTCTTGAGACCACACTACACTATACGCGGCAAACAACTTGAGTCCTGACGTTTTACAAACGTCGGTTCTATGGAAAGTGTCGGGTAGTTCCTCGTTCATAAAGACTTTAGGCTTGCCGCATACACTATAATAGTTTTACGTATTCAATTTCAGAATTAGTTTTCCATATTCGGAATTGAGCGAGACAAGCGTAAACGTTCGTTTTTTCACGCGCGAACGCCCCAGTTTGCATTTGAAATGTACATGCGGATACAATCCATACGGACATAAAGTAATGGAGCATTCGGATTTCCGAACGCGGAAAACGAATTCGGAAATAGCATACGGAAAACTTGTGTAGAATGTACATGCGGCCAGCCTGAACTCGGTCCGATATCGAATCCGATTACGTTAATACTCGATTGTTCTCGAACCTTTGTGAAACAATTAAAAGGAAAGGAATAAAAATAGGCGATCAAACACAGCGCAGACTAAACAGCAGTCGCGGATCTATTGGCATTGTTGACGGATTTAGATGGCATTGCTGGGATTTACGACGCATAGCGAAGGTAAGCTGCTTTTTAAACAATACACTGATGTACCAGCCAAGCACGAGCGAAGGGTTCCGGTGAATATGGTTGTATTTTAACGAACTTTTAAAAATTCTGTTTTGCGTTTAAAGTTAACGGTTATAAAAGGAGATTAATCTGAGACTCTTACCAACACGTTTTTGTTTAATCGCTCATGGAGTCGCCGATTAAAATAGAGCTCGACAAGGCTTTAAATGAACGTGGCGAGAAAAGGAACTAACGCTTTGATTATACAAAGTCGTCATTTTTGACAGTTCTCCTTTACTAGCAGCGCCCCGTCCACGTTCATTAAAATAAAAAGCGGCCAAGTGCGAATTGGACTCGCCCATGAAGGGTTCCGCAGCAGCAATAAGGTTTATTTTAATTAAATTAAAAGGTTTTTGATTTATTTTTATATTTCAGTTGATTTAATGAAAATTAATTTAAGGTTTACCATTTATGACATATAAAAAAACTATTTGCTAGATATCGTCCAAACCAAATTTCGTTGGTAGTTTTTATAGTAATGTACATCATATATTATTTTTAGACTTATCATGAATACTTTAGAAGTTAAAGGGGGGGGGGGGGGCACATTTTACCACTTTGGAAGAGTCTCTCTCGCAAACTATTCAGGTTAGAAAAACATTATATACGAAACTTCAATATGATTTTTAAAGACCTATCCATAGATACCCCACACGTATAGGTTAGATGATTTTTTTGTTTCAGTTGTGCCTATGGGGACCCCTAAAATTTTTTATAATTTTTCCATTTTTGTATCAAAATCTTAATGCAGTTTACAGACTACATCTACTTGCCAATTTTCAATAGCTAATAGCTTTTATAGTTTCGGAGGAAAGTGGCTGTGACATACGGACGGAGAGACAGACAGCCAGACATGACGAATCTATAAGGGTTCCGTTTTTTGCCATTTGGCTACGGAACCCTAAAACCTTGGAGCACTTTATAATATAGAATTGACATAACATGAGCTGACTGTCGACTTTATTTTATCGAACGCGTAATACCTCGATCGCGGGAATCGCAGACACAATAGATTTTCAATTGTTATGCGACAGCCGGGTGCCGCTTGAGGATTGATTGGTTAAATGAATTACATTAACGAAAAAACGATTACAAGGAACTTTAAAAGATTCTATCTTGCTATCACGATTAAAACTAGATGGTCTGATGACAAATTAACTACCAGATAACTAGACAGTCAATAGAGTATTCTAGGGGAACCACGTATCGCAATAAAAAAAAAAAGGATAATATTCAAGAGCTCTACGGTCTACCACAGTCCACAGATTACTGTGTGAGTTCTAAATATCTGTGAATTTACTAAAATCGCTCCAGTAATTTCAGAGTCTATTCGATGCAAACAAGCAAACTTTTCCGGTTAATAATATTAAGATTGTATAAAAGAAAGAACGAAAATTTTATAAAATCGTTGATGGAACTGAGAAAAAAGCTGGGAAAACGGTCATCTAAGAAAATATGTGGATGTTTAAAAATTTACATGTCACTTAAAACTTTTGCTAAAATCGAGGCCAGTTTGAATGTTTAATGCGCAAAGTTTTTGAGGTTTTTACAAATTGTGTAATTTATCAACCGACAAGCGAAGGCTGTTGTTAATATAGGAGAGGGGTAGGGGGAAAAAATTTAAAATAGGGGTCTAAAATATTTATGACATCTTTTACCAAAGAACTGCGCAAACTAAAAACTACTAGACCGATTTTTACCAAATTAAGCACCGTTATAGCACATAGACCAGACCAAAGTGGTCGATAATGCCCCCTTGTGGACACTGAAGGTCTAAAGGGGGGGTGTGGGACCCAGAAAAAAAATGGGGGCGTTCTGTAAAGACTTTTTTTTTATGAAATAAGGGGGCAAACGAGCAAACGGGTCACCTGATGGTAAGCAACTTCCGTCGCCCATGGACACTCGCAGCATCAGAAGAGCTGCAGGTGCGTTGCCGGCCTTTTAAGAGGGAATAGGGTAATAGGGGAGGGAAGGGATGGGAAGGAATTAGGGGAGGGTAGGGAAGGGAATAAAGTAGGGGATTGGGCCTCCGGTAAACTCACTCACTCGGCGAAACACAGCGCTGTTTCACGCCGGTTTTCTGTGAGAACGTGGTATTTCTCCGGTCGAGCCGGCCCATTCGTGCCGAAGCATGGCTCTCCCACGTATACCACGTACTTGGGGGGTGATTTATTTATCTGGATGCATATTAAATTGAAACAATGGGGGGCGCTAAAACATAATTTGTTCTTAAAGTGGGCAGTAGACAAAATAAAGTTTAGGAACCCCTGACATAGACATTGGAATAATGTACATATTATGCGGACGGAGCTGCGCGGAACTAGTTTTATTATAAAGCTGAAGAGTTCGTCCGATCTTGAAGTTTATGGAATTTGGAAATGTAACTATAGGGTAGACCACGGGAAGGACATAGGCTACTTTTTTGCGGGGAAATTTGCGGTTCCCATTCTATTATTTACGCGTGGATATATCGTACAGATACAATTAATATTTAGTTGACAACATTAGACTGCCTTCACATTAAGGCTGCGTTTCCACTGAAGCGGAGTGGAGCGGAGCGGAGCTTAGCGGTGCCGAATTGACCAATCACCATGCTCGAAATCTTCGCTGTCATTGACCTGAAACAGCACGATTGGTCAATTCGGGCACCGCTAAGCTCCGCTCCGCTTCAGTGGAAACGCAGCCTAAGTCGCGAGCCGCGCGGCTCCATACCGCTTAGTATCTAAGCAGTCCATTCTATCTATCCATACTATCCATCCTACCATTTACGGCCGTTCCCAATATTTGATCTATCTCTGGTTTTGCCCTACTAGAGATAGGAATAGCTCACATTAGACATTAGAGACATATATTTTATGTCAATTATGAGCTATTCCTATCTCTAGTAGGGCAAAACCAGAGATAGATCAAATATTGGGAACGGCCGTTAGTATCTAAGCAGTCGCACGGCGGCACTACTCGCGACTGTATAAAGGCAGCCTTAAACGACACAGGCTACTCTTTACTTGAAAATGTACGGTTCCCGCTTATTTAGGCATGGTTAAAGCATACAGTAGTGTAGTATATTTATGTCGCCTCTACACGTGCTTATTCATTATAGTTTGTAATAATTAAACGGGTATCGGGAGCGGGTGACGGCGACAGCGGGTGACATAATGAAGTGACGTCACGACCTACTTTAGCTATATAGGACCAATCCTTTATAATAGCTAAAGTAGGAAGTTGGAGAGAGGCATAAAGAAATATGTTGGTATTATTATAGTGAAGGAAGAGTTATTGTCAGTGAATTCTGCGGCTGAAGCTAGATTTTACATGTTAACTCATCTTAGATACATAAAATCGTAGGAAAGTTTGATGTACCATCGAGGAAATTGATTCCTAGGCAGTTGACGGACCTACGTCATTTGGTCGGCTTATGTCAATTCAATGTTAGCTGTGATCGGTCGAGTGGGTTTGACTTAACGCGACCAAATGAACTATCATTGTACTAACATTGAATATTTTTTTAAAATAATTTTTGTCTCTTTGTATGTTCGGGCTAAACTCAAAAAGTACTGCATGGATTTACTTAAAATTTTGCATGAATCTTACTAAGAGGTCAGGTCAACATATTTTTAATTATAGGTGCTTTAGAGCGCAGGCGACAGATACTTTAGTAATTAAAATATTTACACAGCGATACAAGCCTGCTTGTCCGTGTCTATCATACTAAAATACATAACTGCGTAAATATATATTTACTAGTAAATAGGAGAGTAAAAATTACGCTAGGAATGTTAGGTATGACAAAAGAAACTAATAACGTCAATTTCTGTACAAAACTTAGTTTTTGACGGCCTACGCGTAGCCGGCTGCTACGGCGTAGCACCACCGTAAGGTAGGAGCTACGAGGGTACATACTCGTAGCACCTCTACGGAGCCTGAAGTAAGGGTTAGTTCACATTGCAATGTGAGGCGATGAAATGCGTTTTTAACACATTTTTTATTTATTTATACTTATTTATCTTACATAACATCATAAGTATAGGAGCTTACAATATTAGTAGGTTGCTTACAATACCATAATTCATAATATGATTCGAATGTACACTTTTAAATTGCGTTAGGAATTACAATATTATTATTTAACCAGGGTACCCCAAAACTAGGCAAAGCCTGTATCTTGGTGGTCCGTTTTATTTTATTACAAAATATGATTTTTAACGCGAGTCCGTGCAAAAGACAACATTCATTAAAATACTATATTGATTATATTCATGGGCGTACCCAGGTTCGGGGCCAGGGGGGCAAATCACCCAGGTTCTTGGCCGGGGGGGGGGGCAAATCAGATTTTCCATAAGCTAGGTGTTTAAAAAGAATAAAAAATTAATAATTTTTAGTTGTAAAAATATTGTATTGCAAACAAATGGCAAAAATTCCCCCCCCTGCCCCCCCGCTGCTCGGTACGCCCATGATTATATTACACAATACACATTAAAATTAATTTTATTTAAAACTAAACTTCGTTCGGCTGCCTATTACAGTTTTGAACGCTCGGTAAAAAAATACACAGCCGAATATACAAGTCTATTTCAGCCAAACTTTTAGTGCTGCTAATTTCTTAAGTATTATCAATATCACTTAGTTTTGTTACACCCTGTAGATTGTAGAACCTTATTGGAATTATATTAAAAGTTTAAAAACGAGTAAATGGGTCGCTTGATTGAAATATTATAGTTACACAAGCTTTTGCCCACGGCTTCGCTCGCGTAAGAAGTATTATTATATACAAACTTTCATCCGCTATTTTAACCCCTTGGGAGTGGAATTTATCAAAATTCTTTCTTAGCGGATGCCTGCGTCATAACATCTATCTGCATGCCAAATTTCAGTCCGATCCGTTTAGTGGTTTGGGCTGTGCGTTGATAGATCACTATGTCAATCAGTCAGTCGGTCACCTTTGAGTTTTATATATTTAGATTTTTTAGTCGGTTAAAATACAAGCTCCAGTCTACATCATGTCAAAATGTCTGACACTCCAGCTATTTTAATGAGTAATTTGATTTGGCCGTTTCGGGTAATACAAACGGGGCGTTGGATTTCTCATTTCTAGCACACAGTTTGACCGCGAAAACCACATTCATTTGCACTAACTTTAAATACCAACATGGAGATGGAAATATCCCTGGTTTAGGTTAGGTTCACTCGGCATTATCCTGCACGTTTCTCTCGACAAAAATGTTTGATCACTGTCAAAGTTTTAACTTCTCTTACTATCGAGAACGCCTCCGTGGTCTAGTGGCATAGAGCGCGGCTCTTGACTCGGAGGTCGTGGGTTCGATTCCCGCGTTGGAAACATGTTATTTCCAAGTTTGCTTAGGACAATGCTGATCACCTAATCAGAAAATCGTCTGACAAGTAAGATAATCCATGCGTCGGATGGGCATGTAAAAAGTCGGTCCTGCACCTGATCTCTCGCCGGTCGTGTCGGTCTTCCGTCCCACTGGGTTACGAGAGTAAAGGAATAGAGAGTGCTCTTGTGTACTGCGCACATACTTGGGCACTACAAAATTACTCCTGCGTAGCTGGACTGGTTTCAATGAAACCGGCCACCGTCACCGAAACCGGTGTGGGAGCTATTATTATCGAGAATAGTAAATTTTGCAGGTACTAATTTTGGATCAACATCTATTGCTAGATAGTAGATGTGTTAAAATTAGTTCCCAATACCCAGTTTCCTAGCTCGAATTTAATTCTATCCTAGGCGAAAATAGTCATTTTAAAAATAGTCCAACATTAAAACATGTTCATTGTTACCACATAATACTTGGTAGTTCCTTAAGTGTTTTATAGAGTTGATGAGCTGCCAAATTATATGGTACCTAACAATTTGGTTGCGTTTATAATTAAATGTACTAATTACCTAACTTTTGTTACGGGTAAATATATTTTGGCTTCTCTTTAGGATTCCGTATCTCGAAAGGTGAAAACGGATCCCTTATATTGATTGTTGTACAGGTTTATACTCGTAGAGAAACTTCGGTGCGCGAGTCCGACTCGCACTTAGCTAGTTTTTTTCTGATTCCATCTTAATCATGACAACATAAGGTATTTTTTTATAAGCCCGAGTGGTAGTCCGGGTTTCGTAGAACATTTTTTTTATTACTATCAAGCTAATTTTTTGTGAGTAGCTTCATTTTGATGACACGAACAACAATTTTATTTGCGAAAAATCTTGAAAGTGTTAGCTAGCGTAACCAGCTGATTTTATGTATATTGTTAGGTTAATAGAACTTACATAATATTTTAAGAGTAACATTGTCTTATAAATAGAACAATCCATGTTTAGGAACCATCAAATCAAAGTATTAAATCTTTTCTATCTCTGTTAGCTACCACTTTCAAGATTTTTCGCAATTAAAATTGTTGTTCGTCTCATCAAAATGAAGCTACTCACAAAAATTAGCTTGATGTAATAAACTTTTTTTTAATGAAATAAGGGGGCAAACGAGCAAACGGGTCACCTAATGGAAAGCAACATACGTCGCCCATGGACACTAGCAGCATCAGAAGAGCTGCAGGTGCGTTGCCAGCCTTTTAAGAGTTAATAAGGTAATAGGGGAGGGTAGGGAGGGGAATAGGGGAGGGTAGAGAAGGAAATAGGAGAGGGTAGGGTAGGGACCCGTCCTAATTTTAATATTAGGCTCCCAAAAAGATTCGTAAAACAGGGTCTTTAAAAACCTTAACAAATTACATCTTATCTTTGCCGCAGTGTCTCAAAGCAAATAATTCAAACAAAAATGTCGCGATAACTAATCTGGAATCCGTAGATTGACGCATTGTTTCTACTTTGACGCACGTCTTTTATTTGATAAAATGATAATTTTACCGCATACGGCATAGCCGACTTCTTTGAAATGAACCGAAAAATAATTGCCAAAATAGTATACAGGATACTATACTATACCTATTTTGGTAACTATTTTTCGTCATTGCTTTGTTCGTGTAGTGTCATTGCTTTGTTCATGTAGTGTCATTGCTTTGTTCATGTAGTGTCATTGCTTTGTTCATGTAGTGTCATTGCTTTGTTCTGTAAATTCCTGTAGATAGTTCATACTCTAACAACAGTTTCGGTAAAAAGTTGAATTGGAGTTTAAGCTAGTTTTAATACTTGTTCCTAGTGACCGAAATTCTAAATCCCTAGCTTTGTTAACATCGAAGATAAAGGGGGTGTGAAATAGCCGCGAACCGCTTAGAGAAAAGTATGGTACGGCCGTGTCTTTGCTGAAAAGCTTGGCTGGGGCACTGCCGTGCCCCCAGATGTGAATGGACCACCGCAGAAATTGAATCATGTGAATCAGCCGAATGGTGGGCGGTAGTTTATTCGGATTAAGTCAAGCCCAGCCTTATACTAACATTGACTTGACGTAACCCCACCAAATAACATTAATTTGCCTGTGTATATTATATTTCTCAAATGGTACAACCATAATTATAAATTACTAGACGTTCCGTCCGGCTTCGCCCGCTTAAATTAGGAATTTAGCGGAAACCGTACATTTTCCCATAAAAAATAGCCTATGTTTATTCAAGTGGTCCTCTCTACATTTGTGCCAAATAATACATATAAAAATTGCTCTAGTAGCGAACTATAGAGCAATTTTTATATTATTTGAGATAAACCCTTTCCAATTATTTCCCCTGTATAATCCATACGACTTTGTTTGACTGTTTCACCACTTCCAGATAAGTGTTGGATAGCCTATCCGGCACTAAGCACTTTATCAGGAAGAGGTGGAACAGGCCATTAATCTGCTGTAACTATACTAGCAATTTAACTTAAGTTATACCTTGATGGCCCCAATTCGGTTTCTAGTTCGAAATGCTTAGCTTAGCCGTTATTTATGAATTCTATTGAAATTAATCCGAGCTGTTTTGGGCATTTGTGTCAAATATGTTGGGATATTTCGAGGCATTGTACTGAATATGAGTTATTGTATTTGCCAATGCTATCGAAGCTGGGCCTGTACCCCAGACGTTTTCTTTAGCGCTTCTTCATAGAATCGCCGACCAAAATGTATGAAATTGACATTAGACGAGTCGAACGTCAACGTCATATTAACGAACGCTTATGTCGATTCCATACATTTTGATCGGTGATTCTATAAAGAAGCGATAAAGAAAAGGTCTTGGCTGAAGAGCCAGTTTTGCCCGATGACGTCACTTCAGGCGCGCGCACATCGATTGGACCCGCGACTTCCAGCGGCTACGGCGCTCAACGAAACGGTTAGGAGGAAAAGGAAGCGCTGAAAACGCTTCACGTGTTAGCGTCCAACGCCCAAAAGTGTTATAATTCTATAATTTTTTTGTAACGCTTACATAATGGATGGTTTTAATGCTAATTTTATGACGAAGTCTAGTGTCTACACTTAGATGATTTGCTTTTAAAGGCTGTATTTTCAGGCGGTTTAACTCTCGCAAAAATATTTTTAGAAAAACCAACATACTTATGTCGGCTACTGAGTTTACCTCAAGATCCTACTTATACTATTTAAACTAGCAAGTTCTAACATTTTGTTACGTTCGATCGATAGTTAACCTAATATTTTCACCACGTGGTCTTATTAGGCTACACTAAATTCATGTTCTGAATTCTTCGTTCTTGGATTTGAAAAACAACTTTGAGTGTTGTTTGATATATAAAGGTCATATAAAAGGGGGTAGTCATATGACCACCACATAAAAATGTCTATCGTTAAAGCAAAATAACTACAAAAACTTACAATCCGTAAGTAAAATTGAATAAGAACAAAGATTTTATACCTTAGGGCTTAGGTTAGTAAAAATCTTCGTACAAAAAAGTTATCTACGTTTTGACATTTCAGTCGTACGTCTACGTACGACTGAAATGTCAAAATGGCCCCAAGCAACTGAAGTGGGGACATTAATTCGCGGAAGCTATGCCTTATCTATAAATAGGTACGTCTATAAATAAAGAAACTTCTTAATCAAAAACTTTTCTGATGCGTTTTAACCAAGCTTTAATCTATATCTATCTTATATCTTTAAACGAGCAATTCTTGTGTATATATATATATATATATATATATATATATATATATATATATATATATATATATATATATATATATATATATATATATATATATATATATTTTTTTTTTTTTTTTTTTTTTTTTTAATGAAATAAGTGGGCAAACGAGCAAACGGGTCACCTGATGGAAAGCAACTTCCGTCGCCCATGGACACTCGCAGCATCAGAAGAGCTGCAGGTGCGTTGCCGGCCTTTTAGAGGGAATAGGGTAATAGGGGAGGGTAGGGATTGGAAGGGAAGGGAATAGGGGAGGATAGGGAAGGGAATCGGGCCTCCGGTATACTCACTCACTCGGCGAAACACAGCGCAAGCGCTGTTTCACGCCGGTTTTCAGTGAGAACGTGGTATTTCTCCGGTCGAGCCGGCCCATTCGTGCCGAAGCATGGCTCTCCCACGTATGCTATGCACGTATATATAATTGGAATCTCGGAATCGGCTCCAACGATTTTCATGAAATTTAGTTTATAGGGGGTTTCGGGGGCGATAAATCGATCTAGCCCTAGCTAGATCATTCTTAGAAAATGTCTTTTTATTCGTGTTTTATCGATAATCGATAAACTGAAAATATGACTCTTCCTGACATCTATTGGCGAATATCTAATAATACTATTATGTGAGCAACTAATTGTTTTAACGACCAGCAGATGGCGTTATTAAGTAACACGAAGTCAATGAGTGTTTTCTATACCGAGCAAAGCTCGGTCATCCAGGTACTATCTTAATATATATATTTCTTGTGTGCGTGTGTATGTGACTGAACTCCTCCTAAACGACTGGACCAATTTTGATGAAATTTTTTGTGTGTGTTCGTGGAGATTCGAGAATGGTTTAGATTTACAGTTTGGTCTACTGGAAAATGTTTTTTCAATTAATTTCTTATTTATAAGGAGTTGTTGATTTTGGAATGTTTTACATTAAATCCGGCGGACGGCGCTATCATCGCATTCAATATTATTCTATTTCAATTTTAGTTTGTCCTGACAGATGGTGCTACGATTAATTTGAAAAAAAAATTGTTAGGTATTCAATTCATGTGCTGATTAAAATATTAAATAAATAACACATAGGCTACAATTTTAACCGACTTTCAAAATGGGGGAGGTGTTATGTTCGTTTTCTTATATTCAACGATTACTCCGCCGTTTGTTAACCGATTTTCAAATTTTTTCTTTTGGTATATAGGGTATCATCCCAATTTGGTATTATATTTAGAAAAGTGGTGATCTGATGAAGGATCCATAAGTAATCGAGGGAACTCCTCAAAACTTATAGGGAAACATATGGTGACTTCGGTTTCGTGAGAAGTATTCTAAGCATATGCTACCAACAAGTAAGATTTTGCACCGAGATATACCTGGTATACCGTGGTTCGGAAGGTGCTGAGAGAATTCCTGATTCTTTATAGATACAAGTTTGGGAGTTTCGGCGTTGTTTTAAGAACAGAAAGCATATGCTACTATGCAAATTACATTCTTCATCATCATCATCATCATCATCACTACCATATTATACCATTTCATAGTCTTTTAGATCGAGACTCGAGTTTGTCAAGCGATAATTAAAAAAAATCTATATCTACCTAATATTATAAACCTGAAGAGTATGTTTGCTTGAACGCGTCAATCTCAGAAACTACAGGTCCGATTTAAAAACTTATCTCAGTGATAGATAGATCATTTATCGAGTAAGACTCATCATTTATCGAGAAGGTTATATTATATTATTACTCTAAGACTAATACGACAGAAGAAACTCAGGAAAATGTGGGAAAAACGGGGGAAATATTTTTTATGGGAAAATGTACCTACGGATTCTGTAAAATTTCTAATTTACGCGGGCGAAGCCGCGCGGGACATCTAGTAATATATAAAACTCAAAGGTGACTGACTGACATGGTGATCTATCAACGCACAGCCCAAACCACTGGATCGATCGGGCTGAAATTTGGCATGCAGGTAGATGATATGACGTAGGCATCCGCTATGAAAGGATTTTGATCAATTCCACCTCCAAGGGGTTAAAATAGGGGATGAAAATTTTTATATAATATATATACTTCTTAACGCGAGCGAAGCCGCGGGCAAAAGCTCGTATTACATAAAAATGGATTTTCAATTGTGTTAGTAACGCTAAAACTCGAAAACGGCTGAACGGATTGGGCTAATTTTAGTCTTAAAACATTCGTAGAAGTCCAGGGAAGGTTTTAAAGTGACACGAAGTTCACCGGGACAGCTAGTTTATTATAGAATTATATGAAAAAATAAAAAATACTACAATTATCTGTAATACTATGCTAAGTACTATAGTAATTGCGCATTATTCCTTTACTACTTAATATTTCTATTTTTATGGGCCAACATCAGCCTTGACATTCAATTTTAGGTTCATTACTTTTAATATATTATAATATAACGCATTATAATATTATGTTACTAATTCCTGAAAAATACTGACTGAAAAGTCGTCGTAGCTAACCAGAAAAAATGGGCTTCTTACTTCGTAAATAACAAGCTAAACTATTCTCAAAAGAAAGTGCCCATGTTGATATGATTTGAAATCACTGATGGCTATAATACGAGTAAGTCCTTAAATTTCGGCTTGACTATAAGGTCTTTTTGCAGAATAGTCGGCTAATCAAACCACCGCAGACAGCGAAATTTAACGAATACTTAACTTTAATTTGATGAAGAATTGACATAAGGCTTAAGCTATTAAACTTATGCACATTTTCTGTTAAACATAACATTATCAAAGTTATATTTGGCATAATTTTATCTCTGCTTATTCGTATTCACAGTTTATTTCATTAAAGTCACATTAAGTTAATAATTGACTAACATAATTGCTATTAAGTCAGTTTTCCCGCCTACAGCAAATCCAATATGGCTGCCTTCAATACTGCCAACGTAAAGCAAACAGCTTTGGATTTTGTTTGGCTGTTATTAAATATTTAACATGCAAATACATAATTACCGTGGCTGCACAGTTAAGTTGTTTTTAACAAGTAGGTATTAAATTCATGTTAATATTCTATATTCGAAAGTGTGTCTGTCGGTCTGTTTGTTACCGCTTCACGCCCAAACCGCTAAACCGATTTTGCTAAAATTTGATATGGAGATACGTTTGAGTTCCTGGAAAGAACAAAAGATTCTTGTTCTTTCCATGTAACTAACTACTTATACTTTTTATTCCGAAGAACATACGGTTCTTGCGCGATAAACGAACTTTGAATAACGAGACCTATAATATATAAGTACAATAGTCTTGTTTCAAGTAAAAAATCCTATAGCGATGACCTAAATAATTATCGCCAGACATATCTCCTATAATTTATAAATGATATGTGGAGGCTCCAATATAATAAGTAGTTTGATATTCCTCCCGCGTCGGCCGAGTCTACTGTCTATGCTTATTTTATGTCCTATGCCTTTGACCTTTGACCTCATAAAATAAAACTTCTGTCGTTGTCTATGAACTTATAGCTACCACACACGTCCAATTTTGCCAAACACGAATATTGGATCCAATCCAACGCACGATATTGATCCATATTGTCACACTGTTTGTTAACTTTTCTTATGCTCATATTACTCGTGTAACAAAACTGTTCCGATATTTTAATGAGCCAATTCGATAAGCTTAAAAGATAATCTTCGGGTAAATAATAAAAAGCATTCTTGGTTTAAAACAGGTCTACGCGTTTATTATGTCTATGTACTAGTTGCCCGCATCTTCACCGTCTAAACTCTAAGAAATCTAACAATTTTTACGCAATAAAAACTATCCTAAATCCTTTCTTGGATATTTCAGCGATTTTTTTGTGATGTAACGGAGATGAGATGAGAGACATGTAAGAAAGATTTACAAGACACGCAGACAGACAGACACACAATTTCACACTTAAAATTATAATAAAATATACATGATTTGGGGTCGATCTAACACGATAATAATTATAAAATTACCATTTTGTAGTTTAATCGGGATTCGGGGTACAGCTTCCGAGTAGCTTTGAAAATAATTCGTTAATAAAGTCGACATATAAAGTTATAACTGTTGTGCGTAACTCCGTGCGTACGAAGCGCTCGTAAAACGAATGATGGCGAGAAGGCGAGCTCCATAAATCATACTACGTCAAACAGCAAGATGAGTGGAGAAATCATTATTGAATCAAGAGTATATTCCGAATTATACTACCTCTACCAGGTTTCGATGGCAAATTTGGATGGCAAATTAAAAAAAAATATCCTTGATCATTGGATAATTTTTTTATAATTTCCATGTTTCACAGAATCAGCCGCTAGAAGGAAAAAAAGGATCAAAATGTTTTATTCCAAATACCGGTATTGCTTGTCAATATTTTATTTTCTCATTTTTTGCCATCAGATTCTGGTAGACCTATTAGGTTTACCAGAATCTGATGGCAATGGCCAGCTATTTTTAATAGAAGAATGTACTATAATATATTCTTCTATTAAAATAGCCAGAAGCAGTGCAGGATAAGTCATGGCAAGTAAATTATATTGTTACACCATCGAATAAATTTATTCATAGGCAGTTGACAGACCTACGACATTTGGTCTGGCTATGTGTGATGGCTGGGTTTGACGTAAACGGTTTGACGCGACCAAATTACATAGGTCCGCCATCTAATCAGCTTCTCTGATAGTACAAATTTTGGATCGGCAACACCAGTGCCAATAATACTAATTTATAACTTGAAATCAAAACGCTCAAAATGCCTCCTATTTTGAGCGTTTTGATCGTTTTTAACGCTAAATGGAACGCGGGGTCTGTCGATTCATTCTGAAATATGATGTGTGCATGACTTTGTTAGAATGTCATTCTAATACGTGACATTTTTTTTTGTTTTGCATTCGTTGGAAAGGTCTCGAGCTCCGTGAGATCTATAGAAAAAAAAATCAGAAAAAACTTCGAGAGAAAAGCAGGAAAACAGGGAAAATCATTTTATGGCAAAACAATGTTTGCTGGGACAGCTAGTTATATTTATTTCTATTCATCAATTAAGACCATTTGAATAAAGAAGAAGAATATTTTAAGCCTGTAGGACCAACTGAAACTGATACATCATATTATTATTATTATCATGTATGTTAAAGAAGATCGAAATAAAAAATGCATGGGACTTGAGCTTCACATAGACAGCGCGTGCATGTCGCTTAACGAAGCTTTTTGTCAAATCGCACATATTTTTGCCCGTTTACTTCGGCAATAAAATTAACCTAGCACTGGGTAGTTTTCTTAAAAGAACCTAGAATTATCGCTTTTCGTAGGTTTGGAAATAGTTAAGTTAACGACACTTTTTAAAATGTGGGTCAATGCTAACTTTATGGGGTTGTGAATTATTTTAATTGTTAATAGCAACCCTGACATTTCGCACGTAATGCGTGCTTTTTATTATGACGATTAAGACCGTGTCGTTAATTTTATATGTTGTCGTTTTAGTTTAATTATTTTGGCGATGTTTGAAACATACAGATTAAAATAAATCTGGAATGTTAAAAAACTTTGTTACTTTATTCCTACTAATTTAAACTTTGGTGTATCGTTATTTCATATCCATACTAATATTATAAATGCGAAAGTGTGTCTGTCTGTCTGTCTGTCTGTCCGTCTGTCCGTCTGTCTGTCTGTTTGTTACCTCTTCACGCCCAAGCCGCTGAACCGATTCTGCTGAATTTTGGCATGGAGATACTTTGAGTCCCGGGAAAGGACATAGGATACTTTTTGTCCCGGAAAAATGTACGGTTCCCGCGCGATAAACGAGTTTTGGCGCAACGGAGTTGCGGGCGTCATCTAGTATTATATAAGGTATGTCTCCCTTTTATCAAAAACTTGCCCGTTATATTTTCATTTTTACATAAAGAGTGAATTTTAGATGGAATTTAATACAATAATAATATAATGGTTAATGCAAAGAATTCTAGTTAAACTGAGGGTTTAAATAGAAGTCTTTGGGTTAATGTAGTTAAAGGGAACGTAGACTGTATATGGTCACGTTAGATATGACGTGTGTAACATGACGTAGTCATATTTTGGTCGGATTGTTTACTTTATTAGCGCCCTCTGCTCCGACCATTGCTTAATATTATTGTTTAAGCTTTTAACGATGTTAGTAGCGGTCGAAAAGGAATATCTTCCGACCGAGAGAGATAGCATGCTCGGTCGGGCCGAAGCACTGACCTCCATTTTACAAGTACACTGGACTTATGACACCCACCTGCTTTTTGTGCCTAATTGAAGCGGAATCAGCGCCCCCAAGGCGGGGGAAGAGAACTAAATCTGACGTAAATTGCAAATGGCCGCTTGATCGTTATTGGTTGTCATCACTAGTTAATTAGTTCCAGGTACTCTCACTACTGCTATCAGCGCCAATATGGCGACTTTCAAACGTCATTTTTACGTCAGATTTAGTTCTCTTCCCCCGCATTGGGGGCGCTAATTCCGCTTCAAATAGGCACAAAAAATAGCTGTCATTTCAAAGGGTATCATAAGTCCAGGGTACTTGTATAATGGAGGTCAGTGGGCCAAAGCCCACTGACGTCATTTCAGACGTTGTTCGAAATCTTCCGTTCTATCTTGCCGTTCTTCGAAACTTCGATAGCGCGATGCAGGGCTATTAGGCGAATTGTGGGTACCGCCACAAGCTATTCTTCACTTAGCATTGCAAAAAACAAGGCCTAAAAACTTACAGCCAAAACGCTTATTGACACTAGCACAGTGTTTTGTTGTTATTGTGTTAGCACTGCAATTTTTGATGACGTAACCGCTGCATGAGGAGAGCTCCGACCTACTTAGCTGTCGATCAATCTGCAATAACTATAATAGCTTAGCTGTTAAACGAATAGCTTAATACATAATTTACTTTACAGAATATTTACGAAGCTTTACCCAGTCTTTAGTGAGTATTTAAGGTTTAAGATATTATGTAAATAGTTCGTTGCTTTGTGGAGACCCATATCATACATTTAGTTAAAATTAATAGATGACGCCCGCAACTCCGTTGCGCCAAAATACGTTTATCGCGCGGGAACCGTACATTTTTCCGGAATAAAAAGTATCCTTTGTCCTTTGCCGAGACTCAAAATATCCCCATATCCAGCAAAATCGGTTCAGCGGTTTAGGCGTGCAGAGGTAACAGACAGACAGACATACACACTTTCGCATTTATAATATTAAGTATAGAAGTATTGATTACATTTAGCAATACCCGCCAATTAATTATGTACTATTAATCAAATTCAGTACCAATCTTTGAAGAAAAGTAAATAAAAACTAAGTATCCGGTATTTTCAATCTTGAACAAATAGATCTTTTAATCACTTCTTGTTCCGTTTATAATAACAATATTTTGGATTTAATTTTTTCAAAAGCCGAACAAAATTCCAATAAAAATTTTTCTGACGATACCGTATATTGACATTTTGATGCTTGCAACACAAAATCAAAATATTCTTCGTCTACTTATACAATATGTAGCCAATATACGCCAATATGCATGTATAAGTTAAGTTATGTCGGAAGCAAACATAATAAGTTGTTATGGGGACAGTAAATAACAAGCCGTTATTAAGGAAATGACCTTAGCGAATGTAGGTCGAATAGTTGCCATACACGTGGTTTGCATAGCCAAAGCCAAAAAAAAAAAACAAATATGGCTTGGCTTCGTCAGGATTTGGCTTGGCAGTGTAAAGTAAGTAGCATGATCGTCCTTGTTATTGGATTATTTAATAGTTAAAATGACATTATTTTGTATATATTTTGTTAATGGAGTTGGTTAAAAATAAAATGTATAGTACATAGGTGTACCAGCATCTGATGGCTTTTGACGGCAGATTTTCAAAAAATATCCTTGATCATTGGATACATTTTTATATTTGCATATTTCACACACAGAAGAAAAAAAGGATCAAAATGTTTTATTCCAATTACCCCGGTATTGCTAAAGTCAATTTCTTTTCTCACTTTTTGCCATCAGATCCTGGTAGACCTATACAACCCCAAATCTTCTATTTTAATTAACCCCTGACCAACAAAGAGTTGCTTGTTTGACGTGTTTGTCTGTCTGACCGGTCGGTCGGACCGATTTTGATCTAGTTTTGATTTGACTTGATCCTCTCGATCTGTTCTAAGATAGAGTTCATCATCAACCTGCTCAGTACTGGATTTATTTATTTCATGAAAGATTTTAAGCAAATTCTTGTGATTTGATCGGTTCAATGTTTTGCGTTCTGGTGCCTCAAAGTTTCAAAATTGAACATAATTAATAATTATTATGAAACATTAATCGTGGCTTTGTTCCTTATTCGATCAACTGGTTAATTGATCAATAAATTAAATAGTACCATCAAGGAAATCATCTTATTTCAGTGGAAAAGACTGATAAAACTACGATATCTCAAAACGTGGTACTAAAAACGTGATAGTACAAGATAGAAATGACGTCAGTGCAAGAAATTAAAATTTTAAACCAAACAAACGAACAGTTTAGTTTGGTTAGTGTAATGAATTGTGACGTCACACTTGTCAAACAACAACTCCTACGTTAAAATTGTTTTAAAATAAACCGCGGTATAGGAAAACTTTTATTATTGTTCTATTACAAGTTGATAGGCAGTTGGCGGACCTACGTAATTTGGTCGGTTTATGCCAAACACGGCCACAAATCACTGACATTGAATTGACAAAACCCAATCAAAATATGTATAGGTCTATCAGGATCTGATGGCAATACAAAAAAAGGGAAAAAAGAAACCAATACTGGGGAAATTGGAGCAAAACGTTTGATACTTTGTTTTCCTTATAGCGGCTGTATGTAATGTGTATGATACATGCAAATGTAAAAAAATATCCAATGATCAAGGATATTTTTTGAAAATCTCCTATCCAAATTTGCCATCAGATCCTGGTAGACCTGATAGGTCCGTCATCTGGATATGAATTATTTTCTTCGATGGTACATTTACACTAGTTTTTTTTTAAATTATGAAATAAGGGGGCAAACGAGCAAACGGGTCACGTGATGGAAAGCAACTTTCGTCGCCCATGGACACTCGCAGCATCAGAAGAGCTGCAGGTGCGTTGCCGGCCTTTTAAGAGGGAATAGGGTAATAGGGGAGGGTAGGGATGGGAAGGGAAGGGAATAGGGGAGGGTAGGGAAAAGAAGGGTCGGGGATTGGGCCTCCGGTAAACTCACTCACTCGGCGAAACACAGCGCAAGCGCTGTTTCACGCCTGTTTTCTGCGAGAACGTGGTATTTCTCCGGTCGAGCCGGCCCATTCGTGCCGAAGATGGCTCTGCCACGTCTAGCATAAAACAAATCTGCTTAGAATTTAAAAGAAAATCACAAACGAATTAATAAGCGATGCCCAGAAATTATTTTTATGACTTTTCAAAATTATTTTTTGACTTCATTAGTCTGTGAAATACATTTCAAGTAGATGAACATCAGGGATTCAGTGGCGGATCTAAGATTATTTTTTAGTTCATTTATGGTGGGTATTTCATTGAGGGCGGGGAATGGGGTCGCGCTATTTGTGTGCTGGCAGCGCGCGCGCGTCGCCCGACGTTAGACTCGTTATGGACGGGAACAGCTAACGTCAGGTGTGCGATTGTTAAACAAGCTATACTAAATAACCCCTAGTATCTAGCATAACATCAAAAAATAGGACGTTTCATCAAAGAAAGAAAGAGAACGAAAATGTTTAATGAGAAGAAAACAAGATTTTCATTTTGCTCCCATATGGCTTATGGATACAACAACCAAATAACATTATTTTCCAGAATAGCAAACAATAAGCCTACTGGCGCGGCAGTTCATTCCTAGATCGTTAAGTTCAAGCGACAAAACAAATTCAGTTCGGTTTTAGAAAAAAATGTTAATAGCTGTGGCGCCTTAGAAGCAATGTCTAATATTATAGTCATTACAATATAAAGATGTGATAGCGAAATTCCGCTTATAATTTTACCATTGGAAATTGGAATGTTATATCGTACAAGTAGTACAAGTGTACAAGTGTAAACTACAAGTCTTGCTCTCGTACTGTTTCGGTGTCATACAATTTACATACAATTTCTTCACGAGCACCGTTAAAAACTTCCGTTCAACATTGATACCATATTCATTAACATTTTATATCATCCTATATTATCTAAAAGTGTATCATGTATATTATCATGTTTTATCACGATAAGAACCTTAGAAACAAGTTAAAGCCTACACAATTATATTTTGTTCAGAGATGTAACACGTGTCTTTTCAACTCGTACACGTCCACGTTTGCCATGTACAGTATTGAAAGGTGCCTCTTCACTATGGCCCATGCTGGCCCGCTTATAAGCCATTGCCATTGTGTAGACGGGGTAATGGTATATGATGGCGGACTATTTCCAGGCGCAATGGAGTGGCCTGCAGTGGACCATCGTGGGCCTTTGTGTCCTGGCTACTTAACATGACTACGCCAAGGATTATCATTACTCTTCATACATAGATTACGCGTAAATCGTTTGTTAAGTAATCGAATAAAAAAAAATAGGAGTAGGAAGAATCTGTAATTCTTCCTACTCCTCCTATTTTCTTCTGATTAATTTCATTGCGGGTCCCAAGACAGCTTTAGCATGTCCCTCGGGCTCCCTGAGATCATATCAAAGGGTTTTCGGAGATATAGGGAGATACAGTGGTGGGAATGTGTGGTGGGCCAAAGCCCGTTTAAAAAAAAATCGAATAAAAGAACTATTATACAAACGGGTACTTTCACTCAAGTCCTTAGCAACTAAACTCACCTTAACGGTATCGTCAGACCGCCTTACAAGTTTTCTGTTTCGGGGGCCGCCGCCGCATGCCCTACGCCACGCCGCACCTCCCCGCACCGCGCGCACTATACCACGACGCACATACCGGAAGTGGAAAATAAGGCTCAGAGCACCAGTACAAAGTTCAAAAGTCTATGCCCCTAGGCGTCGCCCCTCTGTATCCGCCCCTGTATTATCTGCGCCTGCGGTGGTGTGTGTGCGGCGAGGCGCGCGCCCGGGACCCGTCCCGCGCCATATAAGGTGCTACGAGAAGGCTCTGCAACAATAGAAAAAATTTTTATAACGGATGTAAAGTAAAAGAAATCGGTCAGTATTATTATAAACAAAGAAAACTATTAATACAGTCACTAAACGATTTGAAACTACAAACTAAGTTGAACAGCCCTAGTGGACAAGTGGAAAGCGATTATCGTAAACGCTAACAAAATGTATGCGATTTGACATAAGCCATCGCTTAAATTTAGTTTGTTATTATTTTTAGCAATATTCCGCGAAAACAACTTCCACCTTTAAGTAAATGAGTGAGTGTACGCATAGGCATGCGTACAGCACCTCCCTCCTCCCACACTGCCTATGCGTACACTCGCATGCAAGAACTTGCAAACACCACCACCACACAAGCAATAATGTTGGCAAATCCGTGCAAAGCCCCTCACCACCATGCAGGTTGAAACACCGGAGCATCCTCAGGATGTGGACTCTACGAACAACGTCCGTTAAGTAAGTTAAGTGGTTCGTTATAGAGTCCACATCCTGAGGATGCTCCGGTGTTGGGGCGAAACGCGCATCGAGGTTTTCAACCTGCATGGTGGTGAGGGGCCTTGCACGGATTTGCCAACATTATTGCTTGTGTGGTGGTGGTGTTTGCAAGTTCTTGCATGCGAGTGTACGCATAGGCAGTGTGGGAGGAGGGAGGTGCTGTACGCATGCCTATGCGTACACTCACTCACTTAACTTCTATGAGATCTGAAAGCGTTAGAAAGGTGGCATAGAAATGATATTTTTTTTACATTGAATGTTTTTAGTGGGATATAGAAGTACAAAACAATAAACAGCTCATGTACAACTTAATAACTAATAACATTCAAGACTTGTCTTCAAGAACCGAGTCCCGTAGACTTCGTAGCTACTGGGTCTACGCGCTACGGCGTCTTTGTTTACAACTAAAGGAAGCCAAGAGGTTGTCACAGAATGTGAACGTTTGTGACTAACCTGCAGCTTGGACCATACTGTATTTTATTTATTTATTTATTTCATAATTTATGTACACATAAACTGATTACACTGAAGACTTAAACTAGACATACATTTTAGTACTATTTATTCCAATTGGAATCCATATACAATTAGGGTAATGGGTGGCACTATGAGCTATTGAAATCAATTTGTTAGTGTTTTTACAAGAAAAATGTCATTAATCGCCTACTGAAATGTTATGCCAAACTGACCGGTTTTTGTTTTAAGGCTGTAGAATTAGTAAACAATTTACAATTACAATAACTATAGCAACAATTAAATCCTTATTGTACTACCTTTAAAAAGATTCCAACATTTACTTAATACTAATTATAGTTCTTGAGTTATTACCGTTTGAATCATAAGGAGAGAGGTGGGTCGATTTTTTTGCACGCAAGTTTATTTTGTAACTTAAGTTTTATTTTATTTTATTTGTACAGAAAAACTTACAGAGAAACAAATCTTAGTAACAACTTAAGCGCTTATTACACTTATCCTAGCTAGGACGTCCTAGCTAGGATCCTAAAAAAATTTGTCAAGTGGAATAACATTTAGAAAGCTAGGATCCTAGCTAGGATCCTAGCTAGGATCCTAGCTTTCTAAATGTTATTCCACTTGACTAAATTTTTTAGGTTCCTAGCTAGGACTTTCTAGCTAGGATAAGTGGAATAAGCGCTTCTGAAAACAAATAGCCATTTACAAGTTTTTACATTTAAGTAGCAGTGTGAGTATGTTAAAAGAAGATAATAAATTAATAATTAAAAGAAGCATAAAAAATTACAATAACTGCTAAGAAAATTAATTAGTATAATAACCTATGGGTCAACTGAACTGATATCATACGTCAATTAAATTATGCATACTTGAGTCAGTTATTCAGGAGAAAAGAAATATTTGTTTGCGAGTAATTTTACATGTGAAGGTTTTTTTACCCATAATGTACTCGTAGTTAGTGCAGGAATTAATTTATCATGTTTTTTTTTTTATGAAATAAGGGGGCAAGCGAGCAAACGGGTCACCTGATGGAAAGCAACTTCCGTCGCCCATGGACACTCGCAGCATCAGAAGAGCTGCAGGTGCGTTGCCGGCCTTTTAAGAGGGAATAGGGTAATAGGGGAGGGTAGGGATAGGAAGGGAAGGGAAGGGAATAGGGGAGGGTAGGGAAGGGAATAGGGTAGGGGATTGGGCCTCCGGTAAACTCACTCACTCGGCGAAACACAGCGTAAGCTCTGTTTCACGCCGGTTTTCTGTGAGAACGTGGTATTTCTCCGGTCGAGTACCGTTGTGGTACCTTTGGATCCCGAGAAAAGATTTTATATTAGATCGTGCGATGACACAGTTTGTAAACAATAATCAGAATCGATAAGATTAACGTTTTCGCATTGCGATGTCGTTTAGATTCGAGTTTGTTCAGCACGGATAGCCATCGAAACTGTATCAAAATCGAATAAGAATCGTAAATCGAAATCGTATTTTCGGGAATAAGGCCCTTTATCGCACCAAACGATGTCTATATTACGTTGCAGATTAACTACCATTAATGGTATAAAGAAAATTGATTACTCACTGCGTTAAACTACCACAAAGCTCGAGAGCCTTGTAGGCGAAGAGCCTTAGGACGCCTTCACATTAAGTCGCTAGTAGTGCGGCAGCCGCGCGACTTCTATACTAAAGAGAGTCGCGACTCGCGCGGCTGCCGCACTACTGGCGAGTGGCGACTTAATGTGAAGGCGTCCTTAAGGCCCAGTAGTCCCTAAAATTAGCAGGTCGATGTCTGTCAGTACGAATATCGACGTAAAGGACATTAAAATAACATTCATATCACGCGGCGCGGTGGTTACGCGCTCGCCGCGTGCCTTGATAATAGGAAATAGGAGAAAAAACCTTTTGTTTTTAGTATTACACAAATCTATACTAATATTATAAAGCGGAAGAGTTTGTTAGTTTGTTTGTTTGTTTGAACGCGCTAATCTCAGGAACTACTCGTCCGATTTGAAAAATTCTTTCAGTGTTAGATAATCCATTTATCGAGGAAGGCTATAGGCTATATTTTATCACGCTAAGACTAATAGGAGCGAAGAAATAGAGGAAAGTGTGGAAAAAACGGGGTGAAATTATTTGAAAGGGCTTATTTGAACGCGCTAATCTCAGGGACTACTGGTCCAATTTGAAAAATTCTTTCAGTGTACGGTCAACAGATTGTCGACAGTACATCATGTTTCGCACTGTCAGCGTATACGCCGCCACGCGTTATTATAATTTACTTTAATTAACCAGTTCGCGTCAAGCCGCCAATCGGTTCGCGTGCTCTCTTTACCATTAACCATTAAACCATTTTAGAATAAGTTAAGGATTCAATAAACCTATTGAACCTAACTTGTCTTTTACTCTGTACGGGACCAAACCACCGTACATTGTGGTCCTTCGGCCTGTGAACCAGTGATCAATATTTTAACCAATCGAAGGAACCCTAACCATTGTGGTTCTTCGGCTTTTAAAATAACCAGTGATCATTTTAACCATTTTAAGGACCGATAACCATTTAGGTCCATAGACTTTAACCATTTTAACGTGAGAGCAACGTGGTCTTTCGCTCCTCGTCCGGAGAGACTGGCGCGGCGCTAGTGAAACCAAACACGTGTCGGTTGCGTTTTAACCAATTTAACCAATTACGTCGCGTGTGTAGTGTAACCAATTGACCAGAACCGAACCAGTGTACCAATTTTGACCAAAGTGCTTGTGTGGAGTGTAACCAGTTCACCAGACCAGCGACGCTACCAGCGACTACCACCGGGGACGACTTCTGAGGACAACCAGGTCACCACGTGCCAGTCTTAAAGTAAGATCTTTCCTTTTTACCACTTTTTACCACTCTCTTTTGACCATTATAATGCCCGCAACCATGGAGGCTCTATTAACCACCCAGAACCAGATCATGTCTGCGATTAATACGCAGTGTGTTAATTTCAAGAAGGACGGGCCTGAACGTAAGACGCCCGCCTATATCGAAAAACGCCTTAATACTTTGGACTCGTACTGGAATGAATTCCAGACCAACCATACCAGGCTCTGCGCCGAGTTCGAAGATCTTAACCACCGCTACTTTACTGAAAACCATTACCAGCGGACAAAAGATTTTTACCAGGAAGTTAGGAACATGATTTCTAATTACGTAACCAGCGAACCAGGAAAACCATTACTGAGACCCGCTACACCATTATCGCAGGGCTCAGATAGGCGCGATTTTTCTTCTCCCGCCCAGGAGGGTACCTCTTTTAGTTTCCCTGCGCCGAAGCTGTCGAACCAGGGTAACTCCAGTAGGGTGGAAGAAATGCTTCGTAAGCAGAAGAGCAACTTCAAGGCGCTTTCTCGTACCATAGAGGCCGTCGACCTTGAAAGCTGTTCCGAACGCTGGGAGTTTGAAGATATTTTAAGAACAATCCAATCCAGATGGTCGGTCATCGATTCTCTTCACTGGGAAATCGACAGCGAAGGCGTGCTGGACAACGAGGAGTACGAGATAGCCTTCGCTGAGATGGAGAGGAAGTATAACACCATGAAGAAAGCAGTGAACAGACAGATGTGGTCGTCATCATACCGGGAACGTTCAACACCACAAATGGACATACCCACCTTCAGCGGAAATTACCAGGATTGGATATGCTTCAAAGATTTGTTCTCCGAAACCATTCACAATAATAAGTCGTTACCAAATGCCCAAAAAATGCAGTTTTTGAAAAGTAAGCTCCGCGGCGAGGCTGAAAAATTAGTTCACCATTTACGTATTAATTCCGAGAATTATCAAGTATGCTGGGACATTTTAAACCAACGTTACCATAATACCAGATTAATATTTAATTCCCACATACAATTATTATTAACCATGCCCACTATTCAGCAACAATCTGCAGCGGTAATTAAGAAGTTACATGACACCACCAACGAGTGTCTTAACTCTATAAAAGCAATGGGTATCGATATTTCCAACTGGGACCCATTAATCGTTTACATTTTGTGCCAAAAGTTAGATGCAGAAACTCATAATGATTATATAGAGTCGCTTAAGAACCCAAAAGAATTGCCTACTCTGTCCGAATTTTTGAAATTTTTAGAAATGAAATTTACATCTTTAGAAAGCTCTCGTCGTAAGCAGGATTTTAGTAAACCAGGCTCATCACCAGTACATCAAAACCAATTCCAAAAACCATGGGTTGAAAAGCATCCAAATAACCATTTGCATAATTTTATGAACAGAAACTTTAAACCAAGGCCAGCTGTAATAAACCATGTTAATACAAAACCAATGCATATTGCAACACAACGGAAATGCATACTCTGTAAAAACTGTTGCCATGAATTGTTTAAATGCAAACAATTTCTGGAATCGTCGCCGCTGAATAGACTTAAAATTATTGAAACAAACAAGTTATGTAAAAATTGCTTAATTAACCATTATGACAAGGAATGTATTTCGGAAAAAACATGCCGTTTTTGTAACCAACACCACAACACTTTATTGCACAATGCCCTCGTTACTTTTGCTCCCTCAACTTCTAGCAACACCAACATCGAGCAGCCCGCCCGAAAATCTAAAATATGCGTTACAAATGCCCCGCAAGAAACCATGCCCAAATTGTTAGCGACAGCTAAAATTAATATTAGGTCTGTGGATGGCTGTCACCATACCATGCGAGCCCTCATAGACCCGTGTGCAGAGTCGTCTCTTATTACAGAGAACGCTGCTCAGCTTTTAGGCCTACCAAGGATTAAGCGCCACTGCGTTGTTGTCGGAGTGGGCGCGAAGGCCAACAACAGTAGAGGTGTCCTACAGATAGACGTATCTTCTCTTCACAACAATTTCACATTTAAAACAGAAGCCTACGTCATGAAGCATGTCGTCGGAAATTTACCAAACGAATCTTTTGAGAAACCATCTTGGCCATGCCTGGATAATTTACCACTCGCCGATCCAGAATTCTATAGAAGTAAGCCGGTAGATTTAATTTTAAGCGTTGATGTGTACGAGTTAATTATTTTACCAGGTTTAATTCGTAATGGCACATCACTACCAATCGCGCAAAATACCAAGCTCGGTTGGATTTTAAGTGGGACCATAAAACCAAAACAAAAATATTGCAACGTCGTCATGGTCGACTTGCAAGATATTCAACGCTTCTGGGAGATTGAGGATGTCTCAGACAACTCAATTAATATTTCTGATGAAGATAACCATTGCCTTCATCATTATCAGCAGCATACGACGCGTCAACCAAATGGACGTTACGTCGTACGTTTACCACTAAAACCAGAAATTACTGAAAAGTTAGGTGACTCGAAAACCAAAGCTGTGGCTCAATTTCTTCAGTTAGAGAAAAGATTTTGTAAAAATAAAATTATCGAACAGAACTACAAACAATTTATCCATGAATATATTAATTTAAACCATATGAAGAAGTGCAATAGTAACCCGATACTTCAATGCTATTTGCCGCACCATTGTGTAATCCGAACGGATTCCACGACCACGGCCACGCGAGTTGTTTTTAATGCCTCAGCGAAAACTTCGACTGGATTTTCATTGAATGACCTTATGTACTCTGGACCAAACTTGCAAGAAGATTTGTTTACTCTCATCCTTAAGTGGAGGCAGTACCAGATAGCCTTTACAGCCGACATAGAGAAGATGTTTCGTTTCATAGATGTCCATGGAGATGACCAGCCTCTCCAGAAGATCATGTGGAGGGATTCTGAACAGCAACCATTGGAAGAATACCAACTTACCACTGTCACATATGGCACTAAGGCCGCACCTTTCCTAGCCATGATGACATTGAAACGTCTGGCTAAGGATGAAGGTCACCGCTATCCAGAAGCAGCAGAAGCTCTGGCTACCAGGTTCTACATGGATGACCTTCTACATGGACAGCATGACCTAGAATCTGCAAGAAAACTAATTTCTGACCTCATAAATCTTCTTAAGTTAGGTGGATTTAATTTAAGGAAGTGGTCGTCTAATAAACCAGAAGTATTACCAGATAACCAATCACCATGTGAAGACCAAGCATATGTATTTAAATACCAGGAATCAACCAAGGCATTAGGACTTCAGTGGCATCCAGACCAAGATTATTCTACATTTCAGTTGAAATCTGAACCAGTTCGTAAGCTCACCAAAAGAAGCTTACTATCGAATATATCGAAAATATTTGATCCGCTTGGATGGCTTTCACCTGTTACCACCAAGTTGAAATTGTTCTTCCAAGAAGTCTGGCTCCTAAACCTTAAAGTAAGATCTTTCCTTTTTACCACTTTTTACCACTCTCTTTTGACCATTATAATGCCCGCAACCATGGAGGCTCTATTAACCACCCAGAACCAGATCATGTCTGCGATTAATACGCAGTGTGTTAATTTCAAGAAGGACGGGCCTGAACGTAAGACGCCCGCCTATATCGAAAAACGCCTTAATACTTTGGACTCGTACTGGAATGAATTCCAGACCAACCATACCAGGCTCTGCGCCGAGTTCGAAGATCTTAACCACCGCTACTTTACTGAAAACCATTACCAGCGGACAAAAGATTTTTACCAGGAAGTTAGGAACATGATTTCTAATTACGTAACCAGCGAACCAGGAAAACCATTACTGAGACCCGCTACACCATTATCGCAGGGCTCAGATAGGCGCGATTTTTCTTCTCCCGCCCAGGAGGGTACCTCTTTTAGTTTCCCTGCGCCGAAGCTGTCGAACCAGGGTAACTCCAGTAGGGTGGAAGAAATGCTTCGTAAGCAGAAGAGCAACTTCAAGGCGCTTTCTCGTACCATAGAGGCCGTCGACCTTGAAAGCTGTTCCGAACGCTGGGAGTTTGAAGATATTTTAAGAACAATCCAATCCAGATGGTCGGTCATCGATTCTCTTCACTGGGAAATCGACAGCGAAGGCGTGCTGGACAACGAGGAGTACGAGATAGCCTTCGCTGAGATGGAGAGGAAGTATAACACCATGAAGAAAGCAGTGAACAGACAGATGTGGTCGTCATCATACCGGGAACGTTCAACACCACAAATGGACATACCCACCTTCAGCGGAAATTACCAGGATTGGATATGCTTCAAAGATTTGTTCTCCGAAACCATTCACAATAATAAGTCGTTACCAAATGCCCAAAAAATGCAGTTTTTGAAAAGTAAGCTCCGCGGCGAGGCTGAAAAATTAGTTCACCATTTACGTATTAATTCCGAGAATTATCAAGTATGCTGGGACATTTTAAACCAACGTTACCATAATACCAGATTAATATTTAGTTCCCACATACAATTATTATTAACCATGCCCACTATTCAGCAACAATCTGCAGCGGTAATTAAGAAGTTACATGACACCACCAACGAGTGTCTTAACTCTATAAAAGCAATGGGTATCGATATTTCCAACTGGGACCCATTAATCGTTTACATTTTGTGCCAAAAGTTAGATGCAGAAACTCATAATGATTATATAGAGTCGCTTAAGAACCCAAAAGAATTGCCTACTCTGTCCGAATTTTTGAAATTTTTAGAAATGAAATTTACATCTTTAGAAAGCTCTCGTCGTAAGCAGGATTTTAGTAAACCAGGCTCATCACCAGTACATCAAAACCAATTCCAAAAACCATGGGTTGAAAAGCATCCAAATAACCATTTGCATAATTTTATGAACAGAAACTTTAAACCAAGGCCAGCTGTAATAAACCATGTTAATACAAAACCAATGCATATTGCAACACAACGGAAATGCATACTCTGTAAAAACTGTTGCCATGAATTGTTTAAATGCAAACAATTTCTGGAATCGTCGCCGCTGAATAGACTTAAAATTATTGAAACAAACAAGTTATGTAAAAATTGCTTAATTAACCATTATGACAAGGAATGTATTTCGGAAAAAACATGCCGTTTTTGTAACCAACACCACAACACTTTATTGCACAATGCCCTCGTTACTTTTGCTCCCTCAACTTCTAGCAACACCAACATCGAGCAGCCCGCCCGAAAATCTAAAATATGCGTTACAAATGCCCCGCAAGAAACCATGCCCAAATTGTTAGCGACAGCTAAAATTAATATTAGGTCTGTGGATGGCTGTCACCATACCATGCGAGCCCTCATAGACCCGTGTGCAGAGTCGTCTCTTATTACAGAGAACGCTGCTCAGCTTTTAGGCCTACCAAGGATTAAGCGCCACTGCGTTGTTGTCGGAGTGGGCGCGAAGGCCAACAACAGTAGAGGTGTCCTACAGATAGACGTATCTTCTCTTCACAACAATTTCACATTTAAAACAGAAGCCTACGTCATGAAGCATGTCGTCGGAAATTTACCAAACGAATCTTTTGAGAAACCATCTTGGCCATGCCTGGATAATTTACCACTCGCCGATCCAGAATTCTATAGAAGTAAGCCGGTAGATTTAATTTTAAGCGTTGATGTGTACGAGTTAATTATTTTACCAGGTTTAATTCGTAATGGCACATCACTACCAATCGCGCAAAATACCAAGCTCGGTTGGATTTTAAGTGGGACCATAAAACCAAAACAAAAATATTGCAACGTCGTCATGGTCGACTTGCAAGATATTCAACGCTTCTGGGAGATTGAGGATGTCTCAGACAACTCAATTAATATTTCTGATGAAGATAACCATTGCCTTCATCATTATCAGCAGCATACGACGCGTCAACCAAATGGACGTTACGTCGTACGTTTACCACTAAAACCAGAAATTACTGAAAAGTTAGGTGACTCGAAAACCAAAGCTGTGGCTCAATTTCTTCAGTTAGAGAAAAGATTTTGTAAAAATAAAATTATCGAACAGAACTACAAACAATTTATCCATGAATATATTAATTTAAACCATATGAAGAAGTGCAATAGTAACCCGATACTTCAATGCTATTTGCCGCACCATTGTGTAATCCGAACGGATTCCACGACCACGGCCACGCGAGTTGTTTTTAATGCCTCAGCGAAAACTTCGACTGGATTTTCATTGAATGACCTTATGTACTCTGGACCAAACTTGCAAGAAGATTTGTTTACTCTCATCCTTAAGTGGAGGCAGTACCAGATAGCCTTTACAGCCGACATAGAGAAGATGTTTCGTTTCATAGATGTCCATGGAGATGACCAGCCTCTCCAGAAGATCATGTGGAGGGATTCTGAACAGCAACCATTGGAAGAATACCAACTTACCACTGTCACATATGGCACTAAGGCCGCACCTTTCCTAGCCATGATGACATTGAAACGTCTGGCTAAGGATGAAGGTCACCGCTATCCAGAAGCAGCAGAAGCTCTGGCTACCAGGTTCTACATGGATGACCTTCTACATGGACAGCATGACCTAGAATCTGCAAGAAAACTAATTTCTGACCTCATAAATCTTCTTAAGTTAGGTGGATTTAATTTAAGGAAGTGGTCGTCTAATAAACCAGAAGTATTACCAGATAACCAATCACCATGTGAAGACCAAGCATATGTATTTAAATACCAGGAATCAACCAAGGCATTAGGACTTCAGTGGCATCCAGACCAAGATTATTCTACATTTCAGTTGAAATCTGAACCAGTTCGTAAGCTCACCAAAAGAAGCTTACTATCGAATATATCGAAAATATTTGATCCGCTTGGATGGCTTTCACCTGTTACCACCAAGTTGAAATTGTTCTTCCAAGAAGTCTGGCTCCTAAACCTTAATTGGGATGACGAGTTGCCAGCTGATATCAACACAAGATGGAAAACCATAGAAGCTGACATCATCAAAATTAACCATATAACCATACCAAGGTGGCTACAGTCCTCGAAGAACGACACCATCGAGTTGCATGGGTTTTGTGATTCATCACAAAATGCCTACGCTTGTGTTGTATACTGCAGAGTCAGCAAAACCATCAACAACCAGTCTTCTGTAGTACTAGTGGCAGCGAAGTCTCGTCTCGTACCTGTAAAGAAAAATGTATCATTACCAAGATTAGAATTATGTGCAGCTGTTCTACTTACCAAGGTCATGAAGATTATCTGTTATTGCCTATCAGATTACAACATCAAAATCTACGGTTGGTCCGACTCGACAGCAGTGTTAGGTTGGCTCAACGGCGACCCAAGCAAGTGGAAACCATTCGTCGCGAACAGAGTGAAGCAGGTGACGGATATCATTCCACCGAGCAGCTGGCATTATGTGTCAACCAAGGACAACGCAGCTGACTCAGCAAGTAGAGGCATCACCACGGAACAGCTGATTAACCATTCCATATGGTGGACGGGACCCCACTGGCTACAATCTTTTGAGGAGTCAAAATTAACCAATTCATCTTATACCACGAACGAAGAGCTGAAAAAACCATTATTAAATATAAATGTTACAACTATTAAATATGAAAACGAAGTTATAGAAAATATAATTAGCAGATACCGCGATTTCACGCGAGCTTCAAGAGTGCTTGCGTGGGTATTACGTTTTACACTTAAGTCTAAAAATAAACAACGATACTTAACTATATTAGAAATAAGAAAAGCTAAATATTTAATTATAAAATATGTACAGCAATTAGAGTTCTTAGAAGATATAGAATATATTAAAAACCATAACAAACCTAACCCTAAGAGTAATTTATTAAAATTAAAACCATTTATTGATGACCAAGGACTTTTGAGAGTTGGGGGGCGATTGACCAACGCCAAAATAGAAGATAGGATGAAGCATCCGTGTATTTTACCACATAACCATGTACTTACCAATATGATAATTGACCAGGCACATAAAATGACCTTCCACGGGGGTGCACGATTGACCCTCGCGTGGTTGCGTCAAGAATATTGGATTTTAGGAGGAAATAGCGCTGTAAAGAAGAAGCTTCGAAGATGTGTACTGTGCAGAAGGCACGACCCCCTGAAACATGACCAGTTGATGGGAGATTTACCACCAGCCCGAGTCAATAGGACCCGCCCTTTCTACCATATAGGGGTGGATTTCACCGGTTTTGTTGACGTCAAGTCGGCGAAAGGTAGAGGAGTGAGATGTACTAAAGGATACATCGCCGTATTTGTGTGTATGGTGACCAAGGCCGTACACTTGGAGTTGGTCTCCGATCTCACCGCCTCAGCATTTTTAGCAGCCCTAAGAAGACTTTCAGCCAGGAGAGGAACGCCCGGTCACATTTACAGTGACAACGGGACCAATTTTATAAAGGCAAATAGAGTCCTGCAAGAAGAGATTATTAATTTAAAATCCATATTAAATGACCAGTTTTATGCTGAGATAGCGGAAATGTCGATAGAATGGCATTTCAACGCACCATCTTGGCCTAGTGCAGGCGGTCTGTGGGAGGCGGCAGTGAAGAGTTTGAAATACCATCTGAAGCGAGTCATAGGAGAACAAAAACTCACATACGAGGAGTTCTCCACTCTCCTAGCTCAATTAGAAGGCTGCCTCAACTCTAGACCTCTGTGCCCGCTGAGCGAAGACGTAGAAGATCTAGATTTCCTCACTCCATCTCATTTTCTAGCAAGTGGACCAATATTAACCATTGTTGAGTCTGAACACGATCTGCGAACCAGATGGCAGTTAGTACAGAAGATTTACCAAGATGTGTGGAAGAGATGGAAAACTGAGTACCTTACACAATTGAACACTAGGTCTAAGTGGCAACGTTCACAACCTAATTTAGATATAGGAGACATCGTAATTATACACGACGCTAACCTGCCACCGGGTAGGTGGGCTCTCGGTCGAATCGTGCAGCTGCATCCGGGGCAAGACGGGCTAACTAGAGTAGTTTCTGTAAAAACCAAAAATAGCATTATGAAACGACCAATCGTTAAGTTATCCCTTTTACCGATTAACCATAACAGGGCAGACGAAGACAGGAACCAAATTGTTGACCATAACCAGCCGAATAACCAATCGAATGACAAATTACCAAAACCAAAACGGAGAGCTACAAAAGGCATTTACCATTTATTTACCATGGCACTTATGTTATTTACGTTTTTAATTTCACCAGCCTCGTGTGCATACAACGTAATAAACTTTAACTACAGTCAAAGTTTATATTTTGACAAAATATCTACCATGCGGTTAGTGCAAGACGAATGGAAGCTGGTAGTATATTATGATTTAGGACCATATTGGCAAGGCAGTAAACTATTATCAAAGTATATAGATCACATAGAACATTTATGTCAACAATCACCAGTAAGAAACCATTGTGAATCCATTTTAATACAATTACGGCACAGCTATACAGAGTTTATGCATTACAATAGCATTCTGTCAACGCAGCAGTTCCCACACGGGCACGCGCGGCGCAGACGCGGCCTTATCAATGTCGTGGGTAATGTTGCACACGCGCTGTTCGGTGTACTCGATGACCAATTCGCTGAACAGTATATTAAGGACATCGATTTAATTAGAGAAAACCAAAACCATCTGGCTGCTCTATGGAAAAACCAGACTTCCGTAGTAGAGGCAGAATATAATGTACTGAAGAGGATGCAAGGTTCTATTGACAAACAGCATAAGATATTTACTCATTATATTAACCAGCTAGAGAATACTACCAACGAGGTAAAAAGTCAACTGAAAGACGTGGAAGCGACCAATGAGTTTTTGTTATGCTCCATGGCAGCCAACAGCTTGGAGTCAAATTTGAAGAATATGCAGGATGTTTTACTAGATACTGTTTCGGAGGTGTACTTTGGGAAGTTCAACATTCATCTGTTAAAACCGGACCAGCTTTTAGAAGAGTTAAATATTATTTCAGGAAAATTGTCCAACGAATTAAAGTTACCAATTGAAAATCCTCACACGGAATTCACTAAAATTTATCATTTACTTAAGGTTAGAGCTAAAATGATGAAAGATTATTTTATTTTTGAAATTAGAATACCATTAGTGAGTAGAGACAGTTACCAAGTATATAGAATTTATCCTATCCCAAGACGGAACGACAAAACCATGGTCACCCTAGTTCCAGCTTCGGATTTCATCGCGATCAACTTACGAAGAGACTCATTTATGACCATATCGCAATTAGAATTACATAAGTGTATTCACTTAGATTCTGAAATACAACTTTGTCCACTGCAGAAACCAATTTCACACATGAGTCACGACGACATTTTATGCTCCAAAGACCAGGAGACGAAGAGGTGCAGAACCAAAACTACAAGGTGTCAAGACTGGTGGTCTCAGTTGAATGATGTAAACACTTACTTTTTCTTTTGCTGCGACTCGTGTCCAGTACGCATTATTTGTGGAGAGCAAATGTTTTCCAATCATCTAAATAGTAGCGGTATCATAAAGCTGGGTCCAGAATGCGTTCTGAAAGGAAACGACATTACCATTTATGCACAGAGACAGCAAAATAATACTTTCACCATGAAGAATGATATACCAGCGATAGATATTCTCCCCATCAACCACATCTTCAACCAGAACGGGACGTCGACGTCGCTGATTCCGGTGCCAACGTCAGTAGCGGGTGGTTACGATCAGGATCTAGACGATATAGGCGTCAAGATAAAACAAATGCGTTCAGAGAGTGGTCTAAAGGGTGGTATATCTTATCACGACGTTCACCATTACGTCGCGATATACGTGGTGGCGGGTGCGCTGGTGTGTGGTGTGTGCGCGTACGCCACGCGGCGGTGGTGCCCGCACCGCAGCCGCCGCCGGCACTCCAGCGCGCCGGCAGCAACTGGCGCAGCGCCTGCGCCTGCCGCGTCGGACCCGCCGCGCCCTGAGCCGCGGGGTCTGGCGAACGCAGCGTTCGTGTATAGTGTTAGTGACCAGTGCGTGAGTGTAGTTGACCATGGGCAATCTAGTGTTAAGTGTAGTGTTAGAGTGAAAGACCAGTCCACTTCTCCCGTAGTGCAAAAGCATAATTTTAGTGATTATTGTGGTTAGAGACACTAGGGTGCCTTTAGAATAAGTGAATATTGTTTATCACCTTGTCTCACGTCACTCACTAACCATTGAACCATTTCTTTTTTGTACCATTTTCACCATCACTCTTTCTTCTCTCGCGGTGGCAGCATGTACGGTCAACAGATTGTCGACAGTACATCATGTTTCGCACTGTCAGCGTATACGCCGCCACGCGTTATTATAATTTACTTTAATTAACCAGTTCGCGTCAAGCCGCCAATCGGTTCGCGTGCTCTCTTTACCATTAACCATTAAACCATTTTAGAATAAGTTAAGGATTCAATAAACCTATTGAACCTAACTTGTCTTTTACTCTGTACGGGACCAAACCACCGTACATTCAGTGTTAGATAGTCCATTTATCGAGAAGGGCTATAGGCAATATTTTATCAGGTTAAGACCAATAGGAGCGAAGAAATAGAGAAAAGTTGGAAAAAACAGAGGAAATTATTTGAAAGGGCTTATTTGAACGCGCTAATCTCAGGAACTACTGATCCGATTTGAAAAATTATTTCAGTGTTAGATAGCTCATTTATCTGGAAAGGCTATAGGCTATATTTTATCACGCTAAGACTATTAAGAGCGAAGAAATAGAGGAAAATATGGAAAAACGGAGGAAAATTATTTGAAATTGCTTATTATCTTAAGAACTACTGGAGCAATTTTTATGTTGATTGGCAAACATGAAGAATAGACCACGTGAAGGGACAAAGCTATTTTTTGCGGAAAAATGTACGGTTGCGTGAAATTCCTAAATTACGCAAGCAAAGCCGCGCGGATCATCTATATATAATAAAATCGTAGGAAAGTCAATTATTCTGTACATTGAATATTTTTGTACAATAAATTATAATACTTGGGATGTGATCTACTATGCTAACGCGGACGAAGTCGTGGGAAACAGCTAGTCAAATATATCAAATCGTTTACGTTAGGTTACGACACATATACTACATTTTTTGTTTTTTCTAGCAAGTGTGTAATTTAGCCATACAATGATTTAATTATGAAAAACAGCGTTATAACAGTCATCTTTGAGATTTTTTTCTATCGAGCAGAATTTTTCAAATTGTGTACTGATATACCTTTACGTATAGGAAATTTTCTCAATTTTAAAACGGTACTTATTTTATACTTAAATAATGACATTTTCTTTACTAAAAACGTGATTTAAAAAACACATTTTACGTAGTTGCAACAACCACAGCGACTTAAGGTGCCTTTCTGATTCTCGCTTTAAGCGACTGCGACCGACAAAAATTCAAATAAAATGCCAATTTATGAACTCAGCTATAGGTTTTATTTTCTACCGGCATTGGTCTGGCGACGTCTATCGCCGCTGCTTTAAAGTAACGTAGAGCCTAGGTCATAAAGTGTGATTTTCCTTGAATTTTTAGTCGCAGCCGCTTGCCGCGACGATCAAAAAGTCGCCTTTATAGTCGAAGCGAGCGATCAAGGCGCATTTTGTTTGTGGTAATTAAGAACCCTTCCCAATATAGGTGCTGTCAAGTGATACCTCAACAATGGAAGCCATTAATCTTGGGGTTTACATAAATACGCTGTTATCTGATGAAAATACACCCTAATGTGGGTGGGATGAAACTTCACATGTTATTAAGCGTTAATAAATATTTCCTGGTGAAGTAATAATTTTAGAAGTAGTCTAGCTTCTTTTTGAACTAACTGTTCTCCGCGACAAAAACGTGCAAAATGAAATCTCAGAGAAAGTTTGCATTTTCTCAAAAAATAACCTACGTCCTGTCCCGTAAACTACTCTTTGTCTGTGCCAATTTTTACTAAAATCAGTGTAGCTAATCAGACGCGCTGCAACCATCGAGAGAAATAGATTTTTTAATAAAGATAAACGCATATAAATATATCTATATATTATATAAAACTCAAAGGTGACTGACTGACATGGTGATCTATCAACGCACAGCCCAAACCATTGGACCGATCGGGCTGAAATTTGGCATGCAGATAGATCATATTATGACGTAGGCATCCGCTAAGACAGGATTTTGATCAATTCTACCTCCAAGAGGTTAAAATAGGGGATGAAAGTTTGTATATAATAATACTTCTTAACGCGAGCGAAGCCGCGAGCAAAAGCTCGTTACCTATATTACTTATTAGAGAGAAGTAATATTACATTGTAATCCAAAATATCTTTAACCTTGTCTATGTAACAATCAAGTGTTATTTTAAGCGACGTTCGCGTTAAACATAACAAATTAATATTTCATTGAATATCAAAGTTCAAACTTTAATGAGAAATACCTACAAATACAATAATGATATTGATATTTTTCCACCTCACACACTTTCCTTACACGTTTGTCGTACGGAAACCTACATTTTCCGGGTTGAAAAGTGTCATATTATGTTCTTTCCCAAAGTATCTACATACCAAATTTCTGTATTATAATATGTTATTGATTGTACTGTCGGTTCTTGGTGGAAATTCATATTGAACACTAATAAAACACAACTTTTCGTGCACTTTTTCCACTATATTAAGATATTAATACAACTTTTAACAAATTACACGACCGGTTTCGAAACAAATCATCATCAGGTGTAAGTTTAACGTGTGTTTTATTAGTGTTCAATACCAAATTTTAGCAAAATCAGTTTAGCGGTTTGGGCGTAAAGAGATAACGGACAGACAAACACAATTAATAGTATGGGTTCATAATTTTTCTCCTCACACAGACTTTCATTTTTCATAGACTTTCTTAACACATTTGAATTGGCTTAAAAGCCGTCCACCCACTGATAATTTTAACAATAAATTATATATATAATTTGTTATTAAAATTATCAGTAGATAATTTGTTGTTAAAATTATCAGTAGGTGGACGGCTTTTAAGCCAATTCAAATGTGTTAAGAAAGTCTATATTATGTATTTAATATTATTGTATAATTCTACGCCTGGCCGCAACAAAGCATCCTATTTGGCGAATATTGCTATTTATTTTTGGCAGGCGCTTAACATTATTATGGAATTAAAAGTACCGAGTGACCCAGATTCTGCGAACCCGACACGAGGGCTCTCTGCCCACCTGGTTATTGATGTATTGAAAATTACATTCGGCTAACGAGCTGAAAAGAAATACGACCCTTCTATTCAAAGTTTTTCGGTTTGACCGTATTTGTATTATTGTGGATTACAAGAAAATCAGTAAGAAGGCTTAATAATATTGCCATTGGTATATAAAATAAATTACGACCGATGAGTATTATACTACCAAATAACTAACATCTAAAAAAGTAACTTACTAATAAACATGGACATTGTAATAAACATAAAACTTGCGTAGTTGCTATTTAATAATCTGTGATTATACTTACTTAATATAAAATAACAACAAAGTATTAATAAATAAATTTTAGCAATTATCATTGGTATAAATTATAACATGAACAATTCAAATCTTTTCACATGTCAAAATAAGTTTCTCCATAAAAACAAAGAATTGTTGAAAAACTGAGGGTAGTTGAAAAAAACTACAAAACTCCATCCTCACAAGATAGATGTCGCTAAAAATTTATGTTTTAGACTTCACTACTAAAAACTTATTTCACAGTTCTTATAATTACTTATTTATTTGTAAATAAATAATAATAGTCATTTTATAAATTTTAAACAATTTTAATCCCTTTAATACTTTTGAATAGCGTTCAACGGTGTTCTATCCTACATCGCGCTATCGGTGTTTCTGCGGTGTTTGCTAACATTATAGTACGTTCATCATGATCAGTCGGTGGTCCATTTCTACACAGTGAGTCAGTGGACGAGAGCTGATCAAAATCTCCGCCTCTCTAGGCCTCACTAACACTTCCTGCTTTCTATAGTGTTCGAAAACTGAAAAAATGCCAAAAAAATTTACTTGACCATTTTAGAGGTTTCCTCAACCCTACTGCTGTAGAAACGTTGACCACTTTTTTTTTAATATCCACAGGCCATAGAATTACCGCCTTTTTAGAAGTCGCAAATAAAGATAAAGTAACTTTATATCTATCTATACAGTGTGTTAGTGTAAACACCGTTATCCTTGAAACCATCAAATGAGCCCGTCTAAATGACCACCTTTTTTATAAGAACAATGCTGGGAACTCAAAGAAAATGCCGTCTTCATACCCATACGGATGCCCGGATCGGCAATTTGTATGGGTATGACGACGGATTTTTAGTAATTTTGCTTTTATTTAATGTAAATTTTTGCCAACTGCATTATACTAACTTAGTTTTATTAATAGTCAATATTGCTCTCGAATCTTTTTTCGATATTTAATCAAAGCTTTTTAAAATTTGATATTAAAACTTAAAAACTACTAATTTGACACATTACTACTTTTTTTTGTATTTTGTTCATTTAATAAAATACGTTCTAAAACACTTCAACAGAATTATCACAAAAGTTTTCATCTATACTAATATTATAAAGCGGAAGAGTTTGTTTGTTTGAACGCGCTAATCTCAGGAACTACTGGTCTGATTTGGAAAATTCTTTCAGTGTTAGCTAGTATAAAATAAAAAAGTAAAGCCTAATATATTTAATTAAAAAGGATTTTTATCTATTATTTCTATTTATTTTTAAATACAAAGGACACGACCCGTAATAATTGTTTTATTTAAATTTGGAAATGGCAAATGACGACTAATGCGAAAATTTTCCTCGCCCTATTATAAAAGTGTCACAACATTCCTCCGAATTGCGGAAAATGGCAATAAAGAATATAAATTGTGACAAATCTACACAATGGAGACAAATAATATATTAAGTAATTCGGTACATTATTATAGTTTACATCTTCATTTACAGAATACAAAATAGGTGACGTCACTATTCTTGTCATAAGTAGAGGATGAATATTTATTCCTTTTTGAGTCTTTGCAGAGTGAATATTAATACTCCTATATATAAGTACCTAATAACTAGACATCGGATTATATGCACGATCAAAGTGCCGAAATATGCATGCAAGTATGCACGATATATGGCCGAAATATGCACAATTTATTAAACATTATTAAAAATTTTTTTTAAGAGCTTTCCGGTGGTGTCTTTAATAAAAGCGTATTTTTTTATAATTTCATCAAATCTAGGATTTTTCTTATTTTATACAGCATCAATAATTTTCTACCAACAATTTCCGATTTCAATCTTAATGCCCATGGAAGTTTAATAAATCGGTAACTACTTTATTCTAATTTTTTACTAATGTTGTCAACTACAAAGAAAAATTTTGCTTCTAGAAATATATTGTACCTAACGAGTGTATTGCATTCTGTAAATGGGGATGGAGCCACATATTTTAAGTGTTTTGATCTATCGTACCTCTGTTTTGTGGCCTTAGTGTGTATCATGATAGCTAGTTTGGAGACTATGAGGGCATAAAACTACCGAAATATGCACTATCAACTAAATATTGCCAAAATATGCACTATCGCCTAAAAAGTGTCATTATGTATATGCATTTGCATATGCAAGTATGCAAATGCAAATAATCCGATGTCTACTAATAACTAATAATCACTTGCTGAAAGCAATGAATTACATATTTAGGGAGGTGTTCCTCCCAGTTCCTCCACAAGCTAGCGCTAGAGGATGCAGCTATAGCGTAAATGAGGACCACTTCTTTACTTAATGGGAACCACAGCTACAACTTCATTGGGAACCACAGCTAACTTCAGTGGGAACTCGCAGAACCACTGCTCACTTCAGTTAAGCTCGAATAATTTCCCGTACAATTTCATTACAGTTTACGATCGGTTTACGACGCGGAAGTGAAGACTGGTGACGGACAGACGAACAAGCTAATGGTTAATCAATAGGTGATTAATGTAAATGTATATTAGGTATGAGTTTATGTAGATTGTAGTTATTTAGATGATAATAATATTATTAAGAGGAGGCAATGACTTAATTATGTGAACACAATAATTACCACTTAAAGGCACATTGATTTTAGGCTTGTGACGATTATTGTTCTGATTTATAAATGTATGCCCGGTCTATGATGTCACTGGTTAAATACTTATGTATTTTGTTAATTGAAGAAAGAAGAAGTAAGAAAGAAACTTCATAGGGTAAAACAATAGATGAACCATCGAATAAATTGATTCATTGGCAGTTGACGGACCTACTAGTCCCCAGTACACGGAACTAACTTTTAACTCAAAACTGACATGATCGAGAGTGTTCTTAGCTATAGTTCATCATCATCAGCCTTCTCAGTGCTGGAAAATCGTGGTTCATCTGGTTCGTGAAGTTTAGCAACTTGCAGTCGTTTGGTGGGCTTTATATTTTGCATATTTCTAGTTCGTGACATTTATGAATTTATACACATTGTTGACCTGGTGCTACAGCATCATCTGGTATTTCTGGTAATTAATAGGATACCCAATTCCTCACCAGCTTAGAGCAGGGGTTTCGGTGTTTGGGCTCATTTTAATTGCGACAACTAGTAAGACGTAGATAAACAGTAAATATTTGCATGCCAGCAGCATGCAGCATCACCTGGATTCTATAGGAACCGAGCTTCATATTATGAGCCCAAAGTGGAGGATACATGTCGCATATTATGTTTGGACTCATATTGACGGCCTCATCCAAGAGGACATTCATAGATGGTATATTCATTGGTATATGATCCTGTTGATAGGAATTATTCTTCACTATATAACCAACATACGTTTAAAGTCAAAATAAAATTAAATTAAAAAATTAAAAAAAAAAAAACCCGCCAAACAACTTTAAAAAGTAATAAAATAATAATTTACTGACTTTAAGCTTAAATAACTCTTAAGTGTAAAGTGATATTTTAGTCCATAATTATTGTTGTCAAGGTGTGTCGGGGGACCGCTGATGATTGATTTCACATAACATTATAGTTTAAGGGTCAGTTTACAACGAACTGAATCGAGACAGTCAGTGACATGGCGATACAAAATGTAAAAGTCGCTGTTGGCGGTACCCCGACACACCGTGACAACAATAATTATGGACTAAAATATCACTTTACGCTTAACAATTATTTAATCTTAAAGTCAGTAAATTATTATTTTATTACTTTTTAAAGTTGTTTGGCGGTTTTTTTTTAATTTCTTAATTTAATTTTTGAACATGAATTACTTAATTATTATTTTTAACAAAAAATTGAAACCGACTTCCAAGGTAAAAACAATAATAATATCATCTAAAACGTATTAAATAACTCTTACTCTATAATAGTATTAAATAACTCTTACTCTATAAAAATAATAATTTCACTCTTTTTAGTTATCTACAAGAAATGGCTTTATGCGTAAATAACCACTACGAATGTTAACTATTCACATTATGTTACTGTAAGCGAAATTGTGGTAAATGCTTGCAGTTATCTAAGCGACGCTGCAATTTAAAAACTTTTATCTTTAAAGGTTCAGGAGTTCTGTTCAGTGCCTTTGGACCAAGAGACACCTTCGTATGAACTTTCTCTTATTTGTAACGTATGTTTAAGTTACTAGAAACAACATTTTAACCACTATGAGTCTTTTGATAAATTTCAAGGATTTCCCTCGATTGCTCATAGATCCCATCATCAAGCTCACCACTTTCGTAATTATTATATAAAATCAAGATTATATCCTATACAACAACAGAAGAATTTTGAAAATCGGTCCACAAACAGCTAAATAATCATCAAAAACATCTGCTTCGATGCAAAATATCACGAAAAGCATCAATAATTGGGTCATAATGTGATGACCCATGGCATAATTATGATTTTGATGATGATGATAAAATAAATTGATGTGTTGGCTTATGCTTTCAGTTGTTTAAACAACGCCGAAATCCCCGAACCTGTATCTATAAGGATTCAAAAGTTCCGTTGGGTACCTTCGGATCCAGGGTATAACCTGGTGCAAAAACTTACTTTTTGGGAGCATTTACCTCGAATGCTTGTTTTTGCTTGCTTGAAAATTGAAATCACTATATGGTTTCATACAAATTTTAAGGAGTCCCCTCGATTCCTCCAGGATACCAAAATCAGATCACCACTTTCGTGAACATGGTACCAAATTCGAGTGAAACCCTATACAACACAAAAAGAATTTTGAAAATCGGATCACAAACGGCTGAGTTATCGTTGAACATACAAAAAAAAGATACATACAGCCGAACGTATAACCTCCTCCATTTTGGAAGTCGGTAAAAATACATCGTATCGCCATTCGCCTACTCGCGTTGTAATGTAGTATAACCCTAAGATGCAAAATTACTACATTGATTCTATCACACAACCCTAAGATGCAAACCTACTACATAGATTCTATCACACATGATCCGATCATTTTATATCACTACAGTAAATATTCCTTCGGGTTTATTTCTTTTGGCCAACACACCGACATTTTGGCTACATTTCAATGGCACACGACAGACCGACTTAAGTTGAACCCTGTAAACCGCAGGTCCCGTACTATCGTCCTACGACACAAAACAAATCGGAGCTCAGCGTACACTGGGCGATAAACTAATACATAGTTTTTAAACCGAGGGATAGTAAATTCAATAAATTTCAGTCAGCTCTTTTTATTGTTTCAATATGGTCGGAATGGATTCTGTCTTTAATGCTATTAAAATTTTAATTGTGAACTGAAAACTGTGACCTCGATAAAAATGCATTGGAGTCAATGATATTCTATGTTACTAACGTAACTAGATTGGAAGTTTACGGTAGCAACGCGTTGCCACTTCGAAGATGCCTGCAGGCATATCTCACATACATAATGACATAACGAATATATGACTTGACATTGTCTTTTGAACAAAAAAGTGGTTACGCATTTCTGAGAATCTTTTGTAAGACATTGCTACTCTAGTATTTTAGAAACTCATTGATTGGAGTGAAGTGATATTATTGCCTCGATATAAAATGATATAAAAAGTTATGACGCACGTACGTCAATTTGTACAAATGTCAAAACATGGTCAAAACTGTAACTTTAAGCGGTTTATATTGTGAACACGGCTTATGGCGCTGCAAAAAGCTATTACCTACACAATAATTGATTTACTTACTTACTTTGACAATACAGAAAAAAAGTATGTTAAATTTTTCAGGATATTTCCCAAGGATTTAACTGCTTTTAAAATAAAGTTGGGTTGCACCAGCTAACTTTAATTATTACTGTAACTTTAACTACAATGCAAAATATCAAATCTTTCGTTAAAGTTAAAAATGGATGCCATCAAGACGCTATATTTAACCATAACCATAGAGCTTGACAAGGTTTTAAATGCACGTGGCGAAAAAAGGAACTAACGCTGTCATCATACAAAAACTCCATTTTTGATAGTTCTCCTTTACCAGCAGCGCCCCCGCCCACGTATAACCTTGTTGGACCAGCTGTCATCTGTCATTTATCAATATCTCCGGTCCGGGCAATAACCATAACTTTAACCTTAACTTTAATTTTAACCACGCCTCTGGTCACTGGTGCAACCCAACCTTAGTAATTTTATTCTAGTTTATTTGATAAAATAATAACAAAATCGATTTTCGAGAAAGTTCTTAGAGTCAAAAAAATATTTATAATTATTTTATTGTAATTTCAAGGCAAAAAAACCTGCTTATTAATATGCCTGTCCATAATAATTTAAATAAAAAATGTTAGTAGATATTAAACAAGTAATTGATTTCTATATTTTTCTTTATTTGATATTTGACTACGCGCAATCTTGTTCCCTTCGGAATCCCTTGAGACTCAGGGACCTCATGGCTCAGGGTAGGTACTGACAACCCACTGCAAACTTACTAATGATTTAAAAAATTATAATTCACTACTAAAACGGTAAAACCACACTGCGAAAATAATAAAAAAAAATGTTTACGATGTATGTAACAACTCTATTTAATTTACGCAAGAAAGAAAGTTCCTCGCGATTTCCTCATTCTATTTTCTATTCAGGTGAGCCCAACCTTGGCATTGCGGATTATACTTCCTACACGTGGTCAGTAAATATTCAAGAACAAAGCAATATTTTTACCTTGAAGCTCATACTTGTTCCCAATCGCACTTGTGTGATTTCGACCGCAAATAGGCAATAGAAGCCCTATAATGTGGAGCGAATGATCGGGTCCAGTTGGAACCGGATTGAGGTGTAATGCAGGGCTGACCAACTTAGCGAATGCACGTCAGAGACTGTAGCCGAGGCATTTACTTTATCGCTTCTTTATAGAATCGCCTATCAAAATATTATATGGAATTGACATTAGACGAGTCGAACGTCAACGTTTTATTAACGAACGCTTATTGTCAATTAGAAATTTTTATCAGTAATTCTATAAAGTAGCTATAAAGTAAAAGTCTTAGCTAAAGGGTCAGTTAGGGTCAGTTCACATAGCAACGAGACAATGCTGTAAAAAATATTTTTTTTCCCGGCTCTGAGGCCTCCATTTATGCAAAAAACGGCATATTTTTAAGCGTCTTACCTGATTCTTCCACTTATGTATTTACTTATGAATGGAACCTATTTTACAACATTATGTTTAAACTATAAAGTAACAAAATATAATAGCAGACCACAGCACCGCCAAAGTACTACTGTGTATATTACGTCTAGACTTCGATCTAGTGTAGTTCGTACAGACGCGTCTGTACGAACTACACTAGAAGTTTCTTGAGCTCACATAACCCAGCAAACCAAAGCTTTGATGTACCCAGTGTTAGCCCGAAGACGAATCCAGTAAAACCTCAAATGCTTTAAGGCGCGCCAAAAGAATATATATTCTCTTACAATCTACTTGGAGTACCTTGCTCTACGATTTAAGTTTTTTAACAATTTCAGTGAAAAAAGATAGAAAATGTTGGTGATGTTTTGTAGCTATCTGCACAGACTAATATAATAACATAAAGTTACTTTCAAGTTTCGGTTCTTCTAAACTGCTCTAAAGTCTAAAACAACATGTTTGACATATTTTCATAAAAAGAACAAAGTTGCTATAATATTAACTTTAAGTATACAAAACTATTTATTCTCATTTCTATTCAAAATTGAAATGTACCTACACTACTCTTTTTGAACTTCGAATCTACAATGATACCTACCGCAGGGAGCCAGTATTCCCTTTTGATTCTATAATATTATAGATTTTGATAACTTGGTTCATCATAGTTCATAACTGTCTACCTGTATATAAGCGATATGGCGTCACGCGGTGTGCTGACGTCACAGGCGCGTCAGACAATACCGACACGTGATCTGACGCGAGGGGAACGCTCGGGAAACTTTGTGGAAAACTCCATGTAGATACTATTTAGTCAGGGAATATTCATATTTAGATGATCGTATTTGTCGTACGTTTATTAGTCAGGGAATATTAATTTACATGATCGTATACGTAATTTGTTCATATCGTATATTATCGTCAATTGCTGTTGTTTGAAAATAGTAATAGGACAATTACTTACCACATAACCTCGTACTTTATGTACGAGTATAACATAATTTATAAATAATTAAAGCCAACATATACGTTAGGCCATGAATCATGATGGATTATATGCATAATTTTCGCCATGATTCTAAAGCCAGCGGGGCTAAAATGGTCACATTTAGCAATTCCGCTCAATTAATTCAGCAAATGAATTGTCTAAACTGTCAAACTGACAAATGTCAAATCAGTACAAAAATACAGAAATTAATTGAAAGCAGGGTTGAATTTTGCGATTTTAGAAAAATGAATCATATTATGATTCATATCATGATTCTTCAAAGCGACCATTTTAGCCCCGCTGGTATAGGCAATCTACCTCAATCGATTGTAAGGTATTTGTCTCTCCGTCGTATAATAATATCTATTAAGGTGCTCCACCACCGGGAGCATTCGGGTGTAGTGTAACGTTACAGAGTCAAGCATTACATCAGTGAGGGAGGAGAGCCGAGCATTACAATGCGCACCTTATAATGATACAGCATCTTGATAAAACTTGTCGGTACATAGCTAACAGCTTGTACTTCAGGACTAGCTTGCTACATACTTTTATATTAATCTGTGTTCACTCACAGAATATATATTAGTAGTGTTCAGGACCGAATCGAGAGCGTTTTCGATTGAGTATAGATAAAATTTATACGGGCCACATGATTATCCCTTAAGGGCTATAAAATAAAAGGACGGCCCAAATCGCTCGGCCCTATGTGAATATCGAAATAAAAATATAACTTCGCGTTATTTCGCCGGGGGGCTTCGTTTGAATATGTATGATGTTGGCGCAGACGAGCCACCGAGGTACCAATCGAAGACGTGAGTGGAGGAACCAAATAACTAACATTTTATAACCTACGGACAATTACTCATTTTTTCCCTTATAATTTGAACAAACCTTGTAACTTATCTACGTCATCACCTGCCACAGTTTTTTTATTTCAAATTATTTCCTGCCCTAAAGCCTCCATTTATGCAAAAACTGCATTTTTTACAATTACTTACCTGCCTCTTCCACTCACGTCTTCAATCGTCAAAGCAAACATGAGGGTTAAAAGTATTAAATGCTAAAGATAATAGTGACAGTGCTAATAATAGAATCTGTGGTTCAATAACATGTCTGAAATCCATTTTTTTTTGGCAAAATTAGTAAAAAATTGCCCGAACTTAATAATCTTGACAAGTTGTTTCTTCCTTCCTAGTCGTATCAGCTCGGAATCGGCTCCAACGATTAAATTTAGTATATAGGGGGTTCGGGGGCGATAAATCGATAGGAATCATTTTTAGAAAATGTAATTTTATTCGTGTTTTATCGAATACCGAGGAAAGCTCGGTCAAATAGCTAGTAATATTATTATTAGTCTTAAATTTGTATAATATGATATTACATTTCTCTCAAAACTATTTGTAACTAATTTGCAACAACTGCAGCACGCGGTAGATGGTAGCATAGAAACCTCCAAGCCTCCAACCATAGTATAAATGCTCCAACTTTCAATTTTCATTTTTCAATAAAATTTCAATCAATCGCGTTGTTTGGTCGACCGTTTGCTCGAGCCATCGGGAACTTTTTATAGTTAAAGTATATCGAGCGACCTACTTCGTTCCTGGATTTGCAATTTCCTTTTACTGTCCGTTAGGGTCTGCCAAGACGAACAAAACGCCAAGATATGCCAATTTCAAAGATTATAAGAAATTTAAAAAAACCTCCGCCAAAAAACTTTAAAAAGTAATGAAATAATATTTACTGACTTTAAGTTAAATAATTCCTAAGATTAAAGTAATATTTTAGTCCATAAATGTTGTCACGGTGTTTCGGGGGACCGTAGTAAACTACGACAGCAGCGACTTTTGTATTTTGTATCGCCAAGTCACTGATTCTCTCGATTCGGGTCGCTGTGAACTGACCCATAAACTATCTATACTAATATTATAAATGCGAAAGTATCTCTGTCTGTCTGTCTGTCTGTCTGTCTGTCTGTCTGTCTGTCTCGCTTTCACGCCAAAACTACTGAACCGATTGCAATGAAATTTTGTACACAGTTATTCTAGAGTCTGAGAAAGGACATAGGCTACATTTTGATGTGGGAAAATATCTTATTTCCATGAAAATATCGATGAAAATTTATTCGCATTGCGCAGGCCAGCGCTCATCCCGGGGGTCCTGGGTTCGAGTCCCGCAGGCGGAACAAGTTTTCAATGTTCCTGGGTCTTGGATGTGTATTAAAATAATATTTCAAAAATCTTAAATATATTTTATGTATAATATTATAAAAAATCCAGAAATATATCGATGCAATTTAGTTCTAATACGATTCAACAGATGGCGTTTTATTTTTTACTTAAATATATTTTATGTATCTATACTTCTATACTAATCCATACTAATATTATAAATGCGAAAGTATCTCTGTCTGTCTGTCTGTCTGTCTGTCTCACTTTCACGCCAAAAACTAATATTATAAATGCGAAAGTATCTCTGTCTGTCTGTCTGTCTGTCTGTCTCGCTTTCACGCCAAAACTACTGAACCGATTGCAATGAAATTTTGTACACAGTTATTCTAGAGTCTGAGAAAGGACATAGGCTACATTTTGATGTGGGAAAATATCTTATTTCCATGAAAATATCGATGAAAATTACTTCGCATTGTGCGTGGCCAGCGCTCATCCCGGGGGTCCTGGGTTCGAGTCCCGCAGGCGGAACAAAAAGTTTTCAATGTTCCTGGGTCTTGGATGTGTATTAAAATAATATTTCAAAAATCTTAAATATATTTTATGTATAATATTATAAAAAATCCAGAAATATATCGACGCGATGCAATGAACATTTTAGTTCTAATACGATTCAACAGATGGCGCTTTTTTTTACTTCGTTGGAACATAGAACTAATCATACTTATTAGTTATTATGTTTTTGTTTATAGTTTTTAATACGTTAGAATATTATGTTTAATAATATTATCACTTGCTATAATAATAATCAATCTATCTTATCTTATAGAACTCCTACTGCATTTCTAAGGAGTTCGAGTGTGTTGTGTTGGCCTATATTCCATCCAGAAAATATATCAATGCAATCAACATTTTAATTCTAATATATGAAAACAGATGGCGCTTTATTTTTTACTTCATTATTATAACAGAACTAATCATACCTACTTTATTATATATTATTGTTTTTATTCATAACTAACTGTTGCCCGCGACTTCGTCCGCGTGGACTTTAGTTTATAGCGCGCGGTGTCAACAAAATTTGTGTCAAATTTAAAAACTTTTTAAAACCCTGGTAAGTGGTACCCCTCTTAGGGCCGCGCTACACCGGAATGGCAGCGCTGAAAGTGCTCGCCTCGCCGCTGCCATTCCGGTGTAGCGCGGCCCTTAATTAATCAAAATACCCAAAAACAACTGTGCAGTGTGCACATAATCTGTACTAATATTATGAATGCGAAAGTATCTCTGTCTGTCTGTCTGTCTGTCAGTCTCGCTTTCACGCCAAACGCCAAAACTACCGAACCGATTGTAATGAAATTTTGTATACTGATAGTCTAAAGCCTGAGAAAGGACATAGGCTACTTTTTACTGGAAAAAAGGGTTGTAAGGGTCGTAAATTTGTTCAAAAAATTCATAATAGATGGCGCCGTGCGTCTTCTACATCGCGCTGACGCTTGCTCAAAAGTCTTTCTATAAGAGGTGGTATCATCTTACATTTAAGTCTCGATTTTTTTCGATTGTTATATCTATTCTACGGTATTAAATAACTCAGTACTTTATCTGTGCAGGCAGTGACGTAACCTTAAGACCAAATTTCACCAACGACTGTTAAAGTTAATGCTCGAATTAGTATCACGTTAGCTGTTTTGTTTTTCATATGAATGAAAGAGAAGACAGGATATTTTAACAAGCTGTTAACACTAACAGACGTTGGTGAAATTGGGGCTAAACCTATCAATGATAAATAGTTTATGGGTAAAGTTGTGTAATTGGGGGGCTAAATAAGCTTTAAAATTTGGCATAATATATAAAGTTTAACATACAAAAATGAAGTACTTATTGTTTGCACACTGCACAGCTGTATTGATTTAAGGGGTACCAGGGTTTTTTTATAAAAGCTTTTGACACCAATTTTGTTGACATCGCGCGCTATAAACTGAAGTCCACGCGGACGAAGTCGCGGGCAACAGCTAGTAATGTATAAATGTGAATTCAAACATCTACATTAGCGGTCCCCCGACACTATTTCAGCAATGAGCAGGCTGATGATGATGAACTATAGCTAAGAACACTCTCGATCATGTCAGCTTTCAAACAAAAAAAACTAGATCAAAATCGGTCCACCCGTTTGGATGCTACGATGCCACGGACAGATACACACACACACACAAACAGACAGACAGACAGACAGACAGACAGATACGTCAAACGTATAACACCCCTCTTTTTGGTCGGGGGTTAAATAAAAGGCGTGCAAAAATAATTATTATACCCTTTTTTAAGAGGATTCCACACCGCCATTTTTTCCATACAAACGTTGTCCCCTGTTTCCTCCCTGGATAATGCTAGTAGAGTTATAATTTTTTTCCTGAATATCTGCGGCCACTAAAACAATGTCCCTATGTTTTCTTTTTTTTCATAATTTAATTATTAAATAAGATATGAACGTTCAAAAACCCAAAAAAATGGCCAGATTTTCCACTGTGTTCAAACGTCCAGAAAACAGATTTGGATAGATTATACAAAAAAAGCAAAACATAGGAACACAGCTCAAGCCTTTTTTAATCTTTAATGAAAAAAGTACTTAAATCGGTTAAGTTTTGGAGAAGGAATCAGGGGACAACGAATCGTTGATTTTCTGGATTTTCTGCAGTTGTCTCTATCGCGTTCTGCGGTATAGGCTTGAGGTAAGGGAGACAGCTATAGATATCACACGTACTTTTTTTCATTTCTCTAGCCGCTGTTGTATCCTCTTAAGCTACTGCATAGCTTTTATCGCGGACTTTGTCGCGGCGACCGATTCAAGAAATACCGTAACAAGAATAAACCTAACACTCGTTTAACGTCGTTTCAGTTCGGCAGACCTGGGCACGGTGTTTCTGTGCGTGCGACTAGACGTATGCGTGTAGACTAGCTGTTAACTGCAATATCTTTACCGCGACAGTCACCGAGTGTCACACGTATTTTTTAATTCTTAGGCATTATCACTATTCATTAGGTACCTAAGACTATTAATAGTTATTATTATTATCATTGGTGCTTTCCCTTTTGTACTTTTTGGTTAACTTATTACTATTTAAATATACTTTTCTGCTGATATATTTTTTGTGGATCCAAGCAATTAAATAGGGGTTGATAGTAACAAGCAAGCGAGCGAGCTGGTATAGGAGAGAACTCGTGTTATATTATAATTAAATTTTGTCGCCACCTTTACACACAACCCTACTCCTAAGGGTCAATTCAGACCGTAACGCGACGTGTAGATGCATTTCTAAATTTGTAGGTACAGTTCTTGCAATAGCTTTTATTTGTAGTTGTAATTGTGAATAGACATTTTCGTTAGTGTGCGTACCTAACGGAGCAGTCAGTAGCGAGCGAGCCATGTACGCGTATATAGATATGGTCACTCACACAACTAAGGGCGCCGCGCACTCGTAGATTGCAAGAACTATACTGAGTTGACAAAGTTTTTGAGCGTGAGTAAATCTGTCAAATCAAATTTAGAAATGCATTTACGCGTCGCGTTGCGGATGAATTGACCCTTATGATTTCAACGTGTTTGCATCCGCACTTTCTGTGCTACGTGTGTATATCCTACTAATATTATATATGCGAAGGTCCGTTTGTTTGTAACCTTTTCACGCCCAAACAGCTGAAACGATTTCGCTGACATTTGGTATGGAGATACTTTGAGTCCCGGGAACGGACATAGGCTACTTTTCATCCCGAAAAAATGTACGGTTCTCACGCGACAAATGAATTTTGAGGAAACGGGCTTTGCTTATAAATTTTTGTCGTTACCTTCCACGCACTCCTTATGATTTCTTTCTGTACTTTCTGTGCTTCATGTGGTTAAGATAACATTTCTATTTTTCGGGAACCAAGATACGGAGGTAAAATAATTGGGAACCATAAAGTTAATAGAACTAGCGGAATAGAGCAACAATCTCGAGCTGTTAAACGAAACCGAAATTGATTTACGTCTGTGTGTAAAATTTGTTTACGTATACACTTAGGTACACAAGCATCTTTCTAAGAGATTAAATTGTCAACGTGCCGATAAGTGCCGACTGGACGTCAAACAGATGAAAAAAAATGGTTCTGCTGCCATGTATCACAATTCACACGTCTCTTTTTACCACGCAGTGTTACTGATAGTGACATCTCGTTTGCTCAGGCCTTTGTTTCTCTATTCCGCTAGGTATATTAACTTTATGTTGGGAACGCACCATCGCTACAATCGATTGATCGATGGTCCGTATCTATTTCCGTGGAGTCTGGACAAACTCTCCGTGTTTTATGTGACGCGCTGTAAAAACGCGCGCTTACTCACGCCTATTGTTGTACACTTATAAATACTTTTACTACTGTGTGTACTAGGTACTATCTATCGGAATTTTCTCGATCGATTACTACATGACGCCCGGAACGTTGCTCCAAAATTCGTTCGCGAACCGCACATTTTTCTGTTCATAAATCTGTTCAGCGGTTTGGGCGTGACGAGGTAACAGACACACTTTCGCATTTATAATGTTAGTATCGATATGGATGTTTCTAATCGATATTATGTCAGCGTTTTCCGTGTTGAAGTTTGAAATCGAATCAGCGCCTCTTAAGGGCCTTCCCTTACGGAGATTCCGTAATTTACCGTATTTAGAGCCTTATAAACTCATTATTTGAAAGCTACAAAGTTATAATAAAAATACAGCAATAATCTTCAGTATATCAACATTCCTTTCCCCGTTTTAAATTTTCTATTTTCGTTTATTACACTCATGATATTAGCTTCCAATGTAATACCAATTTATTAAAATTGAAGCATACTTTCAGCATCTCCCTAGTATTCACAAATTACGTTTATTTGAAACACACGACAATAGGTAGACAATTTCATTACCCACATATTCCCCGTTTTAAATTTTTTTTAGATCAATTTTGAACAAAGATGAGTAAAAAAAGTGGCTTGACATACGGACGGACAGCCCCCGTAGACAAGTGGCAAAACGCTAACGCTAACGCTAACGCTAGCGCTACAAAATGTATGGATTTGACATTAGTATTCGCTAGCGAAGCGATGGCTTATGTCAAATCGCATACATTTTGTTGCGCTAGCGTTAGTGTTAGCGTTAGCGCTTTGCCACTTGTCTACAGGCCCAGTCATGACGAATCTATAAGGGTTCCGTTTTTTGCCATTTGGCTATGGAACCCTAAAAAACAGGATTTTTGTGCGATCTCGGCAACGCGTCAAATGTATGGTCAAGGTCGTTTGCTCGGGGATGGCCTTTAGCTAAGCAAAGGTTTACGAGAATTGGTAACTAATTCAACTGATTCTATTCAATATTTGTGTCTAGTTGAAAGTCCTTCATGTTAATATCCACTAAACTTGCACTTGCATAAGTGACTGCTATTTCTAACTTTATGAATTACTTAGCTGTACCCCACGGTCTTACCCGCGGTTTATTTGGGAAAATTGTGATATTTTCCCACAGTACAAAGCATAAAGTTAATATACCTAGCGGAATACAGCAACAATCTCGAGCTGTCAAACGAAACCGAAATTGGTTTTCATCTCTGTGAAAAATATGTGTACGTATACACTTACACAAGCATGATTGAACATGAATTCTATGAGATTAAATTGTCAACGTGCGGCACGTGCCGACTGGACGTCAAAAAAAGAGTGCTGCTGTCATGTATCACACGTCTCTTTTTACCACACAGTGTTACTGATAGTGACATCTCTCTTGCTCAGGCCTTTGTTTCTCTATTCCGCTAGGTATATTAACTTTATGGTGCAAAGTAGCCCTAGATGTGTTTGTCCAATATTATGAATTAACTCCTGGATATGAAATTTTATTAAAATTGCTCCAGCCGTTTACATACAAACTTTCGCCTTTACAATATAAGTGTGATTATGAGTGTATTTTTTAAATTCTAACCATGTATTTTTTTTAGTAAGGTCCCCAAAAGTGGCATGAATTTTAAATAAATTTCGATAAGTATTCAAGTCTTGCTCTAGTCTGGATTAAGTTGATCTAGAATAGGTATGTATAATCTAGACCGGGGTGACCTGCGACTCGCTGAAAGGCATCCCATCTACGCGGAAGGCCCCGGGTCCATTCAGCGTTTAGTGATCACGGCAAAACGGGGATAGGGTTGGTACAAAATAGTTTTTATTTTTTCTTCTAATATTTTTAGGGCGCTGGGGCATTTAATTGTAAGGTTACTTTTTAGAACATTGGGTCGTTAGGACACTATTGAAATGCAGTGTCGACCGAAGATTAGCCAAGATAAGCTTTTGGATTTAAGCACTGCATAAATTTAAAAATGTTTTATACAATACATCTACCTACGTACATCTCAAAATTAATTTTGTGCATTTAGATTATTCATTAATCCAGTTTATAAATAGTCATCCGTATAATAATCGTAACAAGGAATTGAAAAACTTTAAAAATTGTTTATTGGATCAATACGAGTAATCTACTCGCTATTTATCTGGATAGCGTTACATAATACCAACTTATTGCTCATTCATAATTTAGCTTAGCTGTATAAAATTTTATGTGATTTTTTTTAAAATTCCAAACAATTTATGTATTTTTATTTTGCAATATATTAGCCATAAATGGCTGTATTTTAAGTGCACATTTCGGCCGTGCTTTATTGTGCATTGATAAACCGGAACTTTGATTGTGCATAGATACAATCGACGTCTACTTATAATGATAATAAATGCGCGCAATCACCCAGCTAGCCACCTATGACTAGCAAATCTATGATTTTTTAAATTATCTCTAAAAAATGTCCAGGTGACAACCCTACAGGTGGCGTTGTCAGTGCTGGCGGGGGGCGGGCTGGCGCGCGTCCAGCGACTGTATGAAAATAGATCTAGCGACACTTTTAATTGCCCATACTAACATTTGTTCGGGGATTCGCTGAAAAAATGATAAAAACACCTCAGTCGGGCCGACGCTGCGTGACGTAGGACCTAACCACACACAAGGATCAGAGGAAAGTATGAGGAAAGTGAAAAATGTCTATTAGGCTCAATCCACACGAGTCGAAGCGTCGCGACGCGTCATGTTTTTTGCCTATACAGCATATTCATCTCTATTAGCTACATATATTATTCACGAGAAACGCGCGTTTTGACTAAGTATATTACATCCGTATTCGGAAACAAAACTTAATTTTAAGCACAAGTAAAACACAATGTTAACTTTAAATATATTTGTGTTTTAAGTTAACAATATTTAGGACCTGTTTCACCACTTTCGTATAAAGTGCCTAATAGGCTATTCACAACTTTTTTGACAGATTCTCCACACTTGATCTGTCAAGTTCATTGGTGGATAGCCTTATCAGGAAGTGGTGAAACAGGCCCTAAGAGTGAGTTGCACCAACTTACTTTAACTATAAATGTAGCTTTGACTATAACTACAATGCAAAATGTCAAATCAATGGTTAAAGTAAAAAATGGACGCCATATTTAACCATAGCCTTGAGCTCGACAAGGCTTTAAATGCACGTAGCGAAAAAAGGAACATATCATACAAAAACGCCATTTTTGACAGTTATCCTTTACCAGCAGCGCCCACGTCCACGTTTATTTATAGCCTTGTCTGACCAGCTGTCATCTGTCAAATTCTGTGGTTACAAAGTTAAGGCTAAAGTTAAAGTTAGCCTTAAGAGGAGTCCACACCGCCCTTTTTCCATACAAACGTTGTCCCCTGTTTCCTCCCTGGATAATGCTAGTAGAGTTATAATTTTTTTTCCTGAATATCTACGGCCACTAATACAATGTCCCTATGTTTTATTTTTTTCATAATTTAATTATTAAATAAGATATGAACGTTGAAAAACCCAAAAAATGGCCAGATTTTCCGCTGTTTTCAAACATCCAGAAAACAGATTTGGCTTGATTATACAAAAAAATAAAACAAAGGAACACAGCTCAAGCTTTTCTTTTATCTTTAATGAAAAAAGTACTTAAATCGGTTAAGTTTTGGAGAAGGAATCAGGGGACAACGAATCGTTGATTTTCTGCAGTTGTCTCTATCGCATTCTGCGGTATAGGCTTGAGGTAAGGGAGACAGCTATAGATATTACACGTACTTTTTTTCATTTCTCTAGCCCCTGGTGTATCCTCTTAAACCCAAGTATACCGCGTTGAATAAAAATACTTAAATCGGTTAACGTTAAGTTTTGGAGAAGGAATCAGGGGACAACGAATCGATGATTTTCTGCAGTGGTCTCTATCGCGTTCTGCGGTATAGGCTTGAGGTAAGGGGTCTCCCTTACCTCAAGCCTATACCGCAGAACTATAGATATTATACGTACTTTTTTTTCATTTCTCTAGCTCCTGGTGTATCCTCTTAACTTTAACCATAACTTTGACCATAACTTTAACTTTAACTTTAACCACGCCTCTGGTTCAATCCACCCTAAGTCAACAGATAAGTACATGCTTAGTGAAAATGCCATTTTTGAAAAGTTGTTTTATCACTTGAATTGACGGCTCATCGGAAACTTACGGTAAATCTTATATCTTTAAACGAGCAATTCTTGTATCTCGGAATCTCGGAATCGGCTCCAACGATTTTCATGAAATTTAGTATGTAGAGGGTTTCGGGGGCGATAAATCGATCTAGCTAGGAATCATTTTTAGAAAATGTCTTTTTATTCGTGTTTTATCGATAATCGATAAACTGAAAAATATGACTCTTCCTGACATCTATTGGCGAATAATAATACTATTTTGTGAGCAACTAATTGCTTTAACGACACAACAACAGCTAAAGCTATTCCAGCAGATGGCGTTGTTAAGTAACACGAAGTCAATGAGTGTTTGCTATACCGAGCGAAGCTCGGTCATCCAGGTACTAATAATTATAATATAGTATAGTCACGTATAGTACTGACTACACACATTCAAATATTAACTTACCGTTTTTGTTGCATCATTTCATGTCATTTAATTTACTAAAAGGTATCCAAGGATGGTAAATACATACCTGAAAGAAGAAAAAGTTGTTTTAATATTTAACTCATAAGAAGTAAGAACCTATAAGTTCCATAAATATTTTTATAGATACGAGTTCAAAACATCAATAAACACATCGTAAGTAATAAGTATGTAATACACAGTACCTACAAAATTTTATTCCATTTATTTGAGACTTTGTAAAATGAATACATTCTTTAATTAGGTATTAGCAATTTTGTCTATGAAGTATGAGTAGCTACTCATAGACAAAAAAGTACGTGTACTGCAAAATCTCAAAACGAAACAAATATTAATTTTAATGCATCATTTTTAAAATTATCGCAATTTTCTATAAAATAAAGTCCGAGAGAAAAAAATAGAAGAGAAATAATTCATTGCATTCCGTCGACTTGCCACGAAGATCCTGGTCGTAAATTACCTTTTTCACCTGACAACTAACCGAGACGCTCACATACAATATTACATTACTAATATATATGAATTTAATGCTAGATACTTCCAAGATGGACAAGTACAAAGTACAAACTATTATGAACATGTACCTAATTTTCCACGATCGACCGATAAATAGAAGGAATTCTTTTCAACCGATTCCTAATAAAAGGAGGATGTATTTCAGCATGACTGTCTTTCGGAGCCGCAGTGCCATCTTATCATAGCAACATTATAAAGGGAAATTAAGAAGTGTGTATGTTTGGTACTTTTGTACGCAAACACTTCTAAACGTATTCGAATTTTTGGCGTACCTACTCAACAATCTTAACTTTTTATTATAACATGACTTATCATTTTATCTCGTAAAAGTCGACTGCTATACTTTAATAACTGGTTTTTGCCAAAAAAGGGTGGGCAGTATGTTTAAAATTCATAATAATAGCATTTTTTTACCAAGACATTATTTGCGTGCTTATTATGTAAACAAAATAAGCAAATGCAACTTCTAAAATAGAATCTCATCTAAGAAGAGAATATGAATAATGAAACAATCTATAACTCGGGATCGCTCGCTCATATTCTTGGCGACATTTCCAAGATATCATTTTAAAGGGAAATCTATTTATCTCCATACAAAAGCGAATAGTTTCAGAACCTCGGCCATTGTGAGTTTTGAGTACAATTTATGCTATTTTGAACCGACTTCAAAACGGATGGTTTAACTTTTGTTTAAATTTAGTTTATTATTCTTTTTAGCAATATTATGCGAAGTAGATATTGCTAAAAATAAATTATTTTACGGAATCTGGGAGCACGGCAGTGCTCCAGCCAAGCTTTTTAGCCGGCCGTAGCATACTTTTCTCGAAGCGGTTCGCGGCTTTTTCACACCCCCTTTATCTTCAATGTTAACAAAGCTAGGGATTTAGAATTTCGGTGACTAGGAGCAAGTATTAAAACTAGCTTAACCTCCAAATTACATAACATTTCGATAAATAGTTTAATAGTTACGGAAGATCAAAGTTCAGTTTCATTTTGTCACTCACTGACTGACAGATCATCAAAATTCTAAGGTACTTCTAGCAGACTTAGAACTTTGGCAACAAGGTAGGTCGTTATCCACAATGAACGGAAAAATTATGAAACTGGCCAAGTGCGAGTCGGACTGGCGTACCTAGGGTTCCGTACCGTAAATTTGTATGGGAGCCCCCCTTAAATCACAAGTTTATGTACTTTTTATTACTTATTATTAAAGTTGAAATACAATTAAGTATTTTCTGAAATTTTCAAAAACGTGGCGTGGTTATATCTGTTACAGTTATGATCAAAGTTATGGTTAAGTATCATTCAATTTATTTTTGTAACACGTGTTTCTCGCCGTGTATAATAATTTGTAAAATTATTTTGTGAGAAATAAAGTCTTAAACCGTAAACCGTTAAGTATAGTTAAGGCTAACTTTACTTAAACCTTAACTTTGGCCACAGAATTTGACAGATGTCTGTTGCGTTTATTTTTTTTGTTAAAGCTAAAGTGGGGTTGACAGTACAAAAATACACTAAATAACAGCTATGTATTTCCGCAAAGTAACGCCTGATTCTATTAACTACATAATATTTATTAAGTTTATAATTTTATGCTTTGTTTTTGTTAGGTTTATCTACTACTTTATAAACGGAGTGTTTTGGATTTAATGTACACTAGCTAATCGTAAAATATAGGCAGATCCAATAAAAATATTGTCCTTTCATTAGTACAAATCTCATTAAATGGCACTGGAAACTGGAAGTTTATCTTTCTTTGAAGTGGTGCCATAATATTGCGTACTGCAATGTTGCATATTACTATTTACAGTAGCGGTGTTAGGGAGGTCGACGCTGGGCGACCGCCCAGGGCGCCAGATAAAAAGGGGCACCGAAGAAAAATAAATAGGGCGTCAATTTTTTCAGCACTACCCTGGGCGCCGAAAAAATTTCGCCCAGGGCGCCGATAAGGCTAAAACCCAAAAACTTCTATAATAGAAGTCTTTGCTAAAACCGGCACTGACTATATAATATATGTATATTATACCTGTTCACTGCTCAACCGATTTTGCTGAAATTTGGCATGGAGATACTTTGAGTCCCGGGAAAGGACATAGGACACTTTTTACCCCGAAATAATATTCCCACGCAATGAACAAATTTGGCGCAACAGAATATACGTGGGAGAGCCATGCTTCGGCACGAATGGGTCGGCTCGACCGGAGAAATACCACGTTCTCACAGACAACCGGCGTGAAACAGCGCTAGCGCTGTGTTTCGCCGAGTGAGTGAGTTTACCGGAGGCCCAATCCCCTACCCTATTCCCTTCCCTACCCTCCCCAATTCCCTTCCCATCCCTACCGGGGAGGGTAGGGAATTACCCTATTCCCTCTTACAAGGCCGGCAACGCAACTGCAGCTCTTCTGATGCTGCGAGTTTCCATGGGCGACGGAAGTTGCTTTCCATCAGGTGACCCGTTTGATCGTTTGCCCCCTTATTTCTTAAAAAAAAAAACAGAGTTGCGGGCGTCATCTAGTTAGATTATAATATTAGATTTTTTAAAATCAAGTCTGGAAGCGTAGGCTTATGAATGGCCTCCATATTAGATTTACGATCAATCTAGTATTCTAGATTTTTATTACACTACATTCTAAACTTTATTAGACACGTGTATAATATTGATTGTATGTAACTTTATATTCATGATGTTGGATGGTATTTTATTACAGGGTGGAGTTGTAAGTGGTATGGATGTTATTTTCACACCATGTATGTTGAATAATAAACAGTGTGCTGGAAATATTCGATTTTCTTTGTCCAGAATGTGGCAGAAATCAGTGGTATAATGTTTTCGAAACTTTTATTTGAATTAAGAAGCGTTTATTTTCGTTGCTTACAAAAACTGCACAGAAAATACTAATATGAGATAGGTGAATATAAACATAAAAGTGCACATTACATTATAAAAATCTGTTTTTTTTTTTTCATAATTGGTATTAAATACAATGCACTTTTTCAAACGCGCGCGCAAGACCAATCATTTATCTAATACCACCCACCTAGTTTACCACCTAGCCCGCGAGAAAAATCTTATAATAAGTACATTTTCCACATTTATCGAATTGTTTACATAAAAATATACCATTATTATTATCATAATAATTATCCTTTCAATTTCTAATATATTTTTCAATCGGCCTACATATTTATTGAGACGCACCATGTCTGAGCGATGGGCATTGTAGCGCCCTCTATTGTACACTCGACCACTCTAACATGGTCCCCGCCCAGTTAGCTGGTATGGTAGGGCTGTCACTATCATAAATAACTTAATCAATAATTTTTTCGGGTTCTTTTTTAGGGTTTTTGGTAGGAGTTTATCTGTTTTAGAAGTTTATGCGTTCAATGTGTCTTTTCGTCATACCTAACACAGGTGTAACTTAACATGGAATTAGACGACGACCAACGTGATATTTGTACTACAAAATAAAATGGTAACTGTATAATAATTATTAATAATTACTTGTATATAAAAAATGATAGCGTTATGTATTAGTTAGGCGTTTGACGTTTCACGTTAGCCAATCAAACGCGCTTATGAATGAATACGCTTCTGTCAAAAAAATCAGAAACTAGTAATGAACTGATTGGTTATATAATGTTTAAAAATTTATTAAATGCTTGTTATTGTGGTGAGACTCTTGATTTTAATTAAAAATAAACCAATAATTGCAGTTTAAAAAATATGAAAATTTCCTCTCATAGCAACAACAATAAACAACTATTTTTGGTATGCGACATCCCTAACGAGGTAAACAGTAAAACACTAGACGTAGGGGTAAACAAGTCGGGTTCAAGTTACGCTGGCCACCGATATAGACCGTATATAAAACACTTGTATGAACTGATTTCTAAAATGGCACTAGCCTTTAGATAAGGTATTAATGACTATTGTAGACTTCGGGACAGAATTTACTGTTAGAAACGCTTTCGAAAAAATAATTAAGGTTTAGTCAACTACTGGATCCACGAAGCTAAAACAAAGACCGGATCTGATGGCAAATTTGGATGACAGATTTTAAAAAAATATCCTCGATCATTGGACAATTTTTTATATTTGCATGTTTCACACACAGAATCAGCCGCTATAAGGGAAAAAAGGATCAAAATGTTTTATTCCAATTACCCCGGTATGTGCCGGTCAATTTCTTTTCTCACTTTTTGCCATCAGATTCTGGTAGACCTATAGTAACGTTTCTTTAATGACAGTATAGTATATTGTACTAGATGACGTCCGCAAATCCATTGCGTCACAACTCGTTTATTATCGCGCAGAAACCGTACATTTTACCATACATAAAGTACGTCAGTTCAGTGACGTCATACGATTTTCATAATTTTTAGAGTCCTCTCCTACCTCCTTGTCACAGGACGTGGTCACATTTGTGAGAGCTACTTATTTTACATCTATAAAATTAAAAATTAAAACCACCTCAATAATATTATAAATTTCGCTATTCAATTTATTAAATTTGAAATTTTATGTTACAAGGACCTCTCCCCGCTTTTTGTCACACACACGTAGTTACTTTTTGGATGGCCCCTAAGCTTGTTCTTTAATTAACAACTTACCCTACAAAACTGACCTTTTTAAATAGCGTTTAGTCATTACATATTTTCAATTTTCTACCGCTATTATGCATCACCGTGTGACGCCACGTTTTGTTTAAATAGGTGAACTAGTGCCAAATCAAAGGGCAAGTTTCTTACACGAGAGGAATTTGATGCGCGTTCCTAAGTATATGACCTACTCAAAGCTACGTGTTATAAAATTGTTATTTGTTAGTAATGAATATACATGATAGATCTAAAATGGGAGCTGTGAATAATTTCGGGCCTATCCGACTAATTATCTGGCATTGCCAGACTAGCAATTGAAAGCCTAAACGACTAGGTCCTAGACGCCATATTATACCAATTTTCATCAAAGTCCGTGGATGAAAATTGGTATAATATACAGTATATTGGTATAATATACTGTATAGTGTATACTGTATAGGTATATTACAGGTATACATATTATTACAGCAGCAGTTAAAGCAGTCATACATACATCTATTCATCGTCAAAAAATTATAACTTACAAACTATAAGAACAAAAAAAATACATTTATTTAATTTCTAAATTGGAATAAGTAGTGATCGCAAGCTCCAAGTTACATAAGTCAGTGTGGATAAATTTATTGATTTCTTCTGCACCTGAGCTGTCCCAAATAGCGGAATAGGTCACTGGGAAACATTTCTACTACAATTCCAAGATATTTAGTGCTCTTTGGATCCCGATAAAGCGAGATAACAAAATATGTTACGAAGAAGAATTAGACTGCCTACTGCATGATACCCACAAACCTTTAAAGGAAACTCTATCGTAAGGGCCGATTCACACCGGAATGGCAGCGGCGACGCGATTTCTCAAGCGATGCTATGTATTACAATAATGAAGATAAAGTTTAAAATCATAATATGACACTGAAAATGCTCGCCGCTTCGCTGCTATTCCGGTGTGATTCGGCCCTTAATGTTATGGAAACCATGCATTTTGCCGTAATAAAAACTATCCTATGTATCCCTCTTTCCAGAGAGTCGAGAAGATATTTATCCATATTCGACTGTTAATAGAATAAGCAGATAAAAATATTTTCATACATTACTTTTAGGTAAATAGTTTTCAGCCTTCCATGTAACGTAGTAACGTAGTCCTCTGATTCCTCCTTCAAAATAGAGCCTATCTAATTATTATTATTTTTAATAATAATAATAATAATAATGAATGTCTATGGACGCTTCACACCACGTCAGCCTGGCCCCGAACTAAGCCTGAAGGACTAGTGTTACGGGTACCAGACAACGGAAATATATTTAACTTTCATACCATACATATATTTAAGGTTCTAATTGATACACATATTTAATACACATCCATGACCCAGGAACTTTGAAAACTTTTTGTTCCGTCAGCGGGATTCGAATTCGCGACCCCCGGCTTGAGCTACCAACAGCCCACCAACAGCCACAGAGGTCGTCAATATCTTCCGGAAGAGTGAGTCTATGCCTCTACGTGTTTATAGATTTTTCAAATTTGTTTTATGGTCGGTGGACATACGGGACATTCATTTTTTGCGATTTTTGAAGGATCATATTTTTTAATTAAGTATTAGTAAATTTAGAAAAAATCGAACGTAGAGGCATACATTTAACAGATCCGCATAATGTGTAAAAAAATCATTTGTCTAGACGCATTGTCCAGGGAGTAAATTGGGGAATACGTTTGTGTGGAAAAAAGTGTTAGCGTTTCCTCTTAAAAGCGATTTCAATATCTGGTATAAAAACAGTTTCCACAAATTCTATTTAAAAACCCGCCCAGAGTTTACCAGATAAAACACTGCTTAATTAAAAACGCCAAAGATATAATGAGAATAAAATTTATCCCAAGTCTTCCGACCTCTGACATTTAGCGAGGTCAGGAGGTCAGCTGACCTGGAAGCGAAAGAGACGAAGGATGGAGGGAATGAGAGGGGAGATCGCAATAAACTTTATAGAGATCGATATGAATTTTCATATGTCTCTGCCAAAAGATCATTATTATACAGACGAGTTTTGTAGGAATTAGAATATACATACATAATAAGTAGGCACTAAAATGAATACTTATTATGTATGTTTTATGGAAGCATTACTTTTATTAAAACTAATAGCTCATGCGCACGGAAAATTGGAATTTAGTATGTTTGCTTCGTGCTTAAAATCATAATTATTTACACAAATTAAAAAAAATCATATTTTAATATTATACGCCCAGATTTTCGTTATTTTCCAAACAAACTAAATATAGGAAAAACTAAAATTGCCAGTATACAGTCCGCATGAAAATTCTTTGCTCGAAAATGTTACGAAGAGCTGGTGGAAATTCGGAAAAGGATTTTATTCCTTGTGGAGTTTTCCGACCTCAAAACTGTTGGAAAATCTTTTTGTTTTATTGTTTCGTTGCAAACAGTGTTAAAGTGACGTGAGAGTAAAAATTACGAAATGATTTTACAATAGGTGATATTACGCAAAGGTGGAAGCAGAGGGCGCTATTAGCACATACAGCAGGGGCTCCCAAACTTTTTCAGTCTGCGGCGCATTTACACGTCACAATATTTTGTCACGGCGGCGCGGGCGCCATACTCGAACTAGCTATTTATTACAAAAAGATACATAAATAAACACCTTTAGGGTTGCACTAACATACTTTGACTATAACTTTAACCATAAAAAATGTCAAATGAACTGTCAAATCCCTAGTAAAAGTCCATAATGGACGCCATATTTGACGATAACCTTTACTATAACTACGCCTCTGGTGCAAAATGGCAAAATGATTTTACAGTTAGGTTAAGCAAGTAAATAATAATGAACAAGTATATTTTAATCATCTACATTCTACCTGCTTTACATGATTAATATTATAATTTTATTTTATACTAGCTGTCCCGGCAAACGTTGTTTTGCCCATATTATTTTATTGAAGTGACTAATATATAAGAGACCTGGCTCTCTTCGGCATTTTCAAATATTTAAGAAAATGTTAATAGCGTGTAATATTCTAACTCTGAAAAGAACTAATACATCTAAACTCCCCTTGATGACGCCCACTTCGCAACGGGCCGTGCAGTAGAAATCGTAATACTTATTTTAATTTCGCCATAACTTCAAAACCAAACGTCCAATTTTAGTCATTCAAAGACAAAATATTATCTACATAAACTGTACTTAGTGATTAAATAATTTATTTTGATAAGGATTAATAGCATGAGTAAAATAAACGCGTTTAAATGTAGTCCAAAAAAATTCAAGATTTTTTTAAATAAAAAAATTGTTGTTGTGTCTCACTTGACATAGATAGGTATAGTGTGTCGCGGACTTTTTTGTAGATATTGTTCTATCTTTTATAGTTTAGGCAGCGTATGCGTAACATTTCTGGTTGATTTTTTACACCTTGCGTCCGAAAATCTCAAATATCTTACGGAACCCTATTTTTTTCCAAAATAAAATTTAGCCTACGTTCAGCAGAATTAATGTAGGATTCCAATGGTAAAAGAATCTTTCAAATCGGTCCAGTAGTTTCGGAGCCTATTCAAGACAAACAAACAAACAATCAAATCGTTCCTCTTTATAATAGTAGTGTAGAATATTTGTGGTTTCGGATAATGATGGAGGATCGACTCACAGCGCGGCGCCCCTCTTAGCTTTCCACGGCGCACCGGGGCGCCGCGGCGCGCACTTTGGGAACCCCTGACTTACAGTAAATAATTCGATCAAAATCCGACAATATCGAACACAACTTTTTGTTTACTGTCTATGCTGGTGCTAACACGAAAACATTGCATTAATTCTATACATTTATACGGAAATCCGTTTTATTATATTATTGGCAGCTTAGATTAATAAAAAAAAAAACAAAAAAAAAAACTGTTGTATAAACTCGAAACTGCTATATGGGTGTTTTATTTCACGCACTTTATTTAACTGAATCTTCAGCAAACGAGATTTTGCCATTCAAACGGAAATACGTGCAGAAATCAGACTTTGCACTTGGGTTTTCGTAACAATCTCAATACGGAGAGTCCTAACTCCTAGCCCTAGAACTATTTTAGATCCTAGACGGAGCCTAGACGTTACAGCTTTTACGTTAAGGTGCGGTCACGGGGAGCATTCACTTGTAATGTAACATTAAAGATTTAGAGCAGGGGTCGGCAAGTAATTTTACGTGGGGTCCGGATACTGTGGAAAATTTTTAACGAAATCCAGAAAAATACCACACGTCTTGTCCTATGTAGCTTAAAAATATTATTTTAATTAATAACGGTATACGTGTACCTTATCTATGTATTAATTGATACTTGGTATAAAATACATTACAATATTTCGCGGTCCGAGATTCGACCTTTCGCGGTCCGCAAACTGACCGCGGTTCGCCGCCTACCGCTGATTTAGAGCTTTGAGCATTACATTTCAAACTACCTCCCTGACTGACGAACATTCGCGTGTAATGACTTTGAGCATTCCATAGCTAGTTGATTCTATAATGTCAGATTGATGTTACAAGTTGTATCAAGATATTACACACTGTATCATTACAAGGCGCGCATTGTAAATGCTCGGCTCTCCTCCCTCACTGATGTAATGCTCAACTCTGTAACGTTACATTACAAGCGAATGCTCCGGGTGAGCCTTGTCGTATTCTAGAATATCCTAGACTTTAGGCTGTACAGATATATACTATTATAGCAATCAGAATACTTATATTTATAATACGTATAAAAAAGCACATTATCACTAGACACAATCTTATTAGCGATAAAGAAAGTATTCTAACCATTTGGCAGTTAACCCGCAGTTATCTTCATTGAGAACTGCAATTATAATTAACTAGAACTATTTAATTAACTACAGCTCGCCTGACAAATAACAGTTTGGCTTGAAGAAAGACTTCAGTCTTTAGTTCAACATTTTAACATACAGCTATTGAATTTTCGAACGTGGGCTAGATTCACGAAAATAAATGATTAGGTTTTTGAGCAAGATGTAAACAGACAAACATTTTAAATTTTCAAGGAAATGGGACACATCCATTGATGAACCCTGTTTTAAAAATTGAACAAATGTTATAAACATATTTAATAATAATATTATGTTATGTTTGTATAAATTATGTACTTATTCATGAATGAAAACATAAAAGTAACTCTAGTTACTCATAGAATATCAATCAATAGAATATAGTACAGTTTGATAGTAAAGACTAAAGAACATTTTTCGTTTAGCGTTAGAAAGGCTTCTTCTACAGTTCTTATAAAGACTATTACGTTCGTTCTAGAATCTAGTTATTAATTACTGTCCTAAATTACTAAGTAAACACTATTCGTTTATGAGGTCAATACTAAAATATGCAAGTTTTAGTAAAAACGTATTGAAAAAATTCTATGCTGCCTGCTGGATTAAATTACTATTTAACTTGACCTAAAATCTACATATAAACGAATTATGTAGAAGACAATTATCAATATTATGCAAAAGTGTGTCAATCTGTCTGTTACCTCTTTGCGCCTTAACCACTTAACAGATTTAGATGAAATCTGGTAAGGATCTTTGAGTTGCGACTCAAACTGAACTGCTGGGGCAGAGGAATATAAGATAGTTTGCATCACAAAAAATGTACGGTACCCACGCGATATACGAATAAAAAGACATGTAAAATCTAACAAGATACGTAAAAAGATATTTTTACATGTCTTGTTAGATTTTACATGTCTTTTTATACAGTACAATATAGAAGATCTTGCCACTTAATGAGAAAAATAATCAGACAATAGTAGTGATATTATTTGGCTCGCCACAACTACAAATTACATATTTTTCTCGCGTCAATTTCAAGAACTTGCGTATAAATATCTAATGATTCGGCACTTGTAGTAACCTTAGCGTAATGTTTTACGTTCGGTCGGGAAAGTCAATAGCTCGCGAAAGCGCCATCTAGCGAGAGTTTTCCGAACCAATTTCGGGAAACTTTTTATCCGCTTTTTATTAATAATAATTTGTAAATACTCATTGATTCGGTTATCGATTAACATGTATTACGTAACGAATTCGATTTTTTTAATTTAGAAAAGCTAATTAGTTAATTTTAGCGAAATTCAGCTGAAGGAATGTCCCGTGAACTGGAGTATTGAGTCGTGAATTTGAGCAGCGGGCAAGGAAACACTCGTATATGGTGAATGGGGGCTTACCGACCAGGATCCGGGCACAGTCCCACCCACACGGGCTGCGGCCAGTACCGACGGAACACAGGAATCAATCCCGCTTCGAACAATACACGATTCTTACATAATTCCCGACCGCCGTCGGCCGGCACGCGATAAACGCCTCTAAAACCTACCGCTACGCGCAGATCATATTCATTTTTCCATGCACGATCGCTATTTTGGATCCGCGCCGGCGGCAACCTTGACTACGGAACGCACCTTTAATTTTAGCGGGTTAACCTAGATACTGGGACCATTTCGTGCGACGGATCGATAGCCGCATGCGCGTCGTGGTGCGGGGCGGACTGCCGCTACCGTGGGCCGCTGGCGAGCGACTGGCGACGGGCGGGCGGCGCCGCGACGCACGCGCGCGCGCGCTAACGATCCGCACAGGTGCTGTATCGACGCCGGACGGCGGACGGCGGACGGCGGCCCGGCTCCCGGACACACGGCACTTTGCCGGCCGGTTGACGACAAGCTAAAACTTTATTCATAAAACTACTCCACGCCAAAGCTGCGATGCCACTGAAGCTGAACTAACCAGCGCGCGGCGTTGCGAGATTATACAATCCGATAGAATCCGCTGCGCTGAGGATAAGCAAGTGAAGCGATTGTTTTACATTTGGTTATCAAAAATACGTTTGCAGCAAGGCAGCTTAGTGCTGGTGGAAACGTAGTTTAATCCACGGCGCTATTAGAAATTGGGCCTTTATTGCCCGTTCCACACTCTCGCGAGAATTTCGGGAGAATGTAAGAAATGAGAATGTGGAGCCGATTCTCGTATTCTTCTCATTAATGTTCACCGGCTTTCGTCGCCAGATTCTCACAGGGTGGAGCGGGCTTTTTATTAAGGTGTAGCAACGCTGTTCTTTTTGTAGTTGGAGTGTGACGGCTACTGTGGCCTTATTTCGGAACACATTGGGCTTTTCCATGTTTTTTTCCGACGTAGGTTATAGGTAAAAAACAATCGTATGAAGTAGCGTTATGGATGTAGTTTACGCTTTTGGATTGGGCGACGGCGGTTTCCGAACTTCCTTGTCACCTGTCATTTCTGACACATACTGTTTGCAAAATACCTTCTTAAATTTTAAAACTTCAGTGCCTTTTATTTTTTTATAGATGATAGTGTTTTTAAAACACATTTAGGGGATTGGGTAAAGAGTAAAAGGTTCAGAGCTTATGAGTTCTTATCACTTTTTAACACATTAACAGTCAGCCCTTCATTATTGGCTGCGTAAATTTTTGTTGTACTGAGAATACTATTACTAGGACAATTTGTAGTATCAACTCCTAAAGTGCCAATAATTGGGTATTTTCCTTGTTATATTGGTGTTTAAAGGGTAAAAGAAGATACGCACATTTTCACAGAAATTTATTAAACTTTGGGTATAACAACTCATAGCCACGACACGGCTGTGGCCGCGTACATTACATTGTATTGATACACACTCACTAACACAAATACCCACACAGAGGCAGCTCACTAAGTTATAACGAAAACTATCGTGCACGGGGCTATAGTACGGTAACAGAACACGTAGAAATTCGACTGTTGACACAGAATAGATAATAGTTTTTTATGAAATAAGAGGGCAAACGAGCAAACGGGTCACCTGATGGAAAGCAACTTCCGTCACCCATGGACACTCGCAGCATAAGAAGAGCTGCAGGTGCGTTGCCGGCCTTTTAAGAGGGAATAGGGTAATAGAGGAGCCTACCCTCCCCTATTACCCTATTCCCTATGGGAAGGGAAGGGAATAGGGGAGGGTAGGGAAGGGAATAGGGGAGGATAGGGAAGGGAATAGGGTAGGGGATTGGGCCTCTGGGCAAGCTGTTGATTTATCACTATTTGTCTCTTTCATTCACACACGATAAATACAGTCGGTTTCCTATCGCATGTTAAAAAGAGATAGCTTTACAATTTGTAAGTGAGCGAAAGACATACGCCATACACACCATGATAGGTTTTGGCGAATATCTACGCGTTCACTTTTGTTCACTGACACCCGCCTATCTAGTCTTTGACAAAATTTATTACTTTCGTTTTACGAAAGATTTGTGGAAATATCCCTTTGATATATTTCATACCTTTTGAAAATGCCGCTGCCTTTATCATTTTCAGCGTATTAGACAGAAACAACATTACATAACCAATCTGTGTGAATATTTTTATAAGTGAGTGTGACAGCTAGTATTGACATGTCACTATGTGCGTTATTACAACAACATGCTCTTTTATAGACAACCGCGAATAGAAAGTCGGTTAAATAATAGTCAGATGGGGTATCTAACTCGTCCTATTGGGACGAGATATTATGGGACGATACGTCTATTTATACTGTATGGAAAAGGCCAATGCTGTACAAAATGTATAGCATTTCAGCCTTTTAGAGCCAATTCCATCCGCAACGCGACGCGTAGATGCATTAATTCTAAATTTGTACTGAAGTGACAGATTTCAATTGCGTGAGACGCTTGCGAATCTGTCAAATCCATACAAATTTAGAAATGCATCTACTCGTCGCGTTGCGGTCCAAATTGACCCTTAACCTTGTCATTTTAGTCCTTTTACCCCATCTGATTCAAATTCATTTTTAAAATATTAAGTTTTAAAAAACTATTGGAACTGTTTTGTCTTGTTAATTAAAAATAAAAGTATTGTTTTTTGTTAAGATTTTAAAAAATAAATAAAGATTATTTTCAGTAAGTACCAAGTAAAAATATCCACGGCGTCTATACCTATTTATATTCTAATCTAACATTAAGTAAGGAATTGAATGTTAGGAATCCGCCTACATACTACATAACAATCGCCTATATACATAGAATCTCGTTTATCACATCATTCATTCAAAAATATCACTTACAACTACACAGTTCCTTTGGGACTATCCATAATGTACGTCACACGATAATATTTTTTTTTATTTTAAGACTCCTTGCCACATTTGTGAGACCTCCAACTCTCTAGTGTGGCGTCACAAATTTGCAATAAGTCTACATCTAAAAAATGGAAACCATCTCAATATTTAAATAAACGTGATTCAATTAATTACATAGATTTGAAACGTGATGTCATAAAACTTAGGTCCCCGCCACACCATGTCACACTTCGTCGACCCCTTTTCCCCCTTTGCGTGTGACATACTTTATGGATGACCCCTTTGTGACAATTTGGTAACAACTCTTAACTACACACAAATGTACATTTTTGTAAAAAATAGAAAAATCATTTGGTGTTCACAATGTTTGGACTATAATTTCAACATAAAATGTTTTATGATTGTATTTTTATTATGATTATTTTCATTTCAGGTTTCACATAATTTTTTCTATAACCCGGTCGAGTAACACATCGAAATTCAGCTTTGGTCTATTGCTTGTCTGTAATATTCACATGCAAAAATATTGCTATCGCGCTTTCTGCAAAACCGTGATAGTATTAGTGAATGAAAGAGGCAAAAGCGTTATGTCAATGGCCAAATTTCAACGTGTTCGGTGCCCGGGCTATATTAGATTTTTTTTGTCGGAGGTAGATTACTTATTGGGTCCAAATGATTAATTCAAAGACGAAAGTACATTACATAATATGGGATAAAAAAGCTGTCACCGATTTTTTAAATAAGTATGTATGTGACATACAATTTACTTAATATGTTAAGAAAAGAGACAGATATACAAGACGAGATAATAAAATTCGTTGTGAATTAGCCTACATTTCATTCGTATTGAATAAAAAATAAAATATTAGTTTAAGATTGGAAGAATGGTAGTGCTTTATTTTTTATATTTTTAAGATATTTTGTAAAAAAAACAATAATATTTTATTTATTACCTTTTAAAGCAGGAACAATCAGAAATTAGGACGAGCAGAAAAAACATTTTATTTAATATAATTATTAAAAATACATTATTTAAAATACAAGCTACTATTTACAATGCAATAAAATATCTTATAATAATTATTTTTTAAATGCTTTTTATGTTTTTGTAAAATGAAAAAAAATACATTAGCAAAAACGTAGGCAACGTACAAAAACTACATTCGATTCTATATAATGTACTTTCGTAATATACATTCACTCCAAACTCATCCCTATATATTTATAATAAGTTATCTTTTATCTTAAAACTAAAAATTGCTTTATTGTACTTTTCTACTACTCTAATACTAGTTACCTCTTTCTGTAACTAAGTTATAAATTAAAATTGTCTATTAAAATGCAAAATTACTGAAGTGCTACATCATTTTAAGTGATAGTACATGATTTTAAGTACTAACGAGGAATATTCCAAACCACGAAAATAGTCACAACAATTCATACAGATGAAGTTCTTGACTAGCTTTGTGAAGTGGACTATAGTTCAACAACAGGTCGAATTTTCTAATAACTTAGTAACTTAAGACGTGCTAGCATCCACATGACTGCAAGGATCTTTTTGGCGTATAGCCATAAGCAGAAGTGGTGCCGCCATTTTGTAAACATTATACTCAACAAGATGGCCGCGATGGATTTGTGACAACTGGGTTTTTAATGTCATAATATACGATTTAAAACTATTTCGCATCCACAATTCCATGACAATGTCAAAAGAACCTTGTAGCAATGCAAACAAATTATGACAATAGTCTACCTGCTCAACAGATTCCTCGATAGTACATAATATATTCTCTATAATCTAAGCCCTAAGACAAGGCGGCGAATGGAATGTGTTTCACACGATATTGTGTCGTCGAAAAATAAAATATAAAAATATCGGATTAACATCTACATCGATTAGTCATGTTAGTCTCGGGTTTATTGTCCGTCATACGATAGCAATTGGCAGAGGATCACTTCGCGAGCATATCACAGTTGGGGCCGTTTTTGGGGCCATCGCTCATCAACTCGAGACCGCCACGACGAAAGTTGGCACGTATCAGCCGTTTAGACTCAATACTGTACTGGTAACTTTAAAATTAAATATATTACAAATAAATTACAATGCTTAAATGACAAAATGTATTCGACAGTTCGATAGCGAAGTTAGATGTCAAAATCAAAATTGACATAACGCATCGCAAGCGCGTTGACACTTAACGTCAAATACATTTTTGACATCTAATTTCGTTGTCGAAATTGGCGAATGCAAATGCACTCAGGCCTCAGCATCTCGTTAGGAATCGTAAAACACCAAGCCTTAAGTCTCGTTTATCCAGGAACATTGTTACCATATTCCATATCGAAGAGTGCCAGTATGACGAAGGCCATGCCCAGAAAGACTGAGCCCAGGAGGTCTCCGAGAGCGGTGAGGTAGGGAATGGCGGCGTTGTCGGGATCCTTCTTCTTCTTCCACATGAAGTGGATGAGGATGTAAGCCAAATAGAGCAACACCATGACCTGAAAAATTGAAATAAAATTTATAGAAGTTGGAACATTTTAAGGTAGCTGTGCTGGGCTATTTTGGGAAAATAAAAACTTGAGAGGTGTCAAGGGACACCCGGATGGAACGAAGTTTATTATTTCTTACGTACAAAAAACCTGTAATAGAGAGAGAGACACAGAGAGAGAAACACGTGCTACGCACTAACGACACTTTTGTGTCGTTACAACTTTTCGTCTTCATTTTTTCTGTCTCGCTCTCTCTCGCAACTTCGTTCTTCGTTTAACGATGCAGCAAACTTTTAAAAAGACTTGGTACGCAAGTTTGATATAGTTACACACAGTTTATAAAAGTTTAAACAGAAAAGACGGCTACCACACGAACTCAACACTGAAACTCCTATTTAGTCATGATCTATAGCCATAATCAAACATAGAGCTTATAATATTATGATAACATAGATTCTTTATTACTAAAATGGATCAGGCAGCTGAGTTAGTTGATTTCATGATAGTATCTCATTAAATTCTTTAAGAGTGACGTTCATAATATAATGTCGTTGGCTTAAAGGTCCTAAAAGACGTAGAATAATAATTCCTATCGCACCATGCGTTAATTTTTTTGACGCAAAGACAAGGTGGAACCAAATACTCACTTGAATAAGCGAACACATGATGTATGTGATGCCGAACGCGAACTGTATAGACAGGAACCCCTGGTAGATGTAGTCGGCCACGCACATGAAGATGATCTGACCGAATATCGCCAGCACAAGCAGCATACGAGCCACCTTAGCCGCTGAAGCTGTAAGGAACAAAGATTCGTTAAATAACTGGCTTAAAATTAATAATATTTCACATGTTGATTGAACCTCCAATCAACAATAATAAGTAAGTGTAAGAGTTTTGAGATTGAATTACGGACCTTATAAAGGAAAAAAACGCAGAACCTATCTTATTTTTGAAGACAAAATAAAAGTTACAAAGAGATTACACGCGCTCATGAATATTATGGCATCAAGCGTTTTGTCTTTTTGCCTCGATGATGTCGTATTATATAATTAAAAGCTAGAAATAGTTAATAATATTTGCATGCTATTGTATAGCTAAAAGTGTCAGAACTAGGCTACTTGACCTAATTTTTTTCTTAATGCTAATCGCTTCTTAATCATTCATTTTCACAAAATAAACCAATATTTTAATATTTTACACAGTAGAAACCCATAAAAATGTTGATTGAAAAATATGCCTTATTAAATGGCGCCGAAAACACTGTCCGCCATGTAGTGTGACGTCATACGTTTTGTATTTTAAACTCTCTTTATTGAACATTTTTTATGTGCTAAATGTACGAGTCTAAAAGTGCCCAAAAATTATAAAATAATTAAATAAGAAATTAGAAATCATTTGTAATGTTGAAAACTTTTGGAGAAAAGTTTTGGCCATTTCATTTCCCGTCTACAATAAATGGAGATAATATATAAAACTGATGTTTTATTTGAATTATTCAAGAAAATATATTTAACAAATCTTTCTAGGCTTATTCTTATTATTTATGTACAAATAAACTTACATATAATATAAGCGATAAATAAAAGATATTAAATTACAAGTATGATGACGTCACATCCAAATCGGAAGTACCGCAAAAGCGTTTTCGTCAGTACAAATCATATTTTCAAATCGACTTTATTTATCAATCATAAGCTTTTATTTGATGATAAGGGTGAAATACGGTTTCCTAGGCCAAGTTCTACTAGAAATATGCATTTGTTCAATGAAATTGAATATAAGTCAAGTAGCCTTAACCACCACTTTTAGTGCAAAGAAGGGACTGATTACTGATTCGCCATTACATAGCCGTAAAACCACTGTAAGTATCATTAAAAAAATCCAACTCACTGCCAAAGAACAGCGTCTTCCACGGCCACTCGATGATCCTGGTGTTCTCCGGCAGTATACCGGGGATGGCCGTCTGGTGAAGGTGTGTGGCCATCCTGGACGACTGCACGCACACCAGGTTACCGCCGATGCCGTTAACGATGGGCTGGAACACCTCGTAGCCGGGGTACGAGTCCACCGCCTTGTCGAGCACGATGCCTCCGACGCTGGAGAGGAAGAATAAAAAGTAAAGATAAGATATTGTGAACAGTTAAAGTAGAAAAATAAGAGGATTAACAAAAAATGTATAGTGATTGTGGTGGATGGACAACGCCGCCGTGGCCGGCCTCGAAAAAGATGGCGCGATGAGCTAGAGTCTAGCTGCTAGACAATGAATACGAGCCAGGATGGCCTACTGCTGCGTTGGATCGAGAGAATTGGAGGACTTTGGGGGAGGCCTTTGCCCAGCAGTGGGACTGAAGGCAGTCAGGGATCACGTCACGTTAAACACCCTATTATACAATAATTGTTGTTAAAGATGTCTTTAACTTGCATAAATGTGGATCACTGGCAATCATATACGACGAATAGACTAAAAACAATTTCGTCATCGCTTGTGTTGGTCTATCATGGGCCAGCGCAGAGAGGCCATATAAAACATGTCTTGTTGGACATTTGTTTCACGTATATTATAAGAATACTAGATTTTTCATAATAGAAATCGAATTTAAGCTATAATAAAGTTGGATAAGACAGCAGAATCGTGGCAGAAACTAGTGAATATAATATTCAGATTAAGCAACATACCCGCTAATAAACAGCGCGGAGATGACGGGCGTCCACCCTGACGTGAGCACGGTCTTGGTGTACTTGTTCCGCCACACGATGAACACCCACAGCGGCAGCAGGCAGTAGTACACGCACAGCAGCGCGATGGGCTGCCATAGCGACGTCTCTGTAAAGTTAAGGATAGGTTACACAGTGCGAGCAGCTGAAGCGACAGTAGGCAGCTACTGTGCTTGTGAGCTACGTGTCTAATTTTGCTTAACAGTCAATCAGCTTTGTCGTTTATATTATATCTCAAGACTTGATGTTGCCCAAACATAATTATAACCTTAATTGCAGTTATAAGCGTACATTTTACATGTCTTGCTTTTTATTAATATAGATTTATATTAATTGCTTATTGTAGATTTTAGAAAATTTCCACTTTAATAAAATTGCACTTTTATACAAACTGTTTTAATCACCGCAATATCGTCACGTCAAACAAGAATTAAACTTTACGCGGAATTCTTCTGTTTTGTCATAAAATATATTATCTTAATCCTATGTATTAAAACAATTAGGTAATACGGATTTCTTGATGTTTGACAGTTTTTTTTACGTTATCCAAGTGCAAATAACAAATGAAAGTCAGGATTTAGTTGTGATATTTGGGTGGAATTTTTATAGGATTATCCGGTTGCAAATAACCTACAGGTACTCAGTACTCTTCCGAAGCCCAAGATGAAATTACAATTATTATAGAAGAGAAGTAAAATAAGCAGGGCCCCCGTAAGGGCTACTGGCGCCCGTTGGCGCCGCTTAAGGCAAGTTTTTTAAATTTATTTTCAATGGTTGGTAGGAGAAATAAAGAGATAAAAAATCGGCCAAGTGCGAGTCCTTGGGGCTTTGGTTTTGGCGCCCCTAAAAGATGGCGATTTGGCGCCCCTAGAGGATGGCGCCCGTGTGCATTGCACACATTGCACATGTTATGGTAGCGGGGGCCCTGATTAAATAAGTGTTTGAGTTAGCTGTGTGGCTTTACGAGGTCAAAAACTTATTTAAAGCCTTTCTATGCTCCTCTCTATCTTTTTTAAAATATTCAGCCAACATAGAGAAATTTGACATCTCCTTTTGTGATAATACTTATTTACAATCGTAAATATCGCTATCTTACACGTGTAGAAACAAGTTAGCTACATGTACAGTGTAAAGAAACGAGCACTAATTAGTAAAAACTAAAAATGTATTCGTCGGTTTCGATAGTGCAAGTTTGATGTCAAAAATGTTTAAAGAGAATACGAGAGCAGCCTGGGCGTCCACGTTCAGTTCCATGGGTCCCTGAGCATGGGCCCCGGCAGAAATAATTTTCAAGGGGTTCAGAGTTTAGTTTTCTTTCTTTTCTTTTCTTTTTACATTTTACGAACAACAGAATACATTTAGTGCCGAAACATTACGAATTATCGTTGTATGGCATGGTAATAGAGTTGCAGACGGCTTTTTATATCAATAATTCCTGTTGATCTCGAGATTCCCAAGGGGTGCAAGTGCACCACCTGGCACCCCCTGGATTCTCAAACGCAGTTTGTACCTTCCTGGGTTCACAAATTTATCTTTCAAATGCGGCATTTATAGGAGGCAGGGAATTGGGCCTCCAGTAAACTCACTCACTCGGTAAAACACAGCGCAAGCGCTGTTTCACACCGGTTTTTTGTGAGAGAGGTATTTTTCCGGTCAAGACGAAGCACGGCTTTCCGACGTCTTAAGCCTTTTTTGTCTTTCAAAAAGTGGACTTACTGATCTGCTCGAACATGTAGTTAGCTGTGACGGCTAGCACGGAGTTGCTGACGATGTCACCGATGGAGGCGGCCAGTGGCGTCGCCACGTTGTCCGGGTTCACCTTGAACTTCTGCGACCCAAATATCACCATCACCATCACGAAGTCTGAAATACAAATAACAGACACTTAAAACTCCACGAAGTCTCAAATACAAGATGTTATCCTTGTATGAACACCGTTATCCTTGAAACCATCAAATGAGCCCGTCAAAATGAACAACTTTTTCTATGAGAACAATGCTGGGAACTGAAATAAATCCGTCTTCATCCGTATGGGTAAGAAGACGGCATCTTAACGCAAAAACTACAATTCTTCATTCATTTTTTTTGTCGTATTGCACTCATGTTTAACGCGGGCATGGAGTCACGTATATGCAAAGTATCCGATCAATCTTATTTTATCTTTTATCAATACGTAGCAGATATAGAAAAGCAGAACACTTGTAATCCACATCGGAAGCAGCCACTTGAACGGACAATAGGATCGTAGTACTGAAGTGCCTTAGTTTTTCCGATACAGGAGCAAAACACTCGAAATCCTTGGGAGATGGCCTTTGCAACGTGACAAGGAAGGTTGATATAAAATCTCACTATATACAGTAAAATATAGAAAAAAATTGTAGGAATTTACTTGACTTTGCAAACGCGAGGCAAGTTATTAACCGATTCCGCCGGAAGAAAGTTTAGGATTTTCCAATGATGAAAAACTCAAAGCAGATATGTTACTACCGCGCGCGTTGTGAAGATTCAAATACGGCCCAATTGGGCCGTCTGTTATTTAGTCTGAATCGAGCGCAGTCACGAACGTGCCGCGTCTTGTCTTACCTAAATAAATTGAAAATGACGTCGTGCGTGTTTCGAAAATGTACCAATTATGACTCGAGAGTAAACAAAACACATGGAATCTCTTACCACATGTCTTGATTGCAATAAATACCTCGATTATTTACATTTTTAATTATTTTTTTAACAATCTGGAAAAGATCGAATTTTCGTCATAGCTCAGGCGAAGAAAGAGACAGCGATACGATTCAACGTTTAAAAATATAACTGTCTCTTTTATGTAAATGGTTTTTCGTATCTTTTGTTTCACTTATCTGTCAAATTTGTCAATGTTTGCAATTTTGAATTTGAAAATTGTTCGGAAGAGATTTAAGCCGGAAAATAGTATGGACGTAACATATCTGTTTAAGTAGAATATCATTGGGATTTTCCCAATTTCATTTTAAATGATATCTTTCTTCGGATTTACGATTCGGAAACTTTACGGTGCGGTCATTGGTTAACGCCTAGCGCGGCAAGCGTTTATTGGATGTCGCGCGACGAAGTTTCCGAATCCGAGTCGAATTGAGCATCGTGAATCAGGACCCAGAAAATCTTATGAAATCGAAAGGTTTTCTGAAGATCTTAAGAAGAACCAATCTAAATGGTACTATCAGAGAAGTGACCAAATGACGTTGGTCGGCCTAAGATAGATCATCAATTTCCTCGATGGTACATACCGAGTATGAAACACGTGGTGGTGGCTGTGAAGACGGCGGACGCGATCAGCAGCAGCACGTAGTTGCCGTTGAACTGTCTGTCCGTGATGGTGTTCACCACGATCGCGAACATCGCCACGATCGTCGCCGCGACTATCGCTTGCACCTGGAAGAACACCAACGTGTTAGGCGTTAGTAAAAACAGCGGAACTAAACTTGTATAGGGGATATCCATACTATAATATTATAAGTCTGTCTGTCTGTCTTTCTGTTACTTCTTCACCCAAACCACTGAACCGATTTTGCTAAAATTTGGCATGGAGATACTTTATGATGGAAAAATGTACGTTTCCTTTGCGATAAACGATGTTAGGCGCAACGGAGTTGCGTGTGAAGACGCGCAGGTTCTACGTTGCACGGTGCACCAAGCATAGTATAGTAACTAGATGTACCTAGTTAAGAGGATTCCACACCGCCATTTTTCCCATACAAACGCTGTCCCCTGTTTCCTCCCTGGATAATGCTAGTAGAGTTATAATTTTTTTCCTGAATATCTACGGCCACTAATACAATGTCCCTATGTTTTCCTTTTTTTCATAATTTAATTATTAAATAAGATATGAACGTTCAAAAACCCAAAAAAATGGCCAGATTTTCCACTGTGTTCAAACGTCCAGAAAACAGATTTGGATAGATTATACAAAAAAAGCAAAACATAGGAACACAGCTCAAGCCTTTTTTTAATCTTTGATGAAAAAAGTACTTAAATCGGTTAAGTTTTGGAGAAGGAATCAGGGGACAACGAATCGTTGATTTTCTGCAGTTGTCTCTATCGCGTTCTGCGGTATAGGCTTGAGGTAAGGGAGACAGCTATAGATATTACACGTACTTTTTTTTCATTTCTCTAGCTGCTGTGGTATCCTCTTAATATACTTAATACTATGCTTGGTTTGCCAGTAGTCCAAATTTTCTTCACCTAGAAAATCTCGCGTGTCTGTGATGCTTGAAGTGAGAAGGGGAATGGATGAGTCATGAGACCATAAAGTTAATATACCTATCTAGCGGAATAGAGAACCAAAGGCCTGAGCAAGAGAGATGTCACTATCAGTAACACTGCCTGGTAAAAAGAGACGTGTGATACATGACAGCAGCACTCTTTTTTGACGTCCAGTCGGCACGTGCCGCACGTTGGCAATTTAATCTCATAGACTTCATGTTCAATCATGCTTATGTAAGTGTATACGTACACATATTTCTCACACAGATGAAAACCAATTTTGGTTTCATTTGACAGCTCGAGATTGTTGCTCTATTCCGCTAGGCGTATTAACTTTATGCATGAGACAGACTAACGTTTTATGTCGGATTATATCAAGTCAATGTTAGTCGTAATTCTTGATCTATCGACTGGGCTTGATTGAGTGTTGACTGTTGATACAACCGACCGAACTACGTTGGTCCCACGTCTCCTATGAAACAATTGGATAGTACCACGGAGGGTAACAAATAAGGCATCTTCCCTACTTCAAGAGTGGTAACGTATTGTAATTTACGTTTCGAATTGTAGTGTTCTCAAAGCAAAATTGGTAGGAGTATCATAGTGGAGTAATCACCATACCTGCACGAGCGATATGTTGCCGACGACCATGGAGATGACTTCCCTGGGCGAATTCATGTTGCCCAGGTTGGCCTGCGTCGACAGACGCGACGCCAGACACATGTCCAGGTTACCTGCGGACAGACAGACAAACATTATAATTTATTAGTATTATCGTACTTATCTTAATCGCTGTTGGGAAAATGGAGTCTTTTAAAAATGAAATTTATCCGTACGAGTAGCATGCGTATAACGCCTTTTTTGTTTGGTGCTACATTCTAAAGGTAACCCTTGGTCTATAGGACCTTTTGGTGGTTAAATTGGTAATACTTAAGCTAGTGAGAACATCCTTGATTAAAATCCTTTCGAAAAAATTGAACCTTCGTGAAATTCGGACTCGTAAAATACATGTCAAAAGAGTAGTCGGTAGCTACAACTTACAAGTGATGTGGAGTTTTTATAGCTCTGGTCCTTTTGACTTTACCTACCAAACATCCAAAAATCATATTATATTTACTAGATATTTGGAAGACTAGGGCTTCCCTCAGAAGATGAACCAGCTTTCGCCACTATTATAGCTACTGTAGCTACTTAGGGCTACTCTCGATAGGTACACAAGTTAGACTAAACAAATCCTTATATTATTAGTTATAGTTGTAAATAAATAGTAACCTCTTATAAACAATATCATTGTCGACGGGTTGCCGCTAGTGTCAGATGAAAGTAAACAAACATACAAATCTTCTTACATGTTAGAACTTGTCCTGCGGGGCTAAAATGGTCGCTTTGAAGAATCATGATAATATGAATCATAATATGATTCATTTTTCTAAAATCGCAAAATGCAACTCTGTTTGCAATTCATTTCTGTATTTTTGTACTGATTTGACATTTGTCAGTTTGACAGTTTTGACAATTCATTTGCTGAATTGATTGAGAGGAATTGCTACATGTGACCATTTTAGCCCCGCTGACTCCTGACGATTAAAATGTAATATTGTTTAGGTTTTCATTACGGTTTACCTCTATTATAATACACTGGACAGGCTATACCGTACAAAATGACAGCGCCTGATGAAAATATTTTGAAGCGCCGCGGTGAGCGTACTGTGAACTAATTACATAGAAAATGACAACCGCCATTTGCAAAATAGTAGTTCAAAGTACACTCACTACGGCTTTCACATAGCAATCAGCGCCAATATGGCGACTTTCAAATAGGAACATTTTATTAATAGTGATCGCCTGTCCAGTGTATTATAGAGGTCAGTGCCTATTAGTGTTTTCAAGTGATGTTGGGGAATACTCCACCAATTTTATCTCTTATCGAGCATTCAACATTATCGAGATCTGCATCAATAATTGCGTTTGTGTAATAATAAAAAGTAATTGTTTATGAAAATATTGCATCTTTGTAAACGTTTAACGTTTTTAGGGTTCCGTACCCAAAGGGTAAAAACCCTATTACCACTGTAGCTAGTACGGTTTCTTTCGTTTTTTTTATTACTTTGCTTTGTTCCTTGTAGAGAGTTAATTGAGAAAGTAGCAGCTCTGAAAGATGTTTTTTTTTTCACTTTTGTATGGGCAAGGGCCCGAGCGTCACGGGTTTCCCCATACAAAAGTGAAAAAAAATTTTGGTCTTTCAGCGCTGCTACTTTCACAGTGAACTCTCTACAAGGAACATTTAGTATATAGGGGGTTTCAGGGGCGATAAATCGATCTAGCTAGGAATCATTTTTAGAAAATATCATTTTATTCGTGTTTTATCGAATACCGAGCAAAGCTCGGTCAAATAGCTAGTAGGTATTAGTTAAATGACCAAACGCTATAGTCCGAATACGTTATTCGAGTTTTTATAGTGATGTTGTATGTATAAACTATGGTGTAATCTACATTATAGCCGTGCCTAACAAGTTAACACCATCAACTGACAAAAACAAAGATTAATGAAAAAAAACTGTCAAAGCATTCAACTCACTGCCCCTGATTATGGTAAACTGTTTCATTATGTTTTAATCTAATAGGGTTGTCAACTACGTCATTATTTTCCCAAGTTTATCAAACTATGCCTAACTTGATATAGATTAACATTTTGCTTTTTGTATATTTATCTATTACTTTAGGAGTCAGGATATTTAAAATAATATTATTTGTTTGTACAAAAAGGTTTCATCAAACTTGCTGACTGCTGCAAAGCATACGAACATACAATAGCATAATGGATATATGAATTCTGACTATTATATTATAGACCACAGAGCAATTTCACCTATGCTGTAGTTAGATAAATATCTTTTTCTATTTGACATACTTATTACTTCTGCGGTCAGCCTCTCGCAAATGAATCTAAAACTAAATTTCATAGTTAAGTTGTAGATACAAGCGACACCTGTTCAGACGAATTTTCTTACTCTGGGTTCCCACTTTGTATAAGGTCTGATAAATCAAATAATAAAAACTAAATAAATGTAGTAAAATTAACTATAAATAATCTATTTTCTCCTTGTAGACAGCCCTACGCGAGTGTGAAGTAAACACCACAATCATGCAATTCCATTGTGCGCGTGTGAACTTATCAAAAACACTTTTTTGTACACTTGGACAGTGGAAGAAATTGGGATGTTTTTTTTTACTTGAGCGCTGTTCACAATATAAATAGTATTACTGAGGTGGACAACCTTAGCTGTTATCATTGCTAGACTCATTATAGCACAATCCTGGCTTAATTTTAATTGTGGATTAAATCATATCTTTCTCGTTCTTAAGTAAATACGGAAAGGCAGACTTGATAAGCACTATTATACGTGGGAGAGCCATGCTTCGGCACGAATGGGCCGGCTCGACCGGAGAAATACCACGTTCTCACAGAAAACCGGCGTGAAACAACACTTGCGCTGTGTTTCGTCGAGTGAGTGAGTTTACCGGAGGCCCAATCCCCTACCCTATTCCCCTCTCTTCCCTCCCCTATTCCCTTCCCTTCCTTACTATATTAACCTATTCCCTCTTAACAGGCCGGCAACGCACTTGCAGCTCTTCTGATGCTGCGAGTGTCCATGGGCGACAGAAGTTGATTTCCATCAGGTGACCCGTTTGCTCGTTTGCCCCTTTATTTCATAATCCAAAAAATTTAGCGAACTTAGCGTCCTAAAAAGGTTCATTCTATAGTTATAATCCTTAAGGCGGTCCCCCTATGGAGATGCCGTAATTTACCGCTTTTTAGAGCTTGATAACTCATAATCTGAAAGCTACAAAATTATAATAAAAATACACAAATAATCTTCAGTATACGAACATACTTTTCCACGTTATTAATTTCTTATTTTTGTTTATTATATTACTCATGATATCAGCTTCCAAAGTAAAACCAATTGATTAAAATTCAAGCATACATTCAGCATAATATTCTCCCTAGTATTTATAAATTAATTTTATTTGAAACACACGCCAAAAGATCGACAATATCATAAACTACACAATATTTCACGTTTTAATTTTTTTAGGTCAGTTTTGAACTTACTACTTAAGTAAAAAAATAGGGTTTTGGTGCGATCTCGGCAACGCGGCAAATGGTCAAGGTCGTTTGCTCGGCGGAAGGCCTTAAGGCGACTAAATACTAATATAATAAACTGTTAAAAACTGAAAAGAGAGTTTCCTCTATTTTCTTTCTAGGAAATAGTTCATATCATTTATTTTTCGATGGATCGTTTTAATACATCGCAATATGCTCTTACACCTAATTAGTGGGCAAAATGATGATGAAGATGCACCCAACAATAACTCTTTACATAATAGTCACCATAAACGAGGAAATAAAACCGCTCGTATAATTCCAACAAATTGTGTGGTCATTAACTTAAATCACTCTTATCTCAAACCGTGAAATAAGCTAATAATTGTTCCAGTCCCCACTGAGTAGTGAGTAGTGACTACTGACTGCTATTCCTCATCATCATCATCGAAAGTATTCGTAATTTTGACATATTACTGCAATGTTTTTACGATAGAGGCAGCACCGGGATATACACAAAGCCTTGTTCGACGTTTAATGCTAAGTACTCACATGCGGTTTTGCTCGATAGCTTTACTCGAAATCGAGTAATAATTACTGTGTGGACCGCAAAACTGACAGCTCGAAGGCTCGCATCGAGCCGGCGTGATGGGATTAAATATATCGATTTAGAATAAAACTATCGAGCAATGCTGAATGTATGGACGAAATCCCGAGCCGCGGGTTTTGCTCGACGTTATTGCTCGATCAAGCAAAACTGTGTGTGAGTACTTAGCATAACAACGTATATTTATGACGTGTGCAACATGTCGGATATTTATCGGAATATTTACTGTACATATGTTAGTAGCGCCCTCTGCCACAGATTACTAAATTAGTACGTACGTACGCCTATTCAAGAATTACACTAAAATTATGACATACTTTTATGAACGAGTTATTTTTCATACCATAAACACCATATGTAATCTTTTCAATATTGTAAAGTATTATTTGGTTAACCAAAACTGTGGATTTCCGTCGCGCCATTCAGTGATAAGATTACGAGGATTAGTCGCATTTATTGTACCTACTCACATTAAATTATCACAATAAAATAAAAATAACTTGTTGATAAAAACTTGAAATTGTATGGTAACGCGAATGAACGGTTTGGCCGCTACACAACAAAAGATCACGTAAGCAATTGTTATTACGTTGAAACTCACCCTTTAGTCCAGACAATGATGGCACGAGGACGAAAATGGCTGAGACTTCGATAAACACCTCCCAATTCTGAAAAAAAAAGGAATTAGCTCGTAAAAAATAATAAGATATATTATATAGATATATTTTTTATACGTGGGAGAGCCATGCTTCGGCACGAATGGGTCGGCTCGACCGGAGAAATACCACGTTCTCACAGAAAACCGGCGTGAAACAGCGCTAGCGCTGTGTTTCGCCGAGTGAGTGAGTTTACCGGAGGCCCAATCCCCTACCCTATTCCCTTCCCTACCCTCCCCAATTCCCTTCCCATCCCTACCCTCCCCTATTACCCTATTCCCTCTTAAAAGGCCGGCAACGCACCTGCAGCTCTTCTGATGCTGCGAGTGTCCATGGGCGACGGTAGTTGCTTTCCATCAGGTGACCCGTTTGCTCGTTTGCCCCCTTATTTCATAAAAAAAAAGGTCTACTAGGAACTGAGTCTATATTCACACAAAATTGTGTACCGAATACATGCATAAAGTATGCATGTATTCGGGTCACATTTTGTAGACTCGTGGACAATTTTTTCGACACGGTACTCTTCCTTAGTTTTTATAATTCGTAGGTGCTAGTAGTGTCCCTGCTGCGAATATTCCCTATCGCACCTATTAAAATGTTATTAGTGCAGTGTGTTTGCTATTATCTTTTTAGCCGATAACGTTACAAAATTGTCTGTTACCTCTTCATGACGATTTAGCTGAAATTTGGTATAGCGATACTTTGAATCCAGGGAAAAGACATAGGATACTTTTAATCCCGGAAAAATGTACGATTCCCGCGCGATAAACGAATTTTGGCGCAACGGAGTTGCAGGCGTCGTTTAGTTCAAAAATAAATACGAATAAAATAAAAAGGGATAGTATTTTTGCCTTACGTCCGTTCCCAACATTCAATCTATCTCTGGTTTGACATACAACCGATCGCAGCCAACATTGAATTGATATATAAAATATATGTCTCTAATGTCTAATGTGAGCTATTCCTATCTCTAGTAGGGCAAAACCAGAGATAGATCAAATATTGGGAACGGCCGTTAGAGTCTAGAATCTAGATAATACAACAAAATAAAGAGTTCATCATACCAGTACGTGATAAAGTATTACATAAATGTAACGAGGCATGTAAAAGCCATAATTTCTTATTGATAGTAGAAACTCATTGTTGGAAAGAAAGTCACAACTATGTATTGTTATGTTTCAACAATGACACTTTTTATATAATCACGGTTCCGTCAACATTATGTATCGTACTGAACGTTAATTTTATTATACAGTTTTGTATCATTTGCTGCCGATTACATAACCTGGGATATTTCTTAAAGAAAATTTGATAGAGATAGAAGAAAATCGTGAAAATTAACGAAAACGAAGTTGAATGTAGCTTGCTAAGAAATATTAAGGCTGCGTTTCCACTGAAGCGGAGCGGAGCTTAGCGGTGCCGAATTGACCAATCACCGTGCTCGAAATCTTCGCTGTCATTCCGCTGGAATAGCACGATTGGTCAATTCGGGCACCGCTAAGCTCCGCTCCGCTTTAGTAGAAACGCAGCCTAAGGCTAGGCACTCATAAGATGTGAAATAAGACCTTGTGGCAAATCTTAATTCTTACACTAACTCAAAATAATATTTGTAACTCGGTTGAGTATCATTAAATGATATTTATTATTTAATATTATTATTATTTAATACTAGACGTACCGCGCGGCTTCGCCCGCGTAAATTAGATATTTCACAGACAAAGTAGTCCACAAAAAATCCTTTAGGTGGTCTACTTCTTATCTGTGCCATCACTGCCAAATAACAAAAAAATTGTACCACTAGTTTCGTCAGATAAGCCCTTTCAATTATTGCCCCCGTTTTTTCTACATTTTCCTCTTTTTCTTCGCTCCTATTAGTCATAGCGTGATAAAATATATCCTATATCCTTCCCCAATTAATGGGCTACCTAACACTGAAAGAATTTTTCAAATCGGACTAGTAGTTCCTGAGATTAGCGCGTTCAAACAAACAAACAAACAAACTCTTCCGCTTTATAATATTAAGTACAGATACTAAGGAACCCCAAGGAAAACGTCAAACTTTGGTTTCGCTATATTGAGTGTAGGGTAGAAAAGCCCTTTAAAAATGGATTAAGGTAGTGACTCACCCTGACGGTCCCTAGAACTAAACCAGCACCAATAGTACCACAGCCAGCTATGAAGAACGGCACTGCCACCTGCATTAGCGTATTCCACCATCTCTCCTCCTTTTTCTGAAAAGATAAGTAAAATGTTACAAAAAAAATTTCAAAATTGTACGAAGGAAAAACAAAATTCGTACTTGTTTTTGTTAAAGAAATTGTTTAATTAAATTCTCCATTGAACCTCAATTTGAGGCTTGAACTCAAATGGCGTATGCGGGATTTACTGTAGTAAATAATAATGTTCATGCTATTTAAATTATGTATACAATAATGTTATACAGTGTAATATTATATTGTAAATCGTCCAATGCGTGACATATTAAATTAACATAAAATAAACCACATCTTTCATAATATTACAAAATCGAAAAGTTTGTTTATTTTGTTTTGGCGATAAAAAGACTATAGAACTGATTTTGGAAAAAATTGAGCAACATAATACTAGGCTACTCTCTTTTCCGGAAAAGTACAGATTTCCCTTTGAGATACTATGAAATCGTAAATACGCAGGCGGAGTCGCAGAGAAAAGCTAGTTAAATTATATAATAAGTTTCAAATACACATTACTCATTTATCGTAACAACAATTTTATTATCATCAAATATTGATAAGACAATTTAGTAACATTTCGACTAAACAACACACATTTTACCCGACTATCCCAGAGGAGGGGCTATGTTTTCGAAGTCTTTTGATGACTTTAACTACGATAATGATAACGCGGCACCTACTCGCTTACATTACGCATACAGACTTAAGGCCATCCCCCGAGCAAACGACCTTGACCATACATTTGCTGCGTTGCCGAGATCGCACCAAAATCCTATTTTTTTTTTACTTATCTTAATTCAAAATGGACTTAAAAAAATACAAACGGGGAATATATTCTTGTCAATGAAATTGTCAATCTATTGGCGTGTGATTCAAATAAAAGTAATTTATAAATACTAGGGAGATACTGAATGTATGCTTAAATTTTAATAAATTGGTATTACTTTGGAAGCTGATATCATGAGTATAATAAACAAAAATAGGAAATTAATAACGGGGAAAGGAATGTTCATATACTGAAGATTATTGCTGTATTTTTATTATAATTTTGTAGCTTTAAATTTATGAGTTATAAGGCTCGGTTATAACGGTAAATTACGGCATCTCCGTAAGGAGAGCGCCCCCAACAGGGCTCCGAGTGAGGATGGGAACCTTCCCGACTTAGTATAGGCCACTTTAATTTTGCCGTCTCTATGGACGAAATCTGTCGCCATCCTAGGACGTTGCTGTCCCCCCTAGGGCGCCATAGGACGCTGCCGCCTATAGGCCATGGCCTGCCTATACATAAATCCAGAGCTGCCAGTCCCTGCGCCGAAGGAGACGCTTTAATTTGCCGAAGCGTTCCCTTACTTTCGTGCCAGGTAAGGGAAGGTTAAGACCGGCCTGTCGTGGAGGTTGGTCCTGTGTTTGACAGTTCTTAGTCACCCCCTCCATATACGGCTCATGGCAAATCGCAGGTGGTTTTACTGGGTAAGTTTGGCTCTGGCCAGATCCACTAACCCCCGGGGTGCTTCAGCTTAAGGGCCTAAACACAACCGCGTTGCGTCATCGTCAAAATCGGCGGAAAAATCATTCAAAACTCATAATAAAACAACTTGAGTAAGTTTATAACCGTAATATGACGGAACCAAACACGAGAGAAAAGTTAAAAAACACTATGAAAATATCAGGGAAACAGATGATTCCTCTCAACTTTGGTTTTTGATTCGGTGTAACTATTTGGTGTAACTTTACATTTGGTTTGGTTTATTTAAACTTGGTTAGGTTTCTTTACAACTGATTTAGTATCTTCACATTTGGTTGGTTTCTCAACATTTGGTTTTTACATTTGGCTACCTTATATTTGGTTTGCTTCTTTCACTTTTGGTTACATGTCCTTATATTTGGCTCGTTTACCTTTGGTTTGGCATTGACGTCATCAGCAATAGTAGCCTCCCCGTTACGATTCCTGAGGGGTACCTCACATTCCGCCTCCGATTCCATGCTGGTCTACCCTGGTATCAGCTACTAAGTCCTATTTACAAGTCAAAGGTCCTTCGTAAATTGATATGGCATAATATGAGATAGGTACTCAGCCCCAATTTCACCAACAACTGTTAAAGTTAACGCTCGAATTAGTATCACCTTACCTCCTTTGTTTTTCTTATGAATGAAAGAGAAGACAATATGACAATTTAACAAGCTGCTAACAATAACAGACGTTGGTGAAATTGGGGCTAAATACAATTACGTAATGCTTTAGGTACAATATCAATTTACTAAATATAAATATAGATTGTACAGTCTGCGAAAAGCAACTTTGTATCATAGGAAACCGAAAACTAAATGAAAGAGTTTTTAATTTAAGTAATTAAGCGTCGCATACACTGCGCAAGTAAAAAGGCAAGTAGCGATTCTAAATATCAAATATGGCGTCTATCGGTAATATGAACTGATAATAACACAACGGTTATATAACACAAAACATTATAAAGGCTATTATCATCATTAATAGATTATTTTCAGTATTATCAATGAAATCAATTTCTCTACCGTGACATATTTTACAATACTTCGTCACGCTTTGAAAAAACATACTTACTAAGAAAAAAAAATGTAAAACATACCTGACAAAACAATCTCACAAATATAGAAACGAACACTTTTCTACACGATTTCTTCCAAAATAAAGCATTCCTTAGATTGTGGACGTATTAATACTTAAAATATTATCGGTTTCGTATCGTCATTATTTTGTGATAAAAAAAATTTATCATTAATATCCGTTATTCGTCACAGTTTGCAGAACGAATTAGTCACACTTAGATATAGAATTAGTTTTGAATAGATTCAATACTAGGAAGAATTAAAATCTGATAATGCTCCTATTGGGAAACATGACGAAAGAGGTCATCTTAATAGGATATTTTTGCTTGCTCGAAAATGCGACTCGGTGATGCATTTTTAAGATATCGATTTAAAAGTTAAAACGCTGTACAAGAATTGTTACAATGCCGATCGAGTTGTAGTCCAATGATGTTAGCGTCTACTGTACTAATGTAAAGCTGCCTTAACAGTTGGATCGCCTAGCCAAAAAAGTTAACCATGGACGAAAAATTGACCTTACGAGACATTCCTCCTTACTATAAACAAATAACACAATAATTGAAAATCACTATCTAGGCAATGTGTGGAGTATTTACTTTTTGACAAGGATGACACACAGTGTAACAAAAATATTTTTATTAGTTAACGTGGGAGAGCCATACTTCGGTACGAAAGGGCCGGCTCGACCGGAGAAATATCACGTTCTCACAGAAAACCGGCGTGAAACAGCGCTTGCACTGTGTTTCGCCGAATGAGTGAGTTTACCGGAGGCCCAATCCCCCACCCTATTCCCTTACCTACCCTTCCCTATTAAAAGGCATATTCCCTCTTAAAAGGCCGGCACCACCGGCCACTGCCGGAAACGCTACGCTGTGCCGCGCCACATAGCCGCTCCAGCGACAACAATAGAATAACAATAGATATCCAAGAATCCACGATCGAAGGGTTAATAAGAGTTTTTGAATCTAAACACCTATGAATCTAGTTATATCTAGACTCAGAATATACTGTAATCGATGTGTTGAGATAGGAAGTAAATCGTCAATTGGTGCCTAATTGGGTAGGGTATTGCTCTTATCGGGTACCAGATAAAGGTTAATATTACAACAGAGGCGTGCACTCCTGGAAGGCAGAAATGCAGTGCATTACTTGCCATTCACAGATATTTTAATTAAACTTTACCGTTCCGTACCGTTATATAGCAAAAATAGGCCAAAAAATGGTTTTTTTTTTGTATGGCAGCCCCGGCAATTTTTTTTTAAAATATTATTATTAATTGTTAAAGTAAACATATATTTGAGGCCTTTGTGAAAATTTCAAGTGCCTACCTGTTGCCATTTTTGATATTGAGCAAAAAAGGCCAAAAAAAATCACGATTGTTGTATGGGAGCCCCTCTTAAATATTAATATTGTTTTGTTTTAGTATTTGTTATAATAGCGGTAACAGATATACACTATCTGTGAAGTCTAGCTGTAGCGGTTCTTGAGATACAGCCTGGCGACATACAGACAGACAGACAGACGGATAGACAACGAAGTCTTAGTAATAGGGTCCGGTTTTTACCCTTTGCGTACGGAACCCTAAAAAATTTATAAGTACACGTCATAATAGTAAAAAATGAATATACTTAAAACGCCTAGATTTATATTTAAAAAAAAACTACTGAATTGATTTTAATCATTTTTTCAATGAGTGATATATTTTAGGGCTATATATTTTATACCCATGCGTAGCCGGGGCTGGCAAGTAAAAGCATTAGCTCGATGCACTCCTTCACCATATAAACTAAACACACCATGCCGAAGTTCCGCGGCGGAAGTTCGGCATAATTACGTCAGTAATGTCAAACGCATACAATATAACGCGACGGAATTTCGGCATGGTGTGTCATCGGTAATCGGTAATACATTGCTTGCAGACGTAATCATGCCGAACTTCCGCCGCGGAACTTCGGCATGGTGTTTAATTTCAATCGCCTACGTTTTTTTCGTCAAAAGGGATCCAAAGTTTTTCGCTCGCGTATTAATATATAGATTACTATTGTCTTTACCACGGAAGGCGGTTTTAATTTTTTGTTAATTGTTTAAAGATAATGATTACACATTACCTTTATGCCGAGTAAATAAAGGTCATATTCGTTGGAAATTCGAGGCAAAATAAGTCGGAACTGATAATATTTGAGCAGAGCAAATCTCTGGACACAAGTGCTGTACTTAGCATGAATTTACCGACCAAACACTCGCTGTTTGACCATACGCAGATTTTTGTGAACGCGACGTAGACAATGGAATATATTTATACGTCATACGTTGTGCTGTGTAGTGTGTGTTCAGTTAACGATCATCAAAATACAGTACATTTTAATGTAAAATGATAACCAAAGATTTAACATCTTGCTATCCTATTTAGTGACCTAACAATATATCTCAGTCAACAAAGTAGTTGTAGAATGCGTGAGCGGGAACCTAAGCAATTTCTGCAGGTCCTTATTCAGGGTGGATAAGGACAAAACATGCTATTATTATTTTTAACAAAAAATTAAAACTGACTTTCAGGGTAAAAACAATAATTTACAATGAACAAAAAAGTATTAAATAATATTTTTTACTCTTTGAAGTGCCTTAGGCATAATTGTCCTAAGCCACAACTATTTCTGTACACAATCTTCATTATTTTGAAGACGGTACCAGCTAATAATATTGAGTTCTATGACAAAATATTTTTAATATTTATAAAACTGGTACCGACTTCAAAATAATGAATATATTGTGTACAGAATAGTTGAGGTTTAGGAGAATTATGCCTAAGGCACTTCAAAGAGTAAAAATTATTATTTAATACTTTTTTGTTCATTATAAATTATTGTTTTTACCCTGAAAGTCGGTTTTAATTTTTTGTTAAAAATAATAATTTCACTCTTTTTAGTCATTTATAAGGTTCTGTACAGACTTATGTGTTATGCTTAGGGACTTTTGATCCAGGATACACTTTCATGATGTGAGAACTCATTGTCTGAGATCACTACCACTTCAGCATTGCTTAAGCAACTCCAAGCATATACCACTGTATAATACGCTTGGCGTTAATCAAGCAATGATAAAATTGATGTTCATACGCCTGTCTTTAAAGGCTCTAAAGTTCTGTTCAGTGACTTTCTTTCTATCATTACACTAATGAAAAGTCATCAGCTCAACATAATACAATATTATGCTCAAACATAACTATAATCGTCCGTATAAATTTTAAGGAGATTAGCATACCTCAAAGATCTCATGATCAAATTGCTAACCTGGTAACCTAAACGCCAAGGTCGAATCATTTACATTGAAATAACATAATTTTTTAAATCTTTCGACAAATGCGGGTTTCGATCTTAAAGACGATTAAAAGTACCAATAATAGGGTTATAATTAGATAATTCATGGTCTGGTGACTGGTGTTAGTGATGATGAATGTAACTTGCATAGTAGCATATGTTTTCAGTTCTTAAACCAACTCCTAAAGCCGCAAACTTGTATTTATAAGGAATCCGGAGTTCTCTTAGCACCTTCGGAACCATGGTATATTATCTAATTACAAAATCTTGCTTTTTGGTAGCATATGCTTAGGATACTTCTCATATAATCAAAATCACTATACGTTTCCATATAAATTTTGAGGAGTTCCCTCGGTTACTCATGGATGTATGGTGGAATAGTGGTGATGATGATGATGAATAATTAAATTTGCATAGTAGTATATGCTTTCAGTTCTTAAGACAACGCCGAAATCCCCAAATATGTATCTATAAGGAGTAAGGAGTTCTGTTCACCACCTTCGAACAATGGTGTATCCTGGTGCAAAATGTTACTTTTTGGTAACATATGCCTGAAATACTCCATATGAAACCAAAAAAACCATATGTTTCCATTTAAATTTTGAGTTCCCTCGATTACTCATGGATCCCATCATCAGGTCACCACTTTTGTGAAAATGGGACCAAATTGGAAAACCTAATATAACAAAACAAAAATTTTGAAAATCGCTTCACAAACGGCGGAGTAATCGTTGAACATATAAAAAAAAAAAACATATCCACAGCCGAACGTATAACCTCCTCGTTTTTGGAAGTTGGTTAAAAAGTCCTGACGTCTAGGAGGTGAGCCGGAGGGAGGGGAGGGCGACAAAGGTCTCAATTTTTGGTTTTTCGTCAATAACTAAAAAACTATGGGTTGTAGCAAAAAATATTCTATGACGACATTAGAGCTTATTAAATTTTCTATAAATAAGATTTTACACAGTTTTTTTTAAATTCTCATCCGTTTTCGAACTACACGCTCAGGGAAAATGAACATTCTTTTTTTTTTAACTTGAACCACATTTTAATTTCATAATAATCCTATATATAAAATTCTCGTGTCACAATATTCGTTCCCGTACTCTTCCGAAACGGCTTGAGTCTTGACTGATTCTCATGAAATTTTGTGAGCATATTGAGTAGGTCTGAGAATCAGCCAACATCTATTTTTCATACCCCTAAGTAATAAGGGTTGTTCACCCTTAAATATTTTTTTTAATTTTTAGACGAAATTTTTTGTTTTTATTTTTTTTATAATGTGGCAGTACAACCCTAAATTTTTACATTTTTTATCACCAACCCCTATTTTTTCATAGCCATTTTAGTAATTTAATCATTGTTCATCCCCGGTCGATAACTGATCAATCGACATTTCATTAGTTATCCCCGCCAGTTTTCTACAGGTGTCACTTCTGACCCAGCACGGAGTACGGATGAGAACGAAGCCGGTTTCTCACACAATAAGACTTCTCTCACTCCCTACACAGTTAGTAGGCCATCATATAGTAGTAACGTTCACAATTATTATTTTGCTATCTCAGTGTAACTCTCATATCTTATATATTTAAACGAGCAATTCTTATATATATATATATATATATATATATATATATATATATATATATATATATATATATATATATATATATATATATATATATATATATATATATATATACAAGAATTGCTCAACACGTGGCACGAGCTTCCACCAACAACGGCTTTTGTGTCGTAACTCGTAAGTATACTTTTTTTATTTATATCGAAAATGTTGTCTTCTGAAACGGCTCGACCGATTTTCGTGAATCTTAAAGAGCATATCGGCTAGGGTGGAGAATCAGACAACATCTACTTCTTATATTGATAAGTGCATTTGTATAATAAATAATAGTAAATTATTAAAATTCGAGACTGACGGCGACCATTGTTTGTGCGACGGGATAGCGATGGACGTTGCCATGGTAACATACTTATTTAGTCTCTTCAATAAAATAATATGGGCGAAATACTTTATATACGTAAGACTTTCTTTTTTTTGGTGTTTAAGTATCTTTTTTTGGTAAACAAGCTTATGGTCAGGCAGCCCTAGAACATTTTTTTTTATTACTATCAAGCAAATTTTTTGTGAGTAGCTTCATTTTGATAAGACGAACAACATTTTTATCTGCGAAAAATCTTGAAAGTGGTAGCTAACAGAGATAGAAAGGGTACTTTGATTTGATGGTCCTAAAATATGGATTGTTCTATTTATAGGACAATGTTACTCTTTATATAACTATTAACGTACCAATGTACAAAAAAACCAGCTGGTTAGGGTTCCGTTTTAGGGTACCGTAGTCAACCAAGTTTTGTTGTTGTCTGTGAAGGTTGATTACAATCCAAAAATAGGGCAGTATTTGTTATCACCCCACGATAAACTTATTACAGATAATAATCGATCACAATATTATTTTAATATTGACGTCAATTGTTACTATCGAACAAAATACTGTTAAGCCTTTTTTCAGACTACCTGAATAGGTTACGCAAAGGTCTGAGCAGAGGGCGCTGCTAGCACATGCAGTAAATAATCCGACCAAAATCCGACATGTTGTCATAGTTGAATATTGACGAAAACGTTGTCAAACGTCGAACCAAACTTTTTGTTGACTGTCTACGCTGGTGCTGCCTCTAGCGTAATTATTTAACATTGCAGTGATATAATATCATAATCAAAAACTATTTCGAAATCTTTTTCAAAAACTTCAATATTCAATTATTATTGTCGAAGAAAATACGTATTTAAAGCGATTTCTGACATTTCTAACCTTTCTGAAACATTTAGCTTATAATTTTTTACTGTTTGTAGAAGTGACTGATTTTCTGAAAAGTAGTTGTCAGTCAGTTTTTGAAATATTAATTTACATATTATTTTTACATTACCACAGAATACATATTAGTTTAATAAGCATTACGCTTTTTAGACTCCCGAAGCTTTAGTAAGGGCCAGGCCACAACACTGTGTTGCGGCGTCGTATCGCAAAACAACATCACACAGAAAGGCGATGCGTTGTTACAACGCAAAAATTTCATCGGAAATGTCGCTGACGCGTAGCAAATTTCCACGATGCGTTCTGCGACGCCGTATATTTTTACGACGCGGCGCCGCAACGCATTATTGTGGCCTAGCCATACAGAGGCGTGGGGATGCATTACATCGTCACGTCACTTATATTTACCATGTAAAGCGTTATTTGACTTTGAAATATTATGTAAAACTGCAAATTATTACTAACTCAGCGCCAAAAGCTGCTTACACTTGACTCACAAGTAGGCTATTTGCATGGCGTCTTTTAGCTGAACAACTTTGCATATTTTTTTACGTGACTACAATATTTACAAAATGTATTTATACGTGGGAGAGCCATGCTTCGGCACAAATGGGCCGGCTCGACCGGAGAAATACCACGTTCTCACAGAAAACCGGCGTGAAACAGCGCTAGCGCTGTGTTTCGCCGAGTGAGTGAGTTTACCGGAGGCCCAATCCCCTACCCTATTCCCTTCCCATCCCTACCCTCCCCTATTAGTTATTACCCTATTCCCTCTTAAAAGGCCGGCAACGCACCTGCAGCTCTTCTGATGCTGCGAGTGTCCATGGGCGACGAAAGTTGCTTTCCATCAGGTGACCCGTTTGCTCGTTTGCCCCCTTATTTCATTAAAAAAAAAATGTTTTTTTTTTTTTATTTATTATAGGCTGTAGCTGTTATTGAATAAAGGCCCGTTTTTAAAAGCTTCTATTTAACTTGCTCTGTATGTATGTAAGCATGTATATTCGGGTGAAATTTTGGAACCCAATTTTCTGCTGAACTATGTGGTAGGAGAGACGGGGGACATGCTGAATCAAAAAAATACGGGTGAAGCCAAACGAGCGAAATTTTGTGAGTCGTGAGTCGCAGAATTTCGGCCGCGTAAATATATTTTCATACAAATCATGACTCACAAAATTACGCTCGTGTGAATCAAACAGGACTTTTGTATGAAACTGAATGCAGCAGAATTTCTGCCGGCCGAAATTCTGCGACTCACAATTCACAAGTTGCGCTCGTTTGGCTTCACTCTTAGTGAGCGCTCGGGGACTGCCGCGGTAAAGCTACTTGCATAGCAATTTAATCAACTTATGTAATTATAATTCGCATACGTCTAGTCGCACGCACACAAACACCGTACCGAAGTCTGGCAACGCCGCACCGACCGGTCAGAGTGAGGGGGTTAGGTTTTTTTCGTTACGGAAATTCTTGATACGGTCGCCGCGTAGAGAGCCCGCGATAAAAGCTATGCGATAGCTTACAGGCTGCAACCACGGAGCCTTATGCTGGGTAATGACTCTGGGGCTCAATTGGTTGAGTGTGTGGCAGCTCAAGCCGGGGGACGCGGGTTCGAATCTCGCCGACGGAACAAAAAGTTTTCAATGTTCCCGGGTCTGGATGTAATATCTTATCTTATATCTTTAAACGAGCAATTCTTGTATATATATATATATATATATATATATATATATATATATATATATATATATATATATATACATATACATATATATATATTTATTTTTATGAAATTTAGTATACATATAGGGGGTTTCGGGGGCGATAAATCGCTCTAGCTAGGAATCATTTTCAGAAAATGTCTTTTTATTCGTGTTTTATCGATAATCGATAAACTGAAAAATATGACTCTTCCTGACATCTATTGGCGAATAATAATACTATTTTGTTGGCAATTAATTGTTTTAACGACCAGCAGATGGCGTTATTAAGTAACACGAAGTCAATGAGTGTTTGCTATGCCGAGCAAAGCTCGGTCATCCAGGTACTGTATAGTATAAAAGTATTAAATATATTTCCGTTGTCTGTTATCTGTAACACAAGTCCTTCAGGTACTTAGACTATTTAGCACGGGGCCAGACTGACGTGGTGTGAAGCGTCCATAGATATTAGATATTATTATTAATTAATGATAGCCACCAAAGCTAAGATTAATTTTAGTGATCGGGTTAAAATATTCATTCATTTACGACACCAAAATGGTCTACACTTACTGTAGAACGAAAAAACTAATATTTTTTACATTTGTTTTGAATGCACGACAGTTTACACCGAGCTCCGCTTTAGGCAACGTTCGTGATCGCTTGTAATGTGGCAACGTGTAGAGGCGGCATAACACTCACCCCGGACAGCGGCTGTTTTTCGGCGTCGGCGTCGTTGAGGCGCTTGTCGGAAGCGGGCGGATCCCCGGGGCTCTTCTGATCGATATTGTTCACTGACGCCATGATGTACCCCGTGTCCCCGTTGCCAATCTCATCTGAAAGTAATAACAAACTCATCAAAAAATTGTCTCAATCTCGCGTGAAAATACCAATCTGAGTCCCTAATTTCGAGCAAGTTAACAGGTAAGCAAGTGCTTTTTTTGGTGCTTGCCACCGAATATTATATATAAGAAGATTAATTATTTGACAAGCTGAGCACTGTTGAGGCGAATTCGCTTTTACATGTTATGACTTATGCCTGCTACACACGTTCAAATAAGCGAATGTCCAATATTAGGTATTTGATTATTTGCAAAAACAACTATAAATTGTTTTACTACTGTGGAAAAATAGTGTTATAATAATTATCATTTCAATATGAAGTTTTAAATATTTTAATGAAACATATTACTCACAAGAGGTCTGCCGCGCAAGTGGAATTCAAAATACTAAATATACTTATATTATGTATTTTATATTATAAGTACTAAAGATAAAAAGTAATCGAAATTATTAAATACAATATCAATGATTTAATATTGGCTTATTGTTGATAAATAATCGATTGTAATGGCAGATAAATAAATTTTGTAGATTGACAACTAAAATAAAAATGTTATTGAAAAATATTTCATGACCGATTAGAACGACTAGGTATCTAAGAGCCTGTCCACGCGGGCATTGCGTCAGCGTTGCGTCGACGCAGCACTGCCATTTGACGCATAGCCGGCCACATGGGCGCTGCGTCATCGCAGCGTTATTATATGTATATAAGGCGCTGTGATTGTTGCAACTACGAATCGATTTTTAAAAAATCGATTTTTTTAATTCATCGAAACCCTTACAATCGATTTAAAAATATCGACAATCGAAAAAAACAATCGATAGTTCGATTAAGCGATTTCGATGTTACAACACTACTCTCCAACCGTCTTACGGTTTTTCGATCAGCACGAGAATCTGACGCAAATTTCACAGTTTTTACCCATCCCACAAAAGTGCTCAACGCCGCTAAAGAAGTTTTCACTTCAAAAATATATGACACGGCTGCCGTGTCATCCGCACTGAATCGGTGTAATTAAAAATTGCTATTAGTAGATCGATATGAGGCACTAGTTCCAATTGAATAGATATAATATAATTATTAATTAATTATAATCGTTACGTGCGCACTCATCATCAGTATTACAATTTACCTCGAAAAATTAGTACCAGTAGTATTCTGTATATCAGAGGCCGTAGCTAAAGTCCCTTTCGTTAAAAACGCTGAGGAAATTCGTTATCAAAATGTAAGGGATTTGATATGTCTTCGCAAGCGAAATGTCATTTAGCGATGACTTATGTCAAACCGCATTACATTTTACTTTACATTTGATTACGAATTTCGTCATCGTTTTTAAGGAAAGCTATGTGTCTAAGGGGGCAGGTTCGTCTGCGGTAGCAATAGCTAATTTAGTGTAATCACCAATTTCCGTTCAAATATTTGTAATGCCCCCTCCACACTCACAAACTTCAAACGAAGGCGCAAATCGCAATTCTTGTATCAAGGGTATCGTTGAAAGGGTCAATGTCAGTAAAACTAATTATTGTGAAAGTCATTAACTTATCTACGATATGTCACGTGTATCGGTCTACTGTGTGCACGTTTGTTGATATCAGTTCCAGTGGCACAATGCACCGATTATGTACAACATTACAAAAATTTAATAGATAAAAGTGCTTACACGTAATTAGAAATAGTTTAGCTAACCAAACGGTGACAGCGGCGATAGAACGCGTTCATTGACCAGACCTCTAAGAATAAAAAAAAGTAGTTATAAAAATATTTTGGACTTTTGGATTTTTTTGATGATTAATTCTTTATGCTTTTTTGATGAAATAAAGGGGCAAACGAGCTAACGGGTCACATGATGGAAAGCAACTTCCGTCGCCCATGGTCACTCGCAGCATCAGAAGATCTGCAGGTGCGTTGCCGGCCTTTTAAGAGGGAATAGGGTAATAGGGGAGGGTAGGGAAGGGAATAGGGGAGGGGATTGGGCCTCCGGTAAACTCACTCACTCACTCGGCGAAACACAGCACAAGCGATGTTTCACGCCGGTTTTCTGTGAGCCCGCGGTATTTCTCCGGCCGAGCCGGTCCATTCGTGCCGAAGCATGGCTCTCCCACGTAATAATGCAAGTTAAAATTACTGTAATTTTATAATGATATAATCGGCAATCAGGATTACTTTGTCCTCATGTTTCGAGACATCAAACCTTTACTCGCCGAGATTCTTACAATATGCTTGAAACATTTTATGTTGTGCTAATTAAAATATAACACTAAAGGTCTGTTTCACCGCTTCCTTAAATTAAGTGCCACCACTTAACTTGACTGATAGAGTATGAAGAATCTGTCAAATAAGTTGTGGATAACCTATCTGGCACTTATTAGGAAGTGGTGAAACAGGTAGTTAATTAATGTCCTAATGAAAAACAGTAGTTTGCAGAATTAAGAAACTTGCCTCGACGCTTTTATTATACTTAGAAAAGCTTAATACAGTTAGATTCAGGATCAATTCAGGTTGAAATTATAATGCAAACTGATAACGGAATATTAAATATACCTTTTTATTATTTTTTATTTCCTACAAATGGTGTTTCACAATATTTACTTCAACAATGCTGAATGATTTATTACCAAATCAACGCGCATACCATGGCGTTCGGTGAAATTATGTCATGCCCAAGGTTCTCATAACAATAACCACTTTACTATTTCCAATTTTTGGTAAACAATGAAAAATAACATTTCATAATAAACGGTTCATCACAAAGTTTATAATTGGATTCTTAAGAACTAACACTAGAAGTAGTTAAATAAGTAATAAAATAAAAGTCTAATTATGAAAAAAACATTTTCACAATAATAATTATTAATAAGGAACATTGATGGTGATAAAAATATGTTATGCTTGTAATGTTGTGTTGTTATCTATAATTTATTATTCCAATGCGGAGATTTTAATAGTTAATACTTTCTAGCATTGATTAAAGTAGTTAATTCAATTGGATATCCTTTAGTTCTTCTATCATAGAAAAGTTTGTATAATTTGTTTATTAAATATTTATAATAAAAGCTGTTACCTTTATAAATACACACACATACACACATTATTTTATATAGGTAATATTTAATATTACATTTTTCACTTGCACTTTAACACCAAACGAATCCAAAAGTATAAGTATTAGTAAACGTACACACACAACCGAACAGAAAAACCAACTGAGATAAATACATTGAAATGTGATTTTGATTTAATTTTTATATTTCCTTTAATGTCTGAAATAGATATTATTGTCTCGTTACGGGGAAAATCCGTAGTAAATTACAACATTTTGTTACCGCCGCAGACGGGCGGCTGTAGTTAATTATTATTATAATATCAACAAGTAATTATTTTCTAAATATAATAACAATAATTCTTATTGTTTTTTGTGGTAAACATCTGAGTACATAACTGTACTAATGTATGATAAATACATTGTACAACTTAGAAGTTCTCAATGTAGCTATAATATGAAGATTTTTTTTCTTTTTGAAATGAGTAAAAAAATATCTTGTGTGTGTGTGTTACACAATTTTTCTAGTTTGTACTACTTTGTTTTTTTTTATGAAAATCATGATATCTAACAAAATTGAGTCAGATATCAAGTTTTGAGTTGGTCAGTCATTTTTAGGTTTGAAGATAATTATTGAAATCAAATAAGCCTACTGCCAAGTGCCAATTGATAGTGTTCTAATCTACATAATATCTAAGATTATATTGCGCATATTATTATTATCTCATATCTCTGATATTAAAGAGATTATACATTAGATAAAGAATATTTTTTCATATTATTTTTCCTTTTAGTTTTCCACGATACACTATGCAATCGTTTATAATAAAGTATCGAAATGTTTTCTATAACATGAAAATAATAAATACGTGAAATTGCACATTCGATCAAGATATGTATGTAATTTATATTTACTCAACGGATATGTGTAAAAAATTAATATACTAACAATTAATCATACACTATGCGATACAGATACTATAGCGATGACAAATATTTTTCTTAGAATTCATTTTTTTTGTGTAAATTTTAATTCGATTACTAACACCCTATTGTTGAAGATTGCTATCCGTAAAATGCGCCATCTAGTTATCAGGAATCAAGACCAATGTCAAGATTAAGATTTCCATGAGAAAGTTAAAAAGTGTTCTAGAATGTGAAAACAATTTCTTTTTACATGACTTATGGCCGCACTCAGAGTGATTATTAAATTAAATATAGATTTTGACTCCATAATTTTTTGTCAAACTTTTATTTTATAATATGTGAGTACCTGGATGACCGAGCTTTGCTCGGTATAGCAAACACTCATTGACTTCGTGTTACTTAATAATTAAGATAAGATTTTGATTGTATTTTGATATTTGATTGTATTATGTTTCAAGTGTAGTTAAAATATGAAATACTAACATGATTCAAAATTATTTATGACTTGATTGATACACGGTACAAAACTATTAAATACACTACTTTATTGATTCTACTTCTTACAGCGTACTAATACGAATAAGCTACTTTAATATAAGCAACTTCCATAAAGAAGAGGAGGTTTATATTCGTCTCCTTCCAGCTTCCCGATACCCGTGGTGTGACGTGTGCTCGCCATTTGCCAAGCTATTTCCCAGCGTGTGCGGGCGCCATAACACCGCTATTATGTATGCCGCTTTATAATGTTTCAGTTTATCTTTGTTTATTATTATTATGTAGAATGTTTAATGCTGGGCTTTTTTATTTCTCACGGTCCATCAACGGAACATGATAATTGATAACACAGTATTTAATTTACATTTTGCAGCACAACACCACAGTTTTGTATCACAACTGTCCTATTTCTAACTTATTGCGATAACAACTCTAATCTGTTCAATGTCCATACTTATATTAATTCGAAAGTGTGCCTGTTCGTTAAGGGGGTGGCAGACGTGCGAGTAACTACGCGGACTTATGGCTCGACGTCCTTAATCGCCTGTGTGTCAGCAAAGAGCCGCGAGCTGTGAGCCTGGGGACATGGTAATCCAGTGTGAGCGATTCTCGTGTCACGTGTGTCACGGACGCGAGCCGAGTAAGTTCGCGAACTTAAAACCCGCATGCTTTAAGTTCGTACGTCTATCAAGCACTTAATTCCTCTTCACGCCCAAACCGCTGAACCAATTTTGCTGGGCATGGAGATACATTTGAGTCCCGGGAAAGTACAATTATAGGATACTTTTATCCTGGAAAAATGTACGGTTCCCGCACGATAAACGAATTTTGAGGTAACGGAGTGGCGGGCGTCATCTAGTTTAGGCGCTCCCTCTACGGAGATTTACCGTTTTTAGAGCCTTGTTAACTCATAGTTAGACGTTAGTTCCTTTCATATTTTTTAATTTTCTATTTTTGTTTTTTATACTCATGATATCAGCTTCAATAGCAATACCGATTTATTTAAATTCAAGCATACATTCAGTACCTCCCTAGTATTTATAAATTACGGGTATTTGAAACACACGCCAATAGTGTTAAAATAGATCGACAATTTCATTAACTACATACTGGACGTTTGATTTTTTTGGGTCAATTTTGAACTAAGATTTAAGTAAAATAATCGGCCAAGTGCGAGTTGGATTTATTTTGTTTTTAGTATTTTTGTTATAGCGACAATAGAAATACATAATTTGTGAAAATTTCAACTTTTTAGCTATTACCGTTCTTGAGTTACAGCCTGGAGACAGACGGACAGACGGACAGACATCGAAGTCTCAGTAATAGGGTCCCGTTTTTACCCTTTGGGTACGGAACCCTAAAAATAGGATTTTGGCGTGATCTTGCCAACGCGGCAAATGTATGGTCAAGGTCGTTTGCTCAGGGGATGACTTTAATATTATAAATTCGAAAGCCTTTATTACCTCTTGACGCTAAAGCTACTAAACCGATATGAGAAAATCATGATTATAATCATAGAGTCCCTGAAAAGGACATAGGATGGTAGGTTTTATAGCTAAGTTAGATCAATTCGTATCCACTAGTCTAGGTAGTATTATAGTTATTGAGATAAACACGTAGGTCGTACTCGTAGCTGAAGTTATTTTTTACCTAATAGGGATGATGACAAGGTCAAAGATTAGCGAATTTTGTTAATAAAATAAAGAAATCACGGTGAAAATAAAGTGTTCTCAAAATTACAGCTCGATAGCATTTTTTTTTTTTGTTATGCGCCTTCAAAATCAAGTCGATTTTTTTTCAATTAAATTTCTTAATATTTGTATACCAATCGATAACTTATGCAATTAAAAGCAACTTTTGTTACGAAACCACTTTCATAAACGCAATATTTAATATACCTATCGAACAAAGTTTTCTCCCGATGCGTATAAACTACGAAAGAGTGACGTCAGTCTTTCGTAGCACTTTGTATGGAGCGTTTCGGGCAGGTGTATTTTATGAGATGTTTGAATTGTCATATCTTGGTGAATTTTTAAGCTATCAGAGTCATTCTTTCAGCGATGTTTCTATTCTTTAAGGGTCTTTCAAGTACCAATAAGAAAAAAAAATAGTCATTAAGCCTATTATATTATATACTTTTGAAATCGTTGAATTTGTTGAACTTTTTTCTTGTCGTTGATAAACCCGCTATCGATTCTTTTGGGTTTTTATTTTCACTTTATAGATTTTTAGAATTTTTACTTACCTTTTTAAATCCATATCTACTTTTTTTAAAGCCCGGTAGCTACGAATTCGTATAGCAATTACGTAGTCAAATACATTGTATTGTCACAAAATGATAAGAATTTGATTGTAAATAGGCTCGAGATAAGAGATAAAAAACCCATCATAGCATCTTAGGGAACGTACCCAGACTTTTTTTTTATGAAATAAGGGGGCAAACGAGCAAACGGGTCACCTGATGGAAAGCAACTTCCATCGCCCATGGACACTCGCAGCATCAGAAGAGCTGCAAGTGCGTTGCTGACCTTTTAAGAGGGAATAGGGTAAAGACGGAAGCGTAAAGGAAAGCGGTATGGAATATCCTACTTTACCTTACTAACAGACGACGCTGAGATTTTAAAATAGATAATAAGTTAATATAATTATGTTGTCTTCGTGTCATCTTGTTTAAAATGTAGTTACTGTAGTAGTTAATTAAATTAACATCAGTAATTATAATAACTATTTACAGCTTTAAAGAATTAACTATAGGTAGGTCACCATGCATTTTACTGTGTTTTAGGAGTACATGTACAGTACAGGAGTATGTTTCAGGAGGAAAATATTGTATACAAACCCTTCTTCCTTTTTTTTTAATTTTTAATTTTTATTCAGAAACACAAATACCATGTCACTACCCTTCTTGAATTTTTAGCCATTTGGAAAAGGCATAAGAAAGCTTTAACACTGATTATAAAGTAATAAACCTATTCCTAAAATCTTTCAGCTGTTTTTGTTGAAGAAATGCTCGTTGCCTATGAACAATAAGTTTCAAGTTTCATCGTCAAAACTCAAAAAGATGTAGGGTGAGGATTCTACGTTTCTTACGAAAGTAAAGTAAGAAACATCTAAAATAAAAGTAAGAAGAAACCATGAAATATTACCAATGGCAGTGTATCCATGGAAGCTCCTCCAATACTTCGTGACAGCCATCTCCAGGCTCGAGTTAGCCATGATCCACAACTACACCCCACACCACAACACAACACCACTCCCCACAACACCACTCCCCACAACACCTTACAACACGACCGACTGATCACGAGACTTTGCTAAATCACGGAAGATTTCAGTTTCCGCGACAAAAAGTGCACTACATTTTAATTGTCAATTGCGTCACAATGCTTTTTTCGAGGCTACAGATAAAAATGTAAACATCTCACGCACTTATTTACATTATTAACATAAATTGTACAAATTATTTCATTAAAAAATGTGTAACAATTTTGTAAACACAAAAAATTATTGAAACACAATAATCTCTTTTACAATTTACATTTTTAACACTTTCAATGCGAATATATTAATTACATTTGTTCAGTTTGTTGCTATACCGCGTAATGGTAGACTGGCTCTAAACGTGCCAGCGTTTGACTGTGTACTGGCGATAGTGATGTTTACCCGCATTTAATAATGATAATGCCAGTGCCGGGGTTAATTATTAGGTTAGGGGGTATTTTCCGGTTATTGGTGTCAATAATCTAGTAATAGCATTGTCAATATTGGAATTATTTTAGGATTAATAGTGTCAATCCAGTAATATAAAGCCACGCTTAAATATAATATGTCTTGTGTCAATATTGGAATTATTCTTGTTTCTGACTGTTTCATAAAGTATCATTATCATAATATCAGTATCGTTAAGCTTGACACCAAGATTCATTATCGTAGAAATGACAAGGTAATATTTGAATATATCATTTCAAATTGTTTAATTTCCAAATAATATTAGCTCGATGCACTCCTTCACCATATAAACTATAACTGTGCAAAATTTCAATCACCTACGTTTCCGCATTTTTCGTCAAAAGGGATCCAAAGTTTTTCGCTCGATATGCAGAATATCTTGTTAATCTGCAGTTTAACTGGTTTACGCACATTAACAGTAACATAATAGATAAATCAGGCACAGGCAATCAGGCAGTGATTTTAGCTAAATTTATAATATTAAAGTAGCAGAACTATGCAGTTAAAACGTGGTTTCTTTCATGTACACAGTTGAGTTATCCTACTACACGATATTATATTATATCAGAATTGTGTATTAAAAATACTACTTAGGTATTTAGGTGTTAGTTTATCGCAACGTTTTTGAAAGTCGGTCAAGACTCAAGTTCAAAACGTGCATAATGCATATATTACAGCAATAATTGCAAAAGTTAGTTGTACTTAATTTTTTTTTAATATCTATGGACGCTTCACACCACGTCCGTCTGGCCCCGTTCTAAGTACCTGAAGGACTTGTGTTACAGGTACCAGACAACGGAAATATATTTAATACTTCTATACTACAGTGTGTAACAAACATAAGTGATAATACTTTAGGGTGTGTACATGTTCCTTGTAAAGAGTTCACTGTGAAAGTAGCAGCGCTGAAAAACGAAAAAAAATTTTCACTTTTGTATGGGCAACGGCCCGAGCGTCACAAGTTTCCCCATACAAAAATGAAAAAAAAAATTGGTCTTTCAGCGCTGCTACTTTCACAGTGAACTCTCTACAAGGAACACGTACAGACCCTAAAGTATTATCACTTGTTTTTGTTACACCCTGTATACATATTTTTAAGATTTTTATTATAATATGATACACATATTTAATACACATCCAGACCCGGGAACATTGAAAAACTTTTTGTTCCGTCGGCGGGATTCGAACCCGCGACCCCCGGCTTGAGCTGCCACACACTCAACCAATTGAGCCACAGAGGTCGTCAATGAAATAATAAAGGCTTTTTTGAATAAATTATTGTGGTTTTTTATTCGTACTTCTATACTAATTATAATGTAAACTAAATATTAAACTTCATGGCAACACTGTCTGTGGTCTGCATAATTGCTGTGCCGATTAATAATTGCTGTGCCGAACGCCGATTAAAATCAGTTCAGTGGTTTTCTTGTTGTCGCAACATCAGCATAATTTTTGCCAATCAGTATTTTATGAAATTTTCATATCTAGCCACACGTGTTTAGATAGATCAATGAAAAATAATATTTTTTCAATGCAAAATAAATAATGAGTACATAGTTAAATGATAATAATGAATGAAAAAGGGATCAAAATTCGCTTCTAGCCATTCGTCCCACTGCACTGGGACGAAAAATTATGGACGAAAGGCTCAACTACTCAAATTAATTAAGTTAGACTTTGTTGTTTGTTTAGAGTAATTTTGTTACGTATTTATTAAGAAGCGACTAACCCAAAATTGTCGATTTAATAATTTATTTTTATACTTGAAAATAATGGCCGAATTGTTTCATTTTCTAAACATAGATACTACATTCTATTTCCGAGAATTTGATCTGAGCGAAAACACGATATCTTAAACTCAATGGAAAAAATCACAAAGATACATCATACCACATCATACATTGCCATAAGTCATAACTCATAAGTCATAAGTCATAACCACAAACTATATAGAATGCTAACGCATGTCATAACCGCGCATTAAAGTAAGTTAATATTTAACACATTGTATAAAATTCTATCATTGAGACACTGACCTGGCGGATTTTTAAAATGTTGTATAAATTATATTTATCGAGTTATTAAGAAAAAACCTTTGGAAAAAAAACTAACTTGGCGATGATTTCGCTCCGTCCTTTTTCACCTGGCATATGAAAGACGGGCGTGAGTGTGAAGAGAGAAGGACGATGTTTGATTTTTTGAACTAAGTTGCGCTCACTATAGGTGCCCAATAAGCCTAATCTCTCTTGTCTGTCTGTCTAGTGTCTACAAGGTCGTCTGATTGGTTCTACGCTGTGGGTCAAGGTCTCAAGCCATTTCTTTCATTGAATGACTTAAAAAGTGACAGACTATACAAGCGTGAGTTCTCTTGTGTTTTTTCTAATATCGTTGTTAATGTTTTGACTGGTAGCCAATCAAATGCGCTGCTATAATTTTACTCCTGCCGCAAAACCGGAGGCACGAACAATTTACTTTAAAAATGACACAGAAAGTATTTAGTACGACTGTAGTTTCAAAGTTTACATTTCACATTTATCTTCTTTTGTAAGGATAATAATAATTGATTAATTTGCAGTTTGCTCTGAGACGTAATGAGTGTAGAAGATGGTGGGGTTCCACTTACCGCTGATGGTGTAGACGGGGCCGCCGTTGAGCTGGGGCGAGTAGTCTTCGACTTTGTCTGATGGCTTGACGGCATCGGGCGCGCCGACCATGCCTGGAAAAGAGGAGAACACCATGTCAAAACCACCATGTAACCATGTCTAAACTTGTCAAAACGGTGATTGGCGATGAGTTGATAAAGTAATGACTGATGACCGATGATGAGTGATAAGTGCTGACTGCTGACTGATCAGAAGCTATCCAATCGTATGGATTGGATTCCATACGAATACATAATACTATAAATCTTTTCACGCCTAAACCGCTGAACCGATTTTTCTGAAATTTGGTATGGGGATACTTTAAGCCCCGGGAAAGGACATAGAAAAAAAAATAAAATTGTTTTATTTCTGAATAAATTTGAATCAAATATTTTCAGAACGTTGAACTACATGTTGCCTACCACCGGTTCGGGAACTAACCCGGCGAGAAGAACCGGTGTAAGAAACTCGAACGGGGCCACTTTTTAGTAAAAAAGTGGAAAATTTGTCTTTTAAAAAAATAAAATTTACATAGAAAACTTGTTATCCCGAAAAATTGTACAATTCCCGCGCAATGAACGAATTTTGGCGCAACGGAGTTGTGGGCGTCATCTAGTTAATGTATTTGAATAAAATATTTTGTAGCAGACCAGCACACAATTTCAAATGATGCTTTTGCAGTTTCTGAGATCGACAAGACAAATACAATTATACAACGCCTGAAATGACGTCAGTAGGCTTCAGCCTGACCGAGCATACAACTTAACTCGGGCGGAAGAACTTCCTTCGTGGCTCCCAATCATATTTCCACCATTTTAAGCCCGGCCGCACATTTTCCGAAATTCTGATCAGAAAAATTCGGACGTCCCGCCGCCGGAACGCACTCTGTTGTGCGTATGCGGGGTCCACAACATTTTGTTGTGGACCCCGCATACTATCAGAATTCTTACGTGTCAAAATGTATGAGCGGGGCGGGGCGTCCGAATTTTTCTGAGTAGAAATTCGGATAAGGTGTGGCAGGGTTAAATGGCAAAAACACTGTATATTAAAAACAATACAATCCAAAAAAATATTATATTTATGCCAATGGGTCTTAAGAGATGTGATAGTTGGTAATAAAATAATCAGTTAATTATTATAATAATATACTGCAAATATAAATAAGTAAGTATATAAAATTAACCACAAATATTTTTATTGTTTACAGTAAGTATACCTTACCATACCCACAGGTATTTTTCTCACAGTTCATTTGTAAGGGTTCAATATTTTCTGTGACTTGTAGAGGAAAGTAAAGCTAGGTGCATGATGTTGCTATAATTTTTTTGTGCTGATTTATTATTCTAAGATTAAGCAATATATTTTTTAATGATAACGAAAATAAATTGTAATTAAGTAAGCTGTTATTTGTTATAACCGTAATCGTAGAAATTATTGTTAAATGACGGCATATTTCACATTTTATTTTATAATACCTACTGATATGAGGGTTGATAAAAGAATTACAAACCTATAATGGTAGCATTTCGATAATACTTGGTAATAACTTAATAAGTAAGTAATAAGTAATAACCATTCATTTTATCTGATATGGATATTTTCAGAAACGTTTTCCAACAAGCCAGTTGCATAACATTTTTTAAACGGATGATTCAATGCCAAAAAATTAAACGAAATTGCAGAAACCTCTGACCAAATAAAAAGTCAGAAACGTATAAGAATTAGAACCGTTCCAGAGGTCAAAAGTACTAGTGGACGTAATAATATATAACGACAAACTGATGGACACTATGGCGGACGTGACGACGCGACGGACGACGCAACGGATAATTGAAAACATACTGCTTGCCTGTCGCCAGATACAAATTTCAATGAAACTATATTGACTGGGAGTTTTTCCGGGAATGTGAAAGAGTGCTGTTGTGTTTTTGTATCATTTTCCTAAAATTGTAGTATCTGGGTTTTTAATGTATAATATTGGTAGAATAGATATTCGTTATCGTGCACAAGTGTAAACAAATGCTACAACTTCCAGAAACGTGTTTTTTGTGTTCCCTCCAAAAATCCGTCGAAAGTTTCAGTAGGTAAAGCGTCTACCACTTTACTAAATTGACCGACTTGACTCCTTGACTGCTTTGACTTTTACAGACTTTGACTAGACTTTAGAGTTTAGACATGACGATATTATAGTAAAACGACGATGAAAATTGTTGTAAGAAAAATATTGTTTTCCCGCCATATTTTACTTGACAGTTGACACTGCCCACGGTTAAAAAGCCGAGTGCCATAATAAAAAAAACACATGACTGTAACCTTAGAGTATACATTAGCAAGCTATAGAGCGCGCGCATCGCTCGTTCCTCGTTGTGCCGATCGTAAGCAGAAGTTCTATAGATACTTGTCAAACGTATAACGCAAGTCTAGTGATGTTCCATGCGCCATCGTTTGACGCTTATAGGAAAATATGTTCACACTCGTGCTTACAGTTCATACCTTGTTAGAAGCACTCTATAGCTTGCTATAATGTTTACTCTATGACTGTAATATAATAAAAAAAAACAAAAATTAAGAAATAAGGTCATAAAATATTGACATGTTGAGTCACTGTTATTTTTTTTTAAATGGCAACTATAACCTTTAACCTATAATTGGTAGGTATTTGGTAGCAATAATTATAGTTTTGTTAAAAAAATGCAATTCTATGTTTCCAGAAACACGAAAAAATGAATCAAAACAGTTCGAAGAATTTCGGCTTATGTTTATATCCTCAACAACATAGGTATATGTATATTTTAGACTGTCTCAAACAAATTATAACACATAATACTTTTAAAATCTTTTTACGTTTTATTTTAAAAATAGTAGCATTAAAAACAACGAAATTCCCAGTAGTACTCTGTTATTCATATTTTATTAAATTAAATTACTATTAACTATATTAGAATAACCAGAACAGACACAACAGAATTAAGGAAATATCAAAATTTGAATATTCTAGTATACACGGTATACACTTTTCATTAATGAATGATCTTTTTTTTAGGACGCTTCACACCACGACAGTCTGGCCCCGTGCTAAGTATCTGAAGGACTTGTGTTACAGGTATCAGACAACGGAAATATATTTAATTTTTTATGTTTATATTTATACTATACCTACATAATATATATTTAAAGATCATTGATAAGAATTCTCCGAATACATTACATGTTAAAAAGCTTAGCTTGGCTTTTTTATTTTTTATTTTATACATGCCTAATTTTGTTTTGATTATTATTTTTGTTTACGTTTGCCGAATTCAAGGAAGAGACGTACCTGATTTACTACTCACCTACGATGCTACGTCTTTTCCAATGAAACTTTCTACTCTTATTATACCATAATCAGGACAATTTAAGGTGGCACCAGTGGTCATTGACATTTCTAGTCTAGGAGCTATGTAAAAAAAATAAAAGTTCCCAGTATTGTTCTCATAGAAAAAGTTGTTCATTTTGACGGGCTCATTTGATGGTTTTAAGAATAACGGTGTTCACCCGAGCAACCTGTATAATATAAAGTTTTAGTGATATAGATTAGTTTTGTGTATTGATAAGTTATGTTAAGAGCGCGTACCCGCCTATAAACTTTTTAGTTTGGCGGGAAACTCGTTTAAGCCACTTTTGTAATGTTTTTGAATAAACCATAAAAAAAACATCTGTCAAATCAATGCTGTGGATTGCAAAACGCATATCAGAAGTCAGATTGCGGTCTGCTTGCAAACGAAAGTCCAAGGAGAATCCGGTCTAGACCGCTACAGACAGAATCCGCGATTCGCTTTAGCACAATTTGGACCAATGAAAATATTATGTATTATTCATAAAACTGATATTAAATAGTTATTGGAATTTGATACAATCGTAAGCATCTGTCGTGTATGACTGTTATGTAAGTCGCTATATTTTGCTGACGATTTGCATATTATTATAAACGAATTTTGATAAACATTTATAAATCAAGACGCACTCATAGAATAGGCTACTTGACCTATATTCAATTTCATTGAACAAATGCATATTTCTAGTAGAACTTGGCCTAGGCCTTATATTTCACCCTTATCATCAAATAAAAGCTTATGATTCATAAATAAAGTCGATTTGAAAAAATGATTTTATGAAAATAGGATTTGTACTGACGAAAACGCTTTTGCGGTACTTCCGATTTGGATGTGACGTCATCATACTTGTAATTTAATATCTTTTATTTATCGCGCTCGTTATATGTAAGTTTATTTGTTCATAAATAATAAGAATAAGCCTAGAAAGATTTGTAAAATATATTTTCTTGAATAGTTAAAATAAAACATCAGTTTTATATTTTATCTCCATTTATTGTAGACGGGAAATGAAATGGCCAAAACTTTTCTCCAAAAGTTTTCAAAATTACAAATTATTTCTAATTTCTTATTTAATTCTTTTATAATTTTTGGGCACTTTTAGACTCGTACATTTAGCTCACAAAAAATGTTCAATAAAGAGAGTCTAAAATACAAAACGTATGACGTCATACTATGGCGGACAGTGTTTTCGGCGCCATTTATAAGGCATATTTTTCAATCAACATTTTTATGGGTTTCTACTGTGTAAAATATTAAAATATTAGTTTTTTTTTTGTGAAAATGAATGATTAAGAAGCGATTAGCATGAAGAAAAAAAATTGGTCAAGTAGCCTATTAGATCGGACGCACTATTAATTTATGACAATAAGCTACTACAAAAAATCATACTATTAGTAATCGCTATCGACGATACCTTATATGCATATTATTTTACATACCACATTACATACAACATATTATTAAAAATTGTTTAATTTTAAGCTATAAAATAATTGAAAATTGCATGACATCAAAATTCATACCCAGCTAAAAAATAAACTTTTTTTATATTTTTTTTCATCAGTGTATACACAGTCTTATAGAACCCATACAAGAGCTACGGCAACAGGGGTGACTTTTAGAGCGGAAAATATCGCACGTGTTTGTTAAGAAAACGTTGATTTTTTAATTAATTATTTTATCAAACTTTTCGTACTCAGAAATGTCAGAGCTTGGTAACATAATTATTCAAAGACGAAAAGTTGAAGTTGAGTTTAGTAAGTTTTGTTTTGTTCTTTATTTTAGGTAATTAGGTAGGTACCTATTTAATAATTTTTCTATATTATACCCAAGTACATACGTAGTTACTAATTTACTAATACCATAAAACCACGTTTCTAGATTTTTCTTTCTTAAAATTGATATTTTAGATGTTATAAATCATCCTTGTTAATTATTCAAACGTATTTTTGCATAAATGAATAAAACATAATAATGATATGCTAATTACGAGCGGTTGCTAGAAAGATTCAATTAAAATATAAGATTTGGTAGATCAATTACGTGTAATTTGCGAATGTGAATTGTGATCTACTGTTTATTGAAGTAAAAAATCCTAAGCGGCGTTCTGCACTCTTTTTTAACCGGCTTCAAAAAAGGAGGTCATCAATGCCACCCGTATATATGTAATATTCTCAGAACAGGGGAGTGAGCCAAAATCTTTTCGTTTTCGCTTCGTTATAGAATCGCCGATGGAAATGTATGGAATTGACATAAGCGTTCGTTATTATGACGTTGACGTTCGACTCGTCTTATGTCAATTCCATACATTTTGATCGGCGATTCTATAACGAAGCGAAAACGTAAAAGTTTCGGCTAAATGGCGTGGCACTTTTCGTATAAATGTTACTCTACAGAATGAAACAAAACTAAGCGGGTCCCTAGACGATCACACACCATATTTATTGAACAACTTATTTGACAAGATTGAAAGGCGGACGCATTCAATATCAACCCTAGCCGATCAATGATATTGTACAATATCTACGTAATATTGCACAATAAAATTAATCGTCTTTCATTCATTCATTCAAAAATTTTTGGCCTTTCAGCGCTGCTACTTTCACAGTGAACTTTATTTAATTATTATTTATTATTAACACGCTTGGACATATTTTACGAAGTCTCTAATTAGCACCCTGAATACTTACTATTATCGCATATAAGTTACTGCTATTTACAGATAGGAATAATATTGTAACAGTTCTCTCAGTTTTGTTCTTAGCTAATGAACCACGTTTATTATTCAAATTCACGACATTCATAAAGATCATTAAGATGATGATGATTTCAATAAATAACCTTGAGGAAGTACCTTGTAACATTGAAAGTATAATGACGTTTATTTCAAGATGTGGAAGTCTGAAAGGAGAGTGAACATGAGTTTGCTCGCGATCGGACAGTCCACAAAAGCTGCGTGACTTATCTTTTTTATCTTGATCGTAATATTTTGATCTTGATTTTTTAGGGTTCCGTACCCAAAGAGTAAAAACGGGACCCTATTACTAAGACTTCGATGTCTGTCCGTCTGTCTGACTCCAGGCTGTATCTTAAGAACCGCTATAGCTAGAATTCTGAAATTTTCACAGATTGTGTATAATATCTGTTGCCGCTATAACAACAAATACTAAAAACAAAATAAAATAAATATTCAAGGGAGGGAGAATATAACAAAGGTGATTTATTTTTGCTATTTTTTTCTCGATGTTACTAATGGTCAAAGATAGGCACTTGAAAATTAAACTAAATAATTAAGGGGGGCTGCCATACAAAAATTAAAATTTTTGGGCTATTTTTGATTATAAATGCAACAGCTATGCCTACGACCTACCTTTGCAACAACATACAATTTTCTCAATAATCAGGGCGAACGAAGCGAGCCCTACTATATCCCACAACTTGAACATTTTGTGGTACACTTTACGGAAAAACTAACACGCCTACGAGTATTGATTTGTGCTTTAACATAGTAATTTTTATTTATATGTAGATGTGTTATCATCATTCAGTCAAGGTGTGACGACGCGAGCCTTCACAAAGCTCGCTTTTGCTAGGTATCGTTTATAAACATATTGTTAAAATAGTTCAAAAGCCAAAAAAACGAAACGGGCAATAGAATAGCTCGCTTCGCTAACCCAGGACAAAGTCCTACGTTTGACCACATCATGGTGACCGAGCTCTGTTACTCCGAGTGTCAGTTTCGTCTTAACAGGGGAAATTGAATTGGCGGTCGCGGACAGTAGTTTGGTTACATTCGTAGTTATTTTGCATGGCATGACCGATCCGACGGTGTAAGGACTAAGGATCACTTTGGTAAAGTTCAGAGGTAATATAATTTCAGACGAAGAAAAGACTTAAGCTGTATACAGTGCACAATTAGGAATACAAGCAATGCGGAAGCATACATGGGTTTTAACTTTTAAGCCATAGCAATAATATGACCAAATGTGCAATAGTTAGGAACCTCGCTGTCAAAGTGTCTTATTAACTTCAAATCCTTGGTTTACCTTCCTAGGTATGGAGTTTCATAAAATCCGTCCCTAGCCTGTGCCTATTCCCTATAAGGAACCTTCCAAATTTCAAGTTTTTGGATACTATCGTGTGTGAGATTTTGTGATTAATGAGCTAATCTTAACAGGGGAAATACCAGAGTATTTCCCCTGTTAAGATTAGCGCTTACATAAGTCTGGAGATTTTATATTTTACTGGTTTTTATTATATTGTAAACTATCTTCGTTAGCTTGATTTTCTGGGTTTGAAAATTAGAAGTTGGCCAATCCTCAAGCCCAGAGTATAAGCACAGAAAATTTCAACAAGATCAGTCAAGCAGTTTGAAAACAAACACTACGACACGAGAATTTTGATGTATCCAATATCCATACTTTATTATTATGTGAAAATGCGTCTGTCTGTCTGTTACCTTTTAACGCTGAAACCACTGAACCGATTTTGCTGAAATTTGATATGGAGATACTTTGAGTCCCGGGAAAGGACATAGGATACTTTTTATCCCGGAAGAATTTACGGTTTCCGCGCGATAAACGAGTTTTGGCGCAAAGGAATTGCGGGCGTCATCAAATAAGATATAAATTCTTACTCTCAGTATTTCCGCAAATGACTAACAGGTTCATATGACATAGATATATAGTGAATAAATATCACTTTATATGCATAGGAATACGGGACTAGCTCCGGCCATTGACTCCACCATCTAAACCTGTTATAAACAAATAATTTGTTTATATAAACAACCTTTACCCAATTTAGAAAAAAAACCGGTAGCGGTTCGCAAAACGAGAAATACCTAATTTTTACGAGGCCTGTCATGTAACAAACGTCTGGCCCTCGGATCTGGTAGGTTCGGATCAAAATGTCCACAAATATATTATGGACTTTGTCATGATGACGCATCGTTCGCTATAGATGAAAGAAAGAAAGAAAGAAAAATCGGCCAAGGGTTCCGTACCATTATGCATTATAGAGCAAAAATATAAAAAAAGTGTTTTTTGTATGGGATCCCCCTTAATTATTTATTTTATGTAAATTTTATTATTAATTGTTAAATTATAAATACAGAAATACATAATCTGTGACAACTCTCTAGCTATTACCGTTCTTGAGTTACAGCCTGGAGACAGACGGACAGACAACGAAGTTTAAAGTAATAGGGTCCCGTTTTTACCCTTTGGGTACGGAACCCTAAAAAACTATCCATAAAGAGGGATTATGTTTGACTAGATGACTCCCGCGCCAAAATGCGAGCCGTCAATTTTTCCGGAATAAGAAAATCCTATGTCCTTTCCCGCACTTAAAGTATGTCCATACCAAATTTCAGCAAAATCGGTTCAGTGGTTTCGACGTGAAGAAGTAACAGACAGACAGACACACTTTCGCATTTATATAAGTATTAAGTAAGGACAGTGGACACTTATTACATTTAAATTCAACTAGCTATTTGACCGAGCTTTGCTCGGTATTCGATAAAACACGAATCAAATTACATTTTCTAAAAACGATTCCTAGCTAGATCGATTTATCTCCCCCGAAACCCCCTATATACTAAATTTCATGAAAATCGTTGGAGCCGATTCCGAGATTCCAATTATATAATATATATACAAGAATTGCTCGTTTAAAGATATAAGATATAGGATCCAGCTATCTCTTCCCATTAATCCATAGATCGTTTGACAACCAAATGTAACATCAATCTTTCAAGACTGTTCTTAAATCATAACAGTCAAGGTTGCAATTACAACCTGTCGCAATTCAACGCTTCACCGCTTCTGTCGAAATGCACTTTCGAATGGGCCTTAAAGACCCTTAGAAATTTCGCTGTCGACAGCTTTTGATGCTAAAATGTACTGACATTGCAACATCACAACTTAAAGGTAAACCCATTACCCGTATCTAATTTTGTATTACATAAGTGTTTTGTATTGCTTTTCTTTGTAGGAGTTATTAATAATCTTATATCTTTAAACGAGCAATTCTTGTATATATATACGATAAATCGACCTGGCTAGGAATCATTTTTAGAAAATGACATTTTATTCGTGTTTTATCGAATACCGAGCAAAGCTCGGTCAAATAGCTAGTTACTTATTATATGCGAAAGTGCGTCTGTCTGTTACCTCATCACGCTTAAACCGAACCAATTATTTTAATGAAATAGACCAGTGTTTCCCAACCCTTTTCAGCCACGGACCCCCAGGAAGTAAAGCACAGTTTTCACTGTTAATAAAATAAAAGTAAAAACAAAATCGGATTACGTATGGTTCAGAGATGACACCGCGGACCCCCAGGGGTCCGCGGACCACAGGTTGAGAAACACTGAAATATATATTAACAGCCTGGGAAAGGACGAATGATAGGTCATAGGTTTTCATCCGGGAAAATTAGCGGTTCCTGGGCGATAAACTATTTTTCCTCAACAAAGTCGCGGCAACATATTAACATTGTGATCAACGGCATTTTACATCAGTTTGACCTTATTATGTTATTGTTTAAATCGAAGACTGAAACGCAATTGCTAGATTAGGACCAATTAACCATTTAATAATACAAAAAGACTATTAGCAAAGAATTAAATCGATAGTAATTATTATTAAGTATCTGCTGTTCATTCATTAATTTATTAACAACGTAAATCGGTAATCTTTTCTTCCAGATTTAGAATTAGAGGAAAAAAAGTAAACATAACAATAACATATTTTACATAGCCAGCAACATCAGCCTCAAGTAAAAGAAAATATCAGATAAAAGTAAAATAGATACAAAATTGACTGGATGACATAGAAAAGCCTGCTCTTTCGAAATGGTAAATATTAGCTTCTTGCCAGTTGCCACTAAGACATCATTTAATAGCTGTAATAAATGGTTCTGGAATATCATATTATATAGGCTTATTATATTATTATAAATGTATTACTTGTAATCTTATCTTATATGTAAAATTCTCATGTCACAATGTTAGGCCGCGTACTCCTCCGAAACGGCTTAACTGATTTTAACCAAATTTTATATGCATATTCAGTGGGTCTGAGAATCGGCTACTGGGTACTTATTATATTGATAAGTGCATTTGTTGAATAAATAATGGTAAATTATTACAACTCGAGACTGACGGTGACCATTGTTTGTGCGACGGGATAGCGATGCATCGCTATCCCGTTGCACAAACGTGCAACGTCCAACTTGATGGCCGTTGCCATGGTGACATACTTACTTATTTAGTCACTTCAATTATAATAATGTGGGTAATGGGCGAAATACTTTATAATATGGCAAAGAAACGTTTGCCGGGGCAGTATTATTAGACATAGTATTATTATATTAGTATTACTTGTAATCTTATATTAACGGTGAATATTATTATTATATTGTTGAATCACTGTAAAACTATTATAACAGATAAAATTAACAATATTTCGCTATCGATATCTCAATAATTATTATTGGAATTTACACTTATTTCCTCAATAAACTTACTGATTTTCTCACAATTCCACTATTCAAGACAGTAGCTCTAATCATGAGTAAGCTGGTTTAGTAATGACATGTTTCCAGTAGCAGTGATGTTATAGTGCAAAGCAATTGGTAGTTAGCTTCTTTACAATACGCTGACGTTTTACACAGTAACAACTATTAGTTAAAAGGTTACTAAAATCAGTACTTGTAGGCGCGTCTATACGTGGGAGAGCCATGGTTCGGCACGTATGGGCCGGCTCGACCGGAGAAATACCACGTTCTCACAGAAAAACGGCTTGAAACAGCGCTTGCGCTGTGTTTCGACGAGTGAGTGAGTTTACCAGAGGCCCAATTCCCTTCCCTATCCTCCCCTATTCCCTTCCCTTCCCATCCCTACCCTCCCCTATTACCCTTTTCCCTCTTAAGAGGCCGGCAACGCACCTGCAGCTCTTCTAATGCTGCGAGTGTCCATGGGCGACGGAAGTTGCTTTCCATCAGGTGACCCGTTTGATCGTTTGCCCGTTTGTTTGTCTTTCATAAAAAAAAACAATTCTGAACCAAGTCGAAATAAATCGATGAGCAATTTAAGGTAGAAAATATAAAGATAACTAGCTGTCCCGGCAAACGCTGTTTTGCCGTATAAATTTGTTTGAGTTAAATTCTTTTTATTGGCATATTCTTATTTCTGTTCCTAGACTTATTCGATTTCCTAATGTGGAATTACGATTTAGAATTTCGTGGACTAGCGCAAACGTGTGCCTACGGGTGCATAATTTCAAGATATTATCATTTCAGACAGTCTATCGCGTTTAGTTAAGATATTTAACTGTTTACTATATCTATTGCCACATCCTCAAAAATGCAATATAGCCTCAATTCTCATCTTAATGGTACAATAGTACACCATCAACGAGTCGATAAGTAGCGAGATTACATAACATTTGGACTTTGGTGCTGCGCCAATTCTCTGACTTACTGAGTTATAATCATGAGCTATATTATGTATTACTAGCTAAAAGCCGAGCTTTGTGAGGGCTCGCGTCGTCACACCTTGACTGATTGATGATAAGTGATAACACATCTACCTATGTTGAAGTTAAAGTTGATGTTAAAGCACAAATCAATAGGCATGATAGTTTTTCCGTAAAGTGTACCACAAAATGTACAGGTTGTGGGATATACTAGGACAATAATTCTACTTCGCTCGCCCTGATGTATGCCAAACAATAGAGTAAACTGTAACAGTACCCCGCAAACGATCAAATTTGTTTGACAAACATGTTTGATGTAATTTACGTTTTCATCAAACAGCAGCGCAGACGAACAAACGTGCATCAAACAAGTTTGTCAAACAAGCTACAATCGGTTTGAGATCATGAGATATTGTTTGACAAATACAGCGGAACACGTTCAAACACGTTTGTCAAACGCTACGCCAATGCAAATTTTCTTCAAACAGCTCAAACACGTAGATTGTTTGACAAACGCTCCAAACAAAGCTGTACACTATCAAACTGTTTGACAAACACGTAAAATTTGACAAACAATTTGATCGTTTGCGGCCTGCGGGGTACTAAATGCGCGTAACGCGGCATTGTATTGTTTCCTCCATAGCTACCTGAAATAACGGTAATATAATGTTTAGCTCCCGAAGTCCGAACCAGGCGGTTTATATAGGCTACTGTATGACTATGATTATTATTATCTTATCAGATCATTGACGTATTGACGTACAAATCATAGACGTCGTGTATCATAATCGAAATGTACGCTTGCACGTACACACGTGTTGCAAGTTTCACATAATATTTCGAAATAAAATAGACGTGTATAATTTTTCGAAAGACGTAGTTATTAATTTACTGCGAAACAATCTGAATGTGTAAGTGCAAAATGCAAACATTAAAGTATTTTAAAATTCATCTTAAAATGTAAGTCCATAGGCACAAAATAGGCATTACTTTCCAAAAAGAAAGATCAATCTAGAATCTATCTATACTAGAAGCATCCAGCAGCAGCTAATATCAGGAAATGTGTCTAACAACGTGACTATTGGCGGCCATTGTGAAAATCATAATCGACAACAATCAACGCACGCGTCGATTTGTTTACTAATGTGTGCGTTTGTGAATGAAAACATTACCTAATGCTCTACATTTATCGATGATATTTTGAATTCAAATTGCAATTACCTTTTTTTATGAAATAAGGGGGCAAACGAGCAAACGGGTCACCTGATGGAAAGCAATTTCCGTCGCCCATGGACACCCACAGCATCAGAAGAGCTGCAGGTGCGTTGCCGGCCTTTTAAGAGGGAATAGGGTAATAGGGGAGGGTAGGGATGGGAAAGGAAAGGAATAGGGGAGGGTAGGGAAGGGAATAGGGTAGGGGATTGGGCCTCCGGTAAACTCATTCACTAGGCGAAACACAGCGCAAGCGCTGTTTCACGCCGGTTTTCTGTGAGAACGTGGTATTTCTCCGGTCGAGCCGGCCCATTCGTGCCGAAGCATGGCTCTCCCACGTCTAAAAATTATAATAATTACCTTAAATAAAATTATAATAATTGGTGTGAAGTTCAGCAAAACGAATTATATTTTGGATGTTTAATTTACTGCCTAAACGTAGAGTCGCTTCTCAGGCAGATAAAAATAACGTAACTGAAAAATTCATACTGACTATTATAAATGCAAAAGCCTGACAACAGATAAATAGAAAGATTAGAAAGAAAGACATTCTTTGTATCTGTCTGTCTATTAATTATTATCTATCTGTGCACACATAAAAATCAATCAATAGGAAAGATCATCGAAATACCTACTTTTTTTCTCAACGTTATTATTGAGCAGTACTAGACATTAATCAACTAGATGATTATTGATTATTGTTATCGGCCTAAATCGATAAAGACAATGTATTTGACCTCTGCGTTGTTGGCATATTCCGAAAATAAAACGTACTATAGTTGTGGCACGCCAAATTGACTAAATTACAGCCAATGCACAGAGCGCGACTAACAATGTGCCAATATTAATGTTATCCTTCGATGAATGGAAGAAATTGAAAACTTCGAGTGCTCGAGAATATCTTCATTTTATTCCAGAAGAAAGGTTGGATAATTTTGGTCAAATTCTTGGATAGGTTAATTCCTATGTTTACTAGTGGAAGCGTTGTATGAAACTACCAACCTTATTTACAACTAAACAGCAGCACTCCAGGAGTGTCGAAAGAGGTGAAAGCAAAATAGCAGGGGAGCAGGTGTACCTACTTTTTAGGGTTCCGTACCCAAAGGGTATTTGTTCCGCTATCGTGTATCGCGCGGAACCGTAAATTTTTCCTGGATGACTCTCCTAAGTCCTATCCCGGGATACCAAGTATCTGCATGACCAAATTTCATCAAATTTAGTTCAGCAGTTTTTTTTTTTTTAATGAAATAAGGGGGCAAACGAGCAAAAGGGTCACCTGATGGAAAGCAACTTCCGTCGCCCATGGACACTCGCAGCATCAGAAGAATTGCAAGTGCGTTGCCGGCCTTTTAAGAAGGAATAGGGTAATAGGGGAGGGTAGGGAAGGGAAGGGAAGAGAATAGTTGAGGATAGGGAAGGGAATAGGGTAGGGGTAAGGGGATTGGGCCTCCGGTAAACTCACTCACTCGGCGAAACACAGCGCAAGCGCTGTTTCACGCCGGTTTTCTGTGAGAACGTGGTATTTATCCGGTCGAGCCGGCCCATTCGTGCCAAAGCATGGCTCTTTTCTATGAAACTTCGACGAGTATATTTTCAGTAGTCGTGGTCGTCCCTCACGGTACAAATGATATATTCACAATGCCGCCACGTGTCGTGTCAGTCGTGTGAACAAGTGGACGTTTGAAATCGCTTATCACGATGTTTCAGGGCAGCGACGTATCATGAAGGGAAGTCGCATTTAAATCATGAAAAGAAAATTTGAAAAACATAAATTATTTAGGTTTCTTTTTTCTGAATATGATTGGGAAGTGAATAAGTACGTATAGGATGTTATTGGCTGTAACAGCCATTTCTCTGAACTAATAATAATGGACGCTGTTAAGCATTCGTATACTAACCCACACGAAAATTACGTATTGAGTTATATAATATGCACTTTTGTTCTTTAAATGATTTAGAACAAGACTGCATTCAAAATTTAACAACAAAAAAAAAATTGTGGGTTAGGACACTAATGCTTAACAGCGACTAATTATAGGTCTACCAGGATCTGATGGCAAATTTTCATGTCAGATTTTCAAAAAATATCATTGATCATTGGATAAAATATTTCACACACACAGAATCAACCGCTATAAGAGAAACTACGGAACCCTAAAAAAGGATCAAAATGTTTTATTCCCATTACCCCGGTATTACTAGAGTCAATTACTTCTCTAATTTTTTGCCATCAGATTCTGGTAGACCTATAGTAATTTTGATTACCTTTGATAAGTCAATACTAACTTCTTTCATAATGTCATTTTAATTATTGTAGGTTCGAATATTATTTTAGTGGTTTAGAATGTGATATAAAGCAATCATAGACAAAAACCCCAAAAAAGTTTGAAAAATTCAGTTAAGATTGTAATATTATTCAAATCGCAATTACTTACATCTCTTTTATCGCGATGCAAAATGAGTTTATTTAAATATAACTATAATCTTCATACTTTTCATACTGATCTTGGTTCATTAGTAATTTAAATATTCTAAAAACTTAAAATTAACCAGATCATGATAGATATTCTTATATCTTTAAACGAGCAATTCTTGTATACTATATTTGGTCGCTGTTAAGCATTAGTGTCTTAACCCACATTTTTTTTGTTGTTAAATTTTGAATGCAGTCTTGTTCTAAATCATCTACAGAACATAACTGCATTCATAACTCAATACGTAATTTTTGTGTGGGTTAGTACACGAATGCTTAACAGCATCCATTATTTTAGAGTCTCGGAATCGGCTCCAACGATTTTCATGAAATTTTGTATATAGAGGGTTTTGGGGGCGATAAATCGATCTAGCTAATCATTTTTAGGAAATGTCATTTTTCGGCTTTTATCGAATACCGAGCAAAGCTCGGTCAAATAGCTAGTATCTATTTAAATATCATCATTTTACTTTAAACGTTAACGTTACATTAAATGCTTCCTAATTACTACTTCTACTAATCCATACCATTATAAATGCGAAAGTGTGGCTGTCTGTCTGTCTGTCTCTTCACGAAACTGCTGAGCCTATTTTGCTGAAACTTGGTACGGAGATACCTTCAGTCCTGGGAAAGGACTTTCATCCCGGAAAATGTACGGTTCCCACCCGATAAACTAATTGTGGCGCAACGGAGTATAGGGCATTATTAGCTTTGCCCACACTGTGCCTTTTTCTGTGCGTCAAGGGCATGCGTTATAGCGCAGTCAACAGCGAACGTGAGGCATGCCCGCGACGCATGCCCTCCGACCGTATCCAAAACTTCAAAAATGACAATATTGGCGTTGCGTTCCTTGACGCATTCAATTATTGAATGCGCCAATATGAAAGTTGATGATGAAAATTGAAGATGAAAGTGCACAGTGTGGACAGAGCTATTAGGTAGTAAGTAATAAAGTCATTAAAAACATCAGATTTACCGTATACATAGCGTAAACACTCTTGATACTTGAAACTGATAAATAGTATCATTGACTTGATAATTACTCTGGAGGAGGATAACCTAAGCAACAGGTTTCGGCGTGAAGTCAAACGCCTCGGAGTCTTTAAACCCGCGGATACCTCATGCTGGCTAATTCTTATAAAATTACGTTCCAGAAATCACAGATTTATTTAAGGAAAGTTGCCTTATTACGCCTTTTTTATCAATTTTGGGACTCTATAAATGATAAAATATGGCGTACTTATAATATTAAAATATCTTAAATTTTGATCAGTGTTAAAAGTGTTTATTTTTTGTTGTCATTTATTTTGTACTATGCTGAATTATTGTAGTGGTATTTAAATAAATTAAATTTAAATTCGGTCACATAATAATTATTTATCTAAATAATATAACCTCAAATACGTTTTCCCTAAACATAAACTACAGGAAGAAAAGATAAATCTCTCTTGATTAATTAATACGATTAAATTATGCAAAAATGTCTCGTCTAATTATAATGTAATTGTTTCAAAATGGCAAATTAAATTATTCAGAATGTGGCCTTAATGAAACAAAGAAATCGTTTACCCCGTACCTTCCGGCAGCCATGCGGCCTCAAAGTGGCCTTAGATACGTGTTAGTCGGAATATTAATAGAGACGACTATCAAGACCCTTTGGTCGCAGTTTTGGATGGAAATTTAGTGGAAATTTAAATGGAAAATTACAAATTTTAAGGCCGTGTTCAAAACAAACTGACTGTAAGCCGCCGAATGTGAGCAGGCTCACTGTGAGCCCCAGTGTGAACGTGAAAATAAACGGTATTTTTGGTTCACAGTATACCTACTGACTATAATAATAATAATATTATAATAATAACTCCCACACCGGTTTCGATGACGGTGGCCGGTTTCGTTGAAACCAGGCCAGCTACGCAGGACTAATTTTATAGGGCCTAAGTGTGTGCGCAGTACACAAGAGCACTCTCTATTCCTTTACTCTCATAACCCAGTGGGACGGAAGACCGACACGACTGGCGAGAGATGAGGCGGCGCAGGACCGACTTTTTACATGCCCATCCGACGCATGGATCATCTTACTTGTCAGACAATCAGGTGATCAGTCTGCATTGTCCTAACCAAACTTGGAAATAACATGTTACCAACGCGGGAATCGAACCCACGACCTCCAAGTCAAGAGCCGCGCTTTATACCACTAGACCACGGAGGTGTATACTGACTAAGGGGGATATTAGATTATCATATATATTGGATCCAAGATCATTGAGTCAATGATATTGGATAATGTAATATAGACATATGATTCATTTCTTCCTTGATCATAGATTTTTGATATTTGCTGAGAGATTGGATCCAATACGGTCATAGAAATAGGTGTTGCCAGTTATTTAATATAAAAAAGAGTTTTTAATTTCTTGTTCGTTAATATGTTTCAAATAATGTAATGTAATTATTTTTCTAATTATATACTTGGATAATCTTGCTGAAATAAAAAAAATCAAGCCATATTAAAAATGACGATGTCTTTTGACAAATCGAATTCTCTGAGATCTAGTAACCCTGACGTCAATACCTGTCAGCGTTAGCGCTCTCCATTGGCTATTGAAACCACATATGACGTAAAATAGGATCAATGAAATATGATAATGTAATATGCAGATATGATCAAATGATCATATATATTGGATCCTATATATGATCATAGAAATGATCATATATAAATGATAATGTAATAACCCCCTTAGTATACGCTACAGCTGACGTAGCTACGTAGCCATCAGCGTCCGCGGAGCGTAATGACGTGCAGATTAATCGGGCGCCGAATGTCAGCGCCTACGCCTAACGTAATAACGCATTGTCGGTTAGGTGTGAACAAAAAAGTGAATATGTATGGCAATACAATAAACTGCGTAACGTTCGCTCAATTTCGGCGGCTGACAGTCAATTTGGTTTAAACACAGCCTTAAAGTAGGTGCATGCTTAAGTTAGTAGATCCTTACTTTTCTATAATCCCGATTAGGGAATGCCATCCCGCAGGATAATTTCAATCCCGGTATTTGCGAGACTGAACCATCACAATCCCGCTGGATCCCGGTATTTGCGGGATCCCGCAGGGTGGACTTAAACTTTTAAAATAAATCGTTATAATGACTTTACTTGATAGAACTCCTTTTATTCTTAGAAACATAAATAAAACAAACATTGTCGGACACTTTTTTTTACAAGGGTTTATTAATACTTCAGACTTTAGATATAAAAATATTAAATAACTAAAATGGCTACGTAAAAAAAAATGTTAAAAAAAAACTAAAAAACACTTTTTAACCAACTTATACAGGGTGTAATAAAAACAAGTGATAATACTTTAGGGTGTGTACGTGTTCCTTGTAGAGAGTTCACTGTGAAAGTAGCAGCGCTGAAAGACCAAAATTTTTTTTCACTTTTGTATGGGGAAACTCGTGACGCTCGAGCCCTTGCCCATACAAAAGTGAAAAAAATTTTTCGTCTTTCAGCGCTGCTACTTTCACAGTGAACTCTCTACAAGGAACACGTACACACCCTAAAGTATTATCACTTATTTTTGTTACACCCTGTATATAAAAGTATGTTAAAAATGTTAAGGTATTAATTGTGTCGTCTGCCAAACGGCTCCTGATATTCAACACAAGGTAGCCCCAGCAGCTGAAAAAGTTTGCTCAGCTTCCACGCTGGTTGGTACAATTGTCATTTAAAAGTGAATTATAGGTGAATTGATGGTAAATTGCTAATTGGGCTGCCTGTAGCCAGTTCACGCACTCCCGCGCGCAGCGTTACACATATGAATTACGCTTTTTTGTAATCCCGCCAGTCCTGCGGGATCCCGCTAAATTTTTGACCGGGATTAGTCCCGCAAAATGCGGGATCCCGGTAACCCGGTATTGCATTCCCTAATCCCGATAAATAAATTACCATTACATTTACAAGGACGCAACATTTACGCACTCGGTCTTTTGTCAAATGTAAGCACTTGCAACAAAATACTATATTTTGTTATTTACTTCTGTTCATAATAATAATTAAAGGAATTTGATTTAATGTAGCGTTTAATTCATAACCTTAAAAAACTTAAATAATCGGCCAAGTGCGAGTTGGACTCGCACACGAAGGGTTCCGTACCACAATAGAGCAAAAATAGGTTGAAAATTGCCCCTTAATTATTTAATTTATTTAAATTTTATTATTAATTATTTAAGTACTTTAGGTTGTACTTAAATAATTATTAATTTTTGTTGTATGGGAATTATTTAATTATTTAATATTTAATTTATTTTGTTTTAAGGCAAGAGATATACACAATCTGTGAAAATTTGAGAAGTCTAGCTGCAGCGGTTCTTGAGATACAGACTGGAGTTGTGGCCCCTATGAAAAAAGGTTGAGTAAAGTAGTTGTGAAATGTGTTTCAGTGCACTGTGCAGTATTTCATTGTCATTGATATAAATATAGTTTAGACACGCCATTACAGAGCGCTTCCTGGCCGTTTAGCACATCGAATAGGACATTATAATCATTAGTTATTTACATTTTTTATAATATTAAACAATAGAAATGGCAATTATCATTATATTTAGTATTTTCTGTAGAATATAATTTTCTACTTCACTACTCACTAGTCACTACACATTGTAGGTAGTTAGTAACAATAACAATCTATACGTTTATAATTATTATAAAGCGGAAGAGTTTGTTATCTCAGGAACTGCTGATCCGATTTGAAAAATTTTTTCAGTCGTAAATAGCCCATTTATTGAGAAAGGCTTATATGCTATATTTTGGCACGCTAAGACTAAGGAGCGAAGAAATAGAGGAAAATATAGAAAAAACGGGGGAAAATTATTTAAAAGGGCTTATTTTAACGCGCTAATCTCAGGAACTACTGGTCCGATTTGAAAAATTTTTTCAGTGTTGGATAGCCCATTTGTCGGGGAAGGATATAAGCTATATTTTATCACGCTAAAGCTAATTAAAGCGACGAAATAGAGGAAAATGTGGAAAAAACGTGGAAAATTATTTGAAAGGGCTTATCTCACGAACTACTGGTTCAATTTTTCTGTTATTTGGCACAGATAAGAAGTAAACCACGTGAAGGATCATACGCAATTTTTTGTGGACTAATTTGTCTGTGAAATATCTAATTTACGCGGGCGAAGCCGCGCGGAACGTCTAGTATTATTATAAATGCGAAAATACCTATTCTGTCTGTAAGCGTTTCAAGATGAAACGACTGAATCAAATTTCATGAAATTTGCAGGTTTGTAATTTGTATATTACTTTGAGTCTCGGGAAAGGACATAGAATCGATTTCATCCCGATAAATGTACGGTTCTTGCTCGATGAACGCATATTATCCCAAGGAAGTTATTCTAAATATTTTGGTGTATTTTATAGTAGAGGCCGTAATAAACATTAGGATTTAGGACGGACATACAGAAAATTTTAATGAATTAGAAAACGTCTGGGAATACAGCATTAAATATTAGTACCTACATTGTGTTAATGTAGATTTTTTAAAGTTACCACATAGATCGTATTTAATTAATATAAAGGTCAAAAGCGAGGCTAAAAATGTGGTCACTTTGGTGTTTTTGGGGCGATTTTGAGATTTGAGCTGAGCTCTGCTTCGACTATTAACGTTTTAAATATTCCATATTTTGATGCTATAATATACCTACTATGTCATCAAGATTATTTATTGTTCTTAAGTCTAATCTAACTAGCGAGTTTCTTACGCCGGTTCTTCTCGCCGGGTTAGTTCCCTAACCGGTGGTAGTATAGGCCCCATGTAGATGCGACGTTCTAAAAGTGTTAACTTTGTTAACCTATTTAGAAATAAATATTTTAATTTCACTAAAAACTCGCAAGTTTTATTCCGGAACCTTATTGTATCGATATTTTAAAAGCATAATTATACGAACATACTCGTACATAACAAGAGGGGAAGGAAAACATCGTGAGGCATTTCCGGCGATGTTTTCCTTCACTGCTTGCTCCGTCCACAGTAAAACCAATTTTATAATGGTTGTTGACATTTGATTTTATTTCCATCCATAGCGTCTATAAATATATAAATGCGAAGTGTCTGTCTCTCTGACGCCGCGCGCCGTTGCCATCGGTTTCAGCGTATAGAGCAGTCTTTCCCAAAGTGGGCGATAACGCCCCCTTGTGGGCGCTGAACGTCTAAAGGGTGTGGGACCCAGAAAAATAATGGGGGCGTTGTGTAGAGGCTTGGGGGATGATTTATTTCATCTGGATACGTTTTAAATTGAAACAATAGGGGCGCTTAAACATAATTTGTTTTCAAAGTGGGCGGTAGACAAAATAAGTTTGGGAACTCCTGGTATAGAGCTATGCTAAAATCACTTAAGTGATATTGATAGGGTTTTGGAAATATTTGAAGTCCCGAGCGAATCGTGTGAGGTGTTTTTGAACTTGTAAATCCGAACATTGTTATGAAAAAATATTGTATAAAAATGTTTATGTACTAACTACTTTTTCTTTGAAACGCTCAGCATATTTAAATTATTTGTCTTCCGTAGACCGTAGGTAGGCGAAATAATGATGAACAAATAACAATGTAATTTATGTAATTTATAGTATTTTTAAACGTATTCACAGGTAAAGGTCAGGTTCACATTTAATGGAGCATACATAATCGTGCGCTAGAATAGAATACTGCATGCGTAGCGGCGTAGAGGCGCCGTAGACTGCAAAAGAAAACCGGCCAAGTGCGTGTTGGGCCTCGCGCAACCGGGTTCCGTACCCGTAGTACCTTTAGCTTTTTTAAATGTTTGTATGGTCAATGAATGTACATTTATAACGTGTTTTACACTACTAACAACATCATCCCAGTTACGTTCAAAGGAAAAAAAAAACGAAAAGTTCCTTTATACTTCGCCGAATACCTTTTTTTTAGTTGAACGACTATTACTCAATTACTAATGAAGTCTGCTTAGCCGTGATAGTTTTCCTTTTAAATTCAGCATATTTCCTACTACCGTGAATTTTTTCATATTTCCAGAAGCAACCGTTTAGCTGCGGGTAGAAGGACTTTTTCCACTTTTAAACTTTTCCTCCGAAAAGGACCGAAAGTGCGATGATGACGGGTTTATAAGAGTGGAGAGGAAGAGGAAGAAACCCGTCGTCTGCAACCATCGCGGTACCGCACCCGAAGGACCCGAGCAGCTGTTGCGGCGTGAGACTCCCGTGACCCCGCTGTACGTGTCCAGGCTGCACTGGTCTACGACGGTCGAGCAGGTCGTGGACTACATCAGGAGCAAGACCCACTTCGTCTTGAGGGTCGAGCGCTTGGAGTCCCGCCACAAAGTGAATTTTAGTTCCTTTGTGGTGAGAGTCCCGACGCACCATCTACCGACCTTCGAGAAGGAGGAGTTCTGGCCGATCGGAGTCGTCTACAGGAGGTTCCGAGGACGACTTCCGAACACGTCGCGCCCCACGTCGCAGACAATACGTGTTTAGTGTTTTAGTGTTAGTGTTAGTTTTTAGTATAATTGTATGTATGTTAGTCTATAAGGTATTTATAATATGGGCCAAGATGCCTGAGTTAAATAAATAAATAAATAAAATAAATAAAACTTAATATATCACAAACGGATCCCTAAATCGGAAAACGATCTATGAATCATAAGTACTCATAATATTTTTAAAAAACCTATCCAACGACACCCCACACTATGGGGTAGACGCGAAAAAAAAATTCATCTCCACTTGTACACATCAAGTGAAGATGAATTTTTTTTTCGCGTCCGGGAAGGTACCATAAAAAAATATTTTTTTAAGATTTTATGTACCATTTTGTCGGCATCATTAATATATGCATTCATGCCAAATTACAGCTTTGTAGCTTTGTAGGGATAGACAAACAGACGGACAGACGGACAGACAGACCAAAACTATAAGGATCCTTATTGACTACGGAACCCTAAAAACTATTGCGCTGACATTTCTTTTTAACCCCCGACGCAAAAAGAGGGATGTTATAATTTTGACATGCCTGTCTGTAGCTGTATGTATGTGGCGTCATAGCTCCAGAACGGATAAACTGATTTCAATTTAGTTTTTTTTTTCTATTAAAGGTGACTATACGTGCGAATGTTCGGACATATTATTTGATGAAGATCGGTTGTGCCGTTTAAAAGTTGTGGGGGTTGAAAGTGTGGAAGAATTACCTAATGTCTGCAAATTTAATATTAAAATAATAATAACTTTATTGGTGAAAAAAGGGAGATTATAACGAATGTTTCTAATAACTAATTACAGAACTGTTTACAACAATTACAATTTCGTCACTACACGGTGACGGTGGGTGAAGCACTGTTGCTCTTGAGTCACGACTAAATCTACTCGTACATTATACTAGTGTACCTTTAAAAAGTTAATACTTTTTAAAAATTAAATTTAAAATTAAAAAAAAATCCTTTAAAAAGTAAAAAAATATTTCAATTTTTTTAATATTAATTACTTTTAGGTACTTAATATAAAAAAAAAATTGAAAAACACGCTCTAAACTATAAAGTTTAATATCACTTTGTTTTGTTAAACTCTTATTAACTGATTATAGCTTTATAGCCAAATATTATCATGGTGTAACGTGAATAAAAAAAAATCCTAAATTACTTTTAGGTACTTTAGGATTTTTTTAATTCACGTTACACCATGATAATATTTGGCTATTTATAGCCAAATATAACTGATAATAGCTTTAGCTATAATCAGTTAATCAGAGTTTAACAAAACAAAGTGATATTAAACTTTAGAGATTAGAGCGTGTTTGAATCCCAAATAATAGAGTTAACTGTGAAAATAGCAGCGCTGAAAGAATTACTTTTTACCTCTATATTTCTTTGAGAAATGTACCAATGTACAGAATATTTTTTTAAGTTCAGCGATTATCTATAAATCCATTAATGTTTAAAAATTTAGTCGCATTTGTAAACACTGTAACAATCATATTATTTTCTTTGAAACTTGACCCATTTTTCGTTACAACATAATATTATAGTAACAACTAACAATGGTGCGCAATAGGGGGATTAGTATTATGTTATCAATATTTTACCTACTCATTAAAAATATTTTTAAAGTATTAAGACCACATAATCCGTTTATCGAATTGACGTCCAGTAACGGAATTTTTCGTTATCCGATTAATTACAATCTTTGTAGCGAATCGATTCTACTACCTATTGTTGTATTAAATAACACTAAAAACCCATTATGTTTGTAATGTTTCGATATGTTATTGTTTGGAGAAGTGATAAATTTTTTCAAAATGTAAATGTTTATTGACTGAATGATGTCAAGGTTGATATTCAAAACGTAGATCTACATTGGAAGAGCTAAATTTATAGGTCATCCCTACGAATAATAAAAACTAGGTCATACTAAATTTTCTCTACGATATAGTAGCAATCTACTGTTCATAGTACTTCTAAAGTTATTATTAAGAGGAGTCTGCTAGAAGTATAGCTCACATTTTTATTATTATATTTAATGAAATGAAAATGAATATGGGAGCCCCCTGAATTATTTCATTTACTTAATTTTTTTTTATAAATTATTAAAGTACAAATAAAACTGATTATTTCGTGAATATTTCAAGTGCCTATGTATTGCCGACTTGCCGTTATTGATATCGAGCAAAAAATAGCAAAAAAAAAAGCATGTTTGTTTTTAGTATTTCTTGTTATAGCGGCCTGCGGCAACAGATATAAACATTACACAATCTGTGAATATTTCAGAAGTCTAGGTTTAGCGGTTCTTGAGTTACAGCCTGGAGACACACAGACAGACAGACAGACAGACAGATAGACGGACAGACGGAGGGACAGACAGACAGATATCGAAGTCTTAGTAATAGGGTCCCGTTTTTACCCTTTGGGTACGGAACCCTAAAAATCGTAAATAGTTAAATGTCGATAAAAGTCGGCCATAAACGGCGTTACACATGGGAAATTGCGATGATGAATATTTAATGCAAAAAGTCAATTTTTTGTTTATTTTTTCAGCATGAAAATATCGAATACTTATTATCTTTATAAATAACACAGACAAAGTCTCAATAAATTGATATCAGATTAAAATATTTTTAAGTCCATTAATAGAATTTAAATTTCGTGTTTAATTGCCGATTGTGATTTTATTTTTACCGGCTTTCAAAAAAGAGGAGGTTATATGTTCGGCTGTGGATATTTTTTTTGTGTATAATTTTTGCGAACTTAACAAAGTTGGAACTTGAATATTATATTTTTTTTCCGGCGTCCCTATACTTTTATTACAATGTTTAAAATTTTAATCCTAGATCCTCTAAGTCATTACACAAACTAGATTTTTTCAGGTTAGGAATAAAACATTTGTTTTTTCTTTAAGTATAATTTTCTTTTTCCTTAAATTACTGTATTTTCTTTGCTAATTATACCGGTCGACTAAATTGATTGATACCTAATTAATTATTATCTATCTACTGTTATCAACTTTTATCCGATAACACCAAAAGTATATTTGTTTGGTCCGAAGGATTGGATTTCAGTTCGATAGCTGGCTGATTGGTTATGAAGTGACACTGGGGACTACTAGTACCGCAGCCCTAGAACAATTTTTTTTATTACTATCAAGCTAATTTATTGTAAGTAGCTTTATTTTGATAAGACGAACAACATTTTTATCTGCGAAAAATCTCGAAAGTGGTAGCTAACAGAGATAGAAAGGATTTCATACTTTGACTTGATGGTCCTAAAATATGGATTGTTCTATTTGTAGGACAATGTACCTCTTAAATTGTATAACTATTAATCTATCAATATACAAAAAATCAGCTCGTTAGAGTTCCGGTATAGGGTACTGTAATCAACAAAACTTGTATGAAATCCTTTCTATCTCTGGTGGTAGCTAACTACCACTTTCGAGATTTTTCGCAGATAAAAATGTTGTTTGTCTTATCAAAATGAAGCTACTCATAAAAATTAGCTTGATTACTATAAAAAAAAATTTTCGGCTCCCGTACTATACTTTTTCAATGAATTATTATTATGATAACGCTACGCACGAACCATATTATTTAATTAGACGGAAATTCGGCACTTGGCATAAGTAATATTTTTAGAAAATAACACAATTCTTTCTATTCAATTCTTTCAATATTAAAATTAAAATTGTTTTGTGTATAATAATATCAAAGACTTTAGGAAAGTATATTTTCCAAGTCTACGATAAGATGCAGATAAATAAATTTTAATTGAACTTACTCCAGCTAGAGTCGTGAGGCGATTTGACTTCCGATTTTTTTATATAAGTATTAAAGCAATTATCGCATAAAAACCATAGTAGAATAAGAAGATAAAGTTAATAAAACAGCTGATTTTATAAGGTAATTAGTACTTATTAAGTTGATAAGTTTATCACATACGATTACTCCAGGTAAATAGTCTGCATAACTACTGTACATTATATTTTATGGTTTATGTGCCTTAATAGTACAATTATGGAGGTATAATTATCATGAAATTGTAAGGAAATTTTCTCGAATGTTAAGAATGAATCTTCGTGTAACATGTTTTACCTTATAATAACTTTTTTGTAACTTACATTCAAGGCAATGGAATGATAATGATTATTATTATTATTGAATATTTTATACCTTGCACAAGACTCTACATGTTTTATTTTTCATAAAACTGCTTACAATAATTTTATCACAACCAAAACAGACACAATCTTTGAACTGTGACACATAAAAACACGAACTGTTCATTCTAACAAATTTGAATTAGAAAAAAAAACAATAGCGCTAATTTCAATGGGAACGTTCGAAATATGAATGCTTCTACGGTGGGTTTTTTTTCGTCTGCCGGCAGAAATGTGCCACTATGCCACTTTTGTCAGCCCTTTATACGAGGCCAGTGCCCTTTGTGAAATCTACCTGGCCGCTAATAAAAAATAAAAAAAATACTCACTTGCAGCCTGATTGCACTACACCCTAATATCACAGGATTTTAACAAAAAAAAATTATTTACACACACTTAAACACTCGTATTTACATACACGGCATTACATTTTTCGCGGGTTTATCGAGGAAGAGACGTGCGGTCGATGCGACATCTGTGCGCAAACTGTCATCAAGGTGGTTGCTTCGTCTTATATCAGGTGAACAGCTCAATCGGTGATGGTATACAATGCACGTCTGGCTGCGGCATCGCAAAGGGGCGCCGGCGGCGGACCCGCAATGGACCGGTTCCCCGTGTGAAACAGGGGTTAAGTCGTTGCCAGGTTTCCCGAATGTCAACATACCACTGGGTCAAACTAAACTTAATTAGCCTTTAATTGGATGATGGTTTTTTAGAGTCAATATTTTTAATCAACAAAAATATCCAAATATTGGATATCCAAATATTGGATATCTAATATGTATATAAAATTCTCGTGTCACGGGGTGCGTGGTTGAACTCCTCTGAAACGGCTCGACCGATTTTCGTGAATCTTAGCGAGCATATCGACTAGGGTTGAGAATCGGACAGCATCTACTTTGTATATTGATCAGTGCATTTGTTGAATAAATAATAGTAAATTATTACAACTCGAGACTGACGGCGACCAATGTTTGTGTGACGGGATAGCGATGGACTAGTCACTTCAATAAAATAATATGGGCGAAAATCGAAATACTTTATACGGCAAAACAACGTTTGCCGGGACAGCTAGTTATAATATAATAATATAATATTATATAATATAATGATTTTCCAAAAAAAAAAAAAAAAAAAAGAAACCTAATTCCTACAGCCTGTATCTACATATTTTGATATTTTCAGTCGTATTCGCACTTTCGCATAAAATTACAAATAAAGAAATTATAACAATTAACATCTCTTTAAATAGCGATATTATTTTTATTTGCATAAAGTACCTACAAAATAAGCCTTTACTTTAAATGGTTTTACTTTGCCTTAATGTTGTTAATTAATATTGTTTAAATTAGTTTTCCATTAAACTTAATTGAACCAGCTAATTCGCATTTCGCTAACGGAAATTGTGAAATTTATCTTTTTTAACTGAGCGTTACCAATCAGCTCCAGTCGCAATTATTATAAAGTCTAGCTCTAATCTAGCCATGCAAAAATTGAATTGTATTATTGTAGCTTAAAAAATAATTGAAAATAAAATAAGATTAAAGGATAAATAATTATAAGTAGTATTAACTTATAAGTATATAACTAAATTAGAATTTGAAAGATTGTATAAAATTAGCACGCCACCCAAAGGCAACATAAGAGAGATTGATCACATAACTTTAACATCATATTGTACATTATTTCAGTAAATAAATAATTTCTATTCTATTTTATCTTAAAAATATAACATAATAATTTATTACTATGATACTTTATGTTGTAGTAGCAACAAAATGTCTACAATCTCTACATCACTTATAAATTATAATATAGAGCTTTAACTTATTATATGTATAATATTTGGTCTAGATTTCTAGTCATATACACCAACAAATTTACTATCATGCAATTTGTGATAAATAATAATATCCATACTAATATTATAAATGCGAAAGTATCTCTGTCTGTCTGTCTGTCTGTCTTGCTTTCACGCCAAAACTACTGAACCGATTGCAATGAAATTTTGTATACAGTTATTCTAGAGTCTGAGAAAGGACATAGGCTACATTTTGATGTGGGAAAATATCTTATTTCCATGAAAATTTCGATGAAAATGAATTCGCATTGCGCGTGGCCAGCGCTCATCCCGGGGGTCCTGGGTTCGAGTCCCGCAGGCGGAACAAAAAGTTTTCAATTTTCCTGGGTCTTGGATGTGTATTAAAATAAAATTTCAAAAATCTTAAACATATTTTATGTATAATATTATAAAAAATCCAGAAATATATCAGTGGAATGAACATTTTAGTTCTAATACGATTCAACAGATGGCGTTTTATTATTTACTTTATTGTAACATAGAACTAATCATACTTATTAGTTAGTATGTTTTTGTTTATAGTTTTTAATACGTTAGAATATGATGTTTAATAATATTATAATCCATACTATACTAATATTATAAATGCGAAAGTATCTCTGTCTGTCTGTCTGTCTTGCTTTCACGCCAAAACTACTGAACCGATTGCAATGAAATTTTGTATACAGTTATTCTAGAGTCTGAGAAAGGACATAGGCTACATTTTGATGTGGGAAAATATCTTATTTCCATGAAAATTTCGATGAAAATGAATTCGCATTGCGCGTGGCCAGCGCTCATCCCGGGGGTCCTGGGTTCGAGTCCCGCAGGCGGAACAAAAAGTTTTCAATTTTCCTGGGTCTTGGATGTGTATTAAAATAAAATTTCAAAAATCTTAAACATATTTTATGTATAATATTATAAAAAATCCAGAAATATATCGATGGAATGAACATTTTAGTTCTAATACGATTCAACAGATGGCGCTTTATTTTTTACTTTATTGTAACATAGAACTAATCATACTTATTAGTAATTAGTATGTTTTTGTTTATAGTTTTTAATATGTTAGAATATGATGTTTAATAATATTATAATAATATTATATATATACTAGCTGTTGCCCGACTTCGTCCGCGTGGACTTTGTTTATAGCGCGCGGTGTCAACAAAATTTGTGTCAAATTTAAAAACTTTTTAAAACCCTGGTAAGTGGTACCCCTCTTACGGCCGCGCTACACCGGAATGGCAGCGCTGAAAGCGCTCGCCTCGCCGCTGCCATTCCGGTGTAGCGCGGCCCTTAATTAATCAAAATACCCAAAAACAGCTGTGCAGTGTGCACATAATCTATAATAATATTATAAATGCGAAAGTATCTCTGTCTGTCTGTCAGTCTCGCTTTCACGCCAAACGCCAAAACTACCGAACCGATTGTAATGAAATTTTGTATACAGATAGTCTAAAGCCTGAGAAAGGACATAGGCTACTTTTTTACTGGAAAAAAGGGTTGTAAGGGTCGTAAATTTGTTCAAAAAATTCATAATAGATGGCGCCGTGCGTCTTCTACATCGCGCTGACGCTTGCTCAAAAGTCTTTCTATAAGAGGTGGTATCATCTTACATTTAAGTCTCGATTTTTTTCGATTGTTATATCTATTCTACGGTATTAAATAACTCAATACTTTATCTGTGCAGGCAGTGACGTAACCTTAAGACCAAATTTCACCAACGACTGTTAAAGTTAATGATCGAATTAGTATCACGTTAGCTGTTTCGTTTTTCATATGAATGAAAGAGAAGACAGGACATTTTAACAAGCTGTTAACACTAACAGACGTTGGTGAAATTGGGGCTAAACCTATCAATGATAAATAGTTTATGGGTAAAGTTGTGTAATTGGGGGGCTAAATATGCTTTGAAATTTGGCATAAAATATAAAGTTTAATATAAAAAATAAAGTACTTATTGTGTGCACACTACACAGCTGTATTGATTTAAGGGGTACCAGGGTTTTTTTATAAAAGCTTTTGACACCAATTTTGTTGACATCGCGCGCTATAAACTAAAGTCCACGCGGACAAAGTCGCGGGAAACAGCTAGTTTTTTATATATCTTATAATAACATTTTTCCGATCAGCCCTACTGTAAGACAAGTGGCAAGCGATTATCGTAAACGCCAACAAAATGTATGCGATTTGACACAAGTCATCGCTTCGCTAGCGAATACTAACGTCAAATCCCATACATTTTGTTGGCGTTTACGATAATCGCTTGACACTCGTCTCTAGGCCCAGAATGCTTAATCACATCTCATTCGCCACTTTCGACAACGAAGTTCGCCAAATCTGCGAAGTTAGATTTATAATAATAATAATAATAACTTTTATTTCGGATCACAACAAAAATCCATAGTGTTAGTAAATAATATAATTGAGACTTAATAATATAATTGAGATTTAGATTAGATATCGAAACTAGCGAATGCAATAAGATTCGTCGCAGTTTTCATATATGAAACAAATATAATTGAAGAATATTAGAATACCATTTAAGAGGATACACCAGGGGCGAGAGAAATTGAAAATAGGTATTTGAAAATCTATTGCTGTCTCACCAATCTCAAGTCTCCCACCGCAGAGCGCGATAGAGACAACACGACAAAAGTTCTAATACAAGAACAGAAAATCGTTGTCCGCTGATTCCTTCTCCAAAACTTAACCGATTTAAGTACTTTTTTCATTAAGAATTAAAGCAAGGTTTGAGCTGTGTTCCTATGTTTTATATTTTTTGTACATTTTAGCCAGTTTTGTTTTCTGGGGATTTGAACACAGAGGAAAATCTGGCCATTTTTTTGGGTTTTTGGACATTCTTATCTTTTTTAATAATGACATTAAGAAAAAAAATAAAACATAGGGACATGCTACTAGTCACCATAGATATTCAGGAAAAAAATCATAGCTCTACCGGCATTATCCAGGGAGGAAACAGGGGACAACGTTTGTATGGAAAAACAGTGGTGTGGACTTCTCTTAATATATCTCATCAAATATAAACAGCAAACGCGTTTTCTGATTCATAACAAATAAATAAGGCTGAATGATACACTTAACAGGGGTATAAAGTTATTATTGATATTAAATATCACAAGATGTTGAGACATGGATACTAAAAGATAATTCCTGATGAGCCTTGGATACTGCTTATCGTTATCATACTCTATTACTTTATAAATAATCATAATTGAAGACGTGAGTGGAAGAACCAGGTAACTAACATTTTATGACATTATTTGTAACTTTACATTACTAGCTGAGAGTCGAGCATTGTGAGGGCTCGCGTCATTTTTCTGCGTGGTAATAATCTTTAAGGCAGTTTTTTTTTTATATTTTATAAAATTAACCGAACTTTGATTAACCGGTGATAACACATCTACATATAAATAAAAAATACTATGTTAAAGTACAAATCAATGGGCGTGATAGTTTTTCCGTATTTGAATCAACCTCGTAACTTAACTACTCCTTCACTGGCTATAGTGGGTATTATATCTTGATTCTTGCTGTACATAACATCCGCATTTTTTTCAAATAATTTTCTCGGCCCTAAAGCAAAAATACGAAAATTTTTAGATTGTTAGTAAGTATATACCGACTTCATCCGCTTACGTCTTCAATTATTATTTTTGTAAGTGAAGTGTGCAATAAGTTATAAAGTTTTGCGTGTGGCAATAAATTCTCGTCATTGCTGATAATTTCGTGATATAAATCAATAATAATTATTTTAACAATGTAAATCATTATTGGTTCTCATGTATAAATTAATTATTATTATTAATTGGTTCTCACACTCCATCATCTTAATGTGTAAAATCATTACAGAACAGTTAACGACTGAAGCAATTTTCACGAAATTTTGCGCAGATGTCTCAACACACCATGCCGAAGTTCCGCGGCGGAAGTTCGGTATGATTCCGCCTGCAATGTATTTTAAATTACCGATGCCACACCATGCCGAAATTACGTCGCGTTTGTATGCGTTTGACATTGCTGACGTAATCATGTGGAATTTCCGCCGCGGAACTTCGGCATGGTGTGTTTAGACTTAGAGAGTAGACAACGGGAAAGGGCATAGGCTACTGTTAATGCAGAGAAAATGCGCGGTCCATGTGGGATTTCATGTATGTGTGTCGTATGTCTATATTTCCCTATCTTATAGAGATTTAATAGAAGAGAGAGAGAAATCTTTTTCTACCAAAAGAGGGAGAGATAGGCTTTGATACAAAAACCTAGATAATATATTTGTGAAGCGTGCCAAAGATTACAATTTACATAGAGGTAAAATCTTACTTCCTTGTAAATTGTTCTGTTGGTTTTTTAGCGTACAGCACGTACATCCACGCAGCTTGCATATTAATAAGCTGTACGGACTGACGAAGCGGTATATAACCGCAGAAAAACCCCCTATTCCAAAACGAGGAAATCAAAAAAGCTGTCAAAATGATGCTGCTTACAAAAAATCACCATATTACTCGTAAGTATACTTAGCCCATCCTTATTCTTTATGAATCATATTAGTCCATACTAATATCCATATTCCATACTTACTTTAATCTTTCGATCGTGGATTCTTGGAAATCTATTGTTATCCTATTGTGTCTCGCTCACCGGTGAGCTTATGGGGCTTGATGGGTTAATATTATAAATGCAAAAGTGTGTCTGTCTGTCTGTTACCTCTTCACGCTTAAACCGCTGAACCGATTTTGCTGAAATTTGTTATAGATATACTTTGAGTCCCGGGAAAGGACGTAGGATACTTTTTATCCCGGTAAAATGTACGGTTCCCGCGCGATAAACGATTATTAGTGCAACGGAGTTACGGACGTCAGTTAAGGAGGGCTATGTTTTTCGAGTAAGTATGTATGTATATTTCTTTTGCACTGTAGAGCCTTAACAGCTTATATCAGGCTATAGATTGAGATTTGTGATCTATCATTAGTCTTTGTCGTAAGTGTTGTGTTTCCAATGCAACAGTCAAAATGCATTTTAACCAACTTCAACAAAAGGAAGGGGGTTATTGTAAAGTCAGCGCTGCTACTTTCATAATGAACTCTATTTAGGGGACACATACATACACTAAACTCTAAAGTATTATCACTAGAGATGTGCTGACTAGTCGGTAAAGCCGACTATACGGCCACTTTCGTAGTCGGCGACTAGTCGGCCAATAGTCGGCAAAAAGCGATGACTATCCGGCTTTTTACTTTTTTTATTTTTGCTATTATTGTAACTAATTACATTAAGGAAAAACATTGATTATTTATATAATATTGTGTTAATATCACACTTAATCAGTCTTACACATTTTAAAACATAACACAATCCGACACGTTCACAGGTGGTTTGATTTACCTCCGAATCATCAGTATTACCATGATCGGCTTGGCCGACTAGTCGGCCGATTAGTCGGCTTCCTTGCAGCCGGCTAATCGGCTAGTCGGCTAGTCGGCCAAAGTCATGATCGGCTCATCTCTAAATTTATCACAGTTTAGTTTTGTTACACTCTGTATAAACTACTATCAATTATTATTGGTGCACAAACTTGGACATGTGCACAAAAACCTTCTATTATTTCTTCATTTTTTCGTGAACTTGTAACCAAAATGATAACTGATTGTTGGAAGGTAAAACTATTTTCATAACAAAAGAAAAAAGTGTTTACATTTTAAAAATTCTAATGATAAACAGTCCTTGAAATACACGGCAAATTTTCAATTTGGCTAAAGTTATAATTTTTTTTGTTTAAATGCAATTGTGGAGAGCATACGGGTCGAAGGTGAAAGATTTTGCAGGCCCAAGCATGCGGGCAGGAAATCCAAACTTTCGGATGAGACACTCAAACTTATGAGGGAACGAAGGGAAAACACGGACTCGGGTTCGTCAGATGTAAAACTTCTCTCGAGGCGAATACGGAAACTTATACGTAGAGATCTTCGCCGCTCGAATACGCTGGAAATCACGGAAGCGATTGAGCGGAATAGAGAGTCTAAAGTTTTCGTAAGGCGCCTCGGGAGGAGTCATCTGACGAAGGTGAAGAATAGCTGTGGCCAAATCGTTTCCTCGCGAGGGAGGGTTCTGTCCGAGATCGAGGATTTCTATAGCCGCTTGTATGCTTCACATGCTTCGCAACCTGATCCTCGTGATGACGACCCGCGTGCCAAACTCACCCGGCATCTTTCTGGCGAGCTTCCTGACGTCAGTATAGGCGAAATCGGATTGGCTCTGAAACAACTTAAAGGAGGAAAGGCCCCGGGGAGGGACGGAATTACGATCGAACTTCTCAGAGCGGGAGGCGAACCCGTCTTGAGAGAGCTTCGTAAAGTCTTTAATTTTGTCCTTCAACGGGGAGTTTCCCCCGAAGAGTGGCTTAAAAGCGAGGTGGTTCTCTTTTTTAAGAAGGGCGATAACACCCTTCTTAAAAATTATAGACCCATCTCGCTTTTGAGTCACATATATATGTTGTTTTCTAGGATCATTACGAATCGCCTATCCAATAAACTTGACGAATGCCAGCCACCGGAGCAGGCTGGGTTTCGCAGAGGCTTTAGCACCATAGACCATATTCACACCTTAAGGCAAGTTGTACAAAAGTCACATGAGTACAGGCAGCCATTGTGCCTTGCCTTTGTGGACTATGAGAAGGCTTTTGACTCTGTTGAGACCTGGGCTGTTCTGGAAGCCCTGCAACGATGTCAAGTCGATTGGCGTTACGTCGAAGTTTTGAAAGGTCTATATGATCCCGCGTCTATGTCCGTCCGAGTACAGGGGGCCACAACAAGGCCAATCTATTTGCATCGAGGAGTGAGACAGGGGGATATTATTCCCCGAAACTGTTCACAAATGCGTTAGAGGACGCCTAAACTGGAAAGGACGTGGCATAAACGTTAATGGCAAGTACCTCTCACACCTTCGTTTCGCTGACGATATCGTCATATTGGCAGAATCGTTGGAGGACTTGCAGGAAATGTTGAACGACCTAAATGAATCTTCCCGGCGGATCGGTCTTGGGATGAACTTGGACAAGACGAAAGTCATGTTCAACGAACATGTTATCCCGAGACCGGTTGCAGTTAACGGTGTCTTTCTCGAAGTCGTAACGGAATATGTCTATTTGGGGCACATACTGCAGGTAGGTAGACATAACTTCGAGAGAGAAACCGATAGGAGGATACAGTTGGGTTGGGCAGCATTCAGGAAGCTAAGCCACATTCTCACGTCGCATATCCCGCAGAGCTTGAAGACGAAAGTCTTCGATCAATGCGTGCTTCCCGTTATGACCTACGGGGCGGAAACCTGGCATTTTACAGCAGGGCTAGCTCGTAAGTTTTCCGTCGCTCAGCGTGCTATGTAACGCGCTATGCTCGGAGTTTCTTTGGTGGATAAGCTTCGAAATGAAACAATTCGTCAAAGAACTAAAGTCACCGACATAGTGCAGAGAATCAGTACGCTGAAGTAGAACTGGGCTGGGGTCACGTAGCTCGAAGAACAGACGATCGCTGGAGTAAACTTACTCTGGAATGGAGACCAAGGCTGGGAAATCGGGGTGTAGGTCGACCTCCAACTAGGTGGGACGACGATCTCCGCTAAGTTGCAGGCCCATGTTAGATGCGAGTAGCAGGAGATCGGTCATCTTGGCGTTCATTGAGAGAGGCCTATGTCCAGCAGTGGACGACTATAGGCTGATATGATAAAGTTCTAAACATTCAGTCCTTACGAAAGATTAGGGTGAGCATCCGAAAAAAACTAAAATGGCTGCCGTGAGTGAGAGAGAGCCAATTCGTCGATAAAAATATATGTTACTAAGACTTTTGAAATTTTCACAGATTGTGTATATCTGTTGCCGCTATAAGAACAAATACTAAAAATAAAATAAAATTAATATTTAAAGGGGCTCCCATACAAGAAACGTGATTTTTTGGCCTTTTTTGCTCGTAATCAATAATAGTAACAGTTAGGCACTTGAAATTTTCACAAAGTCCTTAATTATATTTGTACTTTAATAATTAATATTAAAATTAAAATAAAGTAAATGTTTAAGGGGGGATCCCATACAAAAACACAATTTTTTGTCTACTTTTACTAAGATAAAAAAGATATAAACAATGAAAATTTTTTAATCTCTATTAATAATATTATTAAATATTGTATAGAGAATTTAAAAATATATATAACTTAGACATTATTATTTTTTTAAATATATTTTTCTTGGGTCGAAAGTACCCAAAGTTGAGATTTTTCAAACCTTTAAAAATTCATATCTTTAAAAATATTAACTTTATCGTGAAAAGTCATAGGACCTTTTTTATTGGTATTTCAATAAAGAATATTTAAAAAAATTGTCCGGTTGAAAAATAACAATTCCTTGCAATTGTTTAAACAATGTTTGTTTAAACAATATGGCACCGGGTTGCGCCATGGCAACATGCATTTATATCATCAGGAGGGCAATTTGAAGAGGATCGTATAAAAAAATTGAGGTGGAATAGTTTTCGGTACTCATGCGCCGACTCGTCCTAGTCTTACTTGTCTACTAGGGCTGTATACAGTGTGTAACAAAAATAAGTGATAATACTTTACGGTGCGTACGTGTTCCTTGTAGAGAGTTCACTGTGAAAGTAGCAGCTCTGAAAGACGAATTTTTTTTTTCACTTTTGTATGGGCAAGGGCCCGAGCGTCACGAGTTTCCCCATACAAAAGTGAAAAAAATGTTTGGTCTTTCAGCGCTGCTACTTTCACAGTGAACTCTCTACAAGGAACACGTACACACCTTAAAGTATTATCACTTATTTTTGTTACACCCTGTAGAGAAGCTGTTTCCCAATAATTACCCTATTTTCTTTCCCGTATCTTAACACACAACAAAATCGGTTTAGCAATATTAGTGACATGACACAAAGGTAACATGATTCAGACACTTAGACACACCCTCACATTTATTAGTATGGATAACTTATCAGTTTACAAGGCTGAGTAATATGTTTAAAATAATATTGACATTGATCTTTAAAATATATTTTTGTATATTTAATCAATACTAATATTATAAATGCGAAAGTGTGTCTGTCTGCATGTTACCTCTTCACGCCCAAACCACTGAACTGATTTCGCTGAAATTTGGTATAGAGATACTTTGAGTTCCGGGAAAGGACATGGGATACTTTTTATTCCGGAAAAATGTACGGTTCCCGCGCGGCAAACGAATTTTGGCGCAACGGAGTTGCGGGCGTCATCAAGTTACTTTTATGCTACATAATATGCTATCTACAGATAAACTTTATTACAGACATTAGGTAAGATAGTTTCTGATAACAATAAAAACGTTTATATTTGATGTTGTATTTTATGTAAAACGAAATAGATATTTTTAGTAAGAAAAAAATATTTTCACCTCTACATATTCGCCGCTCGGATAAATGTGAACGGTATCACTTTCCTACTACGCCGCGCCGGCGGTCTAATCTCCCTCTGTTTTACAAATTGACGATGAGGCCACGAGTCCTGTCTGCAGCAGGCTTACTACGTATAACGTAACGGCACATTCGCATTTCGGATCCGACCGAAGTTAAGAAAACCTTACTCCGAAGTTACATCAGTAACTCTACCATGAGTTTAAAGCTATAGTATTTATCGATACTCGATACCGACTACGTAAATACATAATATTATTATTTAGTATGGCGATTTTAGTCCCGCAAGTGACCGCTAGAGGCGCTGTAAAATTTGCCATACTAAAAATTTACGGTAGTCGGTAGCGAGTATTGAAAAATACTACAGCTCATGGTAGAGCTACTGTTATGATCTATCCGTCTATCGTCTAATGTACTTAACACGTTCGCTGCGAAGCAAGGCATTATAAGCCTGGTTGATTGCTTTCAGTCTGTGCGCGCTCTAAAATCGTGTCTTGTAACTCGAGAAGTACTACGTACGTACGAAAAAGATAGTTTTATATCTAACACCCATTTTTAAAGCTTATGATGATTAACGATAAAAAAATGCACCAGGTTTTTAAGCATAGTTCGCACTGAATTTAAATTGAATAAGCTCAGTGCCCTAAGACCCTTTAAAAGGTCTTTTGCCTTTCGCCTATGTCGCGACATTAAATGGTTGAGGTGTCAGTTACTGTATCTTGACTCGTGGCGATAAGGGACCACACAGCGCATAGCAACTGTGTCTAATGTCTATGCAATTACACACGTGCATACTACAGGGTACTTAGACAAACTGTGTTCGATAGTTTAGAAGTTGGCAATTAAAAATGTATGGCATTATTAGTGACAAAGCGCCTGTAATGATGTCTATAAGCTCTACATCACTTTTGATATCTAACTTCGCAGTTGAAAATATTGAGTGCCATTTGAGTAATTTTTTTTTAAACGGGCTTTGGCCCACCACACATTCCCACCACTGTATCTCCTGTGTCGCCAGGATCGACAGCGGTATCTAACCACGAAAACCCTTTGAAATATGATCTCAGGGAGCCCGAGGATGTCCCTCGGGCTCCCTGAGCTAAAGCTGTCTTGGGACCCGCAACGAAATTAATCAGAAGAAGATAGGAGGAGTAGGAAGTATACAGTTTTCCCTCCCCATAAAAAGCGGGAGACAGCACAAAGTTGCAATGACCGAAAGTCAAAGAACTAAAGGGAAAGCACCACGGGAATAATTAATGTTGATTATGACTACTAAGCTAGATCTAAGTTAATGTTGGAATTTGTTGTGTTATACTGTTTCCAGTAATAATTATGACAAAAACGCTTAAAGGCACGGAAGTTCCTTGCGCTGTCTACGAGATCATCGTAATACGAGTATGGGACTCCAGATTTACAAAGTATGTTATTAAGCATTATAGATCTTTCGTTATGCCAGAGGTTACACTCCCAGAGAACATGCCATTTGAGTCAATGCCCACGACATGAAACAATTCATACTTATTTTGAAAGATGACCTGTCTAGTGTCTACCTTTTGTCTGTCTGTACCTTTTAACACTCCCGATTTTGATGGTTCATGAGTCATGGTAGATGGACATATTATTTAAGTCTAGTTGAGTCACAGAGGAAAGTTTTCATCGTTATAAAATTATTATTGAGTATTTGTAGCTATAACTAGCTATATTATGACATCTTGTGACTAGCTTCGACTAGTCACTAGTGGCTTAAACTATGATTCTAGTTTTCTAGTTTTCTAGTTATATTTTGCGATATGGGAATATCCCAATTCGCAAAATATAACAACACTAATACTTACTTTTTTTTAAATATCTATGGACGCTTCACACCACGTCAGTCTGGCCCCGTGCTAAGTACCTAAAGGACTTGTGTTACGGGTACCAGACAACAGAAATATATTTAATACTTTTATACTTTACATTTTTTTAAGATTTTTATTATATCATACACATATTTAATACACATCCAGACCTGGGAACATTAAAAATTTTTGGTTCCGGCGGCGGGATTGGCCAATTATTTCAGAAGGTGCCTCTTTACAATGGTCGATGCTGGCCCACTACTAACCATCGCCATTGTGTAGACGGGGTCGGGGGTAATGGTGTATGGTGGCGGACGATTTTCAGACGTGGCCCGCAATATCGCGGGGCCTGCAGTGGGCCATCGTGGGCCATGGCTGGCTAATTTAGGTTTTCACGCGTGCGTTTTATCTGCTTTCCGATCACTAAAATTATCCAAATTTGACAAACAAACATTAAAAACACAGATTCTATTTATTATCACGATAGCCTCGAACTTATCGATATCGTATATCGATCAAATAATTACTTTTATCTCCAAATAGACAATATTATCGACAACTTGAAGTTTGCCAATTTTGAAAAATATATGCATGAAGCTACTTGAATTCATAGATTTAAAATGTATGAAGTTACGGAAAAATATAATACGCTTCAATTATATTGAACAGTTTATTAGACAATTAGATTGAAGGCTCGCTTTGTTGAATATCAACCCTAGACAGTCAATAATATACGCACCAGTTATAACACGTATATTGACAATAAAATTGCTCGTCTAGGGGCCGGCTAAAGAAGACGCGTTTTTATTCGCCATCTACTATGCCGAATTTCATCAAAAAACAGCAGACACATAGTAGTAGTTTCGGGTATATTCCATCCTGCCATACTAATAAATGCGAAAGTGTGTCTGTCTGTCTGTTGCCTCTTCACGCCCAATCCGCTGAACCGATTTTGCTGAAATTTGGCATGGAGATACTTTGAGCCCCGGGAAAGGACAAAGGAAACTTTTTGTCCCGTGAAAATGTACGGTTCCCGCGCGATAAACGAGTTTTGGCGCAACGGAGTTGCTGGCGTCATCTAGTCAGTTATATAATGTTAAAATGCATCGTTTATCTTATAATTTAGTTAAACAATAACTAAGGTAAGCTCTCTTTATTTTAGCTTATCATTATTGTTGTTAGTTTAACCTACAGCTAAGGCTCTCCAGTCTGCGCATACGGGCTACTTGTGGCCGCGACTAGTAGCCAACTACTGTTTTTGGCGTACGATTTTATAGAGGGCTTTGATAATAATAAGATTATCTATGGGACTCTCATACGTTATCCAAACTTTACTTAGGGCCTGTTTCACCGCTTCCTGATAAGGCTATCCACCAATTAACTTAACAGATCAAGTATGGAAAATCTGTCAAAAAAGTTGTGAATAACTTTTCAGGCACTTTATCAGAAAGTGGTGAAACAGGACCCTAATATTATAAATGCGAAAGTGTGCTTGTTTGTAACCTCTTTACGCCTAAACCACTGAACCGAGTTAGATGAAATTTGGTATGGAGATACTTTGAGTCCCTGGAAAGGACATAGGATATTTTTATCCCGGAAAATGACCGTTTCCTGTGCGGTAGACGAATTTTGGCGCAACGGAGTTGAGGGTGTCATCTAGTATTTCTATAACGCAAAGATTATAAAATTATGTCAAACAGTTCATATTTTGTTTGTTAAAAAGTTTTTATTGAATTAGACTTAATATATATTATTTATTTATTTAAAACTTTTTGCACGTTGTAGTACAAAGGCGGGCTTAATGCCTTGTGGCATTTTCTTCCAGCCAAACCTTAGGATGTTGCAGAAATAGTGAGGTAGATGCAAATATTTAGAGGACAGAGGGATTAAAATATCTTATAATTAACATTATGATCTATGTACAACATAGTAATATATACTTAATTCAAAATAAAATAAACAATACATATTTAAAATACTATAATATTAGTGTCTGAATACACTATGCCCAATTTCCGTGGCGGAGGTTCGGCTTGATTCCGCCAGCAATGTATTTTAAATTACCGATGACACACCATGCCGAAATTCCGTCGCGTTATATTGTATGTAGCGTTTGACATTGCTGACAAACGCGGATCATGCGGAATTTCCGCCGCGGAACAAATGGTGTGTTTAGACACAAAGAGTTTTTCAGTTTTCGTCTACGTAGTAGCGTTTCACACAAATATTATTGCGTAGTTGCGTATTTAATTTTAGTAATAATCTTTTTTTATCGATAAGAAATAATGCCTACTGGGGCCACAAGTAAATAAAAAGTACAAACTAAGGTACATTTTTCTTACTAACGGCCGTTCCCAATATTTGATCTATCTCTGGTTTTGCCCTACTAGAGATAGGAATAGCTCACAATTGACATAAAATATATGACTCTAATGTCTAATGTGAGCTATTCCTATCTCTAGTAAGGCAAAACCAGAAATAGATCAAATATTGGGAACGGCCGTTATAGTTAGAACCAATTACTGGAAAGAATTACTGTCACCACTCACCAGCAGTATTTCCGGGCCATTATGACCTTCAAGAAGGGAGATTATTCCCTCTTAAAGGCCCGGTATGAGTACGCAATAACGATATAGTTGCTTTTCATCAGGTGAGCCGTTTGGCCCCTAATTTAAAAAAAAAAAACACTCGCGGTCGCAGGCTACCGCTGTAAAAAGTGTTTCGTCTGCGCAGACCCGCACTGCGTATCTTTAGCGGTCTCATTTAAGCCGTGTTTTGTTATGATAAGTCGACAGCAATAAAGAAATATGCAATTTGATCATTTATTTACTTCTCAATTTCGGGTAAGCCCGGCGCGGCGGTAGTACCTACTTGATAATATATACAGTATAAAGTTACTATGAAATCATACTAATATTACTGCGAATATGTGTCTGACTGTCTGTCATACTGTCCTTTCTCTGCTTATAATACCGTTGAATCGACTTTGATGAAGTTTAGAATAGGATAGTTTAAGAGCCTGCTGCCAAAAATTACAAAGCACGCTAGCCCCGCCTACACACTCCGCTATCCTCCAATCGTGATAATATAATGATTCCATGAATCGTGCCCGCGAGATTTGTACTTTGCGCTGCAGCTATTAGTGAACAATATCGCGTAACAACTGTTCCCGCATTTTAGCACGAAAGTAAAGGTCGTAAGTCCCAAAACTGTTTTTGATGATGATTACTTAAAAATTAAATACATCAAGTACTAATATTTTATTTAGCCATCTATACTAATATTATAAATGCGAAAGTATCTCTGTCTGTCTGTCTGTCTGTCTCGCTTTCACGCCAAAACTACCGAACCGATTGTAATGAAATTTTGTATACAGATAGTCTAAAGCCTGAGAAAGGACATAGGCTTTTTTTTACTGGAAAAAAGGGTTGTAAGGGGGTGAAAATACGAAAATTTGTTCAAATTAAGTTAGTTCCAAAAATTCATACTAGATGGCGCCGTGCGTCTCTTACATCGCGCTGACGCTTGCCCAACATCTTTCTATAAGAGGTGGTATCATCATACATTCGAGTTTCGATTTTTTTCGATTGTTATTTCTTTTTTACGTTATTATTTAATAAGTCAGTACTTTATATTATATTAAACAGTGACGTAACCTTAAACCTATCAATAATAAATAGTTTATGGGTAAAGTTGTGTAATTGGGGGGCTAAATAAGCTTTAAAATTTGGCATAAAATATAAAGTTTAATTAAAAAAAATGAAATATTATGTGCACACTGCACAGCTGTTTTGATTTAAGGGGTACCAGGGTTTTTTTATAAAAGCTTTTAACACCAATTTTGTTGACATCGCGCGCTATAAACTGAAGTCCACGCGGACGAAGTCGCGGGCAACAGCTAGTTACTTTATAAAGTGTGTGATTGTAGTAGTGCAAGTTATTTAAAAAGCGTGTAGGTTGTAATTACATACATATAAACTGGGTAGTAAAACATAATATTCTAATCATTGATTCTAATAATAAACTTTATTATCTTTTACGTTTTGTTTTTGAAAAATGTTATCATATTCTATATTTGGATTTATCGCAGACATTGTATATCTTCGGAACTTCTTTCGTTACCGCCCTTTGTTGGTAGAACTAAAAGGTGGGGCACACAGGTTTTCGTAATGTCCTTTGTCCTTTCCCGGGACTCAAAGTATCTCCGTATCAAACATCAAATTCGGTGCAGTGGTTTGGGCGTAGAGGTCAGACCAGCAACTATAGTTGCTGATCGTTCTTACCTCTTTTTTGTTTAAAAAACAGAAAAACTTTCAGCTGTCGGTGACTCTTGGGTCATAGTACTGCAGCTGACTACATAATATTATGTGTTTTGAAGGAAAATTGAAAATTTCTCTGACCTATCGTTGTTCATGACTGATTAGAGAAAAGGAATTAATATAAGGTAAAAGGAACTAAGATTTTACAATAGGCTATGATAGTTGCTAGGTCTATGCAAATTTGTCAATAACTAAATAATTGCTAGCAATCAATTAAAAGGTTTATAAAGCAATCTTCCGTTTTCCGACTATATCAATATTCGAATCTGCAATTATATTTCTCTAATTTTATTGATAGCAATTATAATGGAAATTTTCGTCCGTGAATGTTTTCCTTTGTTCGAAGATAGCGAAAGTAGTTAATAATAATTACAGAATAAACTTTCCTTTTAATTGTTCAATGAGAAAAGATATTAGTGAATGCTATCAGAATTATTATGGTATCATTTTGGGCAACAATATTTTGAAGCTGTCTTTCTGACCTTAGAAATTCTTTGATAACAGAATTTTCACTGAAAAATAATAGAATCCCTCTTTTTTCGTTTTAAATTTAAAAGATCTTTATATACTAATATTATAAATGCGAAAGTGTGTCTGTCTGTTTGGAGTTAATAGACCTGAATTTTTCTTGTTAATTTTTATCACAGAGTGATTGTCAATACTATAAATTGATGTCATGGTTTAGCGATAAACAATTATAGGTTATATTTACTAATCACTTACGATAAAACATGTTATGAGTGGATTGTGACAATTGGAAATTCTTAGAAACGTATACGTGGGAGAGCCATGCTTCGGCACGAATGGGCCGGCTCGACCGGATAAATACCACGTTCTCACAGAAAACCGGCGTGAAACAGCGCTTGCGCTGTGTTTCGCCGAGTGAGTGAGTTTACCGGAGGCCCAATCCCCTAACCCCTACCCTATTCCCTTCCCTACCCTCAACTATTCCCTTCCCTTCCCTTCCCTACCCTCCCCTATTACCTTATTCCCTCTTAAAAAGCCGGCAACGCACTTGCAGCTCTTCTGATGCTGCGAGTGTCCATGGGCGACGGAAGTTGCTTTCCATCAGGTGACCCGTTTGCTCGTTTGCCCCCTTATTTCATAAAAAAAAAGAAACACTTAATTTTAAAGTTTTACCCTTAGGGGTTTAAAAACTTTAAAATTAAGTGTTGTAAGAAATAACCCAATAATAATCGGCCAAGTGCGAGTCGGACTCGCGCACGTAGGGTTCCGTACCATTATAGAGCAAAATTAGGCCAAAAATTGTGTTTTTTGTATGGAAGCTAAATTTTTTATTTTATTTTAATATTTTTATTAAATAATAAAGCACGCACATAATTAAGGACTTTGAGAAAAATTCAAGTACCTACCTGTTGCCATTATTGATATAGAGCAAAAAAGGCCAGGCCAAGGCAGTTGTATGAGAGCACCCCTTAAATATTAATTTTATTCTGTTTTTAGTATTTGTTGTTATAGCGGCAACAGATATACACAATCTGTGAAAATTTCAGAATTCTAGCTATAGCGGTTCTTGAGTTACAGCCTGGGGACAGACGGACAGACATCGAAGTCTCAGTAATAGGGTCCCGTTTTTACCCTTTGGGTACGGAACCCTAAAAACTACATCTAGTTTGTCCCGTCCCGCAAATCCGTTGCGACTTGCGCCAAAATTTGTTTACGGCGCGAGAATCGTACATTTTTAACCCCCGACAAAAAAGAGGGGTGTTATAAGTTTGACGTGTCTGTCTGTCTGTCTGTCTGTCTGTGTATCTGTCCGTGGCATCGTAGCATCCAAACGGATGGACCGATTTTGATCTAGTTTTTTTTGTTTGAAAGCTGACATGATCGAGAGTGTTCTTAGCTATAATTCATCATCGTCAGCCTGCTCAGTGCTGGACAATCAGGGTTTATCTGGTTCATGAAAGGCCGTTAGCAACTTGTATTCGTTTAATGCGTTTTATATTTCATTCTAGTTCTGACATTTGTGAATATGCAATATACGTATACACATATTAATGGAAAGTTGACCAGGTGATGCAGCATCACCTGGTAATCAATAGGATATCCAACTCCTCGCCAACTTAGAGCAGAGGTTTTGTGTTTGGGCTCATTTTAATTGCGACAACCAGTAAGAAGTACAATAAATATTTACATGCTGCTGCTGCAGCATCGCCTGGATTCTATAGGAGCCGAGCTCCGTATGAACCCAAAGTGGAGGAGGTGGAAAAGGACATTGATGGATGGTAATTACGTTACGATAGGAATTATTCTGCAGTATAACCAACACAAGTTTAAAAAGTATGAAATAAAATTAAATTAAGAAATTTAAAAAAACCCCCGCCAAACAGCTTTAAAAAGTAATGAAATAATATTTACTGCCTTTAAGTTCAAATAATTCCTAACTTGTGTAAAGTAATAATATTTTAGTCCATAAGTGTTGTCAAGGTGTGTCGGGGGACCGCTTATGTAGATGTTTGATTTAAGATTTAACATAACATTATAGTTTAAGGATCAGTTCACAGCGAACCGAATGGAGATAATCAGCGACTTGGCGGTTGTAGGTTGGTGTTTACTTGGCGGTCCCCCGACACACCGTGACAACAATTATGGACTAAAATATTATTACTTTACACAAGTTAGGAATTATTTGAACTTAAAGGCAGTAAATATTATTTCATTAAAGTTGTTTGGCGGGGGCTTTTTTAAATTTCTTAATTTTTCAGGTTAAAGTATCCTATGTCCTTTGCCGGGACTCAAAGTATCTCCATACCCAGAAAAATCGGTTCAGTAGCTTGGGCGTGGAACAGTCAGACAAACACAATTTTGCATTTATAATATTAGTATGGATAAGTCTTTACTCTGAGGCCTGAGTCACAAAAGATAGTCAAATTTCACGTGGTCCTACTAATATTATAAACGCGAAAGTCCTTTTGTTTGCTACCTTTTCACGTCCAACCGCTGAACCGATTTTGCTGAAATTTGGCATGGAGGTACTTTGAGTCCCGGAAGAGGATATAGGATACTCTTTATCCCGCAAAGATGTGGGGTTCTTGTGCGATAAACGAATTTTGGCGCAACGGAGTTGCGGGCGTCATCTAGTAACTAATAACTAAAAAGTAAAAAGTAGGTATGTATAAATCACTAGCGACCCGCCCCGGCGTCGCACGGGTATGATTAAAATCGATAGCCTATGATCCTTCACGTAGTCTACTTCTTATCTGTGCCAAATAACATAAAAATTGCTCCAGTAGTTCGCGAGATAAGCCCTTTCAAATAATTTCTCCCGTTTTTTCTACATTCTGCTATTAGTCTTAGCGTGATAAAATATAGCCTAAAGAATGAATGAATTTTTCAAATTGGACCAGTAGTTCCTGAGATTAGCGCGTTCAAGTTAGCCATTTCAAATATTTTCCCCCGTTTTTTCCACATTTTCCTGTATTTCTTCGCTCTTATTAGTCTTAGCGTGATAAAATATAGCCTATAGCCTTCCTCGATAAATGGGCTATCTAACACTGAAAGAATCATCAAAATCCGTTACGTAGTTTTAAAGATTAAAACACAAAGGGACATGAGGGAAAAAAGCGACTTTGTTTTATAATATGTATAGATATTAGATATAGATAGATTAAACAATTAACAATCCCTCATAAAGTTAGGTAAGGTTAGGATAAAGAAGTATGATTCACCAGAATAATGTTATCATGTACACACTTAATAATTTGTAATAATATACCTAGGAAGGTATAAAAAGCCGGGGAAAAACATACAACACTTTTCTTTATCAGGAAAACATCTTTCTCATGGTTATCACGCAAGTCAACAAAAAATCTTACAGAATTACATTATGATCCTATATTTACATAATCTGCTTTAATTGATTTCCCAGGGTAAAAATATGAATTATTCATTGATGATTATTAATAGACTGATGATTAATAGATACCACTATAGGAAAGTCTTTACTCTTTACCCCTTTTTTGCTTTAATCCAATAAAATATGAACCAAAAAAATATTTTTCACTCAATTTTAACTTCGGTGAATTCGATATGTTTATCGCACAGGAACCGTATATTTTTTTAAATATATCTTTTGAGTCCCGGGAAAGGACAAAATGTATCTTTCCCGGGACTCAAAAGTTCCATATCAAATTTCAGAGAAATCGGTTCAGCGGTTTGGGCGTGAAGATGTAACAGACAGACAGACACACTTTAGCATTTATAATATATGTTTAAAAATGAAATGATTAGGGGCTTATTTTCAAGTAAGTATAAATAAGAATTCTAAAATCGTCAACTTTACTTTAGTCGCCATCTTAAAAGATTATCGGGCATTGATTAATGAAATATAGTCAGGGGAATACCCGCTAGAACGACTTGCACTTCATAAAGCATACTGCAATTCTACATGTAGTAAATAAGAATATAAGCTATAACAATAATATGTTTCAATAAAATACGTTTTATGTCGTATTGTTTGTACCAACTACATTCTTACTAAGTAATAAGTATGCACCTTTCCTTTGATGATTGAGTTCCTAGTAAGAGTTCGTGATTCAAATGGATTGTGACGATACATAAAATTATCATGTTAATGCCAACCAAAATCCTTCAAAACTTTTAAGAGGAGTCCACATCGCCGTTTTTCCATACAAACGCTGTCCCCTGTTTCCTCCCTGGATAATGCCGGTAGAGTTATGATTTTTTCCCTGAATATCTATGGCCACTATTAGCATGTCCCTATGTTTTCTTTTTTTTCATAATTTTATTATTAAAAAAGATAAGAACGTCCAAAAACCCAAAAAAATGGCAAGAGCCTCTGTGTTCAAACACCCAGAAAACAAAACTAGCTAAAATATACAAAAAAAATAAAACATCGGAACACAGCTCAAGCCTTGCTTTAACTCTTAATGAAAAAAATACTTAAATCGGTTAAGTTTTGGAGAAGGAATCAGCGGACAACGAATCGAAGATTTTCTTATCTTTTATTAGAACTTTTTTCGTGTTGTCTCTATCGCGCTCTGCGGTGGGAGACTTGAGATTGGTGAGACAGCAATACATTTTCGAATACCTATTTTCAATTTCTCTCGCCCCTGGTGTATCCTCTTAAGGCCGGCAACGCAGCTGCAGCTCTTCTAATGTTGCGAGTGTCAATGGCCAACGGTAGTTGCTTTCCATCAGGTGACCCGCTTGCTCGTTTGCCCCTTATTTTATATTTCAAAAAACAGCTGGACTGACTTTGATTAAATTTTGTATGCTTATAAGTTGATCTATTTATATACACCCGAATAACGGTAATGGCAAAACAACATTTGCCGAGTCAGCTGATTTATTATGGAAAGATAAGTCACCATATTATGGTTAATCTCGGGCTTTACCGGTCACCTTGACACCTGATGTGAATTCGTAATGCAGGTACAGTCCCGGCGCTCGGCAAGGAAGGTTTAACTTTGTACAGTCATCGATAAAGATGGTAGCGAGAGGTTTAAAAGTTTAAACAAAGAAAACTCAAGGTTACTTTTAGCCGAAGTTAAATGTTTTTCCTACAGGAACCGCACATGTTCTCGCGAAAAAACATATTTTATGATAATTGGACGCTGTTAAGCATTAGGGTCAATTCAGACCGCAACGCGACGAGGCAAGGCGAGGCGCAGCGCGGCATAAATTTGTATAGATTTGACAGATTTCAATTGCGCGAGACGTCTTGCGAATCTGTCAAATCCATATAAATTAATCCTTAGGGATAATTCAGACGGCAACGCGACGCGTAGATGCATTTCTAAAGTATGGATTTGACAGATTTGCAAGACGTTCGCAATTGAAATCTGTCAGTTCAGTACAAATTTCGAAATGTATCTACGAGTCGCGTTGCAGTCTGAATTGGCCCTTAATGTAAAATACCCACAAACATTACATATTAATAGCTGTTAAGGATGCAGAATATGTTCTTGAGATGATTTAGAACAAGACTGCATTCGAAATTTACCAAAAAAAATTGTGGGTTAGTAGTTTATACGTGGGAGAGCCATGCTTCGGCACGAATGGGCCGGCTCGACCGGAGAAATACCACGTTCTCACAGAAAACCGGCGTGAAACAGCGCTTGCGCTGTGTTTCGCCGAGTGAGTGAGTTTACCGGAGCCCAATTCCCTTCCCTATCCTACCCTATTCCCTTCCCTTCCCTTCCCATCCCTACCCTCCCCTATTACCCTATTCCCTCTTAAAAGGCCGGCAACGCACCTGCAGCTCTTCTGATGCTGCGAGTGTCCATGGGCGACGGAAGTTGCTTTCCATCAGGTGACCCGTTTGCTCGTTTGCCCCCTTCTATCATAAAAAAAAATAAAAAAAATAGTATGCAAACCGACCAATTTGCGAAACCCCGCCCGTAAACCTCTATCTGTGCAGTAGTGACAGCAGAATATGGAGAAGTGTTATTCAACCTTTTTTATGATGTGACCTCCTGGCATGACTCCTTTGCTTTTTATAGTAAAAATAAAAATTTCTCTTCCTCCTCCTCTTCCTCATAATCACTTCCTCAATAACCCTATATCAGACCAGTAAGCAATACACTTAGTGATAACGACTATCTTCTAATCGGTCACGTAGTCCCAAGACAATGCCCCTTCAAAAACCAATTCATATGTTATTGGAAAATAATAGACAATAAGCTACGAATAATAAAAACTAACACCTAATTTCTTATTACTTTTTAGTACCTATAACGGACATTATTAAACGGAATTGTGTTTATAAGAATAATGATAAAAAAATAATTACTCGTAGAATTTTTAGTGGTTAAAAATTGTTTTGCGTTGGGCATCTAAGCCCGGACCCAATTTTCAAAATCTGGGTTTTCGGGTACATGATAAATAAAAACCGGATACCCAAGAGCTTAGCTCTATAGGGGAGCTAAGGCTCTATCAAGGAGCTAAGGCTCTATCGGGGAGCTAAGGCTCTATCGGGGAGCTAAGGCTCTATGGGGGAGCTAAAGCTCTATCAGAAAGCTAAGGCTCTATCGGGGAGCTAAGGCTCTATCGGGGAGCTAAGGCTCTATGGGGGAGCTAAAGCTCTATCAGGAAGCTAAGGCTCTATCGGGAGCTAAGGCTCTATCGGGGAGCTAAGGCTCTATGGGGGAGCTAAAGCTCTATGAGGAAGCTAAGGCTCTATCGGGGAGCTAAGGCTCTATCGGGGAGCTAAGGCTCTATCGGGGAGCTAAGGCTCTATCGGGGAGATAAGGCTCTATGGGGGAGGTAAAGCTCTATCAGGAAGCTAAGGCTCTATCGGGAGCTAAGGCTCTATCGGGGAGCTAAGGCTCTATGGGGGAGCTAAAGCTCTATGAGGAAGCTAAGGCTCTATCGGGGAGCTAAGGCTCTATCGGGGAGCTAAGGCTCTATCGGGGAGATAAGGCTCTATGGGGGAGGTAAAGCTCTATCAGGAAGCTAAGGCTCTATCGAAGAGCTATAAGGCTCTATAGGGGAGCTAAGTTTGTATAGGAAAGCTAAGACTCTTTCGGGGAGTTAAAGCTCTATCGGGAAGCTATGGCTCTATCTTGGACCTAAAGCTCTATCCCGGAGCTGAGGCTCTATAATATAAGGCTCAATTGGGCCGTGGCTCTAAGAAAGACTCTTCATAATAATGGAAGTGAAGAAGTAAGGACAGTGTGGGATTAATATTTTTTGTATGTGTAGGCCACTTTATTTTTCACCAACCCATGTATGAAATCTGCCGCAGCTCCTAGGCCGCGGCCTATACGGCCCATTTATAAATTCAGGGCTGGTTAATCTTCTTTTTATAGGGGCTAAAATCAGAACTTGCTTCTTATATTAAAAAAACGAAAAGCTCGAAAAACTTGAGTTTACCCGGGTTTTCGGGTAGCGGGTAAACCCGGGTTCGATCCCCTACTTTTGATGTGACAAACAATTTTTGACAATAACATAAATTAGCGAGTCAACAAAGATCGGTCAATGACCGAATTTCTAATTGTCTTATCCTATATAATATATCTAAATCTATGGACGTTTCACATCAGGACTTGTGTTACGGGTACCGTAACGGAAAAATAATTGTTTTCTTTCTTATAAGATATTGAGATTTTAATTATAAGATAGTCGATATATTTAATTGGATGACCTAAGAATATTGAAAACTTTTGTTGCATCGGCGGGATTAGAACCCGTGACCCGGCCCCGGCTTGATCGATCTACTGTTCAACCACTGACCACAGAGGTCGTCTAATCCTATACTGTATTTATTTAAACCGGCCACCGATCTTCTTACAAAAATTTAAACACATCAATCCTTTTGTTTTTGTTTGAGTCCCGGAAAAGGACATAGGATATTTTGATCCCGAAAACATATTGTAGAGTTCCCGAACGATATACAAATTACGACACCACGAGAATATAACTAGAGCTCGACAAGGCTTTTTTTTAATGAAATAAGAGGGCAAACGACCAAACGGATCACCTGATGGAAAGCAACTTCCGTCGCCCTTGGACACTCGCAGCATCAGAAGAGCTGCAGGTGCGTTGCCGGCCTTTTAAGAGGGAATAGGGTAATAGGGGAGGGTAGGGATGGGAAGGGAAGGGAATAGGGGAGGGTAGAGAAGGGAATAGGGTAGGGGATTGGGCCTCCGGTAAACTCTAATGATGACTCATTTGAGTTTATCGGAGTTTATGTTTACTTTTTTCGCCACGTTCATATAAATATGAACGTGGTGGTAAACCGGCCATTAATCTGGTATTTTTTTTAAATCGACCATGTGCAAGTCGGACTCGCGCACGAAGGGTTCCGTACCAATAAATAGCAAAAATAGGCAAAAAAATGCGTGTTTTATATGCCCCCCCCTTAAATAATATTAAATATACTTTCCACTTTAATAAGCATTTCTGCTTATTAAAATCGGAACACAAATACGGTTTTCCTCAGCTTTAAATCAAGCTACTCGACACTCACGTTCTAATATTTCTAAAAATAGACATCACACGGCAATTCCAAGTAGAAAATGTGTGCATTGCTTTTCCTTTATTGTTTGCATAGAGTTATATTTTTGGGGTTCCCTAATGGGATTCATATTTAAATATGGGGTAAGTTAGCAATGTATCTTTTTAGGGTTCCGTACCCCAAGGGTAAAAACGGGATCCTATTACTAAGACTTCGATGTCTGTCCGTCTGTCTGTTTCCAGGCTGTATCTCAAGAACCGCGACAGCTAGACTTCCAAAATTTTCACAGATGGTGTATTTCAGTTGCCGCTACTCGTATAACATCAAATACTAAAAACATAATAAAATTATTAAAGTCGAATATTAAAGTCGGGAGCTTTAAGTATAAAAACTTTGAAGATAAATATAATATAACTCATATGAGAAAGTAGAGATTCGTTTGTTTGGCTGTATATTGATTTGCGCAATGTACAAAAATTGTAGAGTCATTAACGAATGGCTTTTTTTTAATGAAATAAGGGGGCAAACGAGCAAACGGGTCACCTGATGGAAAGCAACTTCCGTCGCCCATGGACACTCGCAGCATCAGAAGAGCTGCAAGTGCGTTGCCGGCCTTTTAAGGGGTAATAGGGGAGGGAAGGGAAGGGAATAGGGGAGGGTAGGGAAGGGAATAGGGTAGGGGATTGGGCCTCCGGTAAACTCACTCACTCGGCGAAACACAGCGCAAGCACTGTTTCACGCCGGTTTTCTGTGAGAACGTGGTGTTTCTCCGGTCGAGCCGGCCCATTCGTGTCGAAGCATGGCTCTCCCACGTATAAACGTAATAGAGGTGTTATGTTGTAGATTTTATTTACTTTTTATTTATATAAGGCAGGTTAGATGTCGCCTGCAACTCCGTTGCACCAAAACTCGTTTATCGCGCGGGAACCGTACATTTTTCCGGGACAAAATGTATCCTAGGTCCTTTCCCGGTACTCAAATTATCTCCACACCAAATTTCATTAAATCAATTAAGCTGTTTTGGCGTGAAGAGATAACAGACAGGCGGACAGACAGACAAACTATCGCTTATATTTTATAATGTTAGCATGGATTGCTGGAAATTACAGAAGAATTTTCTTTTTTATTCCGATTACCTCTAAATTCTTTTTAGAAAATATAATATTATTGCACTTAGCTATCCTGGCCCGTTGTGTTGTTTTGTCGCACTCAAACATTTCCCGATTAAACCTTTCCTCAATTAAAACGATCGTTTTAGGATCAAATAAGGCAAATCGGTCCAGCGGTTCTCTAGTTTACATTAAAATTGCAATAAGTGTTTTCTAATTAAGTAAATTATTAAAACTTCTAGGTTATCATAATATTGTCATCAAAACTTTTCTGAAAAGCGACACATAAAAATAACAGTATCTCGATTTATGCTAAAATCTTTAGATAGGGTAAGATTTCAACAAGATATGACGTATATTAATCACTAAAGTCACTTCTGCCAATAAAATAAGCATTGTACATCTTGTACTAAAACCTTTGGTTTCTTGTATATTTGTATAGATCCGATCTCTTTTCGCTCTAATTAGAATAAGCCAGCAATTTTGCTGGTTTGTTCTAATTACAAAGCTGTATGACCTAAAATTCTATTCCATATCAATGTTTTCCATAGATTGTAAATATCTATTATATGTTATTGTAGGTTATTTACTTCTTAAGGTACAGGATAATCATTTTATCACGCAGTTTTTGGAATTTTCAAGAATTATATTACTCATGAATGCTACGTTTACGGAAGCTACTTTTCTAGTTGAAAAAAAACCTTATCATACAAAAGTAGAGGCTCCGCAACCCGCGTCATAAAACAGCTGAATTTTCCAAGTAAGAAATTGGCTTCTATAGAAAATATTGCATAAACTCAAGAGAATATTCTGGAAAATTAAAATGCAATAAATGATCACTGGTATTATGTTAAAATCCACTTTTTGCTCTTACTTGGTCATAGTGCCACTTAACCTAGGTCAGGCACATAAAACATGATTGCACAATTTTACGAAAACTTAAAGTCATTTGAAACAATCAGTAGATATACACATTTCATTTATAAATATACATTTAATTATTGTTTTTATGTAAAGATAATATCAATAAGTATAACACATAGTCAAACATCCTATACACATAGATGAAAATTTTGCATAAGCCAATACTAATCGTGCACTAGATACGTCACAGTCATAACATAACATGATGCATAATTACAAATTAAAAACCCTCACTCAAAAAATCTAAGAATTTAGTACGTAAGAATTCAATTTATTGGGAAAAAACCTGGAACCGACCAGTTCAGATTCATGCTGGATTTTGCAACCGGATAAAATCAATTTAAAGCTCATGCTCTAGGATGCGAGGAGCTAAAGAGCTGGAGGATTGAGCTGTACACCTGTGCTAACTGCTAACTAACACCATCTAACACCAACAGTCCACTACACTGCACTCACCATCACATCTTATACGACGTGTTCACACCGCGGCGTCTGACGTCACACTGACTTCTACATTCGATTTTTGAAAAATCGCCCGCTCATAATTTTGCAATGTTGCCAAATTGTACCTGCAATAGGGAAATTCATTTCAAATAAATTCAAAATTGGAACGTATTTTGGGTTAGTTTTGTGTGTTTTTGGTGAATTTTTGAGTTATGGATTGATAGCGCATGCGCGGTTGAAAGGACAAGGGTGAATGTATACAGTGGCAAAGACCTTGCGTCGCCACCCTTGAGGGAAGGTTGCTGCAAGGATTAATCAATCGAAAAGATGCATTATCAGATATTATAACTTTTATAAGCTTAGGCCTTAGAGGTAAAAGCGCTTTACGCCAACATTCGTGTCACAAAAATCATCTCAGAATTAAACTGTGATCATATAACTTTCAAATTAAGTGTGCAAAACAAACCTTTTATTAGGTATCTATTTATTAAAAACATAAAATAGGTGTCTTTGCCTAATGATGTACTTAATTGTATATTATACAGGGTGTAACAAAAATAAGTGATAATACTTTAGGGTGTGTACGTGTTCCTTGTAGAGAGTTAACTGTGAAAGTAGCAGCTCTGAAAGACGAAAAAAAATTTTCACTTTTGTATGGGCAAGGGCCCGAGCGTCACGAGTTTCCCCATACAAAAATGAAAAAAATTTTTGGTCTTTCAGCGCTGCTACTTTCACAGTGAACTCTCTACAAGGAACACGTACACACCCTAAAGTATTATCACTTATTTTTGTTAAACCCTGTATAAGTAATATCTATATCATGTATAGATAATTGTAGTCCACATGATAGCTTATACATGATGATCTGATGTAGAGTGTATAGACATTATACGTACTTATCTGGAAACTTCCAAAATTACCAATTGTAAGTCAAGGTTAACTTATCATTTTTGGTAGCTTTATATTAAAGTACTTAGTAGTTAGAGTAGTAGACTTAAAAGTAAAGAATATTAAAGAAAACAATTGACCTTAGTTATGAGAGAACCACCGCTCTGCTTTCTTATATTATATTCTACTGCAACCTGCTGCGTGCAACTGCATACGTGGAAGAGTCATGCTTCGGCTCGAATGGGCCGGCTCGACCGGAGAAATACCACGTTCTCACAGAAAACCGGCGTGAAACAGAGCTTGCGCTATTCCACGCCGAGTGAGTGAGTTTACCGGAGGCACAGTCCCCTACCCTATTCCCTTCCCTACCGGCCCCAATTTCCTTCCCTTCCCTTCCCTACCCTCCCTTATTACCCTATTCCCTCTTTTTAAGAGGTGTCCATGGGCGACGGAAGTTGCTTTCCATCAGGTGACCCGTTTGCTCGTTTGCCCCTTATTTCATAAAAAAAAAACCTTCATTGGAATACTGCATCCTTCTTGACTGCATCTAATACTATCAAAGAAGTTATATGTCATAGGCAGGTATTGCGGACAGTAGACAGTAATTTGGTCGTGTTATGTCAAACTCAGCCGACTAGACAGATCACGATTAATTAGATTTGACTGTCCGACCAAATGACGTAGGTCCGTCAACTGCCTATGAATCAAATTTCTTCGATGGTAGGTACATTAAGAAACATACATACATCTCTAGACTCTATCTTAAGATACTTTATGCAGAAGATGAGTAGACCACATAAAGTTGCAATGCTCAAAACCATATTCTGATACCTACATATCTCTAACCTCTATTTTGCTCATACCTTTCATTTTTTGTTACGCAACCAAATAGCTAGGTCACTTTTTTTCATTTTTGTGCACTGGCCACATGTTTTGAAACATCGTACACGCACATCTATATATTCTACTGCAACCTGTCACTAAAGCCTTTGTTGCTTTTATCGCCGGGGAATTTAAGAGCTAAGAAATGTGGCATTTTTTAAAACTTCATTTACTGGTTATTAAAATTAACTTTTTACTATTTTTTACACTGAAGGTTATAGATAATGCCGATGCCGATTTCGATTTTGCAATAAAAATAAAAAGCCACAGTGACCAGGCGCCCTTATTCGTAGGATACGACGATAGGAGCGATTTTCTACAACCCGAATCAAACCCACGACCTTCTCATTAAGAGCCATGCCGTAAGCCACTAGACCAAGGAGGTTCATTACGCTTTGCGCATGTACATATGCATAAAAAAAATATTTAAATTCCACCCTAAGAAAGTTTAACAGCAAAATTAGTTAACAAGGCTCGAAAACCCAACTAATTTTTATAAAATTTCGCACTAAGTACCTAATATAAAGTAGAAAACAGGCAAAGACAGGCTCCTTTTTAAATAAAATAAGTAGTTCCTAAGTAGCACACTATTCAGCTAAGCTAGTAGGTACTTATAATATAATTACTTATATTTTACTTGTAAGTATATATCTAATATTTTGCTCGTTTCTATCTTATCAGGGTATGATTAACACGGTATAATGAAATGTGAGATGGTAGATTTGTTCTGCTATTGTGAGTTGTGACTATAAATTTAACGTTTTCAACAATGTACTGCACTAAATAATGACGCACTTCCTGACCTAGAAATAAAAAAGGATAATATGACGATATTTCTAAAACAGTAAACAATTTATCCGTATTCACTATTCAACCTCCAAACCTTATTGTAACGGTTAAGGATGCTGCTACTGAAGGCTAGCGTAGTACAAACATCTTCTGACTTTGGTACCCAGTTAAGCCCCAATTTCACCAACGACTCGAATTAGTAGGTATCACGTTACCTCTTTTATGAATGAAAGACAAGACAATATGTAATTTTAATAAGCCGCTAACATTAACCGACGTTGGTGAAATTGGGGCTAAGGCTTGCTCGTATAGTCGTATGATCGTATCCCAAGAATTTAATATTCTGGAAGTCCGAAATACAGGATACTAAAGAGATGAAATAAAATTAGTTTGGAAGGATTTTTAAAATAAAGCTTTCAGTATGAAGACGGAATGAGTTGGCATTTTAATACTTTCGCTCTGAACAGGTATAAGTGTGGTTTACCACCGTTAGTAACATAGAATATCATTGTTTACCACACAATAATATTATTGTAACAGTATGCACTTTATCCGGGCAAAACGTACAGTTTATTATACCTTCAAACGTGTAAAGTATTCCCTGTTACGTAGTTTATATACTCTTTAGTACACCCAACTGCAGAACCAAAGAACTATATTATAATTTCAGTTGTATTATTATTAGGTAAATAGTCTAAATACTTAATACGAAGAAGCATATTAATAATATTCATTTTTTTGTGATTTGATTTTGGCCACTGTTTTATACTTCAAGTTTTTTATCAATTAAAAAAGTAAAAGTCACTTTGACAGTTGATTCTGACATTTGACAGCTGATATTTGTCAAATCAAATGACAACCCGCGTAACGGCTGATATTTTTTGAAAGCCCAAGGATTTCTGCAGAGTTTTGTGATGGTTTTGTGATAAGGATTTTACATTAAAGGCTTTGTTTTATACATAATGGATGAAAAGAAGACTTATAATAACCAAAGAAGTCGTAAGTTTTCTGTGTCTACAAAATTTTCGCGTAACCATAAAGCTTATAAAGCTTATTGTTACAAGTTACAAATTTCCATATTTCAGGTTTTGCGAAGCTGTCCCTAAAGAAAAAAAAGCCCATCCAGGACATAAAAGAAAGTAATCGTGATTTAGATTGCATTATATTAGAGGAATCTTTCGATAGATTGCGGTCGGAATTAACAAGAAACGTAAGTTACCACATGTTATAAAATGAATTTTGTTTTTAGCTTTTGAAGTACTTAAAGAACCTGTTAAAGTTTCTGATGTGTGTTAGATAGAATAATAGTCTTGTTCCAAAAGCAGAACTAAACTCTCATGCTAAGACGGATTTTTTTTATTTCTCTTTTCGATTAACTTTTTGACCAAAATAATATTATGAACATCTTGTAACAGATAATAATTAAATAAAAACTCAAATTTCTCCATCTCACACTTGGTTATCTTGATTTTCAGGTATTAAAAGCAAATCATTTATGCTCACCGATAGTTATAAATGATTCTAGCGATACTCATGATGAGTCTGCAGAAGGCACTAAGGAACCCAGCAAATCAGGCAATGTATGTAAAGTCTTCTTACAGTATTGATTTAATGATAGTTCACTGTTTCTATGCTGTTGACTCAAAATATACACCATCTGAAAATATGTTAATTGTGACATTGATGAAGTGTTTTTGGATAAAATTTTGATTAAAAAGTTATATTCTTTTCTAAAGTGCTTTTAATAATAAGTACATCTTATGTTTTGCTATGACTAACATTTAATTGTTCAGTCATCTAATCTAACATTTAGTCAGTAATCTAACATTTAATTAATCATTTAAAGCAGTCATTCTGGGACAAAGAAAGCAACATGTCAACTAACACAATTTATTTGGTTTTACCTATAGTTACAAAACTATTTATTGTATGACCATAATAACTCCTACGGTACCATAATGAAATATTAGTAATATGGATATCTATTGTCATTTCAGGTTTCTTTAAACTGTACTTATCAATCACCTCTTAATACAAAAGACTCGAGACCAAGTATAGGTGGGTGGTCACCAGCTCAGAACATAATATGTGCAACGCCAAGAAATGATACCATACCAACAACACCTAAAGATACCGCCAATGACTCATTGGAACAATGCTCAATTAAAAAGATACAAAGTTCCCATCATAAACTTCTCAATGATTTGTATGGAGACAAGTGGAAAAGCATTCCATCCTTATTCAAGACAATATCACATAAATATGACAACTTCAATGGTATTTCCAAGAAGTTATTTGACGATGATGAGAGCGACAAAGAGAATATTCGAACTCACTTGGTCAAAGAGAAGGAATTGTACTTGTCTGGCTCTGATGTCAAGCAGAGAACTAAAAATGACATCAGTGATAAGAGGTGCAAGAAGAAATTATACACGGAAAAGATTCCTAGCACTCCTGATTTGCCCAAGCAAAAACCTACAAGAAAAGCAGTCACCACAATTAAGAAGAAGGGTATGACAGTCACTGAAATGGTTGGAATATTAAACAAAGATGTGGACGCATTGACAAACAAAATTCAAAAAGTAAAAGTTACTCCAAGTGAAGTTTTAGTAAACAGGTTTAGTTTCGTTGGATCCCTAGCTGGTAAATAACTTTCATACTGTACCTGCATGTTGCTAAATAATCTTAGAATAATAAGACAGGTTTGATAGGGTTTCAATCATAAAATTAATATACCTAGCGGAATAGAGAAACAAAGGCCTGAGCAAGAGAGATGTCACTATCAGTAACACTGCGTGGTAAAAAGAGACATGTGATACATCACAGCAGCACTCTTTTTCTTTGACGTCCAGTCGGCACGTGCCGCACGTTGACAAATTAATCTCATAGAAATCATGTTCAATCACGCTTGTGTAAGTGTATACGTAGTACGTACACATATTTTTACACACAGATGAAACCAATTTCGGTTTCGTTTGACAGCTCGAGATTGTTGCTCTATTAACTTTATGGTTTCAATACAATCTAGCATAGATTCAATAAAACAAAAAAAAAAAAGGTTCTTGGCCTTCTAGCTAACATAAAAGTGTATAAAACATAAATAGATTAAAGTTTCAAGCAATGAAAAGATTATTTTGCACAAACTACCTGTATCATCTTGGTGGCAAATAAATAAAAGTAGTACATTCATTTTTGCCAACCACAGCCTGAAATTTTGAGGGGGGTCAATCACTACGCTAATTTACGCTAATTTTCATGTGTTTTTTAAATATCTTTGGAAATAAATATTGAGAAACAAAATAGTTCGGTTCAGACGTTTTTCATAAAGATTCACTAGCAATTTATTCAATTAAAATGTATGTTATCCTAGTTAATACTTATATTTCGATGATAAAGATTTTTGTCGGAGGCGAGTTTGTAAATTAATTACAGCCAAAGTATTACGTTTTATTAAAATGTTTATGATTTAAACCCTTTTAAATACTGTGCTTTTATTACTTTCGTTTTAAATATTGGATCTAGGTAAACCAGGAGTCAATAAATAATAACATGGGGTTTGTCCTCGCCTTAAATGTTTCAGACAATGTCCCGTCATGGCGGTGTCACATAGAAGCATTACAATATCACGACAGCTACAAGACACTCAGAGAGAAACTCGCTCGCCGTCTCTTTGAAGAGTTCAACAAAAGTGTTTTTGATAATGCCATGGATGCAGATTTGCCTATATTATGGGACTCCAAATTAAGAAGTACTGCAGGGTATTTGTTCTGTGTATTATTACTTTTTTCATTGAGCAAATTGACCATTATCATTACACTAGACTATGTGGCAAATTATTATCATTAATTTGCCACATAGTCTAGTGTTTATTAGGTTAGTAATTGTTAAATTTTCAATTACTTTAACCTGGTTTTCAGCAATTTGATACCAACTTGTCATCTGTTACCTCATCAAGTTTAAACTGATTAGATGAAATTTGACATGGAGATACTTTGAATATTAAAGGACATTAGGACTTTAAATCATAGCAAAAAGTATGATTTCTGTTGGGCAACGACGTTCCCCACTACTGGTCACTAATAATCCTATAAACTTTTCAGTACAACAACAAACAGATTGATCAAGACAGCCAGTGGTGACCGTATACGGACGTCCAGTGTTAAGCTGTCGACCAAGGTGTTGGACACTCCGCAGCGGTTACGGGACACTCTCATACACGAGTTGTGTCACGCTGCCACCTGGTTGATAGACGGAGAGCTGAGAGCGGGACATGGACCTCTGTGGAAAAAATGGTGACTAATATTTTGAAATAAATTTTCGATTTGATTTGGATGTTGGACATTTTGACAATGTTACAGCGCAATGGCAGTGGCAAGTGGCAATGCCGAAGTCTAGTGACAGACCTATTGGCTATTACTCAGGGCCGGAATTATATTTTTTATGAGTAGGTATAGGCAGGCCTGTCCCACTCGCGCGTTTAGGTATCGAACTGTAAGTACCCCTTTAAAGGGGCAGATCACAAGGGACTCACAAGCGAGCGGTGACGCGCGCGCAAGATTTTTTCGTCGCATATATCTACGTACTGATTTAACCGCTGTGACAGAATCGTTATTAATCTGATAAATATGAACAATTGAAAAAAGTCAAAGAAATATTTCAATAAAGTAATTTAAGACTTTAAAATACAAAAAAAGATAAAAAAAAATACACAAACATAGCAAATAAACCAATTTGTTACAAACAAACCGCATACTACACATAAATAAAAACAAGTTACTATGTTTGAGTTGTAAAAAATTCCTGACCAGCTCCTACACTATAATCGAATATAAAACTATTATAAAATATACTTTGGGTTACTAAAATTTAATTATTACTATAAAAAAGTTTGCTATTAGTAGCTATAGTAATTAAGAGAAGATTATTTTATTTTCTAAAAGGTTTACACCCTTTCTGACGAAATCTTGATTTCGTCAGAAAGGGTGCCTCTTACGCGATAGTAAGAGAGCGCACATGTAGGCAAATATAATTGTAGGCACCTAGCACTGCGCGGTCGGAATTTGAACTTTATAGTATCGTAGCATGAGTTGTTATTTTTTTAAACGGGTTGCACGAGTGGGAATTCTGTTGGTACTACTAATATATATTCTGTGGTATAGGCCACTTTAATTTTGCCGCGCCTATTAACGAACCCTGTCGCCATCCTAGGACGCCCCCTACCCCCCTTGTTTGTAAATCAACCTGTATTCACAGATTTTTTCAACCATTCTAGGGCAACAAAGTCACTGCGAGTGTACCCTGAGCTGGGTGAGATCTCGCGGTGCCACGACATGGAGATACACTACAAGTACTCCTACAAGTGCACCAGATGCGGATACAGGTATGTCTAGTACGCTAAGGGCCAACCCACACGTACCACAACCGCACCACGTCGCAACGACAAAATGTCGACAAGCAGTGGTCACGTGGGAATGCTGTCGCTGTAGCTTTTTGTTGTTGCGTTGTGGTACCGACAAAATGTCGATGTGGCGTGGGCGGAGTGCGCGCACTGTCGTTGCATCGACGCAACGTTGTGGTTCAAACGACGGTTCCCAAACGACGAGCAATGCTCGTCTTTCGAAAGTATTTTAGTCTGCTATCGGAATCGGACGTCAATCGGAATTTTAAAAAAGCCTAAATGCCTAAAAGTGCTCTATTGAGCTGTAGAAATTCAAATAGAAACGGTGGCCTTGATAATGGACATGTTTCTTATCGTCGGTACGTCACAGTAGGTAGTAAAAAAGTGGCTCGTTTTCATACAAATGGAGCTACATGAGGTATCTATCTTGATCTATGTCTGTGGTTAGAATTTATGTTGCATCCAATTAGTTATTGTTGTTTAAACATAAAGACGTTGTTTCGATAAGTAAAATTTGTATTGATACCATACATACAGTCAACTTCCATAAAGTGAGAATGAAAAACTCTCGCTCAGAAAATTATTTTCCTTAAAAAAGTGTAAGTACTATTTCTTGTAACAAATTAATGTGCTATTGTTTTTCTTCACTGCCAGAGAACATGTGATACATAAACTAGTAACTTTATGTGTATGGTTCTGTTTGTTTATGTAGTTACGAGCTTTTGCCCGCGGCTTCGCTCGCGTTAAGAAGTATTATTATATACAAACTTTCAATTTGTATTTTATCCCCTTGGAGGTGGAATTGATTAAAATCCTTTCTTAGCAGATGGAAGGATCAAAATCCTTTCGTCATAACATCTACCTGCATGCCAAATTTCAACCCGATCTGTCCAGTGGTTTGGGCTGTGCGTTGATAGATCACCATGTCAGTCACCTTTGAGTTTTATATATAAAGATTTAGCTAAACAGAAAATAATGTTGCTATTTACATCTTTTTATTCAGAACAATATTGTAACTAACGAACACGTAAATAAAATTTTAAAATACTTTGAAAACTAATGTTTTCGGTGGTATGATTAGGGTTCCATACCAAAGGGTAAAAAGGGGACCCTATTACTGAGACTTCGATGTCTGTCTGTCTGTCCGTATGTCTACAGGCTGTATACCAAGAACCGCTATAGCTAGACTTTAGAAATTTTTACAGATTGTGTATTTCTGTTGCCGCTAAAGAACAAATACTAAAAACGAAATAAAATTAATATTTATGGGGCCTCCCATACAACAAACGTGATTTTTTTGGCCTTTTTTGCTCGTAATCGATAATGGCTAAAGGTAGGCACTTGATACTCAGAGAATTCTTAATTACACTTGTTTTTTAATAAATTTTAATAACAAAATTAAAAATAAATAAATGTTTAAATGTCCCATACACTCTCTTCACACTCCCATAAACACATTTTTTTCCAACTTTCACCTATAACGGTACGGAACCCTCCGTGCGCGAGTCCAACTCGCACACAGAGGCCCATTATATTTAATTGTTTAACTCAATACAAGCAGAACCCAAATTTTATATTTGAAATTTGCATTTTTATATACTTTTTTTTCTTGATACAGTTCAGTAACTAGTCTGAAGAGAAATCTGCGTAAGTTTCAATAATCATTGTAAACCGTAAAGATGGTAGTCGATAATCGATATGAAAAATAATATTATAATAGAACTATATGACGCCCGCAGCTCTGTTTCGCCAAGATAGACAGACGGACACACTTTCGCGTTTATAATATTAGAATGTATAAAAATGTCAAATGTCAAATCTACACATCAATAATAATTTATCAACATTAACGCATTTTAATTTTATTTTCAGTATCAAGCGCCACTCAAAATCCATTGACGTCACGAAGAAATGCTGTGGCTATTGCCATGGGACTTTTGAGGTTATTGTCAACAAGAAGAACAAAGATGGCGTCGTGGTGTCCACACCCGCGAGAAAAGGCGGAATGAACGAATTCGCTCAATACGTGAAGGAAAATTACAGTTCACTCAAAGATGGATCCAAAACTCACGCTCAAGTCATGAAGCTATTAGGGGAGCAGTTCTCAGCTAAGAAGAATAAGAACATGGATTCCCCTGTGAGTGAAATTGTGACTAGATAATATATTTAAAACTGTAAGACAACAATACTTGCTATTGAGACACAAAGTCTGTATATGTTTCATATTTCATGGTTTTGACTATAGATGTGTTTTGTACACCCATAGCTTTTTAGACAATTCCAAATTACTTCTAGTAAAAGTATTTTATGTAGGTAAAAGTATCCTTGGTTGTAATAGTTTATTGATTTATTTGGACTTTTTTTAGGCAATTTTTGAGTAATTTTACTTTTTCTGCAGTCAACAGTTGACAGAATATCTATTGCTTCATAGCAACATATATTATGACAATCAATTTGACATTATTGGCTCAATTAAACCATAACGGTGAAACCGAACGAGCGTGGTTTTGGAGGCATAAGTCACAGAATTTCGGTTCTTAAAATTTTTAAATAATATTAATCATGACTTACTAAATTCCTTTCGTGTGAATTGAGAATTTCCTTTTAACCGAATGAAGTAAAATTTCTGCCAACCGAAATTCTGCGACTCACAAGTCCCAACTCACAAAATTACGCTCGTTTGGGTTTATCTGAAATTTCAGTGGAATAGCAGTTTTGTGACTTAGGGCCAATTTTTCAATCCTCAGATAAAATGTCGGATAGTTAACTGAAGAATAAAGTTATTGGGTGGTTTAACCGTCGAATAAGTCATAGTCAATTTTTCAAATGTCATTCCATAGATAACTATCTGACCGAAATTTTGAACTCTGGCAACTCGCACTCTACACAGTTGAAACAAATATATTGAATACTCTATTGTTAGAGCAAGACAGACTGTTTCTTGTCTGTCAATCAAGTGTCTCATTGTTTATAGGTTATTTGTCTGTTTCGTTCGAATTGACGCATGTGCACATTTATTGCTTATTGTGATTGAAAATAAAAAGACAGATGCTGTGACGAACAAAGACTTTTCGAACTGCACCAACTATAATATTAGGTAGATAGGATTAAGGTCCTCTGTATTTCGTGCTTAATTTTATATTCTAGAGAAAGCATAATATGTAGCACAGATTCTTTTAAGTCTGAATCGAAGCTGAAAATCTTTTGGATCCCACATGTTATAATGCTCAGGCCTCGATCTGACGATTCTTTCTTTTCTTTCCAAAAAATTCATAATCGTTTATTATGGCCTCTTCTTCAATAATTGCAAGATCATCAATTTCATCGAAAATATCCATATTAAACGTTAATTATTAAATAAACGTAAATTACAACCTCAAGCCAAATACCACTTACCAATGTCAACGTCGAAGTATCTGTCTAATAGCGGTTATTTGGTGGTTCACGCGACGGATAGATTTATTCCTCTGTTAGCGGGGTTATTCAACGGTTAAGTCCTATCTGACGATTGAAAAATTCCATAATATCTTGCTATCTGTCGAATAAATACTATCTGTCTGTTTATCTGAGGATTGAAAAATCGGCCCTTAGCAGTATTGTTTACTATCTGAGTCCACAGTATGCTGTATGTATGACTTATTTGATATTTAGACCTATTACAGTTTGTATTCATATATCTTTCGACAATTATAATAATTATTGTGATAAAATTTTATTTGCCGTCTTTCTTTTTTAGGTAAGTATATTTTGGATTAATATGTTATTTGTATAAATGTTCTATACTTTAATATTTTGTAGTCGAGTAATTGTACTGGTTACAATTTCATAAATCTTGTAAATAAATTTATAATTTATATATTATATTAATATAATTCAGGGGACAATTTTCCATTGTCCCGAAAATTTTGACTGAAATAATATTTTTTGGAATGTATTCATTAATTTATATAATTTTTGTAAAGTTGGTGACTTGTACTATCAGATGCCTAGGAATCAATTTCCTCGGTAGTACTTAATACATAATTTTTTTATGCAAAATGTTGTTAATTATTACTAAATATTAAAATGTGTTCATATTGTGAGATAATGCGTATTAAATGAAGTGATATCTACGTGTTGTTTGTTTCATATTCGGAGAAAAAGATAACTCCTTGTTAGCAAAAAACATACAACAAATGTCTGAAATTCCCTTATTTGGACTTTTTTTCTTAATTATGTGGAGGTAGTTCTAAAAACGTCAAAAATATTATAATATAAACTAAGTACCTATCTATTTCTGATATCCTAGTACTTTTATTGCATTTTCCCAATTTTGTGGAGGTAGTTGTGAAAAGTGTAAACGTCAATAATATTATTTAATTAAACTAACTACCTATCTGTTTCTGATATCCTAGTACTTTTATTGCATTTTCCCTACCATTTTCCCAATTTTGTGGAGGTAGTTGTGAAAAGTGTAAACGTCAATAATATTATTTAAGTAAACTAACTACCTATCTGTTTCTGATATCCTAGTACTTTTATTGCATTTTCCCTACCATTTTCCCAATTTTGTGGAGGTAGTTGTGAAAAGTGTAAACGTCAATAATATTATTTAATTAAACTAACTACCTATCTGTTTCTGATATCCTAGTACTTTTATTGCATTTTCCCTACCATGTTCCCAAATTTGTGGAGGTAGTTGTGAAAAGTGTAAACGTCAATAATATTATTAATTAAACTAACTACCTATCTGTTTCTGATATCCTAGTACTTTTATTGCATTTTCCCTACCATTTTCCCAATTTTGCGGAGGTAGTTGTGAAAACGTCAAAAATATTATGTAAACTACCTATCTATTTCTGATATCCTAGTAGGTACTTTTATTGCATTTTCCCAATTTTGTGGAGGTACCTAGTTGTGAAAACGTCAAAAGTAATATTATGTTTACTACCTGTTTCTGATATCCTTGTAGGTACTTTAATTGCATTTTCCCAATTTTGTGGAGGTAGCTGTGAAAACGTCAAAAGTAATAATATTACTTTTGACGTTTTCACGTTTTCATATTATGTTGACTACCTAGGTGTTTCTGATATCCTAGTACTTTTATTGCATTTCCCCAATTTTGTGGAGTTCTGTAAACATCAAAGGAATTTTTAGGAGGATCTCAGTTTCTCAGTAGATGGCACTGCATTCAATATTAATAAAGCCTTCGTTTATACTTTATCTCAATTTAGGTTTATAATTTACCTATCAGAGCTTACAGAGGGAATTTAGTTGAATTAAAACACCACATTTTCAATACCGTTTTTATTTATTATACATATTAAATGTCAGTTGTCGTTTTGTAAAATAATAAAGGTACAGTCTTGAAAAAATTTAAAAAATTGAAATATATAATTTACAACAAAACGTACGGGTACATCGCGTAGCCCTATGTACAAACTTATATGTATCGTGTAGTAAATGATTTCCTTAACATTAAAATTATTTATTTACATAGGAATTACAATAATATGAGCACGATATCGTCACGTGATTGACCAAAGTCTTTACATAAAACTATTGTAGTGCCAAGTACGCTGTACTATTTTAACATTTCTGCAAGTGTTATCTACCGGTACAGTCGGGAACAGAAGTGATCCACTATTAGGCCTACAGTGTGATTATTTCGATAGTGCCAGTATTTCTCTACTTATGTGTAACAAAAACAAAATATGTCGATATAGAAATCACTTCTGTGTGACCCCGTAGTTTCTATGACTACAGTGTTAATATAAAATTGCAAAACTCGGGAACAGGCAGGATTCAGTTTTGACTAGTCAACAACTAAAATGTTAAATGTCATGAATATCTTTCCCGCTAGGAAGGCAGTAAAATGACATAAGATCTGGCTCGCAAATCAGGTGATGAAAAATGTAACAGGTATTTTATTACTAAGTATTTTTTCCTGGTTACATTTTGGAGAACCAATCTGCTAGTAATCTTAATATTTTAAGTGAGACATGGTTACAAGTGGTTACATTAACATATGAAATAAATTATGAAAACGTCAGAAACTATATTAACACATATAAAAGTTTACGCATAAAATTCTCAGATAAACAGACATACAGTCACTTCACCAATACAATAAAAGTTCAAAAACACCAAGAAATTTGATAATACTTAGAAATCATATTGATGAAGCGTTTATAATATGATATAGCCCTTACAATATCTATGGACAGAATTATTTAAAACAAATTAATATCGATATCACATATATTTAATTAGTCATTTACTCAAACGCGTAACTAAGTCGTTTTGGCTGCACCTAGAGACGTTTAACTATTAACAAGAGTTTTACAGAAATTGCATGGATCGTTAAAGTTAGGCGATCATTAAACATCTCTAAGGGCGACCATTAGAGTCTGAAACAATTTGCCCGATTTTAGAGTAGACGTAAAATCTGTCAAATCGTTGCAGACGTCGTCCGACATCGATAAATGGCAACACTTAGTGGTCGTAGGTCCGAAGTCTCCATAATATCTATATAAATAGTCCAACATTCATTAAAGGATACCATTACAGGTTCAACATTTAGTGTCAAAAGGAATATGCACTCGAATCCTTATACACGAAGGCTTAAAGTACGAGGCAGCTATGTACAAGGCCGATACTGTTACTATACCTAACTATACATGTACAATATACAGGATGCGAGTAAGCGAGTCACACGATAAATATACCATCCGATATACGACCGGTTCCCCCGAACACACCACAAAAGTCTTTCAATCGAACCCTAGCCTCATTGGCGAACCCACAAGCCGGGAAGAGGTGTGCTGTAACCTGGCGGATGGTATCAAAAATCTAGAACCTCCGTCGGCGAAGACAGGACGGTGAATCAAGTTTGCGACGGACCGTCCTCTAGGGGTCTAAATCTGACGAAGCCGTCCTGCGCCACCAGCATGCTACCCCCCGACTCGTTGTTGATCTCGTCCTGGGGCTGGGAGTACGAGGGGTCGTAGCCCAGAGTCCTGGGAGCCGGCTGAGGGGTGCTCAAGGGGTAGCTCCTCTCGTTGGGGTCCTCGGAGAAACCGTACAGGTCAGTCGATTTCGGTCTCTCCGGGAACCCGTTGACCTTGCCCCGCTTCTGACTGCCGCTGGAGTTCATCATGGCCGCCGCAGGCGAGTTCCGCCGTTGCGAGCTCCGGATCTGTTGGCACTGGGGGTCGTAACTCCGGTTCGGATTCAGCGTCTGAATACCGGAGGAGTGGTACGAAGCGTTCTCCGTGTTGTAGTTCCCGTACTCGTCGGGCAGGTGTGGCTGATGGTAGTGGTGGTTCATGGAGCCGTCGTAGCCCATGGTCATGCACTGCACGTTTTTGTTTTTCGCTCGATGCTTCTTGCGGGGATTGCTGTTCGTTCGAGACGACACCCTGTCGTACGACATGTGCTTGAAGTTGTGGGAGCCCCGGTTGGATCCGGCGTTGTAGTTCTGGTTCTTGATGTCGCGGATGAACCCGCCGTTGTTGTCGTACTCGATCTCGTTGTACTCGTGCCCGAGGTGGTCCTCCCCCTGGAGCGACTGCATGGCGGGGTCGCAGTTGGAGTAGTGGTCGTCGGACGCGGACTCTATACCGTTGTACCCGACCATGTTGGGGTGGTGCTTGATCAGGTGGTTGGTCACCCCCTGGCTCGACGTGGCGTTGCTGGACTCCGTCGAGCTGCTGTGGCCGGCGTTAGCTATCGAGCTGTGCCCGGAGTAGTTCTCGGTGCCGGAGTTATTATCGCAGTTCGCGGCTAGCGTGTTCAGTTGGAATCTTTGCAGATCCGGACCGCCGCAGCACGTGTCCGGGATGGTCGGATGGTGGCCGGTGCTCTCGTAGATGGGCTTGCCCGTTCTGAGGGTGTACGTATGCAAGTTAGTGTTAGTGTTGCATATCGCGGGATAGTCAGACTCGAACTGCTCGTTACTGGACCCCCCGGCGCACGGGAACAGGCCCATCCTCGAAATCTTCTGGCCATCCACCTTCTCGTGTTCCAAAGCTCCCGTGCGCACTTTCAAACTTATGACCCAGGAGATAAGGGCGACCACGCTTATCTCGATCAACCGCAGCGAAAACTGATATCCCCACTGCAGCCAGTCGAACTTGGTCATGCTGACTTGATTGACGCCGAATATCCCGTAAATTTGGAGGGTGGCCATCAAAACGAACAACAGGGCCGTCGCCAAATTTATGTGGATCGCCTGGTAGAGGTTTTGGAAGCCGTGAATGTAGGTGTGACTCTTCTTCTGGAGGGCCGCCTTCAGCGTTCTATACACGTAGAGGTAGCCTATTCCGAGCGTGAGACACGCCAGGACGAATATAATCTGGCAGGTCAAGCCCAGAACTCTCTTCTCGACCCCCTGCTGCGTCCTTATTATTGTGCTACTGTTCTCTAAGATATGCAGCATCATGCAAGCCAGCAAGTGGACGCTGCCGCCGACTATAATCGTTCGCGAGCGAAACAGGAACGCACAACACGAGGTTTTCGAGTTTATGCTGTGCGTTATGAGGTACAGGATCGTCGAAGCGAACGCTATGCTCAGGAATATTTGCGGAATGTGCAGCAGGATTTCGCTTATAAAAATGGGCAGCGAGTTATTTATATTGTAGGGGTCGTAGCACATGTAGAATATTCTCAGAAGACACACCAGCACCAGGATAAGATGGAGCGTGATGAAGTAGTACTGCGCGAAGAGATGGGTGAATTTATTGTAGCAGATGATTTTGAATATTGAGTAAACGGCCAGTATCGTGAACATAACCGTCGCCAGATAGATATGGACGTTCCACGCGAACGGCCAAGTGACCCCCGGCCTTTGTACCGGGCCGTTATTCTTGGGCTGATGTGTCAGAATCTTCTTATCAGAATTTACGTTAGCTAGATTGTGGTATCTCTCCGTCGACATTTCTGGGTCGGTCAGCTCAAAGCCTACAGTGGTCGCGGGCGTGATATCGTCCTTCCGACTATCATTTCTCTCGTGTTTATTTGTGGCGTACTGGAGGTTTCTTCTGGTATTGGTTTCGCCATTCTGATCAATTATTAAAGGCCTATCTAAATTGTTCATGTCCGGATCTAATACCGCTAGCACGCCTTCCGTGGAGGAGTCCCTTTCACTGAAGGTCACCGCATCTTTGGTCACGAACACGTCGCTCTTGGATGTTTTCTCCTGGTGCGTGGGCTTGGCGGTGACAGTCCGGAGCAGCACGTCTGGGATGTCCTCCTTCCGTCCGTTGGATCCGGACAGTATCCGTGATATGGTGGGTATATTGAGGGAGTTGGGGACAAAGTCGGTGAAGTTGGCCTGGTCAGCCCCCTTTTCGCTGTCTATTTCGTCAGGCTGAAATTATAAACAAAACACATTAGATTTAGTTGTTGCTACATGAGGTTAAACACCATAATAATTGGAACTTGAGTTTGTTTACACATTAAATGTGTGTTGCTTGCAAGAATTGCCCAGGGTTAGTTTGGCCTGCCTAGGTTTAAGTAATTACATGACAGATTTTATATTGCATGCCTATCTCACTAGTCACTAGACATGCAAACGTAATGTACAAATATCAGCAGAATTTTCTGGCTACGATAGTTGTCAAAGGAGCTTAGTGTTACTGTAAAACCAACCTTATGACTGGGTGTGTTGAGTGCTTTCTTCTTCGCCGGCTCGAATGCGGCGGGCGGCTGAGGCGGGGCGGGCGGGGGAGCGGGCACTTGAGGAGATGACGTCTCCTGGAATCGCAAAATAAAATAAATTAGTTTGTAAATAAAAACCCTCATATGCTAAGTACTCACATACGGTTTTGCTCGATAGTTTTACTCCGAATCGAAGTAAATGACATATTTGACATATTAATTAATTCCATCGAGCCGGCTCGAAGCGAGCCTTCGAGCTGTCAGTTTTGCGGTCCACACGGTGGTTATTGCTCGAATTGGAGTAAAACTATCTAGCAAAACCGTATGTGAGTACTTAGCAATATATTAAGGAATCCCTAAAACAGCTTGAACACTGATTGTTGAGACATTAAGCAGCTGCCTTCATGCCTGAATCAGAATCGAATCGGTCCGATCTCAAAGCTTTTGCAACATCCGACATAATATACTGTACATATGCAAGATGTTAGTGTAAACACCGTTATCCTTGAAACCATCAAATGATCCCATCAAAATGAACAACTTTTTCTATGAGAACAATGCTGGGAACTCAAAAAAATCCGTCTTCATACCCATACAAATTGCCGATCCGGGCAACCGTATGGGTATGAAGACGGTTCTCATAGAAAAAGTCCTTTATTTTGACGGGCTCATTTTATGGTTTCAAGGGTAACGGTGTTTACACTAACACACTGTATAGGTACTGGCGCAAAATAGTACTGCGGCTCAATTTGGAACTAATTAGATCAGTTCAACGGCTTTTCCCACTTCTGACAGCTTTACTAGCGCACGATCGTGCTGCGGCTCAAATTGGAACTAATTCGATCTAAACGGCGTTTAACACTCCTGACAAGCTATACTAGCGCACGATCGTGCTGCGGCTCAATTTAGACTTAATCAGACTCGTAAATCAAAATTGTATCAGTTTCGTAGGGCTCTCTCTAAAGTTACCTTCAAAAGACAAAATTGTAGAATTGGGATCGACAATAAATTTATCCAACATTTACTCCATATCTAAGGGTTAAAATATAGGCACAACATTTTAAAAAATAACGAATAAAGAACAGAGAATTTTAAATAAAACCGACGAAGCAAATTGTCAATATCGAACGCTACCATTAAAAAGTGCAAAAGTCATATCATACACAATTCCCAGGTGTAGGGAAAATATACGGACGCGGGGAGGCGTATATTTTGCCCGTTTTATATACATTTTAATATTAAACGAGGATATTTGGGAATGTGGGTCAGCTAAAGACGCGTGCACACTCGGCTGAAACGACAAATGTATGAAAAGTTTCTTAGACTTTCCAGACGCGAAGTTCGTATTTCGTAATTGAAAGAAAATTATATCTTCTTTAAATAAAGTACTTTCAATTTACTAAAGTACTTTCAATTTACTAAAGTACTTTTAAACGAAAGCTACTTTAGAATTCAGTAATGAATGTTTTGGAGTGATTGTTCTTCACTCCCAGCAGGAGTTTTTGACTTCCGCTTATTTTCTGGCACTGCAAGATATTATAATACATTTTTTTCTCTAGTTCTTATTCCTAATTTGTATCTGAGGTTTAGAGTGCATTCACTTGCCCTGTCATTATTCGGAAACTCCATTGCGCTCTTCACGCTAGGCGTAGGCATTAACCACCGCACGGTAACTCGATATTGACCAATGATCGCACGGCAAAGTTTCCGAATCCGAGTCGAAAGGAAATCGTGAATCGTCCTGCTGGTGTCCTCAAGTGCATACTACCAACAATGGAATGACAGCCCACGTCGGGGTAGTTTGCCCCGTCATATCAACGCAACTTGACTCGGATTCGGAAACTTAATCGCGCGACATAAAGTTTCTGAATCCGAATGTATCGGGAATCTGCTGTCACGTACCTGTCCAGGCGGTCTGATGGGGATCCTCTCGTGTCCAGGGCCCAGGGACGGCGGCGGGATCGGCCGCCGGTTGAGGTAGTTGTTGCCGTCCGTGTTCGTGCCTGAAATAGACAACACAATATTATACAGGATGTACAAAGCTAAGTGATAATACTTTTGGAGTGTGTATGAGTCCTCTATATAGAGTTCGCTGTGTAAGTACGAGCGCTGAAAGAGTAGGTATGTACCTTTTTTTTAGTTTTGTATGCAAGGTATATTTATTTTTCATGACCCTTTAGTATTAAAGTGTTTTTATATATTGAGACCGAAGTTATCTAATCGTAATTAAGATGTATCGTGTGATGCTGGAAATAAAAATAAGTATTCTTATTCTTAATCCAAAATTCGGGTTTTATAAAACTCTTCATCGAATCATTAAAAACACAGCAGTTGGTACAACAAGTAATATTTCTTTTGTTTTATTTTGGACTTTGGTCCAAGTATGGCATGATGATAATATTACGACATATTGACGAATAAACATTATTATAATTTCTCTATACCCTTTCGGATGATAGATAGGCTACCTAATGAAATGCCTGTGGCAAATGTCCTAGTGTGAAAGCACCCTTAGAGTTCCAAATTATTTATTTACAAATTACTCAGATGTTGGCTGTAACCTAGTTAATCATGCCCTTAGGTTGAAACTTGAAAATATTTCTTTGTAAAAGCCATATTTGGTTAAACCAATCTTACATGCTCAGTCTTTATTGTAATTTTCCAGAAAATGGAAATGGGAAAGTTGGGGGAAGGTATCTAGTTCATAAACATCGGCCAAATGCGAGTCGGACTCGCGCCCGAAGGGTTCCGTACCGTTATAGAACTTACAGAGCAAAAATAGGCCAAAAATTGTGTTTTTTGTATTATGTATGTATTTTGTATTTGTTTTGTTTCCATACATTTTTATTTTATTAAATATTATTGTTAATTATTAAAGCAGACATATATTTAAGGCCTTAGTGAACATTTCAATTGCCTACCTGTTGCCATTATTGATATCGATCAAAAAGGGCCAAAAAAAGCACGTTTGTTGTATGGGGGGGGGGGGGCCTGTCTTAAATTTTTTTTAGTATATCTTGTTATATAACAGCAACAGATATATACACAATCTGTGAAAATTTAAGAATTCTAGCGGTATAGCGGTTCTTGAGATAGGTACAGCCTGGCGACACACAAGCAGACAGACGGAAAGACAACGAAGTCTTAGTAATAGTCTTTGGTAACTTTGGGTACGGATAATCTTTAATAAAAATGACATTACGATGCGATGCGAATTTGCAGGGTTGTGTGGGAGCCCATAGTACTATTTCCGCCTGTCTGCAGATCTGTCAGCGCGGCGGTATGCTCTTAGACTATACCTCTAAGTGTAGGCTTGTCAGCGAACGGGTTCCTGTACTCTGGCGGCAGAGGCGGCGTGAAGAAGGCGCGGCCGGGGGGCGCGTACGACGGCACCGCCCCCACGCCAGCAAGCAGCGCCGCGCCGTGGTGAGCTGGTGGCCTAAAACAAAAAAAATGGCGGTTAAGAAAAAGTCCATTTCCGGTCTCTTTAAGTATCTCCATATTAATTTTCGTCGCAATCGATTCATTCGTTTAAGCGTAAACAGGTAACGTAACATACATACAGACTTTCCCTTTTATAATAAGTAATTTATAAACATTACTTATTTTCTAGAGATTACGAGAGACGTAAGAGTTGAAAGATGTTTAGTAGATACCTATTATAACTACATGATTAACTTTAACCCAACTGTTGTTGGGTTAAAATGAAAACATCATGTCAACTTCAACGTTGCTATTTCAACTTGTGCTTACTTCTATACGGCCTTACTTTTGTCTAGATACAAACAATAAACCTAAATAAACGATACAGACATATAAACTATAATAATCGTGATGTATGTCTGCCAATAACTAGAAATATACCCGGGCAATAAAAGCGGTATCTCTCAGTAAAATCTCCGCAAAGGTCGAATACATTTCAATACCGACATACCATCAAATTCAGATATATTCTACCCCTATTCCAATGAAGTGAACCCTATGTCATCGACATAAAGGCCATGCCAGAAGTTATATAATTCTGAAAGGCTAAGTCAGGGCCGGATCAAGCAGAAGCTAGTGCTACGGGCTCCGCCCTCCAAAGTCTATTTTTAACCGACTTCCAAAAACGAGGAGGTTATACGTTCGGCTGTGGGTATGTTTTTTTTTATGTATGTTTAACGATTACTCCGCCGTTTGTGAACCGATTTTCAAAATTTTTGTTTTGTTATATTCTGTTATATTAGTGTTCTAACTTATCAATTCGAGGGTACGTCAAAATATTTTTCAAACTTGGAAAAAAAACAACTCTTTTACTGTGTTAGAACTTGGCCACTTATTTGGGTATCGACAGTAAACTAGCACGCTTGACAATCATAGAAAGCGTTTTTTTACACAAGGAACATTATGAAAACAACAAAAAACTAAGTGTTATCTGTCAAAACTCAAATTGTGCCATAATCGACCACTAATTTACATTATTTTACTTCTATTGTGGTCGTACAAAGCCTGCAGGAGGCCCCAGCATCGGCTACGGGCCCCGCGCTATCTGAATCCGCCACTGTTCTTCACGTATTGAAATTTTTATGAAATCCCTTCACTTTATAGGCAGTTAAGAGTGATATGAAACTAAAACGTTCGCTCTTCATCTGCCACGTTTTATTGCCTGGTATATGGAATATTAAAATAACCGAGTAAGTCCAGATTCTAGAATATTATAATATTTCTATGCATTCCTGGCGTTCATTTGACTTTGACCTGTGAAAGTAAATATATGGAATTAGATGACGCCCCCAACTCTGTTGCGCCAAAATTCGTTTATCGCGGGGGAACCGTACATTTTTCCGGGATAAAAACTATCCTATGTCCTTTCCCGGGACCCAAAGATTTTTCTGAAAGTTATGAAGATACCAATTACCAAATTGCAAAAAAATCGGTTGAGCGGTTTAGGCGTGAAGACTGAAGAGGTAACAAACAGACAGACAGACAGACACACTTTCGCATTATTTATTAGTACGGAAGTACGGATTTCGATACGACAAAATTCTTCTACGTAAATAACCGAAAAACTCGTGAACGACTGAACCGATTTGGCTAATTTTTGTCCTGAAATGATCGTGAAAGTCCAGCCTACCTAGCATACGCCAACGAGATATCTCACTCTACATGTTTGCTCGATGTTTGATGGTTTGTCTCTTCATCTCTATTCACCCTAGCATGACAAACATTTTTTCTCGCGTAGATCTATCATCGAAATAACACATTTTTATAGACGAGTAACTACTCGTCTCATAATGTCAAAATTTAATTATCTCGAGAGTGAGATATCTCGTTGGCGTATGCTAGGTAGGCAGGGAAGGTTTATTATACCTACTTAAAATATGATGAAGAAAGTAATACAAAGTTCACCGGGTCATCTAGCAAATGTGCAAAAACATGTACAGACGTTGTTGTACTTTTACAACAATTGTTATTAGACAACTAGCTGTCCCGGCAAACGTTGTTTTGCCATAAAATGATTTTCCCTGTTTTCTCGCTTTTCTCTTGAAGTTTTTCAATTTTTTTTTTCTATAGACCTCACGGAGAGACCTTTCCAACGAATGCAAATCGGTTCGTGCGTTCTGGAGCTATAGCGTCAGGAAGGAAAACCCGACTTATTTCTATATATTAGAGATAAAAACAACTTGTAATCCTATTATTATTCTCCCCGGTATTCCGTCAGACTACAAAATGATTGTAATCATAAAATATCAGAATTGCTACTAAAATAAACTGAAATGTAAATGTTTCGCAACAGCTTCGCATTCAACAAAGTTATTACAATAAATTTACATGAAAGTATTCAAATTGTAAACATTTGTAAATTACGACTTACGAAAGTGAGCTGTAAACCGTTTCTTCGAACTCGTAAACTGAGTTTGTTTAGTGTTACTCCTAAAGCGTAAATACTTTTTAGCTGTTTCGTTAGACAAAAGTACTTATAACTTAAGAACTAGAATCTCGAAAAAGAACCAGAATTAGGTAAGTTTTTCTCTATTTAGATAATAGAAAAGTTTATTTTCTTTATTAAGGATGGGTAGCACCAACTTACTTTAACTATATAATTTTGACCATAACAAAATGTTAAAGGAACTGTCAAATTCCTAGTAAAAGTCCATATTGGACGCCATATTTGACCCAGGGTGGGTTGCACCAGAGAGAGAACACGCGTAAAACTTTTTGATCCGGTCAAAAACATTTGATATTTCTTCCATAAAAATCTTATAGAATATAGCCACTTCTTTATTTCCGTCACATTATAATAATATTATACAGTACACCATCAAGCTACACAAGGTTTTCATATTTTTATGAGATTTCAAAATTGTGTACCTAGGTACAGTGCGTGGGTCCGATTCAGTCTGTGTTGCACACATATTATAGCAAGTGGCAAAAAATAGTAGACGCCGCGCTGTACCTACACATTTTGAAATCGCATAAAAATATGAAAACCTTTTTACACATTGCACATTTTTAACTCATTAATATTCGAGTTAAAAATGTGCAAGGTGATACTGATAACTGATAATAATATTTAAAGTGTATAAGCGTTCTCTGTGGAAATACAAAGAGAAAAAAACACCTTTTCATTGTAATTACTTAGGATTACGTTTGGAAAAATTTGTACTGCGTCTACTTTACTACTTTCTTGACAAACTGTTAGCGTGTTTTTAGATAACTTCAGATAGCAATGCAGTATTAAGCGCGTAAAACTTGTGTGTAGATCAAGTTCGATTTAAAGGATACACCTGATACGAGTTACTCGACTGATTAATATTTATACTGTGCTTCCGCCATTAACATAAGGCCGCTGGAAATTGACAATTCCTCAGTCAATGAAATATTTACCATAATTAACCCATACACGACTGGAATATTAACTATATCCAGTACAGCAGAGGAAATTTAAAGATGATCGACCTCACTTCATTCGTATTTTTAACCGACTTATGAAAAGGCGGAGGTTCCAAATTGTGTACTTTTTATTTTGACGTCATAACTTCAATCGATATTTTAATTTTATTCATGTTTCATGGAGATATTTTGATTTCTATACTTAAATTTTTGCAGTGACTTTAATTGACCAATGAGGAATGCTGTGCATAGTGCATAAGTACAAAGTGTGTTCCAAAACTTTTGCAGTGTACTTGGCAATGCAATTTAACGAGGTCCGATTGGCTATCGAGACGAGATGGCACTGGTAAATATACTGTTTAGAGTTCAGAAACGCACCTTAAGGGTCTAGGTTTGTCATTAATGACAAACCTAGACCCTAGTCCTATAATTAAAGCGGCCTACCATATATTATCCCCATATTCCCATCAAACTTAACTGTGCAGTAACAAACTAACAATACGAAGTCGCCTAAAACTGTGTCAGTAACATTCTAATTTATTGGAATAAATTAAAGGACTTGGCAAAAAACTGGAAACTTCAATATACTGAATTCCTGGCGCGGATCAGTGACCCCCCAGCGCCAGTGTATCTTGACTTATCTGTGGGCGCGACGTGGCCGCAGTCAGGGGTCTTGTAACTTGGTGAACGGACGCGAAAATTTGGCAGCGCGCCAAAAACTTTGCCATTCTAGATGTACGCAAACCGCATTTAAATGTAAACACAAAAACTGGAGCCACGCATTCCGCAAATTGACAGAAGGACATGCTTTTATTTCTTGCGAAGTTTTTATTAATTTTTAAAAACATTCTTGCAGACCTTCCCGCGCAATATTACTTAACCTTTAAATAGCAATGTACTACTCGGGCGAGTTAACTTGACACCTGGCTTAAATTTTACCCCTCCCTCGCTTCCCCGCGCAGCACCCCGCTCTCGTCGTACGCGTCCAGTAGCGTTAGCATATTATATCTGTTACCGTTACACGTGTGTTATTGAGTTTGCGTTTCGGAGTTATTTGTTAGTAGTTAATGGTTATTGTTTTTGGATTTTTGTTGAGTTTTGTTGTGTTATTTGTTAGTTGTTACATTTGAACGTTAAATTTGTTAAGTTTTTGTTATTCGTATTAACGTTTGAACATTGCCGTGCGTCTGTGGTATGAATTAGCTACTCACGGAATATATTAATATGAAGCTAGATACAAATTATCGGACGCATCTATAAACCTCGTATTCCTGCTGGGGAACCCTTGGGCGAGTCCAACTCGTACTTGGTTAATACTGTGGTTAGTGTAGCCCTATAAAAATAACTAGTTCCGGTAACGTAATTTTTTTTTTGAAATAACTTAAAATAAAAAAACTTTTTTTGCACTCAGTACTTAAGAGAAACGTCAATTGAACCAGGTGTCATGTTAATTCGCCCGAGTTGTAGTTTTTTTTAGAATAGTAGGGCGGTTGAGGTCTTTTTTTTTTTAATGAAATAAGGGGGCAAACAAGCAAATGGGTCACCTGATGGAAAGCAACTTCCGTCGCCCATGGACACTCGCAGCATCAGAAGAGCTGCATGTGCGTTGCCGGCCTTTTAAGAGGGAATAGGGTAATAGGGGAGGGTAGGGATGGGAAGGGAATAGGGGTGGGTAGGGAAGGGAATAGGGTAGGGGATTGGGCCTCCTGTAAACTCACTCACTCGGCGAAACACAGCGCAAGCGCTGTTTCACGCCGGTTTTCTGTGAGAACGTGGTATTTCTCCGGTCGAGCCGGCCCATTCGTGCTGAAGCATGGCTCTCTAACGTATAAGCAAAGTAGTTTTTTTAGAATAGTAGCGCGGTTAAGGTCTAAATATGTAACGTAACCTACTTGGCTCGGTCTGTGAGACCGTCGCTAGATAGTTTAAAAAATATTATTTTCTCTAAATTATGGTAAAATTATTATAATATTTATGTAAATAACAATAAGCAGACGTACGAGTGGCTTATTCCTACTGGATAGTATATTTTTATTACCAATTACTATTAGTAGATACCTATTTTATTACTACTGACTAAGCTACTTATTCTTAACATGACGTGTTCAGAGGCCATTAAAAGCTTTTCTTTTTTTCGTGTCGCCAGATAAGACGTTATCAGCAATCGTGTTCGCATCGGAACGCAGACAGACTTTTGTCCATTCAATTTTATTTTACCTAGGAGACTACAATAATAATCCCTATGTCGTTAGCACAACGGTCATTTCAGAGATACTGAACAGTCTTTAGTGGACTGTTGCCAAGCGGGTCATAGACAAATACTGAATGAGATCTAACATCAATCATTTCCATATTGTATTGTATGAGTAGGACATTAGTTAGGTATTCAGAGCTATATTGATAGCTAAGACCTAAACTAACTACCAAGCTATCAGCTATGACAAAATAACTTTCATAATATTATCACATAAACTGTACGATCAATTTATAATTTAAAAAAAATAATTTTGAATTTGTTAGTCTCGCCACAGAATACATTTTAGTACCTACAAGTAGTCTCGCCTAAACTCGAGAACTTAATTTGGCTAATTTTAATCTTGAAACATTCGTGGATGTCCAGGGCAGGTATAACACTAGGAGGGAAGTGACAATATGACGTTCACCGGGTTATCTAATATCTAGTGTACTTATAATAAATTTGAGAATTATTTTTTCTCAATACTATGGTGTCAAATCTGTGCTTATTTATTGCTACGTTTTTTCGACAACAGATGGCGCTACATATTTTGTTGTATAACGAATAAATTTAAATGAACAAAACAGCTCAAAGCTTAGTTACACAGCATTAAGTATGAAATAACAAAAACAATTATGAAATAGCTGGCGGTTTGAGTAATGAACGCTGTGGGCGTTATCTAAAAATACTTTTAAGCGAGACATAGAAATACTTTTAGGGAAGCCTTGGGCGTTTGAAAGGCCTTATAATTTTTAGAATAGAAACATCAGCAAACAATGAAATTTTATTGATTTTAGATTTGCAAAATAATTTGTATGATTTTTAATATTTACTTAAACTTTACAAACTGGAGAAAATATTAGGTCACACCTTCTTACTATAAAATTCCACTAAAAATTTATTTACTATATATAAAATTCTAGTGTCACAGGGGTTAGTTAAGTACTGTACTCCTCCGAAATGGCTTTACTGATTTTTACAGAATTTTATATGCATATTCAGTAGGTTCGAGAATCGGTTACTGGCTACTTTTTATTATATATTGATAAAGTGCATTTGTAGAATAAATATAATAGTAAATTATTACAACTCTAGACTGACGGCGACCATTGTAATTCGTGCGACGATAGCGATGGACGTTGCCATGGTGCCATACTTAGGGTGGGTTGCATCAGAGGCGTGGTTAAAGTTGAAGTTATGGTCAAAGTTATGGTTATAGTTAAGGCTAACTTCAACTTTAACCTTAACTTTGGCCACAGAATTTGACAGATGACAGCTGGTCCGACAAGGCTTGAAATGAACGTGGGCGGTGGCGCTGCTGGTAAAGGAGAACTGTCAAAAATTGCGTTTTTGTATGATGACAGCGTTAGTTCCTTTTTTCGCCACGTTCATTGAAAGCCTTGTCCAGCTTAAGGTTATGGTTAAATATGACGTCCATTTTTGACTTTAACCAAAGATTTGACATTTCGCATTGTAGTTAAAGTTATAGTTAAAGTTACAGTTAAAATAAGTTGGTGCAACCCACCCTTATTAATTAGTCACTTCAATAAAATATATGGGCGAAATACTTTATATGGCAAAGCAACGTTTGCCGAGGCAGCTAGTTTACTATAAAAAGTACTTATTTGGTAATCTGTGATAAATTCTCTGCTAAGTATTTAACTACTTACAACTCATACTTACACATTTAAAACGTTAACTTTTTTGTAATGTATTTCGAAATCTACTCTGAAAAATACCATCGTTACTTCCAAATAACGGGAATAACTCAGAATGATATTTTACCTTAACAACAAACGCTTTTGTTCATTCAATAATATTAACCATTTGCGTCCCAAGGGACCAGCTCCATTTTGAGTAGCGATTAAAATACGGACCAAAAATGTCAACGGTGCTATTAAAATAACATTTATTTTTTTATCGTAATGGCTGAGTGGTCTAATGGGCGGTGTAAGACGGTCTCTGAGACCCCGCGAGAGTGAATGAAGGATTTTTGGGTTTTCCGGTCGCATTTTATTGTTAAGGAATGTTCAAGTATTTTATTTTTTCAGACATTTTTATATGTAGCCTAAAGTAAGCATTAAAAAAATATTATGATAATAGAATGTGAGCTATAAAATTATAACAAGCATAACTTGCTTTTTAGTTCGTTTCTGTTAAAATGTTATAAAATTTTGTCAACTTAAACGGGCATTATTAGCAAATTCGCATACACTCACTAATGACAAGATACAGGTCAGTTAGAAAATTCGCTTGACGAGGGCAAAAAATTGCATTTTGTAACTATAACGTCTTTGTGGATTTTATCATTAAACGAGGCGGTTCGAGTCCACGCGGTCATAACAAGTTTAGTTCCGCTACTGTACACAAGATGGCGCTAGCGGTAGCGGCGCCACCAGCTTTCATTCACTCCGAATGAATGGATTATTACAACACATTAACGTTTCGAATTTATATCGTGGTGAATAACCGAATGTGTTTTCTAGTTATTAAGTTAACAGAGAGAGAATACTGTTTCTGTACAAAATGAATATTATTATAATATTGTTTTCTTGGATATTATCTAAATTTATGTATTCTATTTTTGAGTTAGTATCTGAATTAATTCAGAGAATTATGCAAATCACCAGATGTTGCTCGCAACTTACTTGCGCTAAATGTTCCCGCACGCTAGGCGTTAGCGTGCGGGAACTGTACATTTTTGGGGATACAGGGTCAAAGTTATGGTTATAGTTAAGGCTAACTTAACTTTAACCTTAACTTTGACCACAGAAATTGACAGATGTCTGTTGGGTTTATTTTTTTATTAAATCTACAGTAATTAATCAATCCCATGAGAGTATAAAAATTTTAATTATCCATAAAAATCGACATTTGTACATTATTTAACAACACTTTAAGTCATAGTTCAAGAATTTCGAATATAAGTATGAGCGGTTATGGTTATCGTTAAATACGGCGCCCTTAACCAAATATTTGACATTTTGCACTGTAGTTATAGTTAAAGTTATAGTTAAAGTTACAGTTATAGTTAAAATAAGTTGGTGCAACCCACCCTTAGTGGTCTAAGCCTGAGGAAGTTACTTATAGTTAGTTTCTGACAGTCTCTACACTAACTAACTGATTACAGAATTACGAGAATTGTACATCAATTATTAAATAAAAGGTAAAGATCCTCCCGACTTTTATATTTTTGTGAATAAAGGTAAAAATATAAGTTAAAAGCATGCAAGAAATGAGAACATGCAACACAAAAATAAAACAGCGACCATTAATGTATCCTTGCTAGAACAGCGAGATCCGAGTGCGGGGAGTTCTGGGGAGATCTGGGAAGTTCCGGGGAGATCTGGGGACATCCGGGGAGTTCTGAGGACTCCAAGAACAATACGAGTGTGGCAAAACAATGGCTTAGATTAATGGTCGTCTACTATAATACTTTCGGATATTATGGCGCGAGACAAAAGGAAAAAAGCGATTAAAAAAGGATAAAAGTACTGTCGTCGCGTTTGATAGATTAATCCTAAAGTAGTTTTGAATGTATAACGGAAGTTTTAAGCAAGTAATGTTCTCTAATGGTTTATTTTAGACGTTAGGGATTTACTGAAATCTGACTACTAATGGTCACAACCAGCTAATGGTAAAATAGACAGAGAGAGATATATATATAAAAAGAAAGAAAGGGTTTCTCCTTAATTTTGTCAAAAATGGAGAGAGCATAATTTTTAAACTTGTTTGTGTAATAAAAGAGGGAGAAATAAATTAAGTAGAACAAATACAGTAATTTCTCTTCGATTTGAATACTTAATACCTTAGGGTCAATTAAGACCGCGACGCGACGAGGCGAAGCGAGGCGCGGCGCGCCATTTGTATGGATTTGACAGATTTCGTGAGGGTGAGACGTCTTGCGAATCTGTCAAATCCATACAAATTTAGAAATGCATCTACGCGTCGCGTTGCGGTCTGAATCGACCCTAAGAAGGCTTTACTTAAACAGCCTCCAAAAATATTGATACATCTGACAGAATGTCAGTGCTATTATTTAACATTGTATATCATCATAATGTACCTATTTTTTAAAACAAACGTTCGAATTCATATATACTCTCTCTCTCTCTCTTTCTCTCTGTCTCTTTTTGGCTGGATTTATCTACGTCCGCGCGAACGAGCGGTTTGGCCGCTACAGGACTCACGAGTATGTAACGATTAAAATAGCGGTGCGGTCGCGCTGTCATTTACTTAAGGCCCAGTAGTCCCTAAAATTAGCAGGTCGATGTGTGTCAGTACGAATATCAACGTAAAGGACATTAAAATAACATTCATATCAGCGCGCCTTGTACAGTGGCTGTTACGCGCTCGCCGCGTGCCTTGATAATAGAAAATAGGAGAAAAAACCTTTTGTTTTTAGTATAACGCAAATCAAATATATCAAATCGTTTACGTTAGCTTACGACACATATCACATATTTTTTTGTTTTTTCTAGAAAGTGTGTAATTTAGCCATAAAATAATTTAATTATGAAAAACAGCGTTATAACAGTCATCTTTGAGATTTTTTTTCTATCGAACAGAATTTTTCAAATTGTGTACTGATATACCGTTACGTATAGGAAATTTTCTCAATTTTAAAACGGTACTTACTTATTTTATACTTAAATAATGACATTTCCTTTACTAAAAACATTATTTTAAAAACCCATTTATGTAGTTGCAACTACCAGAGCGCCTTAATAATTATTACAATTTCTTTTGATCTCGCGGAATAGCCGCCTAACCGCGCGTTCGGGCGGACGCATATAAGTCCTTTGCCTCTTCTCCGCTGGCGCTTGTGCCTCGGGGAAGTCGGGGACATGTCCGGACTCCGGGGTTTATCCATTTTGACAGCAACGTATCACTGTTTCAATCATGCTTACCCGAGCCCCCAAACGTCACGCAAATCCGACTTGGGACAATTCCGACATACAATATACTTAGTCTGGCCATAAATACTGTTACTAGTAAAAATAAACAAAATATTACATTTGAATTTGGATTCTGTAATTTTTATATGTTTGTTTATTGTGTTTTCTCATTTTGGCGCCAATGTATTTGACAATATTTTGCGACATTGAAATGGAGTGGGGTGATCAAAAGAACCAAATGGAGTCTAATGTCATTTTTAAAACTCTCCATACGCTTGGTATTAGTAAAATGTTTGTGTACCGGGCCATTAATAAGTACAATGAGACCTCCTCTGCTTGTGGCAGAAAAAGATCTGGCCGTCCACGCCCACACAGTGTTCGTACGAAAAAGGTGGTTAAAGCAGTAAGGGAAAGAATTTGAAAAAAATTGGTTCGATAGTAAAATATTTTATCTCACGAGATAAAGATAGCACCTAAAACCATGTCATGTATTTTGAATTATGACTAAGGACTTTCAGCCTACAAGAGACGTAGGTACTGGTTATTTCCTAACTGATAATTTAAAAAAGAAAGGGTGGTAAAATTTAAACAACTACTGGAGCGGTACGCAAAGGGAGGTCACAAAAAATGTTTGTTTACGGATGAGATTTTTTTTACAATTAAGCAATATTTTAACATACAAAATGGTTTTATTTATGCTTGAAGTTCTAAGGTTCAACATCAAGTTCAATAATCAAGAATGGTCCTTCCAACAAGGCTCGGCGCCGGGTCATAAAGCTCGGTCGGTTTGCGGTCGTCCCGCTCTAACAACGTCATTTCCCGTTTGTTAAAGTAGGACGCGGCATTTTCGTACGATTGTTTGAGCCTCAAAACGGTTTCGTGGTACGGCCCTTGGTTGGAAACGAACGTTTCGGACTTCACAGAGCTGAAGACTGGTCGTCGTCTAGTCCCGATGTTAATCCACCGGATTATGATTTTTAGTCGGTTTTAGAGAGTATGGCTTGCTGTAAATGCCGTGATAATTTGTAGTCACTAAAACAATCCATACGACTGGCAGTGAAGAATTTTCCCATGGAATGAGTCCGTCTTTCTAATGATAACTGGCCACAATGTTTAAATGACGTTATTGTAGCCAATGAAGGCCAATTTGAGTAAGCTTTTAATATTTTAAATTGTTTTATATTTATGTATTAAACTAATACACTGTAAAAGTAATAAAATTTATTTGCAATAGAAAAAAAATGTTTTTCTGTGCATCAGTATTTATGGCAAGACTAGGTATGTACCTACCTACATCATTTCGAGCGGGAGGATATTTCTGGGTGTGGCTTTATAATATTTAAATGATAAAACGGGTTAGAACTTAGAACATCCTTAAATACTAATAAATACGTAAGTGTTTATTAGTATTTAATGGGCCGGCTCGACCGGATAAATACCACGTTCTCACAGAAAACCGGCGTGAAACAGCGCTTGCGCTGTGTTTCGCCGAGTGAGTGAGTTTACCGGAGGCCCAATCCTCTAACCCCTACTCTATTCCCTTCCCTACCCTCAACTATTCCCTTCCCTTCCCTTCCCTACCCTCCCCTATTACCCTATTCCCTCTTAAAAGGCCGGCAACGCACTTGCAGCTCTTCTGATGCTGCGAGTGTCCATGGGCGACGGAAGTTGCTTTCCATCAGGTGACCCGTTTGCTCGTTTGCCCCCTTATTTCATAAAAAAAAGTGTGTTTGTTTGTCTGTTACCTCTTCACTCCCAAACCGCTGAACCCATTTTGATGTTGGATATGTAGAAACTTTGAGTCCCGGGAAAGGACATGGGATACTTTTTATCAGGTGAAAAATGTACGGTCGAACCTGTAACCTCGAGTGTGAATCAAAGGTCTACCCACTACGCCACTGACGCTTTTCTTTACTTTTAGGCAGTAAATATTCGTATCAAGCCGACTTATGTCCATTCTAAACACGTACCGGAAGTATAATAGGTATCACAAACATTAAAAACCGACAAAGATAATCTTAACTCGATACCGAGAAGTAAGCAAACACTCCAACGGCATTTTAAAGTACATAGATTAGATTTCATATTCCGAAAAACCATTACTTGTTTATCATCATCGTCATCAGGTGCAGTATACCTCGGCACAAATTAGCCAGTTCTATTGGTAGAAAATTATTGTAGTTATTATTCAAGTAAACAATCAATCTTCATTCGTCAATTATTAATACTTTAGGAGCGTCTGAATTTCTCTATAACCAAGATTATGAAGCTATCTATGACATGCACAGTTATTTTTGTTGATCATTCATGGGCAATCATAGACAAGCTATTATATGCATACTGAATATAACTATTAAACATGTAGAATATATTCCATATGTCCATTCCGCAATAGTGTACTTAATTGTTTTATTGGTACATAATTATTCATTGCATTAGTAGGCCAGTGCGGTTAGAAAAGATTTGATTGGTAACCCGTCCGTCAGATGACACTGTTAAAGAACACACAAACGATTAACCCAGTTTTTTTACCACAGTCATTTACATAACGGAGAAAAAAAAACTAAAGAAATCACGTTTTTCGTGATGTACATGCATGCGATTTATGCAATATAATTAAAGATGTTAATAGTTTGTTATGTAGAAATGAAAGTGAATTATTTTTAATATTTAATTTTTATGATTTAATGAGTTAAAGTGACGCCGCGTTAAAGTAAAAAACCGTGTTGGATGTGTTTTAGATTGCGATTTGAAAACAAGCAATGGAACAGCAAAAACTAGTGTAGCGACAAAATGGTTTTTGTCGCGTAATTTAAAAACCATAAATACATTTCATATAAGCTATGGGCAAATTAAAGTGTCTGCTTTTACCAATCTGTGTACAAATTTTGAAAGCTTAAATCACTCTCCTCTGTTGGCAAAATAGGAATCCCTTTTTTACAGAGGTATTTTTGATTGATTATTCTGTGTTATAAAAGTTGACCAATCGTGTTATGCTATGGGTAATTCAAAGATTTGTCTTTGAATGTCTTTGGACATGATTAATGCTGACAATGAACTTTAATTTCTTAGCTTTAGTCATTGCTGAGAAAAATCGATATCGCTACAGCCAAATTATCAAGGCGCGGCGTCGCCTTAAAAAGATTAGGCTTCGACGTTCGCATTTAAAGATGGTTTATAAATGATTGAGAAAGTTGACTTGTAACGACTGTTAAAAATTCCTTTTTTTTCCGAAATGATGATTACAATTTACAATAAACACAACGTAAGTGGTAACGTTTGAGTTGGCCAAAAATCTAAACTACATATCTAGAAAATCTAACATAATATCTAATAGTTTCGAAAATATATTTTTCTGTTCCGATGTCTTACGGTAGAAACGTCGAAAATAAAGTATTCGTTACAAAGCTTTACACAGTTTATCGAAACCTACAAAATAATCTTTAATTACTGAAATTTAAGAGTAAAATATAATTTTAAGCTCATTATCAAACAGCACCTCAAAATTATTTACCATGGAAAAACATTTCGCAAAATATTTAATAATATAAAATGTTCATTATAAAATTGGGACTGTAAAAATATTGTTCGGCCAAAATTTAATTAAAACGAAGAAGAATTAAATTTTTTATTAAAAGAAAAAAACCCTTTATCATCATCACTAATGATCAATCATCACTATAAATGACGCGTGGAAATCGTAATTTATTTTCGCAACAAAATCTATCCTATGCATTCAAATATTTGTATCTTTCTATCGCATTGGGGTAAACCTGTAATGGTAGAAATAAGTATGGAAATAAATAAATAAACTATAATATTATAGTATAAGAATCAATCATAATTACATCTAAATTCTAAATCGATTCAACCCTTTAATCCATCAATCCCCAAGCGGCACCCGGCTGTCGCATAGTAATTAAAAATCTATCGTGTCTGCGATTCCCACGATCGATGTATTACAGAATGAAGTGTGAAGACTAATTAGACAAACATACTTTCGATCTTTGACAGTATTATATTATTATAATTTGGTATGTAAATTTGTACATACCAAATGGAGAGATGAACGCAGTCTTATCCTGATCATTAACGCTTACTTTTATTTGCCAGAATCCTGATTGTAGATCAATTGTGGACATATATGGCATGGCTTTAGCTTGATGTACAAGATCATCTATTCTTGGTAAGGGATATCTATCTGGTACAGTTATTTATAATAATTCGTAGACTTTAATATATATTATATACATTAAAGTCTACGAATAATAAAAACTAATATAACTCCGTCAAAAAACATGCTCCACAATACTTGTCAAAAAAGTGTACCAGTTACCTCGCGACCACCGCGCTGATCGGTTCACGCGTTATCGCACACCGAAGTACGCAAGGCTCGCCTATTAGTTAACGTAACTACCTAACAAACATTACCGCGGGTGCTCCTGCCTGCAGGAGCACCTTATTTGTGATGGAGAAGATGTCAAGTACCCCCACAGTAAGTTATGCCAACGTTACCTCCAAAATAATGTACCCCAAGAAAGACCAAGCCATCGTAATAGATTCGATCGACGGATTGATGCTAAGAGATTATTTAATGGCACTCTCAACTGTAACAAAGTCAACGAATATTCGATTCATTTCCCGGATTGCTAACTCAAGAATTTGTGTTTACATGGATTCCAAAGAAACTGTAAATCAGCTGGTTGACGTAATTAAGAAAATAAAAATTAAAGATTATACTTTAGAGATTCGCCCACTGATTTCTAGAAATAAAAGGATTGTTTTATCGAATGTTTGCCCGATCATTCCCAACGAGGTTTTAATAGAAAAATTTAACGATATAAACATTAAAATCTTAAGCCCGATTACTTTTATGAAAGTAGGTATACCAGATCCTGGCTTCTCGCATATAATGAGCTTTAGGCGACAACTTTACGTTTCCCCCGAGGACGAAAAAAGACTGCCGGAATCGTTACAAATCCAGTATGAAGATACTAACTACTGGATATATGTATCAAACGAGTCGATGAAATGTTTCGTTTGTAATACAATGGGACACTTGGCTAAAAATTGCCCTCAAGGTAATCATACCTTAAATACCTCTAAAAATCTCAGTGATATTACACCAGAACCTATTGAAAGCCTTAATAATATTTTAGAAGAGTCCCAAAATTCTTTACCTCAATCTCAGGTTGATAATATTATTAACTTATCATCATCACCAAAAGATTATGAACATAATAAGGGCATTAAACGAATACATTCTACTACTACATCAGAACCTTCCCATTCAGAATTGAACCAAAATACTGACCTTATTACGGAAGAAATCGTACCATCGAGTGATTTTACTAACGACACCGACAGTAATTTTTCATTAGAAGAAGAAATACCTAGTAAGAAAAACTTAAGGAAGAAAAAGAAAACATTAGATAATAGATCAGAAGAACAGGTATGGACGGATATTAAATTCGAAATTAAGGAATTAGAAAATAAAGATGCCTTACCCCACTTTCCCTTGACATTAGACCAATTTAGAAAACTTCTTGACGAAACGCGCAACAAACAAAATATACAAGAAATTTTGCAAGACTATACAGAAAATACCGCCGAATTAATTACAATGTGCCTATTCATTCATCCGAAACTTAGTAGGAATTTAAAAAACCGGTGTTCGAGACTCACTAGAAAATTGCAAGAGCTTAATTTAGTTAAAGATAAGTAATTTCCTTTTGGTATACATTATTTATATTAAGTGTTATATTATAATCCATTTAAAACTTTATATCAAATTTGCTAAACCTATAAACATAATGAGAATTTTGCAGTGGAACGTAAATGGTTTCCGTGTAAGATTCGAAAGCATAAAATTACTTTTGAATGATGTCGATCCTTCATGTTTCTGTGTACAAGAAACCAATTTTAAAGATAGTTATTTTGCAAAATTGAAAAACTATGTATGTTTTTATAAAAATCGAACTTACAGCAGTATTGCTAGTGGTGGTGTAGCTACGTATGTCAAACCTCATTTATTACCTGAAGAGATTATTATTAATAGTTGCCTTGAAGTCGTTGCGATAAGAATAAAATTCCCTTTAGAGATTACTATTTGTAATGTTTACATACCTAATAGCTGTTCTATTAATCATAATGTGTTGAATAATTTAATTTATCAGCTTCCGACACCTTTTCTTTTATTAGGAGATTTTAATGGGCACCATTTTTATTGGGGTTCTAGTCGTTGCGATCCAAGAGGAAAAATAATAGCAGAGTGGTTAGATTTAAGTGACAATATTATTCTTTTAAATAAAAACCAACCTACGCATTTTAATTCTGGAAATGGTCACACAAGTAATATTGATTTATCTTTTGCTTCTCAAAATATATCAACTTATTTTGACTGGAATGCATTGGACCACCTTTATGACAGTGATCATTTTCCTATTGTAATATCTGCAGAAATTGAATTAAACCCTTACAGTAAAATAGGTTCTAAGCACTGGAAATATTTAAAAGCTGATTGGTTAAATTTCCAATATGACATTGAAAAGCGAGTAAAACAATTAGAAAAAATTAATATTACATCGAAAGTTTGTATTAATAAAACTGTAAAAGAATTTAATCAAATTATTTATAACTCCGCTGAAAAAAATATACCTATGACTAGTGGAAAGCTAAGAAAAAATCAAGTACCCTGGTGGAACGATGAATGTTCGAAATCAGTAAGAGAAACGAAAAGAGCTTACAGAAAATACATAAAAATAAAAAAAGTTAATTTAAATAAGCAAATTAGTCAAGAATATACCGAAGATGATAAACGTAAAGAAGAATATTTGAAGATTGAATACCGTAAAATAAGATCTAAGACTAGAAGAATTTTTAAAGAAAGTAGAAAAGTTAATTGGCAAAATTTTATTTCATCAATAAATAGTCAAACACCGATAGGAACTGTATGGCAGAGAATAAACTCTATAAATGGTAAAAAAAAGAATAAAATAAATATCATCTTAAAAAACAATGAAGGAATACTTTGTGATGACCCTAAAATGAATTCCGAGTTATTAGCTAAAAGTTTTGCTGCAAATTCGAGTTCAAATAACTATAGACAAGAATTTTTATCATATAAAAAAGAAAAAGAAGATGGCTGCACAGGATTTGATAAGCTAGATAATGAAAATCCTATCAACAAAATAATTACTGTAGAGGAACTTAATCTCGTTATTCAAAAATTAGGAAATTCCAGTCCTGGTCCTGATAAAATATCAAACATCATGATTAAAAAACTTCCGTTATTGGCTCTCGAACGACTTTTAGATATTTACAATTATATTTGGGTAAATCAGATTTTTCCTGATCTATGGAGAGAAGCCATAGTAATACCTATTTTAAAACCAGGTAAGCTAGCTACTGTTGCATCAAATTACAGGCCAATTTCACTCACATGTAATCTTTGTAAAATTTTAGAGAAAATTGTAAGCCATAGAATCAGATGGTACTTAGAGCGAAATCAGTTTTTAACATCTTTTCAGTTTGGATTTAGACAATTTAAATCAACCTTAGATCATCTGAGCCTTTTAGAAGAAGAAATTCTTAAGTCGTTTGCAAATAAATATAAAATAGTATTAATTGCCCTAGATTTAGAGAAAGCTTATGAAATGGTATGGAAGCACAGGGTGGTACAACTTTTACAACAGTTAAATTTAAAAGGTAACGTTCTAGCTTATGTTGTAAATTTTTTGTCTAATAGATATATAAGGGTTAAAATAAATAATATTCTTTCTGATCCTCTTTGTACCGAAAATGGACTTCCTCAGGGGTCTGTTTTAAGTGTAATTTTATTTTTGATTTCGATTAATAACGTCTTAGATATTATAAAACGACCCGTTAAGGGATATCTATTTGCAGACGATTTAACAATTTTATGTAGTGGCAAAAATCTTAAACTCGTTGAAAAAATATTGCAAGACACCTTAGACAATTTAAGTAAATGGAGTCTAGAAACGGGCTTTAAGTTTTCGGAAACCAAAACGGAAGTTATGATTGTGTCAAAAAATAAAAATAAAGAAAAAATTAACGTATTTATAAATAATAGTAAAATAAATCAAGTAAATGAGATAAAAATATTAGGTCTTACCTTAGATTCGCGATTAAATTGGGTATCACACATAAAAAAACTTAAATCCGAATGTTCTAACAGAATGAACATTATAAAAATTTTATCTTCAATTGATTGGGGATCTGACAGTAGGTGTATAAAAAATACCTATAAAGCTATAATTCGACAAAAAATCGATTACGGTTCTGTTTTATATGACTCAGCATCGAATAATATTTTAAAAATTTTGGATAGCATTCATAATACTTGTTTAAGGTTAAGTTTGGGAGCCTTCCGAACAAGCCCCGTTAATAGTATTCTAGTCGAGTCTGGCGAAATGCCTCTATCATATAGAAGGAAGGAACTATGCCTAACGTTTGCAGCCAAACATGTTGTGAATAATATAGATTCTCTCTTTTTAAAGCCCGCATTATTATCTGATATAGAATTCAGTTTACGACCTACTCTTTCAGTTCCTCTAAGACTAAGGGTTAAAAACTATTTAAATGAAATTAAATATGACTTACCGCCATTATTTCAACGTCATTTTCCTTATCAATTACCACCTTGGGATATAAATAAATTTAAAATAAACATAGACATGGCTAACAAATATCCCCGTGAATCTACTCCTAATTATATTTATAAGAACTACTTTTATGAACTTTTAGAAAAATATTCGGATTATACAATGTTTTATACAGATGGATCTATTTTTAATGAAAGAACGGGTTGTGCAGTTGTCTCAGAAAATTATAATTATAAATACAGACTACCTGACTATACTTCTATATTCACTTGCGAGGCCATAGCTATTTTAAAATGTTTGGAGATCATTAAAATTAATCCTACGACTTCAAAAAAATACATAATATTTTCCGATTCCTTGTCGTGCTTAACCGCTTTATTGAATGATAAAAATATTGATCCCTTAATAAATATAATAAGAGAAAATTTAGCGAATTTAAAAATTGATAATTTTTCTATAGAAATTATTTGGATTCCTAGTCACCAGGGCATTCCCGGGAATGAGAAAGCAGATGCTCAAGCTAAGGAAGCGACGACTTTAAATCAATGTAATTTGTTAAATTGTAATATTACAGACGTTACAAAATTTCTAAAGTTTAAAATTAAAAGTTTATGGAACAGCTGCTGGGTTGTAAATAATAATAGTTATTTGTATGAAATAAGGAAATCAATTTTTGAAAAATGTAATTATAAATTCTTTAAACGAAGAGATGAAATCGTTATTAATAGGTTAAGAATAGGTCATTGTAATGTTACTCACATCCATCTCATTACTAAATCTTCTAGAAACAAATGTTCAAGATGTGATTGTGTATTGTCTATAAAACATTTGCTTGTTGATTGTTCTATGTTTAGTTCAGAAAGAAGTAGTGTAGATCTTCAAAGTACGTTAAAAGATTGTCTTTTAGATTGGAAAAATACTGTAAATTTTTTGAGGTTAACTGGATATTATTCTGTAATCTAAAGTACAATATTGTTATTACTTGTAGTCGCTAATGACCTTGATGTTTAAAGCGACTTAAAATAAATAAATAAAAAAAAAAAAAAAAAAAAAGTGTACCTTAGGTACACATTTCAATACATTTGCAATATTAAGGTGACCTTGAGCGGTACTAGGCTGACGTTACATGACAGATCAAAAGGAACCAAATTTAAAACGGTAATAGTATGAGAGTTACGATTCCTTAGTTTTTATTATTCGTAGATATAAGTATAATAATTAGTTTCCATAATAATATTATGTATTATCATCGAAATCGGTTTAGCTGTTTAGGCGTGAAGACTGATAGACACACACATTCGTATTTATAATATGACTTATGAGTATCGAATATCGATGCATTTAATCCGATTTAATGTAAGTATTATTGAAAAATCTGTATTAAGGAAAAAAAGTTAGCATTCTCAATTCTCAGTAGCTTTGTCCACACTGTGCCTTTTTCTGTTCGTCAAGGGTATGTGTTATAATAGTGTAGTCAACAGCGTACGTGAGGCATGCCCGCGACGCATACTCTCTGATCGTACCTATCCAAAAAACAAAAATGACAATGTTGGCGTTGCGTTCGTTGGCGCATTCAATTATTGAATGCGCCAAAACGAAAGTTGAATGAAAGAAGATGACGAAAATTGAAGACGAAATCGCATAGTGTGGACATAGCTTTTTTTTTAATGAAATAAGGGGGCAAACGAGCAAACGGGTCACCTGATGGAAAGCAACTTCCGTCGCCCATTGACACTCGCAGCATCAGAAGATCTGCAGGTGCGTTGCCAGCCTTTTAAGGGGTAATAGGGGAGGGTACGGAAGGGAAGGGAAGGGAATAGTTGAGGGTAGGGAAGGGAATAGGGTAGGGGTTAGGGGATTGGGCCTCCGGTAAACTCACTCACTCGGCGAAACACAGCTCAAGCGCTGTTTCACGCCGGTTTTCTGTGAGAACGTGGTATTTATCCGGCCCATTCGTGCCGAAGCATGGCTCTCCCACGTAAATACTATTAGATACTCACAATAGCAACCTACTACAATTGCATATCAGAGCGTAGCGAATCTAAAACAATTTCGAAATTCTCCGAAATGCAATTCGAATTCGGAACAATAGTTTCGAATCTAAACAAATCTGATGAGTTGATGAGCAACAATAATCACTCGTCCCACTGAGCGTTCCCATTTTGTTTTTATTGTTCTTTATTGTTTGGAATGTTGAACAACTTCGTGGAACTAATTTTTGCGTAGGATTGTAAAAAATAATAAACATTTTTATGGTATAATAGTCCACCTACGCGAATATTTTGATGCAATCAGGTGCGGTCGAACACTTTAATTTAAAACCTCCTCTTTTTTTATCGATTAAAATTTAAAAATGGAAATATGATTTGATGAATATTTAAATTCGGATAAATTTTCTGCTAAATAATATAGTCGTGTTACAATATGTTTTTTGTATTACTTCCTCTTTTACGCCGCGCCGGCGGTCTACTACTGTCCTTTGGATGACGCAAGAAGCCCCCCCTTTTGTGTTTTTTTTTTGAGAGAAAGATTTTTTCATACTCAAACTTTAAGTTATTTTAAATATAAACATTTGAGTATCAAAACTTGTAAATAAAAAAAATCCTCGTGGTCCAACAATCGTAAGGCCCCTTGGACCGACCGAGGGGCCTTAGGCGGTGGCCCAAGTCGCCCGCGCCTTACGCCTAGCCGTTGGAAGTTATAAGGAACTTAATCCCAGAACACTCCTAAATATCCCAGAAATTGACAACAGATGTACTTCAAAGTTACTAATACCACAATAATTTATATCTCAAATTTCATTTAAGGCCAACATCGGTCATACCAGAATGATTTGTTACTAAATCCAAGTGATCAAAGTAGATTTGGTAGAAAGGCCTTTGTCCATTGCCGCCTCAACGGAACGTCACCGACAAAAATTCAAATAAAATGCTACTTTATGACCTAGGCTATAGGTTTCATTATCTACCGACTGGTCAGCCACCCATGCCGCCGCTGCTTTGTATTAGCGAAAAGCAAAATGAAACCTACGCATGCCAACAGTGGCATAAAATTTAGAGCACGCTACCGGTCACAAAATTAGTATCGAAATTATTTTAACCAACAATGAAAGTATAGATCATCCTCTGCATATTTCTTCAGATTTATAAGATTTCTTCAGAAAAAGGGCACATTAATACGAAAACGGCATTGTATTTTAATTTTTGTCGGTGACGTGACGTTGGCGGTGGACAAAAAACCTTACGATACAAAACTTACCGCCCACCGATATCAAATGATTGACATAATTAATTGGCTAAATTAATACTAGTAATGGATAGGATCCCTGTTATTCAAAGATCTATTAATATTTTAATGTAGATAATGATTAATTATTATTTTTGATTAGGTACTAAATTTAGGTACCATCGTAGAAACTGATTCAAAGGTTAGGTAATTTTTTACACAATATGTCATCCATACTTATGTTATAAATGCGAAAGTGTGTATGTCTGTTTATCTGTCTATTTGTCTGTCTGTCTGTTACCCTTAAACGCCCAAAGCGCTCAACCGATTTTGCTGAAACTTAGTATATAAGATGTACGGTTCCCATGCGATAAACGAATTTTGGCGCACATAACTTGCTCCTTTTTTGGAAGTCGGTTTAAATAATCAGCACAAGGTTCAATCGAAGTCATAAAGAGCACCAATAAAGGGAAATTGAAAAAAACTTCACTTTCTAAAGCATTCCTCGGCTATACAATGTCACCAAATCACCTGTAGTTCTGGTATGTTAAACACTTTCGGAACCCAACCCACTACCTTCCGGAGCCAGGTGGCCACTGAACCATCGGGACAAAAGGCATCGGAGGTCCCCAATCGATCGGGAGGGACTCCATTGTTGGGCACCATTCATGTCCTATTGAAATCTTTCCTAAAACTATAAGGGAACCCTTCTTTGTGAAGTAGGGGGACCGAACTGTGTGATTTTCGCGGAATTTTTGAAAAAACTTCCTATTTAGAGTTGATATGGATTTTCTATGTCTGTATTTTTTTTAATCGCAGAATAAAATTACATTCCGGAATATGTTTTAAAGCAAACATTGAATTGAAATAAACGGGAAATATTATTGATAAATGCAAACGTAATGATGATAAAATATAAAAAATCAGGCATCTCATTGCAAACGTTAATGAAAAATTCCGGGATTATGAAAAGCTTTTAATACGACTTTTGCATTTAAAAGAGATTCGGCCGTCGATATTGATATGATATTAATAATAACCGGGTGACCCGGTGACCGAAATCCGGTATTGAAGACGAACAATTGTTTCACGGTGATAAGTACTAGTATCGCTTGGCGCAACGTAAAAGTTTTGGAAAGTTTCACGTTAAATAGTTTGGGCACTAGTTTCCAAGCGTACGTAGCGAAAACTAAATAGATAATTTTGAATTGAGATACGTGTAGAGTAAAATTTTTCGTTTCAGACTATGTATTTTGTTGTTTTTTAGGATTCCGTACCAAAGGGTAAAACGGGACCCTAATACTGAGACTTCGATGTCTGTCCGTCTGTCTCCAGGCTGTATCTCAAGAACCGCTACAGCTAGACTTTTGATTTTTTCACAGATTGTGTATTTCTGTTGCCGCTATAACAACAATACAAAAAAGTAAAAATGAAATAAAATTAATAATATTTAAGGGGGGCTCCCATACAACTTATGAAATACACTTGAAATACTCACAAATTCCTTAATTATATATTGTATTCTTTAGTAATTATAATAAAATTAAAATAAATATTTAATCCATACAAAAATATACAATTTTTTGCCAACTGTCGCTCAATAACGGTACGGAACCCTTCGTGCGCGAGTCCGAATCGAACTTGGCCGATTATTTAATATTTGAAAGTAAACTTTTCATTTATAAAAATCATATTACACGGATAAACCGATTGTTACCAAAATTAATAATGAAATGTGCAAGTAAAAATAATGTACAAAATAGGAGTTTGATGATCCAGCTGAATAACCGGGCGAAATGTTAATGGCTATCGTGTCCATTAACCCGACCGCGACAGTCCCGGAATATCCCGGACATCGAGTGGGAACGGCCACCCCACAACCTAATACTTTCCCTTCACTGTATTATGTATCAGACCGCTTCGTTGGGCGAGAATTTAATATAAAGTGACGTCACGACTCACGATGTAGGCGACGGTCCTATATTGGATGTTTGTTACCCCCAGCCGAAATTGGGGATAATATAGTCTAGCACATAGGCTTTATTACGATTTACGACACATAGGCTTTCTTACGACACATAGGCGTAAAACTCTAATTGTGAGGAACTTTCCTTATTTGTTTTTTTTTTATGAAATAAGGGGGCAAACGAGCAAACGGGGCACCTGATGGAAAGCAACTTCCGTCGCCCATGGACACTCGCAGCATCAGAAGAGCTGCAGGTGCATTGCCGGCCTTTTAAGACGGAATAGGGTAATAGGGGAGGGTAGGGACGGGAAAGGAAGGGAATAGGGGAGGATAGGGAAGGGAATAGGGTAGGGGACTGGGCCTCCAGTAAACTCACTCACTCAGCGAAATACAGCGCAAGCGCTGATTCACGTTGGTTTTCTGTGAGAATGTGGTATTTCTCCGGTCGAGCCGGCCCATTCGTGCCGAAGCATGGCTCTCCTACATATAGAAATTATAATGGGACCTACAAAAAGATATCTTTTCTCTAACGGATTTTTCGTTATGTTCGCATTTATATTAACCATCCTTCCCATCTTTTAGTACTAAAGTCATACTAAGGGTAGGTTGCACCAACTTACTTAAAGCTTTAACTGTAACTTTAACTAAAATGCAAAATGTCAAATCTTTGATAAAACTCAAAAATGGACGCTATATATAACCATAGAGCTCGACAAGGCTTTAATGCACGTGGCGAAAAAAGGAACTAACGCTGTCATCATACAAAAACGCCATTTTTGACAATTCTCCTTTATCAGCAGCGCCCCCGCCCACGTTCATTTAAAGCCTTGTCGGACCAGCAACGTCTTATGTGGTCAAAGTTAAATAAGCCTTAACTATAACCATAACTTTAGCTTTAACCACGCCTCTGGTGCAACCCACCCTTAAAAGTTAAAGTATTTTTAAACTGAAGGTAAATTAAACCATTGCCCGGAATTAGAGAGGCAGTTAAAAGTTTACGGCTTGTAACTTCGATGTTCCTTAATCCTTTACGTCGTAAAAACGAATCCATACGCATTACGCGTTAGCAGGAATCGAGTAATTTTACGCGCTAGCACTTTAAGCAAGAAATGCGCAATTTTACGCGTTAGCATCGCTTAATTTTTCAGAACCATTAGACGAAATTGAAATTGGCGCGAAAATAACATTAACAATAAACCTTCCGGTGGAACTGAGCAATTATTTATTGCGAATTCGAAATTTAAACGGGAAATAAATTGTTATAGATATTGTTATTGTTGGAATTTCTCGCTTATTATTTCTAATGCGCAGAAATATGGAGTTTAATAAAGGAAAGTGTTTTTGGAATGGTTGTTTACTTCAAAGTGTTGAATTGCTCAAGGTGCTGAATAAACTATTCATGTGTGAATTTGTTTGTTCTCGGCAAGCTATTGGAGCTGCAGGTTCAAGCCGGGCAGATCTTCTGGAGTGTTTTGAACACATTGTATATTCTGGAGTAGGTACCTATTCGAACATCTACGTGTTAGGAATTCACTATCTCAACACTCTCAGATCTATCATGATTGTCTGGGGTTGCTTATTTTAATTTATTTGTTATTAATACGACATTTAAATAATTTTTGGATGACGTAATTACTTACCAGTTTCTACTACCTACTAGACATAACATTTTTGTATTAGAAGTTGATTTATTCCTTTTGATTAGTGCTATCACAAAGCCATACGCACTCAGTCTTTTAATGATTACTTACTTTATTTTAATCATCACAAAATATTCATTAAATTAACGTTTAATATTAATTAAATCTCTCTGACTGCGACCGCAACTGTAAACTAGCTAGATATTCACTTGTTTCACAACTACAAATATTTTAAAACTACCCGCAGCGCAACTTACCTGGGCTTGTGATAGGTGGGGTTGCTGTTAGTCTTGAGGATGTCGGCGTTGGGGACGGACGTGGGCAGCGCGTGCTCTCGCTCCAGCTCGCTCTCGTAGCTTTCCAGTGGTACATGTTTGCCGGGCAACGGGTCCGCTGGAAAAAGAAAAAAAATATATATTAATTATAGAAAAAAAATCAGTATTTTTTCATAGCTTTTACATAGAAAAACATAGTAAGTGAACTATTATATAGTAGACAATCGTCATAGTTAACAAATCAGTATTTTTTCATAGCTTTTACATAGAAAAACATAGTAAGTGAACCATTATATAGAAGACAATCGTCATAGTTAACGCTAATTAGTAATTATTCTTTAGCTTAATGAATGGTCATGGAGAGGCTGCGAAAATCGGAGATAGGTTCCCTTCTAGGAAAAACGGCATGATTCTTCAAAATCATCCTAAAATGTTATAACGCAAAATACATCAAGACGCATATTACTTAAAATAAGACGTAAAAGACGACGCCGAGTCTTAAATCTAAAATAATTTAATTAAATTTCATTATCGTTCGAATAAAGCGGTCATTTAAATTGCAAATCTAAAGTCGTTGCCCTGTTATCATTTCGCATGAGATCTTTTTATGAGAATTTCCGCAAAATCGATAATTACTACGGTTTTTTGTTCGGAAATACAGCATTATATTGAATTAAGAGCTAGCCACAGTTATTTGAAAGCGGAAATTAAAATGTGCGGTGAAAGTATTAGCGTGCTCGATGTGCGATACTTTGTTTCTCATCAGATAGCCCTAATGGTAATAGAAAGCCACGGAGAAGGTACTTTTAATAGAAATAATTAAGGTACGACTGGTACATTTGAATGACTATAATATCAATGATGGCCGATGAAAGTAATTGAATCTACAATACTATCAAATGTTGTTTAGCTTATCTTATATCTGCTATAATACTGCAATCTTGTTCGAGCAGGTCTAAAATTCTACGGTAACTATACTTTTTTCCATAATAGAAACTGTCCTACGTCCGTTCCGGACCTCTAAGTCATCTTAGTATCTTCTAACCAGATATCGTCAATTGTTCAGCGCGCAGCGGTTTAAGCGTATGTAGTAATAACAAGTATTCGCATTTAAAATATCATGAAACTAGCTTTTGCCCGCGGCTTCGCTCGCGTTAAGAAGTATTATTATTAATTAGGTATCAAAGTATCAGCCCGATCGGTTTAAAATTGACAAAGTTTGATACAAACTTTTATCGCCTATCCCTTGGGGTACAATTGATCAAAATCCTTTCTTATCGGATGACTATGTCATGGCATCTACATATATATGTCGCAGCCGACTGGTTTAAATAGCCGTTCAATCAAACAGCTAGCCCTTTGACTGAACAACGCCATTCAATCACACGTCTAGCTTTTATATTAAATATTTTAGTCGCTCAAAACGTTCAACACTACAGCTGATTCAAAAGCCGCCGTCTAATTGAAGTAGTTCAGCGCGCACCGCTGCGGCGCTAGGTGCGTTTTATTTACAATATGGCGTCAACTAGCAGGTGTTTGTTGGTGTTTGTGGTTGTTTTTCGGAAAGAAAGTAGTTAATAAAAGTTACAAGTGTTATTAAAGCGACAAAAATTGTGGAGGCACATACGAGTGAATTAAAATTTCAACAACTATTCGAGGAGAAATTACGGGATTATGAAATGGATGGACGCAGCCTCTCCCGAAAGGGGGGTTCGGGGGGCACAGCCCCCCGTCAAAACAAAAACAAACACAATCCAGAAAGTCCAAAAGTTGGTTAGGTTAGGTTAGAACTTAGACCACAACACAGAGGGAGCCGAACGAGCGCAGCGAGCGTGCTGCGGCAGCAGCCGGCGACCGCCGTCAAATAAAAGGGGGGCTCAAACCAGTTGGCTAAGCGTCGTCTAGCTGTAGTGTTGAACGTTGTAGTCAACAAGTCGGCTAAACGACGTATAGCCGTGTGATTGAATGGCGTTGTTCAGTCAAAGGGCTAGCTGTTTGACTGAACGGCTATTTAAACCAGTCGGCTGCGACATAATATAGATAGATATGAAATCATGGACATGGACATAATAATTAATAGATAAGAACAAATCAAAAGTTCCTATAAAGATTCTAAGTTAATTAGGCACATAAAACGTCAAAGGTTATCGTATTCGAACCCGCTACATACAAAGCTGTGATTGTGAGCTGACGTAATAACAATGCATATTATCGCGTTCCACTGAACTTAAAATTTGATAGCTCGTGAGAACGATAGGGCTGCACTGGGGTCGATAGACCTGTTGTATCGATAATAATACTATTGACACTCTAGTATTGAAAATATCTTCGAAAAGATCCTTCTATAAGCTTGAAAATAATGATGTCTGTTATGAAAATATATTATTTGTGTGTAAAATAATAAAAGTGAAAAGTGTATTGTATGTAGATATATAATAAGGACTGTATTAAATCTGCAATTCGTCAAAATCTATATTTTGTTATCAAGTTATGTGGAAATCCAATTTTAGGTTTCTTTTTGATTGATCCCTTAATTTACAGCAGGTACAGAATAAAAGCTGCTTTTTTCATGATATTAAATCTGGTATTTACGAGCTTAAAACCTTAGAATCAACACAAAACTTAAGTCATCGAAATTAGATACAACTTCCAATAATTAAAAGCATTTCAATCAATTCATCGTCATTCTATACCTCCCACTGTTCAACATTCCCATAATTACAACAATAGGCATGTGATGCTAACGTATTCACTCAATTCATCGATATCCGACACCGCGGACCGCCCAACACAATTTCCAGTATAAAATAGGGTTGCCATTTTGCCAACCTCTAATTTAAAAAGCCAGGTCGCATTAGAAAAGTCGAATTTTGGTAATTTAGTCAGAACTTAATATGTCTTTAATTTATACGCTTAGAAACCATGCTTACTTATTGAATCTTATATGTTATAACTAGTTGTTACAAACCCAGGACACTGCTAAAAACTATGCAGGACATTTGAGATGTCCAAATTTTTACGGTACAAAAACGTTATGTGTCCTGGGAAAACAGGACGGTTGGCAACCCTATCACTAATAAAACATTACGGTTTCGTGTTCAGAACAGTTGTACGGTCATCTGAAACTTCGAATGCCACACAAATGGAAACAACCACTATCTAAGTCAGTATTCTAATAAAGAGATAGGTAGATATTTGATATTGCAAAACTTTGTATAGTCCGTGCAATCCACGAAGACGCGCCCCACTCCTCCTAATCGTTTATAGTATATGACGTGTGCAAGCTTTCGCCAATGTTTGAGTGTTATCGGTACACACTAATTACCTATGAGTGCACGCGCACACTACAATAAATAGACCAATTAAGGGGGCGACTAACCCTAAAGTGTCGATTTTATAATTCATTTTTATACTTGAAAATAAGCCCCGAATTGTTTCATTTTCTAAAATTAGATACTACATTATATTTCCGAGAATTCGATCTGAGCAAAAACACGATATCTTAAAATTTTCTCGATAGAAAAAAATCACAAAGATGCATCTAATTTTCACGAATTTTTCATTTATTGCCATAACCGTGCATTGAACTAAGTTAATATTTTAACACATTGTATAAAATTCTATCATTGAGAGATCGACCTAGCGGATTTTTAAAATGTTGTATATTTATCGAGTTTTTGAGAAAAAACTAATTTGGCGATGAATCCGCGTCGTCCTTTTTCACCTGGCATATGAAAGACGGGCGTGAGTGTGAAGAGAGAAGGACGATGTTTGATTTTTTGGGTTAGTCGCCCTCTTAAGAGGAGTCCACACCGCCGTTTTTCCATACAAACGTTGTCCCCTGTTTCCTCCCTGGATAATGCCGATAGAGTTATAATTTTTTTCCTGAATATCTATGGCCACTAATACAATGTCCCTATGTTTTCTTTTTTTTTCATAATTTAGTTAATAAAAAAGATATGAACGTTCAAAAACTCAAAAAAATGGCCAGATTTTCCTCGGTGTTCAAACACCCAGAAAACAATACTGGCTAGAATATACAAAAAAACATAGGAACACAGCTCAATCTTTGCTTTAATTCTTAATGAAAAAAGTACTTAAATCGGTTAAGTTTTGGAGAAGGAATCAGCGGACAACGAATCGAAGATTTTCTGTTCTTTTATTAGAACTTTTGTCGTGCTGTCGCTCTGCGGTGGGAGACTTGAGATTGGTGAGACAGCAATACATTTTCAATTTCTCTTGCCTCTGGTGTATTCTCTTAGGTAAGAAAAAGCGTCACGGTAAAAGGGAAAGATGCTCACCCAAAAAGTGGTGGGACGCGTCTTCGTGGATTGCACGGACTATACCGATTGTGATGTTCTTATGATCGGTTTCTTAGGTTTGCTTTGGAATGGCTAATCAATGATAACTTTCATCGAATTGAAATCAAATCTTCGTGATAATTTTATTTTCATAAGTAATTTTATTTTCAAATAATTTGAGGTTTTGTATTCAGAACACGTTTGGCATTGGTCGCAACTCGCAACTCGCAAATAATGAGAAAAGTTTATTTTATAGTTTTACTAGCTGTCCCGGCAAACGTTTCTTTGCCATATAAAGTATTTCGCCCGTATTATTTTATTGAAGTGACTAAATAAGTATGTCACCATGGCAACGTCCATCGCTATCCCGTCGCACAAACAATGGTTGTCGTCAGTCTCGAGTTGTAATAATTTACAATAGTAAATTATTCAATTTTTTGGCCATTTTACAATAGTAAATTATTCGAAGTTTATTCAACAAATGCACTTATCAATATAAAAAGTAGCCAGTAGCCGATTCTCAGAAAATTTGGTAAAAATCAGTAAAGCCGTTTCGGAGGAGTACAGTAACTAACATTGTGAGTTGTGACACGAGAATTTTATATACTTATAAGATAATGCTGAGTTTTATAATGCTGACTTGTCGAGACTGGATAGAAATCATATTGAAAGTTGAAACGTTATAAATATACTGTTGATTATCAAAAAAAGCTATCGGGAAACTTTTTGTAACAAAATGCACGGTCACCCGAAGTTATGTTCGCACACGACGTCCGCGTCCTAATCAACAACTAGTTAAAAACATTATTATTCCAAGTAATCGACATAACCACAAAAACTTCACGAATCTAAACAAAAAACCAAAAAACAGTTTTTTATCTGTGTCGGATTTCTCGAAAATAATTAAATTAGCGAGACAAAAATGGCGCCGGTCTGATATCTCCATTACCATCGATCATCGCGAGGTCAGACCCTTGGGGGTTCCGTACATAAAAATATTGTGTAAAAAATACACGCATATTCCAGAAGGCGTGTAGGTCTATACTGGTAGTCTATTTTGATGCCTAGGTGATACTTAGTACATTCTATAATCTAAAATTACATTACATTTTCTGGAATATTGTGTAATTTTTTTTTAATGTTAGCTATCTGTATAGTTTACGTCTGTGAATGTTATTTATTATGCATAGCCCGTAGACGTATCATTAACTATTTTCTTTAATTCAAAATATCGTAATTTTATAAAAGACTTCGTTTTCTGTATCTGAGAATACTGTAGTCTATTTTCATGCCTAAGCTCGAGTATATTCTTATTTATTTAATAATAATAATAATTTATTTATCATCAAAATTAATTACAGTACATTGCTCATAAAATAACTAACAGGTATAAAATTGACAAATATAATTTTGATATATAATAATGTACACTTAATGTAATTCTTCTGTGTCCGAACTAGATAAATCTGTATTTCAGACCACAGTGCTCTTCAGTTTTCAAAGACTCTATAATTACAAACGAACTGTAAGCTACACTATTTAAATCATATTATTAATTAATTTTCTAAAAATATATTACTACATTATTTAATAATTATGTTTACTTCTTAAAAATTAGTTTAAAATCTTTTACAAAATAAAGGACTTAAATAAAATATTGTAAATTATCACAAATATTAGAATATTTCAAGTAAGTTAAAGAGTAAAATAAGTAAGAACGGTAGAGTATTTTAGTAAAATAACAATTTAACGAATAGAATTCTATGAGGCAAGCAGAAACATTTTACCGTGTGCCTCACAAAATGATTTCTATGAAAATTGTGACAGCTTTCATACATTTGACATTCGATAACGTTACGACATCGCTGCTGTTAAATTTTCCCGGTTCTTTCTTTCTTGTTTGAAAGTTGCTAAAATCTTCAACTATTCATCACGGACGTAAAAAAAAATACTATTCATAATTCAAGTTTCGCTCAAATTAGTTTATCGAGTGTGAACCGTACATTTTTCCGGGTTAAAAGTATCCTATGTGCTTTCCCGGGCTTCAGCATCTCCATACCAAATTTCAGCAAAATCAGTTCAGCGGTTTGGGCGTGAAGAGGTGACAGACAGACAGATTACGCAGACGCATTTATAATATTAGTTATGGATGATACGGCCTCTCCACCTTGGCCAATGATGAAATACAGGCAATAACGAACAAGTAAAAGATTCTCGTCTATGATTATTGATTACTCGAATCTTGGTCCACGACTCTGCATTGTTAAAGACAGCTTGGCAATCATAGAAGCAGAAATTATAACTACCTGGATAATGGCCTTTTTATACTTAAATCAAAGTAAAAAATAACCCGGTTTACTTAACCCTAAAATACACAACGGGTCGTGCAAACAGCGTGATAATCGTGAACCGTAGATGATTCACCAGGTAAGTTCACATCTGACTCACTTTGACGAATCAATCGACACTTTTTATTGAACGTACATTTTTGAGGAAGCGCTTGTATGTTTAGTCATTACTTATTACTCAGTAGGTCAGGTTAAGCTACGGTTAAGTTCCTTAATTTTGCAGGCCGAAGTCCGCTACATTAATTATAACTGCAATTTAAATACAACCGTATTATAAACTACGATAGGCCTACCAATTACCATAATAATTTCAGTTGTCGTAGAAACCGGAGCATTTAAAAAAACTTCGATAGCGCGATGCAGGATTGCGGCGCTGGTTGGTCCGCCACAACTCGCAAGTATAATATGTAATATGTAATTTACTTGGGCCATCGCAAACGTTCACATTTTTGGTCTATTTATCACATGATTCCTATTAGCTTAATACAAATAGAAAGTACAAACTAGCTACAAGCACAGTTTTAGTATTCAAGCTGGTCGAACTATTTTCGTATTTCTGTTCAAATCGTTAGGAACAACGCGCTAACAGTTTTGATACTTTTCGACGTACCAACTTCTGTAGTCAGAACTTAGTTTTAAAAGCTGTTGTAGGTATTAAAACAATACCTAGTACTAATCTATGCCAATAGTATTAAGAGGAAATGTTTCTATTACTGCTAAGTTTATTCACGCATCACGCAAAAAGTACTGGACCGTTTTACATAATTTTTTCACCATTAGAATGCTACATTATTCCTTTTACATATAGGCTTTTTTTAATCACCATCACATGTAATTTACCGCAAGGCTGACGCTAGTTAAATTTATATTTAAAAACCGATTTCGTTTTAAAAACATAGTACCTGTATAACCCAACTAACTATTAATTTTATTAACTTAACAAAAAAGGTTGTTATCAATCCGTCAATTTATTACCCCGTTATTAAAGCTAACATAAATCTCTCCGGTAGTCTGTTATAATTAAGAAATTCTTTTTTGGCCTCGAAAATAAGGAATTATTCCCACGGGCGTCCCAAAAGCCTTTTGCGTGTTCCGAACTACGTTTCATATTTATAAACCCGGGTTTATTCGGGTAAATAAAATTACAATTAAGCAGAAAGTCAAGCTACATAAAATATGACACAAAAATTATTGCTTCTAAAACGAAATTAGTAAATACAATTATGTAAACAAAAATATCACAGGAGTTACGTGATAATTGTAATAAATATAGGAAAAGCCGACGGGGAAAAATAAATAATGAAAAACAATTTTCGCTTTCGGACAGAGTGATAAAGGTGTGCGCGCACTAGGCGATTTTTTATAAAGTACATTATCGTAAATAAGTATTTTTGAATTCTATTATAACGGGAATTATGAATGAGGTAATATAAATACTTTGCTATATTTTGAGCACTCTGAGATCTTATTATGAAGATGTTTCGTAGATGGATAAGTACTGCTGCTGTCGGTCCTGGCTTACAATACGTGTGGTAGGCCAATGTCTGTTTAAAAAATAATAGAGCTGTTAATATAACTTAAGAAAAACTATCTACAAATCTGATATACAATTGTGCAAAGACTCAGACAGCATGGAGTCTGCGACAAAATTGTCGCGGCGACAGTGAACTGCGCGGAGTGCGTACGCGAACAGTCGCCAGGCGTCAAGAGAATTTATTGCCGACTAAATTAATCTAAATGTTTACGTTTTCTGTCAAACTTTTTAATAATCTTTTGAGAGATTCGCCTCGACTAATGCACGCACTCAGAAGTTTTAAATCTGTCTGATTTATAATGTTCTTTGCAGAGAGCGATTTTTTTAATCTTTAAAATATGTTTTCTATTAAAAGATAGTAGTATAATGTTTCATAATCCTAGATGCTTCTTTTGTTTCTATTTAAAAAGTATGAACATAGTTGTATATGTAGATATTAATTATTATAGCTGTTGCCCGACTATAGTTACAGGCCCATGTTGGATGCGAGTAGCAGGAGATCGGTCATCTTGGCGTTCATTGAGAGAGGCCTATGTCCAGCAGTGGACGACTATAGGCTGATATGATGAGCTGTTGCCCGCGGCTTCGTCCGCGTCAACACAATATAATGACAAGGACAAATAATTATCCCCGTTTTTTCCGCATTTTCCACTGATTCTCCGCTACTATTAGTCACACTGTGATGATATTTAGTCTAAAGCTTTCCTCGAGAAATGGACTATTCAACACAAAAATATTTTTTGGATTCGAGTCAGTAGTTCTAGAGATTAGCGTTCTCAAACAAACAAACTCTTCAGCTCTATAATATTAGTATAGAATAATATATAATACTGTTCGATATTTACTTTTTAGAGAATTTCAATTATATTATTATTATGATAAGATTATTTTTAGAATCAAGACATTTAAAGTCTAGGCAGAGAATACATAATATTAGTATAAAGTCTAGGTTTGATTTTTTACTTTACGGTATTAGGGAGGTTTCTTTAAGAGGATACACCAGGGGCTAGAGAAATAAAAAAAAAGTACGTGTAATATCCATAGCTGTCTCCCTTACCTCAAGCCTATACCGCAGAACGCGATAGAGACAACTGCAGAAAATCAACGATTCGTTGTCCCCTGATTCCTTCTCCAAAACTTAACCGATTTAAGTAGTTTTTTCATTAAAGATTAAAAAAAGGATTGAGCTGTGTTCCTATGTTTTGCTTTTTTTTGTATAATCTAGCCAAATCTGTTTTCTGGACGTTTGAACACAGCGGAAAATCTGGCCATTTTTTTGGTTTTTGAACGTTCATATCTTATTTAATAATTAAATTATGAAAAAAAAGAAAACATAGGGACATTGTATTCAAGAAAAAATTATAACTCTACTAGCATTATCCAGGGAGGAAACAGGGGACAACGTTTGTATGGAAAAAAGGGCGGTGTGAACTCCTCTTAACAATTCATCAAATTACATTTTAAACATTCAAGTTTAAACGTTTCTAAGAACACTCGCAAAACTCTTACAGCGTAGCTCGACACAATCGATTTGTCGAAACGAATATCTGACGAGACCAAGGGTAAAAGCTAGGCCCTAAAACAATCCCTTCGGAGATTTGTCGAAAAACAAAAGCAAATATTCCAAATGATTGCCTGTCACCCCTCGACAACGAATTCTTACACTTAATTCTACTTCGACAGCTGTCTTTATTTCCCTAGCGATGATTTTATATTAAATTTTTCGTCGCAGGGTAAACTTGGGAAAACTTCCACTGACTGACAGTTTATGAAAAGCGAAAGGATGTTTTGGATTTGAACATTTTGGACTAAAACGATGAATTTTAGTATCAAAAAGTAAATTCACGCTATAATTTTATAATTTAATAAAAAGAGATTAATAAAACGAGTATGCGCATATAAAATTAATAACATTTTAATGTGATTCACTGATTATTCGCTATATTCTCTCAAAAACTTGTTCAACAACTAGGTAGGTACTTAAACAGTTAAATCATAAATTAAAATGTCCTTTCAAATACTATCGAATTCCCAGACCCAAAACCACAGTCAAAACGGCATGACACACAATATTTTTACCCACAGGGATAACGTTTTTACCCCACGTCGTTTAAGGTAAACTCCATTCCTTCCGTATGTTATTTTTTCGTGCCACTTAACAGGTTTCCGCTATTAGCGTCTGCCGTCTGTATTTTTTATATTTATTATATATATAACTTACAATTTATGTTTCATATTTGTCAGATTCTTCTGACACTTATTTTAAGACGTAGCAGCTCTACAAATTGGGTACGTAGAACTTTGAGACTGATTTTTGCCCGGGGGTAAAAAGTTCACTGTTTGTCTATGTGTGTTTGTAGCGTTGTACAGTGATGAACAGATTTTGATGAGTTTTTTGGTTTGGAAGCTGACATAATAGAGCATAGACTTATCGTCAGCTCGCTTACTCTTTGAAGATTTGACTTCGACTATACTCCACTCGGGCTAACTTGTCACTAGCGGTCATTGACTCCCTGTCAAAAACTTGTCATTTTCCATATAAACCGCGATTGACAATGAAGTGTCAGATATTGTCAATTGTGGTTTTAATTTTTATATGGAAAATGACAAGTTTTTGACAGGGAGTCAATGACCGCTAGCGACAAGTTAGCCCGAGTGGAGTATAGTTTTATTTGTAAACACATTAAAATATTATCATGATTCGTGAGTGTTAGAAACACGAAACATTTATTATGAAAATAATAAGTTTGGCAGAGCAAATAAAAAGCTAGATTTTTAGTAAGATGTTATGATCTTTTTAATACTACCATAGACGAATTGTATATTTCCTCTATGATACTACTAAGGCAGTAGATCTTTTAGATCTTCGATAGAATCATACAAGGATATCATGAATTTCGAAAAAGTAACCCTAAACCGCCCAAGCTTACAGATAAACCCGTAATCCGTTTCCGGGATCCCCCTGGGCCGGACGAACATAACTTACGGTTCAGATATTTTTAACTGAGATACCTTACCGCTTAATGTGACATAAATATGACAGAATCTTATAAACATTTTAAGTCGTTTTGATCCTCTTTTTTTATCGTGAGTGACTGCTTTACGTTGAAAGTTTAATGAAAGAAACAGAAACTTCTTCTATATATATAAAACTCAAAGATGACTGACTGATTGACATAGTGATCTATCAACGCACAGCCCAAACCACTGGACGGATCGGGCTGAAATTTGGCATGCAGATAGATGTTATGGCGTAGGCATCTGCTAAGAAAGGATTTTTTTTTTATGAAAAAAGGGGGCAAACGAGCAAACGGGTCACCTGATGGAAAGCAACTTCCGTCGCCCATGGACACTCGCAGCATCAGAAGAGCTGCAAGTGCGTTGCCGGACTTTTAAGACGGAATAGGGTAACAGAGGAGGGAAGGGAAGTGAATAGGGGAGGGTACGGAAGGGAATAGGGTAGGGGATTGGGCCTCCGGTAAACTCACTCACTCGGCGAAACACAGCGCAAGCGCTGTTTCACGGCGGTTTTCTGTGAGAACGTGGTATTTATCCGGTCGAGCCGGCCCATTCGTGCCGAAGCATGGCTCTCCCACGTAAAATTTTTCAAAAAGATTTTGATAAATTCCAACTCCAAGGGGTTCAAATAGGGGATGAAAGTTTGTATATAATAATACTTCTTAACGCGAGCGAAGCCGCGGGCAAAAGCTCGTGTATATAAAGTTGTATATAAAGTTTCACGAATACGATACAAAGTAAATAAAATAATATGTCAGGTATTAGACTATAGGCCTAGATAAAATTAATATACATAATATATTATATTTTTCTATTCAATATGTAATTTAATTCTAAACTTTAATATAATTTCTTAAAAATCGATTATGCCGTTTACAAGAAGACGTAACATACAAGTTCACACTTTTGCATTAATAATTAAGGAATATGGATAAGTTAACACGGCATTACATTAGCAGAAAGCAGTACCTCAGCGATTTTAAAAAAATCGTGAATAAAAAAAATAACGTGTTACTTTCTTAACAACTTTTGTTGTATCAACAAAGCCACCGGCTTGTGTTGGGGTGGTCGTATTTTATGTGGCTACAGAATATATTTTTCTTGGAAGTACAATAATAAATTAACAATATCGTCGAACGGTGATTAATGATGCGGTAAACAGCACATGTTTAACTTACAGTCAAAGTTGTCGGTTAAATTTAACCCAACGTTTATCTGTGGACAGTTGAAATGGGAGTTGAGTGTTAGTCGTCAAAACATACACTTTGTTTCTTAGTTCTACTTGTTTGGTTTTAGAGCTCAAACATTCTGCTAGTATTATTTATGTCTGTCTCTGTGTTCAAAGGATTCGAAACGAAACAAACTTTTAACATATTATTTGTGTTAAACATTATTTAAATTAACACGATTAATAATTTACAGCTGCACTTATAGACGCTTTGAATATTACTTAAAATTAATTTATATTTTTCAATGAATTTCATACACTTTAATTTTATTTATTACTCTATATTCACCTTTTCGCATTGAATTATATTATAATTTATAGTAAAACTAGCTGTCTCGGTGAACTTCGTGTCACTTTGAAACCTTCCCTGGACTTCTACGAATATTTTAAGACTAAAATCAGCCCAATCCGTCCAGCCGTTTTCGGGTTTAAGCGCGACTAACACATTTAAAAATCCATTTTTATATATATAGATTATTTCATTAAATACTGAAAATTTAACAAATATTTTGTAATTTTGTCTTGATCTTTTTTGCAAGACCAAGTCTAAAACCAATTTTGCCCATCACTATTAAGTACTTACAATAATTTCCATTCATAAGTTCAAACATGCAAGCCCAACCCTAAAACGGCATAACCAAATGTGAACGAGTATTTATTGTCGCTTCAGGGAAACCGTAACTTTTTACGGGTTACGGGGAAAAACACATAAATCGCGCAAATTTATCGTAAAGATTACGTCACTTCGTCGTATTAGTATGCTAAAAGAACTGAGTTTAGTGCGTAAATTATATAAATTGCGTCTGTGCCCTTTATTAAAAGGGATATTATAATATGAGTCTATATTTTCACATATTATCAAACGTCACTATGCTTTTATTATTTGAGACTATATTTTCACATACTTACCTAATGACGACCTCTGTGGCTCAGTGGTGAGCGTGTTGGTGGGCATTTTCAAAAAAACGTGTACCCTTGCAAAAATATGTCTATATTTTTTAAGGTCATTTATTTACCTTTTTTTGAATGTCATATACAAGGAAAAATATTGAACTAATGGAATAAGTTAAAAAGAACGCTGAAAACGTTATATTATTCTGATATTATTGAAACAAAATCGAATTTTCGACGAAACAGATTCCGTTGTGCGACTAAATGTAAAATATAATTTAATACTAAAAAATACAGCAATAAATGGATTTCTTCGTTAATTTAATCTAGTGAAATGCATATTTAATTGTTTATTAAAAAAAAAATAGATAATTTCAAGGATCAACAACAGTAGCAATTATTTTTAATCCATAGTGTGACTATGTGACCCAACCACTAGGTTATTTTTCATTTTTTTACATGAGTAAGTAATATTTAACATATTTAAAGGAGTTTTTATAACACAAAAACCTTTTATTTAAACATTTTTATTGTTGCACTACTTATAAAAGTAAAAAATTCTTTGATTTCATAGATTTAACTTCAATAATTAGAGGGACGAACATCTCATAATCATAAAGATGTGTTCACATGTCTACGAATTCCTAAGTTATTAATGACATCGGATTATATGCACGATCAAAGTGCCGAAATATCCATGCAAATATGCACGAAAAATGGTCGAAATATGCACAAAATATGCACAGTCAAAAGTCACTTAATATTATAATTTATTATTTTTTTGAAGACTTTTCCGGTAGTGACATTAATAAAAGCGCCAATTTTTATAATTTCATAAAATCCAGGATTTTTAATTTCTTGAAATAAAGACTTTTTATTTATTTATTATACGCCAATAATAATTTTCTACCAACATTTTCCGATTGCAATCTTAATGCCCATGGAAGTTAAACTACCGAAATATGCACTATCAACGAAAAATTGCCAAAATATGCACTATCGCCTAAAAAGTGACATTATATGCATTTGCATATGCAAGTATGCAAATGCATATAATCTGATGTCTAGTTATTATAAATCTGCAAATATCAACGACACAAAATGATTTTCAACTTTACTGATAGAAAAGTAGTGGAAATAAAATCAAAATTAAAAAAAAAAAACTTTTAGGTACTTAAATTTTAAATATTTGTTATTGTTAAGTAAAGGCGACGCCTTGATAATTTGGCTGTAACGATATCGATTTTTCAATGACTAAAGCTAAGAAATTAAAGTTCATTGTCAGTATTTATCATGTCTTTGTCTTTGATTTACCCATAGCATAACACGATTGGTCAACTTTTATAACACAGAATAATCAATCAAATAGACCTGTGTAAAAAAAAAGGATTCCTATTTTTCCAACAGAGGAGAGTGATTTAAGCTTCCAAATTTGTACATGGCTTGGTTCAAGCATACACTTTAATTTGCCCATAGCTTATATGAAATGTATTTATGGTTTTTAAATTACGCGACAAAACTATTTTGTCGCTTACGCCCTTTCCATTTTTTGCTGTTCCATTGCTTGTTTTCTGTGAAAGGCCGGGCCGGACTTTCATAGAAAACTAGCAATCTAAAACATATCTAAAACGGTTTTTTACTTTAACGCGGCGTCACCTTAACACATAAGTAATAAAAAATATATTTGTACGTTAATCGTACCAGTTTAAAAATCTCCAATTTTCTTAATAAAATCTGTGAATAAAAAAATAATTTATTTAAAATGTGAACTAAGCCTTATGCTTTCCGCCTGTTGTGACTTGTCCGTTCCATTATATGTGACCATACGAAAAGTCACAAGTCGGAAGTCACGTAATATTACTTTCTTTTACTTTTAAAGTGTTTGTAAATAACCGATAATAGTTATCACAATTTCATTTTTTATACTAAATACTAAGCTAACTTTGCAACGTGTTAACAGTAGAAACAGTTGGAGAAAGTATAATAATGCTTACAAAATATGGTCACTTATCTGAACAAATAAACCGTTCCTGAAGAACCATCCAACCTGCGTCCGCGTCTTGTAGCAGATTTTTAACTACTAAATTTAAATTGAAGTTTCTCGATGTACAATGAAATATAGTGCTATCATTTAGTGCCGAAAATATTTTTGTAGTATGTTTATAAAACTAAAAAAAACGGTCACTAAACCGAACATTCCGGTCGGGTTGCTTTTTCATGATTATAATTTTAATTAATTTGTAGTTAAATTATGTTAGATTTTTCAATAACAAGACATTCAATTGATACATTAAGTATTTAGGAATTTAACATATGTTTTTTAAGTAACTTACTTTAAGAAAAAAAATAGTTATTAAAGATTTTGTTACAACTTCTGGGAAGGGGACAGGTGAATTTAATAGGTTTCGGTACTTAAAAACCCTTATAAATCTCATACTAAATAAAATTTTATACAAACGTGAATGTACTTTAATAAAAGAAAACTTGTTTATGCCCCTACATTAAAATTACAAAATGTTAGTATGTAATTTTTTACAAATAATCTGTAGCGAAGTCAAGGGACAAGGTAAAAACAAGGGGTACACATTTTTTTGAAAATGCCCTAGTAGCTCAAGCCGGGGGTCGCGGGTTCGAATCCCGCCGACGGAACAAAAAGTTTTCAATGTTCCCGGGTCTGGATGTGTATTAAATATGTGTATGATATAATAAAAATCTTAAATATATGTATAGTATAAAAGTATTAAATATATTTCCGTTGTCTGGTACCTGTAACACAAGTCCTTTAGGTACTTAGCACAGGGCCAGACTGACGTGGTGTGAAGCGTCCATAGATATTATTATTATAATTATTATTATTATTGATATTGTATAGAGTTTTCTATTCTCCTTTATAAGGGTTTGTTCCAAAGTTGCGGGCTTGTGGCCAAACAACTTCAGGTAAGTTATAATGTGTTAGTTAATTAATAGACAAAAACTTTCTAACGATTCGACATGTGTTGAGGATTACCGCCTTTTGAATGGTGATGTATGAGAGTGGGTGCATGTTGAGTATTTTCAGGCTATTATGAAGTGTCTTGGGGATGACTCCAGTACTTGAGATGATGATGGGCACGGTTTTTACGGTATTTACTTTCCATTGCGACTTCAATTCTATAGTGAGATCAGTGTACTTGGTAACTTTGTGTGTGTATGTGGTTGTAAGGTTATGTGTATTTGGTATTGCAATGTCTATGAGGTAGACTGTTCTATTAATTTTGTCATGAAGTGTTATGTCTGGTCTGTTGTGATGTACGGTCTTGTCAGTCAATATTGTCCGGTCCCAGTAAAGCTTGTATTCAGATGATTCTTTATTATTATTATTATTATCTAACGTCATTATGCTTGTATGACATTAATAAGAAGTTACGAATATTACTAAGATATCACGTAAATAATAATTTATTTAAATTAATTTAAAATTCTCATCTCCTGTGTCATTGTAACAAAGTAAGTGTCTAAAGTTCGTTCAACTTGGTGTTTCCGCTACCCGATAACAGATGGCGCTAGGAGTACGAGCGAGTTTGAAATTATTACATCGCATTTGAATACACGATGCTCGATCAAGAAATTACTCTTATTGAATTATGTATACGTTTTCAATTAGCAAAATTGATTGAAAATCAATTTGGCTAATTGAAAACGTAACTTTCTTAGCGATTGAATTTTAGTTTGATTAAAACTAAGTTGTGTCGTTAAATACGAAAAGTAGCATAAAAGCATTTAATATAAGATTGAGAAAGCTTATTTATGGAATATTTTGAGATTTTTGCATGAAATAGCAGTATTTAAATTAGATTAAACAAGAAGGAATAACTTTCGATGAGAGCACAAGTCTATCTTCTTGACATAGAATTCTACTTGATGTAGTACCCTACCATTAGTAGCCATAAGCCCATAACTTGTAGACTGTAGAGAGGGGACCCGTCACCTCGCCATATACCTAGTCTGACCGGCGTCAGACTAGCCTAGACTTTTAAAGTCTAGGAAAACTAAAAAGCACAACAAGCATTCTTATTCATCGCCCGTACCTTCGCAAACCTCATATTCGTCGGGAGGGAATTTTCGCGACGTTCTAGAAAAATTTATCGACTCATTCGATCAGCAAAACATATTACACGAAGGTAGAGTCGTGCGGTGCGGTCACGTCCATATAATTCTATTTGCCACGGGTTTGCTGGTCCACTTTCTAAAAAATATCAATTGATAACGTGAAACATTGGGATTCTTCGTTGGAGCACGTTGAAGTTACGTAAGTTTTAAGAGGAGTCCACACCGCCCTTTTTTCCATACAAACGTTGTCCCCCGTTTCCTCCCTGGATAATGCTAGTAGAGTTATGATTTTTTTCCTGAATATCTACGACCACTAATACGATGTCCCTATGTTTTCTTTTTTTTCATAATTTAATTATTAAATAAGATATGAACGTTCAAAAACCCAAAAAAATGGCCAGATTTTCCGCTGTGTTCAAACGTCCAGAAAACAGATTTGGCTAGATTATACAAAAAAAAGCAAAACATAGGAACACAGCCCAAGCCTTTTTTTAATCTTGAATGAAAAAAGTACTTAAATCGGTTAAGTTTTGAAGAAGGAATCAGGGGACAACGAATCGTTGATTTTCTGGATTTTCTGCAGTTGTCTCTATCGCGTTCTGCGGTATAGGCTTGAGGTAAGGGAGACAGCTATAGATATTACACGTGCTTTTTTTTCATTTCTCTAGCCCCTGGTGTATCCTCTTAAGACTTCAGACTTCGAACTAAAGCCCGGTTTCGGGATGTTTTTCAGGGAGAGCGAGAGGACTTATAGCACATCTAAATAGATCATCTAAATAAATAAACTAAAAAACCTCAGACCAGGGGTAAATTATTTAATACTAGCTGTCCCGGTGAACTTCGTGTCACTTTAAAACCTACCCTGGACTTCTACGAATATTTTAAGACTAAAATTAGCCCAATCCGTTCAGCCGTTTTCGAGTTTTAGCGTTACTAACACAATTGAAAATCCATTTTTATAGAAAAGTAAGTAACTTAAGATTTTATTTTTATTTACTTATTGAAATATTTAGTAACGCGTTTCACATTAGTCAAAAATTACGCGGACTTAGGTTAATAAAATAGTTTACCAACCAAGTAACTCCTTTATCACGCAAAAAAAAGATCAGTGTTTTAGACCATATTAACCTATTACTGAATCGTATTGATTTACATTATTATTCGAAGGCACATTATCAAAAAGTAAGTTTAAAATTAAGTAAATTAATAAACACCTTCAAAGTGTATGTTTCATGTATTCTCTAAGCTCTTCTTAAGCAGAATTTCAAAGGGTGGAATTCTATGAACATTATTTTAGTTCAACTCGATATCAAAACTCCTTCTATTTAAGTCTAATTATATTATGATATCTAAATTAGCTTTAAATAAAATGCAAAATACACATTCAATTATTACAATAATATTATGTTAACTTATTTGTTACTTGCACTAATTTAAAAACTTCACTTTTCAACATTTACTTTGCCAGTGATGGGACACTACGCTTAATTTTTTATCGATATAAATTATTATTTGCAAGTATTCGAATAATGAAATCATTATTTTTCAAACTTACTTATTTTTATTTTTGCAAAACTATAGGCAGTATTTCATAAAAATATAACGTTATTATCGTAAGCGGTTTAAACTTGCAGACTTGCGTAACTGCCATTAAAATATTGTAAACACTCGCGTATCGTTAAAACTTTAAAACATTTTCTATTTCAATCGTCCAAAACTAAGCGACACAAAAATATCAGTCGAAAGCTGGATGACTAATTAGAAAGAATTTCGGATTCGGAATTTTATTGTACGTCGTTAATTCAAATTTGGATTTGTAATTGATTAATTAGTGGGTTCGGAGGAAATAAAATACGGCATAATGGTAAATGGGGTACTAATTGACACGGTAAACAGAGATACATTTTAACTGCATCCGTCTGCACTCTGCCTTCATATAAGATTTCAAACCGTCCTCAATCGTGCCAGCCATGCGGGCCTCGGTCGTTTTTATCGAATTTAAATTAACGTTTTATTAAGTTATTTACGACCGGTTAAATTACTTCGGAAATTTAATCGAGCGTTATGACTCTAGAAATTATGATAACAGTAAATTCGCCAATCGCCCCGACTAGTTTCATAAATTTGAATATAAATAAAGTTTCCATTCTCGCTTTTTATAAGCTCGAACATGGCATTTATAACGTGACATTTCAAATTAATTTAGCGATGTTTTATGCAGTTCTAAAAGGCGACGATTAAACGGTTATCGTTCGAGAGCATTACTCGACAAAACTGGAGCAATCATAATCGTTCAATTTATTCAACGAATGCCAATCGACGTAATTACGCGAAGATGCAAATGTTATGTCAATACGTCTGTTCGTCGCGGGGATAACGCTAACGAACTCACAAACACCGGTATCAATTCAAAAATTAGTTTCGCACTCACCTAAAACTACCAATATGAAGCACAAACTAATGTACAAGATCATCAGGATTCTTTGGTAACTAATAAACTAATAATATATTTATCACACACAAAAATGACAATCATCTACGCGATTGCCGATAACTTATATCACAGTTCACATCACTAACTACACGTTTTTGGCCGCACTGCGATCCCATCAGGCCATCACCACTACGAGCACATAATATTTTTTGTCCAGGAGTGCATTCGGACCACAACTTTTTTTGCTCCGACTTAAAGTTTCGGTCATCGCTGGGTCAGCGGTTCCGGCGACTCGCGGCGCTCCCCATCGCGACTCAGAGCCGCGGAGACCTAGTATAACAATTAAACAATCGATCGGAGTCACTTTAAACTCTGCAAGTGTTGTATTGTTCGATAGTTTCGGACGAGAGCGCGACACGGGTCCGTCGCGCGCGGCAGTCGGTACGCAACTGGCGTGAAGTCGGTCGGGATTGGTCGGGGAGCAAGAATGCGCCGCGCACGTTCGCATCACTAGCTATACTCACACCATTACCCGACTAAAACGGGGAGGACGGCCCGTCGAGGTGCATCGATGCGGGCCCTCGGGTCCCGAAATCGGCCCGGTTACATAACCAGATAGACAGTCGTGCATTGTCAGTGCCGTCGCCCCGCGTCTTGGCCGCTTTCATTCCAGCTCGCTTCGGTAGGAACGCATTGTCGAAACGCATTCTATATTCAATATAAATCGTCCGTCTCTTTCTAGCATGTGTACCAAAAAACAGGTAAAGTCACCGCATGATTTCACAGACGAAGTTTGAATACAGAAGTTTTACTCGAGCTTAAAACTTATTCGGATATAGAGTTAGAATTTTAAATACATACTTGATATATTATTGTTATATACTTGTATATATTTATTAGGATGAAGGATAGTTTATAGTTGACATAAAAATAGGATGTTTGACTCACATTACAATTACATTACAATATTATATGAACTAAAAATAAAAAAAGTCAACAAAAGCGAACATCACTAGTACTGGTACATACCTATAAAACAAATACGTCTGTAACATAACAACTGAAATAGGCATTAACGAAGACTAAACATTAAAGAATAAACAAAATATATGTAAACTGTATTATAAAACGTGATATTAATATTATGTGATATCTTTTCATATATTTTATTTCTGGGATTCACCTGCTCTTGACATCAAAGAACATATTAGTTTTTGAACACAAACCACAGAAGTCTAAAGCCATTAGGCTCAATCTGTTACCGAAAAAAAGAACATTAGACGACGCATTAAGTGCACGCATGCTTGTCACAATTAAACAGAAACCATCACACACAAAACTAGCACCTAATCTCTTGCCATAAAGTTTAGTTTACAATGTTTTTGTATACTAGTGAGGGGACAGATTTAAGTTTTGACACGAATCGGTATCTATATCGATAAATTTGCCCAAGGGATGACCCGGTCCGATTGGCCGACAATGTACACAATATTTTGGGTCGACTATTGTGTGACAAGGAAAAACTAATATTGAAGAAGGACAGCCGTGACATGCGATATCGATACTAATATCATAAATCCGAAGTTCTGTCTGTCACCTCTTCACGCCCAAACCGCCGAACCGATTTTGTTGAAATTTAGTATGGAGATACTTTTAATCCCGGGAAAGGATATTTCTTACTTTTTATCCCGGAAAAATGGACGGGTCCCGCGTGATAAACGAATTTTGTCGCAACGGAGTTGTAGTAGTATACTGTATGCTATAAAAATAATAAAACGGATATAATATTCGTGATGTACGAGCTTATAATACAAATTACCAAGGGTTACGATATTAGGGTGCTGTAACGTCAAAAATTAATGAATATTATTTATTAATTACGTAGGTACTTTCCCCTAATAAGCATCCCCTGCACCCCATACAAAAACAGTCGCGACAAGTAAGATGGCTTCTTAAATCTTTGCTGAATAATTCATTGTATGTATATGCCAAATATAGAAAACATAATATCTACATTCACATTGAATTTCTCTAATACCATTATTAATTAATACCGTAGAATTTTCTGAAAAGAATTTACTATTCTCCAAATCTAAATTCGGCAAAATGATTACTTCGGGCGAAGTAATTTTCGAATATTCCGTGGAGAAAAAACCACAGCAACGAAATACGATTGGAAATAGAAACTTTAATTCGTCGGGCACTTTTTTCGACGCACAAAAAACCCAAGCGGCTTTAGGTCGAGGTAGCTAAGCGTGAAACTGTTCGCATTGTTATGTTCGACGCTATAAAGTTTTCATATAAAAATATATTATATCGCTGTAGATATTCAATGAGAACTAACAAGCCATTTAATTTGTCAGCGCTATGAAATTAAAAAAAGTAAATGAACGTCGAATGCTCTTTAAAGTTTAAACACAGACGTTTAATTTGAATTTAGAACGTGCTCTTTTTTTAATTTTCAACGTTACGGCGCGGCAGAGCGTTTGCGATAATGTACCCCATTGTAACTACTCCCCTGGCTGCGAAGTTTATTTCATGGCACGGTGCGGCACCAAAAAAAAAACAATAGCAGGTAGCGAGAGCATCGGGGCGCTACGCCAAACTAATTGAATATCTTGCTGAAATAAACGTGCATAAAATTAACTTCGGTCACGCTAGCACTTCTCCGCCTAATCGTTTCCATGGATTTTGTTCGCGTTAAATTTATGACGGCGTCAGAAGTGACAGCGCGCTCAACCAAACAGCTTGTTTTTTTTCTTTTTATGGCTTAAAGGCGAGGATTAACTTGTATCCCGTTCACATGTTAATATTTTCATCGTAATCAGTTTGAACTCAAAAAATAACTACTTTATGAGACGTTTCAATTCGATCGTTTATTATTTCTCTGTGGGGTTCAAGTTTCAACAATAGTTTTACGGGCTTTGAAGCTGTTAATTTTTTTAAGTCTGAAGGTTTACTACCTTTTTGTGAAATGATACAAACAACCAGTTAAATAAATTTTAATATTAGCTCACATATGTATGAGTTTTCGTGGTTTTTCGACAAGAGTTTATCTATTCAATAGAGTTCTTGATTGGTTTACGATTCGACGTTAGCCAACTGCGATCAAATATATTTTGATCGAAGTTAGCCAATCAAAAGCGTTTGTGAATAGATAAACTTGTGTCAAAAAACTCAGAAACGGGGTATTCGTTACACAAAAAATCACTACTTTTAAAACTATTTCAATTACTTTACCCGTTTTATGTTGAAAATAAACATAATTTATATTACTAAGTCTTACCTCACAATATTGCTTCACAAACTAAATGATTAAGTAAGACAACATGCCGCTTCTATAAATGATTTATCGAAGGCACAATTCATAAATACTAAAGACCGGAATATCTAGGAGTTTCGCAATATTGCTTAGTGCTTACTTATTAGATAACCTATGACCTAGGTTCTAGGTAACAACCGCAGTTGAACCTAGACATCGCTAGATAACTTTAAATGTAATCGCATTAAAATTTTAAATAAGGTTTGTTTTTAAATAGAAAAAAGTTTGTAAGTTTAACTGTTGCGTACCTACTAGTTACTAAAATATATACTTAAATACAAAAGTATCCGTCTATATGTATCTTTTTACGCTTTAATCACTGATTACTGTACCGATTTCGATGGAATTTGAAAAATACAAAATAGTTTTACTCAAAATAATATGTAGGTTCTTGCACGAAAGAAGAAACAAAAGTTGCCGGCAGCTGTTAGTTGTTTAACGGTTTAGTATATTTAATATAAAAACAAGTTAATCTTACGGAAATAAAATCTACCTCAAAACTTGTCAATCAATCAGTCAATCAGTCTGACCCTGTATTTAGTCTTTAGGCGCTTATCAGTTACCCGAGGGCTTTCGGACCACATGGTAAGGGCACGCACCCTAATTCCTGGATATTACAGTCAATGCGTCTTGTAGCTGTCACAAGTGTATTATCATATTGTCTTATAAGGCCAGCTACTGCACACATTTGTAAGGACTGGTCTTTTGATAGGACAGAAACAAGTTGGTAGTTGATACTAAATTAGTGTCAAGAAAACACTCACTTTACTGCTTTACAGCTTTACTGTACCATCGTTTAACTGTGTATACGCCATTTTAGAAAAATATTCAATTTATAATTACTCTCATTAAAAATCATCACAAAAAATGGTTTATGTTTACACTTGAAATATCGGCCCACACTAAATTATGTAAATATCTTCATACCAAATTTCAGCAAAATCGGTTCAGCGGCTTTGGCGTGAAGAGGTAACAGATAGGCAGACAGATAGACAGAGACAGACACACTTTCGCATATATTATATTAGTATGGTAGTTAGGTAAGTAGGCAATAAGTAGGTAAGTATATAATGTTAATAATTATTAATTTCAACAATGTCAATCGAATAATCCTCTTCTACCACGTCGGGAATTTAATCAAAATGCAAAATTGTTTTGATTAAATTTTATGTCATAACGGCTAACCGATTTGAAACTTCCCACATTTTAAATATTCATTACGAATAGTTGTGTGAAATATTAACATGACATAGTTTTAAAATATTAAGTACCGTATGCTAAAAATGTTGATACGATCCATGTATGGATAATTTAGAAGCTGGATTGTATTTTATAGAATATCGATATTAAGAATGAAGAAATAACAATTTTAAAAATTAAAAAAAGGATAAAACTTTCTGAAAAGTATTTTAAAGTCCGTCAGATTTTTAATCGACTTCCAAAAGGTTTTTCAATGCGACCACATACATAATTATGTATGTTTTTTCTGGGGGCACGGCAGTGCCCCCACCAAGTCTAGCAAAAAAGTGGCACGGCCGTACCATCCTTTTCTCGAACCAATTCAGGCTCTTTTTGACCCCCTATAACTTCGTTGTGGATAAAACAAGCCTGAATTTTCAGTTGTTAAGCAAGCATTGTATAAACACGGTATATTTAAAATTTTATTCAATTTGAACAAGTAGTTTAAGAGCTGTAACTTATTAAAGTTTCTTAATTTTGTCACTGACTGCCTGACCGATCACCAAAAGTCTAAGGCACTTCTAGCAGACATAGAACCGTCAAACTTAAAATATATAAAGTGTTTAGTGACTAAATTAAGGAAAAATTCAAATGTTTCAAAATTTCTGTCCAGTTTTCTAGATACACTAACTTCGTAAATAACTTTGTAATACCATATAAATGTAAAGGATTACAAAGTTACATTTGCGGTTTATGAATAATTGTACCCGTACCGTTGCGATGTCCAAGTCGATCTATTTATTTAAAATGTAAAAGATTTTTAATATTGATATGATAATAACTTACGTACTAACTTGAGACAGAAGGTCCCCTAGGTAGGGACTGAATAAATTAACCGACTTGGTATTGCATGGATCTCATAAATTTTTACGGTATAAAAACTGAGTTGCGAGACTTGATTTTTTTACAGGATGTTTTTGATGGGATGTATGTTTTTTTATAAGATGATATTTTATCAAATTTACCTACTTCTTAAACCCTAATATTATAAAGAAATAATGGTTAATCGGTAAAGAATTCACCGACATAGTAAACAACACAAGAACTAAGTAAAAAGCACAAAAAAACATAATTAGAAGATGCCGGATAGTTGAGGCTTAATTGCATGCCGAACAGTTGTTACATGTCTTTATCGAAGGGTTGAAACGAAAAATGAAGCGTCAAGGGTGAAGCGACTAATGATTTGGACTTTGGTTTTTAACCCTCTAGTAATCGGATAAGTTAGCGGGGCCTTAATGACCCGATTTTTATTTCACGTTCAGCTTTCAAACAAATATGCAAACAAACGTGTAACCCCGTTGTTTATTATTTAAATTAGCTCAGAAAACACACGTAAGGGTACTTGTCGGCCGTCGCAGCGCATAGCAGTTATAATTTTCAGAGTGAAATCCCGAAATAGTTTGACATAAATAAAATATTTATAATTATTTTATGTTTTAAAGAGCTGAGCGAATTCTCACCTTTTAAATTATGGCATCTTTAGTTATACAAGTTGGTTTGTGTGCTCTATATTGTAGCTTTTTCTCAGGGTTACTACTCTTTCGTTCGATATCTAATCTCTCATATCTTCCAAGATAATCAAAATATTGTCTCCACTCTCTGCATTCTCTTAAGTTTTTTTGGAGTACTAAATAGTGTAATAAGTGTAGTAACCCAATTTTCTTAAGCATCTTGTAGTAATATAAGTTATAATATTTTCTATATCACTGATAAGATAAGAATAAGAGAATAACTTAGAAGCTATGCGTATACGTCTAATAATAATAAATTTGGGTAACTTTATTAGCCTTTATAAAAACTATAATAACATACCCATTACCCATGTTTTATACTTCCTCCCATTTTTATTGAAACCAATCTCCTCCACCTACCAATTAAATCCTTTTTACTGATTCATACCGCTGCGTTTTTCCAACGAGTCCACGCCCGTGTGATTCGACGGGTCATATCGACCCCACAATCAGTCCCCGGTCTCATTACGCAATTTCACACTTCGGCCATCAAATTTGACAGCTGTATGCAAATCCGCCGACAGAAATTAGCATTTTTACCGCAATTACCCAAAAACTGGCATACATCTGTCAATCTGATACTATAGCGCAAAACACATAGCGCAATAATCAGAAAGCGTAGCGCAAATTTCGTAATCTCGATTCGCATTTTTTCTCGTTTTGTTTATTATTTTAATATTAGGTTACGAACAGGTGGTTCGTAAAAATCCTGTTTTTTTGTTCATTAATTATTTTCGATCCTAGCAGGTGTAACTTTTATATAGATTGGACTTGAGAGAGAAATTTGATCATTGTAAACACTGTCTGTAAATTACTTAACCGATTTTGATAAAATCTGAAGCAGAATGTAGAGTAGGAGGGCGCAGGCTATTTATTTTTTTCAGAAAAAGCTACGTAGGTCTAGAATCTAGACGCAAGAGTCAAGATGACCCTAATAGGGTGCTGAAATTCAGAAAAATTGATCGACTATGCCTAGGGCTATTGCCCATTTTAATTTCAATGCTCTAGCCTCTATTCTATAGTCTATTCTCTATAATTTAAAACTGTAGAGTATAGATCATAGAGTAGAGTATACCACATTGTAGATTATTTTTTATCAGTATGAAGTCTTGATGATGATGAATTGATAACGCATACCGTGAAGGATTTAAGGTGTAACGAAGTATCTGCGAGCTGCTAATAAACAACCCAAAGCTGTATAACGGGATTGACAATTTGTACGAATGACTTAGGGCTGCCACACCAAGAAATATGAGGAAAAAAAAACAAACGTCATTCACATTAAAAAACCAGAGAGGTCATCACTAGCTCAGCTGTAGCCACTAAGTACCAGGCGGGAACCGAACATTTTTCCGGGTTAAAAAGTGTCTTAACTCCTATATCCTTTCACGGGTCGCAAAGTATCTCCAATAAATCAAAATCGGTTCAGCGGTTTGGCCGTGATGAGGTAACAGACAGACACCCGTTCGCATTTATAATAATAAAATATCACCCGACAGAAAGTATATAAGTAAGGAGGATTTTTTATTCTCACACTTTTGTGTTCTAGAGCACACACTTTTATACTTAAAACACACAAGGCACAGCCCTGTTTATAGCATAATCGTTGGAGTCGTAAAAATAATTTCTTGGTTTAAAAGTTTAAATGAATAAACGATGAAACGACAGAAATGATTTTATCAAGTTGTAAAACGAAATTACTTTATAATGCGGTGTATCAAATACTTACTTACGCAGTTTTCGTGAAAGAAGTAAAATTTAAATTTGGAATAAAGTTTTTTTTCTTCAACTGATACTTTCAGTCTTGACACTGGCAACGTGAAGCAAAAAATTTAAAAAAAGTAGTGTTCCAATTTCGAAAAAACGTTCCTTTTGATTTCGAGTGCCCCTGAATACAAAATAAAACTCGAAAGTTCCACTCGACAAGTTTGGAAGTGGATTGCATATATTTTGGTTCAGCTTAATGACGCCAGTGCAGCGTGCTGATTGCCCCCAAATCTTTGTGGAATAGGGATGTGCCGTTACGAAATGAGGTCAAGATTTGAATCGATATCGATAATGAATGAGCTTCGACGACGTGTAGAATGTAGGTGATAAGTTAGTAAATTTGAATTTTTTCGATGCACCCGGTATTTTCTTTACTATGTATTTAACTAAGCTAATTTATTTATTTTATTAAAGAATATACAATAATAATCTACATTGTAAACGAATGTTTTTCTCTATACTTAACACAAAAGCTAACAGAAAATTGGGTTCCTAATCTGACGTGTCCTTTAACCTATTATATTATCATAATAATTCATAACAGAAAAAACTTAGAAAATATGTAGATTGAGGAATTTAGTTGCAGTATAAAAACTTAATTATCCGGCCCTCAGATATACGGATTCACCATAGTGCGGACTACCCTCGGAAAATGTATATCATAAAAATTTCTTTACTTACTTTTTTTTTTGCGTTTTTAAGACAATACATATTATAATGTTATCGACTGTACCCCACCTTATTCACACATTCAATTATCCGGATTTTCGAATATCCGAATGCCTAACGTCTGCAATTAGTCCGGTCGAGTTTTATTATTTAAAAAAAATTGCAGATACAATTAATTAATAGGCAGTGTGTTTGTAAAGTCCAAATGAGAATGTGTACGTATGAACTAAAGGTACAGGCGCAAAACTTTTAACAAGCGGCGAGGTTTCAACAAATAATTAAATCGAAGCGAAACATTTCAATGTTTCATTGTTACTATCCCGAGTTCCGACACAGGACAAAGGCGACGTCCCAATTACCGTCTACATATCGATAACACGTCCTGCAGCTCATTGCATAAATATTAAATTGTAAAATATCGAAAATTTGTATTCGAAATATCGACAGCCATAATTGCGCTCAGAACATCACTAGTGTTATACAGGGCGTTTATTACTTTCATAATTCCATAATTTAGACCATATTAGCAGCATGGTGTCGGAGATCAGCGCAAATCTTCGCCCGACATATGCTTCCAACTTATACCCCGGGATGACCACACTATCCAAGTTTTAAGGACAAATTCTCGTGTAATAAACGTTTTTAAACAGGTTATCGTTAAAAATCATTTACCCTCAGACTTTACTTATAGAGCAGCGAAAACTATAGAAGGTTTACTTGTATTTATCTGGCAAAATAGTTATAGCTATTATGTTATGACAGATAGAATCAGGTTAAACGTTATGTTTTATACGTGGGAGAGCCATGCTTCGGCACGAATGGACCGGCTCGACCGGATAAATACCACGTTCTCCTTCCCCTAACCCCTACCCTATTCCCTTCCCTACCCTCAACTATTCCCTTCCCTTCCCTACCCTCCCCTATTACCCTATTCCCTCTTGAAAGGCCGGCAACGCACTTGCAGCTCTTCTGATGCTGCGAGTGTCCATGGGCGACGGATGTTGCTTTCCATCAGGTGACCCGTTTGCTCGTTTGCCCCCTTATTTCATAAAAAAAAATATGTTAATACTTTTATTAGTATGTAAAAAACATAATGTATAAAATACATAAGTTGAAACCTATTAAATTATTGATGATGTTATTATCAATTATTATTAAACATTTAAATACATAATCAGTATAATAATTCATAATGACAATCATAAGATTTTATTACGCCACCATAATTTACGACTTGGCTTGTATATTTTATAATAATAATTAAGACAAATGTTGTCATTACATAATTGCTTTTATTTACTGCCTCGTTTATGGTTATTAATTATATTATTATTTATGCGTGTATGTTTTCTCCTTGTTTTCTATTTTATATTTCATACTTATCTCTTTCTACAAATCACATGAATGTTGCTGTTACCTGAAACAAATAATAAAGTCAATAACGTCGACAAATTTAATGAGAAAAATATTTGGCAATTAAAATGTAACGTGATTATTATGATTCGCTTTAGTCATCTGTGCACCATCTTCCCCCGTTAGCGAGTAACACAATCGTTTACAAATTATCGTGTTATCGAATTTTAAATCGATCATCGGGACTCGTCCTGCGAAATACCCGAACAATGGTCACCGACGGACAGCGGCAATTTGCGGAAACTTTCCATTAAGCACACGCGACGGCTTCGTCCACGTAAAATTGGATTTTATAAAACATACCCGATATACAATTACCTACATATACCAGCTCAATAAAAGCAGGAATTTCATACAGTTTTTGTAATAATTTAGGTGCTATTTATAATGGATTGGAAGAACAGGGGACTGAGCTAAAATAAAAGGAATGGCGTTTTAAGGCTAATAAAACTTATTGACCCCACTTCAGGATTGTATGGACTATGGGGTGATTTGTAGAGTTTAATACTCTACAAATCACCTCCTCAAAAATTTTTGGAACCCTATTAAAAAGTGACATTTTTGACGGATCCCCAAAAAATATGATTTTTTCTTAAAATTAATTATCTCCATCATGGTATAATATGATGAGTGATGACATATTTTCTATAAACTATCCATGTTTCGCTAGCGGAATACGAGGCCTGCCTCATGGCTGCAGAACACTTTGAGAATGGCTGATGCATCATGCAATGCAACTAGACTAAGGGCCTGTTTCACCACTTTTTGATAAGGTGCCGGATAGGCTATCCATAACTTTTTTGACAGATTCTCCATACTCTATCTGTCAAGTTGGGTGGCGGATAGCCTATCTGGTACTTATCTGGAAGTGGTGAAACAGGCCTTAAACGTCCTATAAGTGGCTACTGATGGAATACAACTAAAGGGCGTTATAATAGGGCGAAATAGATCATTGCGTGGCACAATTCCTAACTGGTCACGGTAATTTCAAGCTAAACTTCATGGATTTAAGTTAGTTCCATCTCCTTTTTGCGAGTGCTCGACCGAAGACAGCCCGTAAGAACAAACTGCTCATCACGTACTCTGGGAGTGCGGTCTCTGGCATGAGGAAAGAACCGATCTGTTAAACAGCCTCCAATGTGTCTCTGGAGTCGTATATTACGATGACCTCGTAGGCAGCGCAAGGAATTTCCGTGCTTTCAAACGTTTTTGTCATAAATACTATTGGAAACAACCGAACACAAGTTTGCCATTATAAATAAATGTCATTATTTTTTTTATGAAGTAGGCATATTGTATTAAGTATAGCCAAATTTTTTTCCCGTGGTGCTTCCCCCTTTGTTCGGACATCAATGTCATTACAATTTGGCTGTCTCCCGCTTTGCTTGGGGAGGGCAATTGGTATCTCCTACTCCTCCTACATTTCTTCTGATTAATTTCGTTGCGGGTCCCAAGACAGATTTAGCTTGCCCTCGGGCATCCCTGAGATCATATCAAAGGGTTTTCGTGGTCGGTTACCACTGTTGATCCTGGCGACACAGGAGTTGCAGTGGTGGGAATGTGTGGTGGGCCTTTTGCCCGATTTAAAAAATAAAGGGCGTTATCAAATATTTTATGAGTATTTATTTTAAAAATATATTAATTAATACATAAAACATGTACTTCTCAAATGCCATCATAAATACATTTACATAATTAACAACATGCTTTGTGAAACCGTTAAATTTAATTTGTTAATCAATGAATATTTAGATTATACATTAGTTATGTATAATGATTAGCTATAGTCAGCTGGGTAACTAATTTAAATGAAACTGTTTTACATTCTAAAAATATACACGACATGGAAAAGAAAAGTCCATTTTTTTTAGTTTCTATCGACTTAAGAGACAAAAAACCAAAAATCCAGTCGCCGCATAGAGAGAAATTCGGACATTGCCGCTTGCCTCTAACTAGAGAAGCTTGTCTCTTTCACACCAACACTCAAATATTGTTATCCCGCTCACATAAGTTGGGAAGCCTTAACCTACCAAACGATTTGTAAGCACTGAGCAACCAAAAAACGTCATGGGCCGGAATTCTTCCCATGCTGTATGTAGTAACTACTAAAATATAATCTGTACTACGGCCTACGGCACATCCAGCCTGACAAGTGACATAATATTATACATCAAAATATATTTTTTAAACCCTCAAAGTAATTCTGATAAAATAGCTCGCTTCTAACTAAGTTACAACATGACCTTTTATATCAGATTTCTCAGAGCACTATTTCAAGTTGCTATACATTTCTCAAATGTTTTTCTTAAATTACTACCCTCAAAATTATACAGCTAGTGCGTTTAAAAATGCATTATAGGTAATGAACTTGTAAGAGGCAAATCGGTAGAACATTACCTACGTTTTTTGTTCTATAATCATAAACTAATCAGACTTGCGACATTTTTTTAAACAAACACGCATTTTTAGTAGAATACTAATTATAATGACTTTAGAACAATCATTTTGACTATGATGAAGTATTTTGGTATAAGATAAGATGGTCATAGCTTTCTTCATTTCTAAGTAGGTTTCAGCAGGTTCTAGTATCTATATAAAGGACTCTTTCACCTTTTTTTTGGAACGAAGTTCCTTATTGCGCGTTGCGAAAGGGGGCTAGACGATAAGTTGTAACGACAGAAAAGTGTTGTGTGTTGCGTCACACACGAAAGTGTGTGTCGCGTGTTTCTCACTCTGTCTCTCTCTCTCTCGCATTGAACAGTGTGGTGTAGCGACGATTTTTTTTGTTGAGTGTATACAGGTTTTTGTACATAAGAAATAACTTCGATCCATCCGGGTGTGCCTTGACACCTCTAAAGTTTGTCCATATTTGTCCATCATATTCCAACTTGGAGAGGCCACATAATATCAGAAATTCATGTTCGCTATAAACTATCAATTGACAAGCAAATGTTTGATACAAAATCGTAAAAAGCGACGATATTTTTATGTAAATGAATATAAAATAAATCGTTTAAAATATATAATCCGGACGCTCTTATCTGTTTGGACAGCTTTCGACTTTCGTATTTAAAATCTTCGACGAAAGAAACATGGCGCATGATTTGTTGCGCGCTTAAAATAAAAAATGGCGCGTCCGAATTTCGTAATAAGTATCGATTATGGCTTCGGAATGTCGAATTTGATAAACGTAACTTATGGGGTATTAAGGACATACTTTGTTTTTCTTGTGTGGGATAAGAGCAACAAAGACTTCCCTGTCGCGGCGATAAAAAGCGTAAAATTTAATTTTAACACTTTTACTAATAAATATTATATTTAGACAACGTTTAGCTTATATATTATTACGTCTTGTCTCAGACTGTCACTGTCTTTGCTAAGTAGAGCGACAAGGACAGCATGCCTTAGGAAACTATTAGCATCAACAAGAATTAAAAAAAGTGTTTTTCAATCATTGTAGCAATCTGTTATACTCTTTTAAGAACAAAATATAAATTAATCTTTATTGATACTCGAAACAAACTCGAGAAAGATACTTCTGCCGAAGTTATTTTGTACAAAAACATGATTGAGTTTCAAAGTTTAAGTTACATTGAGGCGTAGGACGTAACAGACCTTTCACGCCCTTTAGGGCTTATCTTTGATATCGGATAAATGAAAAATATAAAATATAGCCTATGTCACTTCAACCTTATCATAAATCCAGTGAAAAGATAAAATTGGAAAACCTGTCATTACTTTTTTTACTTTTTTTTCTATAGTCCCGCCGCGCCGCGAGAAGAATTATTTGTACAAAGAGCATTTCACATGATTTTACATTGCTAGATTTAGCTTTAACACGTTTCATTATACTGATTTTACTTATCTTCGAGTTATCGAAAGCTAGAAAGGCTCACATCCCTTGACTACACCATGATATTAATAAATAACTAAAATTACATCCCTTTCATTTAAAATAGGTCAATAATCGCATTTCTACGTGCTCGGTGACCGGGCTATACATAAAACCCCTATATTCACAAACATTTTTCACCATTTAAAAGCGTTGCAAACAGTTAGATTTAGAAGTCAGTAGGGCAAAGGGCTGATTTAACAATTTATCAAGCTGGTACCAGCTATACAATAGCATTTACCTCCGTGGCATATGGTGATGTGCTGAATCATCGCCCCATAGAGTTCCCTTCATTTAATTATTAGAATAGAAATAAATGTGACTCGGTATTTTTAAACCAGTCAGCTATGAGTCATTTTCGAGTAACATTTAATGATCAAGGAATGTACTTAACGATTGGGTACCAAAAATGTATAGCTTAGGGTCATTTCACATTGCAACGTAACGAGGCGATGCGATGCAATTTTTTATGCGATTTAAAAATCGTTCCGAGTTGTTCCGAATTCACTACTATATGCAGGGATTATACGCGAATAACGCGCTGGGATTCCGGAATTTCGTAAAAAAATAAAGCAACGAAATTAGAACTCTGAACTCATAAATAAGTGTTTAATATAAACTTAATATAAAATTAACCATCCAAAATTTTCTAAGAACAGGGGACTGTTTTTATGTTACCACGGGCGAGGCGAGGTAAATGTCGAAACAAAATTCGAGCTACAAAAATCGGGGCCCAGACACAAATTAAAACCGTTTCGAACACCCAAAGCCTTTTATTAAAAAACACCATTAAAATATCGGCTTACCCGTGTTAATAAACCGACAGCGTCCGTCAATTTCACCCGAAATGTGGAGAAAATTTGACAAAAACGCGCAAACGTGAATAAAATCTGATTTTGACAGGAGTAATGTTGCCCTATTCTCCCCAGTTCTCCCCATGTCATGTAAAACAACCCGACATCTGCAGACTGGTGGAAATATTTTGCAATTCTAAAACAAATATAACTCGGACAATACGTTTTGCTTGCGAATCGAATGTGGTCTGGATTTTTGTATTTTCTAGCGGAGCAAAATTAGAGCAAGGGTGAACATGTCCTTATATTAAAAATATGGTATCAATAATTATTTTATTATCATTCCTTTTTTTCAAGATTTAAATAAATCTATTGTTTATTATTATGTACCTACCCGCCATAAGATAGAATGAACGTGTCCGGTAGATTTGCCTTATCCTTGCTAATAAAGGACCTACATTCTAGGTACAGAGTAAAAACTTTTTCATTCTTGACGTGGGAGAGCCATGCTTCGGCACGAATGGGCCGGCTCGACCGGAGAAATACCACGTCCTCACAGAAAACCGGCGTGAAACAGCGCTTGCGCTGTGTTTCTCTGAGTGAGTGAGTTTACCGGAGGCCCAATCCCCTACCCTATTCCCTTCCCTACCCTCCCTTATTCCATTCCCTTTCCATCCCTACCTTCCCCTATTACCCTATTCCCTCTTAAAAGGCCGGCAACGCACCTGCAGCTCTTCTGATGCTGCGAGTGTCTATGGGCGACGGAAGTTGCTTTCCATCAGGTGACCCGTTTGCTCGTTTGCCCCCTTATTTCATTTAAAAAAAAAATCGACTTTTATAAAATATAAGTTAAATTACAAAACTATGTAACTGTAACAATCCAAGTAAGAAAGTGAATATAAAACGATACAGAAAAAAAAATATTCGCAAATAAGTTTAACCGTCATATTTTCGATTTTAAAAGGTTGAATGGAGAAATACGAAATAAATGGAGGCCAATCACTTACCTTTGATTCCTTTATGTACAGACATGAAAAGATACATTTTTCATTAGTCATACAAACTCATACACCGTTTAAATACACGTGTTACACACTCTACATAATATTATAATATAATATACTACAAGTAACGCAAACTATTTTTTTATTTTTAATACCTCGATCGTGGGAAAACCAGACACAATGTTATTCAATTATTGTTTTCGCGGTTGCCGGTGACCGCTTGGGGCTTGCGGTGGAACCACCTACGGAACCAGTTAGTACACTTTTTAGAATTCTGTATTTGGGATGAAAAGTGCGACTAAAGAGTAAGAAACACATGTAAGAAACATCCATTAGCACTATACTCTTACTTTTAATTAATTGGGACAAGATACTAAGTTATATACTTACTTAATTTTGTTTCGTACCAAAAGATTAAAGAACTCTTTCTATTTTAAAGACATATAATTTATTATGTAGCCATTTAACGATATCAATAACTAACTACACAATCGTTATAAAACTTGGATTATATTTCGATCATAAACATCAATAAAGTTTTTATATCACCTTCAGCTGTCAAATACGGCTTATAAATCTTTCGACTGTCAGTTCGTACGAGCGGTCTTAGCCATTTTGATGCCGATTTCCTAGGTCCCCTAATATCTCACTAGAGATTAGGTCTAGACTTAATCCCTGTTTCGTGGGCACTACCTAATCAGCTTTACAAGCTAGTCTAGACAGACAGTTGAAATGTTTATAAGTGTTTTAGTATCTACATTCTACAATCTACATAATATCAGTTAAAATTGAGAATCAAACGCGGTACGCGACCCTATTCAGCGTAAAAACCTGTCAAACTTGCATCTTATAGAGTAGTGAATAAAATTCAAACTGCAATTTTGTCTTGTCTCGCGTTAACTGACCTTTATGTTTTTATTGAGAGAAAATTAGTATAATCACACAGAAAAGTCTTATTTTTTTAATAAACTGATTTTTAATTTTGATAACAGGTGATTTACTGCTGATAGTTATCCACATTCCAGTAAAAATACTGTTCCACCTGTATCAAAACAGAATTAAAAAGTAAAAGTGGTTGTACATAATATAAATGTTGTAGCCGGATATAAGAATTTAATATGCAGGTGATTTTAAAATTTAAATATATATACAATTAATATCTGTAAGTATGTTTACATATATCGCGATCCGCTTTCAAATTTACATAATACTGTAACTCTCTAAATCTTTTTACATGCATATTTTTTGCAAAACAAGGACTTTCAACATTTTAATGATGTTTTAACATTTTTAAAAAGTGGGCGAAATAGCAAATTTATAAGCTAAAAGGAGCAATTTTCACTACATTTTCCAGGCATAAAAAGTATTCGATGTCCTTTCCTGGGACTCAAAGTATTTTCATACCAAATTCCAGAAAAATTGGTTCGGCGGTATAGGCGTGAAGAGGTAACAAACAGACAATAATTAAATAAATCAAACCACTTTCGGATTCATAATATTAGTATCAATAACAAAAACACCACCCTGAAAATACCATCCCCTTTTTACCTTTGTTTTTTTTTCACAAAAAAACACCAAATATATAAAAAATAATCAACTTTCTATCGATTACCCAATCTAACCCAAATAGCACATAACGATCGGGCGAAGTGGAAATAAAACACGATAAACCCATCAACCCGGACTCCAAGTGACCTGACACTTTTGTATTTGTCTTCGATTCCGTGAACGACATGATCCCTATCTCCAAAAGGTGCATGGAGTACCATTTAAATAAATCAAACCACTTTATATTGATTCCCTTAAAAAATATTTGGGATATTTGTTATCTAATTACTAATTACTTACATGTTAATTGATAAGCAACCACATTTTTAGTTGTGTTTTTTTTATTGAAATTAATTTTTGTACACTTTTGTCCGTGACAGTACAAAATGATTGCGTTCTTTTCGAAAGGAAGAAGAAATACATATACAATTAATGTAGAGCCTTATAATGTGAACTAAATCATATTACATAATATTATATTATCATTGAATCGCGCGTTTACGAACCGCGCTGTTTGAAACCGCAAAAATTGTGATGCTAATCAGACACCGCGGTTGGTATGCGATTTTCGTGCGGGTATAGCGTCAGTTTCAAAATGGAGGTCGACGAAGAAGTGTGTGTGTTACTGTGGTTGCTCCTTAAAAAAAAGAAAAGAAAAAGGCGATATTGGGTGCATCCAGTATTAAGTGACCGACTAGTATTCTTTTTTTCCAACGTGTCTTCACAATCTCCAAATATCTCCACCAACTCTTGCCAAGCTCGGTTCTTGATTGTTTTATTTGAATAATCATTACACTGAATATCCCATATTGCAGGTCTCTTCTCCACCTCATCAATAAATAGTTCAGTGTCGAAACGATCCATTGCGGAGCTGTGGACGGGCTAACCGCGCGGTAGCCGCAATGCAACTGAACACGAAGTAAAGACTCCATAGTAATAGAAACGCGCGGGAGCAGCGCGGTTCTATTTTCTGGCGGTTGGGTTGCGGTAACCGCGCGGTTAATTAACCGCGCGGGTTTGTCTGAACGATTACTTAATAACTCATACAAATAAGACCCGCGCGATTTCCATGCGATTCTGAAATCGCGCGGTTCCCGCCGTGTCTGAACGAAGGCATAAAGCGTGAACTGATGGATGCTAAAACTAGATACCTGACTATCTATCCCGTAGAAACAATACATTTTCAGATTTCTTACGTCTGTTATTAAAATACCTACGTATATTTTTAGATAATTCCTCGAATAATTTCAGAATTAATCCGCGTATTGTCTGACATTATTAATATTTTCACTCTCAACTGAAATAGACGACGGCTGAAATGGATTACTGCAGTAGCTCTACCATGAGTTTAAAGCTATTGTTTTTATCGATACTCGATATCGACTACGTAAACTTTAAGTAAGGCAAATTTTACAGCGCCTCTAGCAGTCATTTGCGTAACTAAAATCGCCATACTAAAAACTTGGGTAGTCAATATCGAGTATCGATAAAAACTATAGCTTTAAACTCATGGTAGAGCTACTGGTGTTTTCTTGTTGGTTGGGGGGCGCCCCCCCCCCCCCTCCTTAAAATTTTCTTTAAACAAAACGATGTCGCGTAGACATATTTCTCCTTTTTTAAGAACAAATTTAAAAACTACACTAAACATACGGTTTTCGAGTGTCATTTGATTTGGGGGGGCTGCGCCCCCCATACCTCTCCCCCCCCCCCCCCCCCACCATGGATCTGTTACTTATAACGAAACGGTGTCCTGGCGTTTGTATTGCGCCTTATTTCTCCTTTTTAGGAACAAACTAAGTCATTTATACATATAATAAAATCGTAAGAAACTCAATTCTGTACATTGAATATTTTTGGAAAATAATACTTGAGACGTGATCTACTATGCTGACGCGGACGAAGTCGCGGGCACCAGCTAGTATATTATAATTTATAGCTGAGTGTGCGGTCACGCGAAAATTAATATAGAAAATATATAGTAATATGCCTAGCTATAAAAAATATTAATATATACTAGATGTCCCGCGCGGCTTCGCCCGCGTAAATTAGAAATTTTACAGAATCCGTAGGTACATTTTCCCATAAAAAATATTTCCCCCGTTTTTCCCACATTTTCCTGAGTTTCTTCTGTCGTATTAGTCTTAGAGTAATAATATAATATAACCTTCTCGATAAATGATGAGTCTTACTCGATAAATGATCTATCTAACACTGAGATAAGTTTTTAAATCGGACCTGTAGTTTCTGAGATTGACGCGTTCAAGCAAACACTCTTCAGGTTTATAATATTAGGTAGATATAGATTTTTTTTAATTATCGCTTGACAAACTCGAGTCTCGATCTAAAAGACTATGAAATGGTATAATATGGTAGTGATGATGATGATGATGATGAAGAATGTAATTTGCATAGTAGCATATGCTTTCTGTTCTTAAAACAACGCCGAAACTCCCAAACTTGTATCTATAAAGAATCAGGAATTCTCTCAGCTCCTTCCGAACCACGGTATACCATGTATATCTCGGTGCAAAATCTTACTTGTTGGTAGCATATGCTTAGAATACTTCTCACGAAACCGAAGTCACCAGATGTTTCCCTATAAGTTTTGAGGAGTTCCCTCGATTACTTATGGATCCTTCATCAGATCACCACTTTTCTGAATATAATACCAAATTGGGATGATACCCTATATACCAAAAGAAAAATTTTGAAAATCGGTTAACAAACGGCGGAGTAATCGTTGAATATAAGAAAACGAACATAACACCTCCCCCATTTTGAAAGTCGGTTAAAATTGTAGCCTATGTGTTATTTATTTAATATTTTAATCAGCACATGAATTGAATAACAAAATTTTTTTCAAATTAATCGTAGCACCATCTGTCAGGACAAACTAAAATTGAAATAGAATAATATTGAATGCGATGATAGCGCCGTCCGCCGGATCTAATGTAAAACATTCCAAAATCAACAACTCCTTATAAAATATAAGAAATTAATAGAAAAAACATTTTCCAGTAGACCAAACTGTAAATCTAAACCATTCTCGAATCTCCACGAACACACACAAAAAATTTCATCAAAATTGGTCCAGTCGTTTAGGAGGAGTTCAGTCACATACACACGCACACAAGAAATATATATATTAAGATTATAGCTAAGTCTGTGACGGGCTTAAAACATATTATACAAAAATAGCATAAACTTAAGTTATTTAATTAATTAAGTAAACAAGAATATCGATTCATTATTAATGAATGGTTAAAAATATTTTTTATCAGTCTATCAAGCGATTAGACTAACAAGCTGTGCCGTTACTATCAGTTTTATTAAAATTATGTCATTAATTATTATTTATCATGTAATTGGAGATAAAAAAAAATATTCGCTGTTTATAGATATTCGTTATTTTTTATATTTTTTAATGATTATTTTATCTTCTCCAGTAGCTACATGATAAGCGCAATGGATAATGGATATAAATTACAAAATAAATAAATCGTTACTTAGGCTGGTTTTGTCGTTAAGCGTTTCGGCAGCGCCGTTGGAGCGCCGCGCGTTCGAAGATGTATGGGGGTAGTAGTTGCGTTTTAGGCCCGTACTTTTGGTCAGTACTCAAGATGCATCTCGGTCTCAAGACACGGTTCAGGCTCTGTGATTGGTTGGCTTGTCTTAAGTCAGTTGCGCCAAAATTAGTTTTTCGCGCCGGGAACCGTATATTTTTCCGTGATAAAAAGTATCCTATGTCCTTCCCGGGACTCAAAGTATCTCCATGCCCAGCAAAATCCGTTCAGCGGTTTGGGCGTGAAGAGGTAACAGACAGACAGACAGACACACCTTTGCATTTATAATATTAGTATGGATGTTTTCACGCTAGAGGCAGTATCAGCATAGACAGTAAACAAAAAGTTTGTTCGACGTTTGATAACGTTTCTGTCAATATTTTGGTCGGATTATTTACTGTATGTGCTAGTAGTGCCCTCTGCTCTGACCTTTGCATAATATTCTTTATTACTTTTTACCACAGAAATAAATCAACTATCAAGACAGAACGGCTAAGCGGGTGGAGTACGCGTGTTTAAATCTTGCAGTATATTGCAAGATTCGTTGCACGTTCATTCAGTCAGCGCGACTTGATTACACCGGAGCGGTTGTGCAAAAACGCCTCATTGTGCAGTGTCTAATTGTAAAAACAGAAGTACGGTCAAAATGAGGTATTTCTTTCCACGGGTAAGTTATTTGTTTTAACTAAAAGCAAAGCGAAAATTGACACGAGCGATTCCTTAGCAACGCACGCGCGTCGCCGTTCTTTTTTTTATGAGATAAGGGGGCAAACGAGCAAACGGGTCACCTGATGGAAAGCAACTTCCGTCGCCCAAGGACACTCGCAGCATCAGAAGCGCTGCAGGTGCGTTGCCAGCCTTTTAAGAGGGAATAGGGTAATACGGTAGGGGAGGGCAGGGAAGAGAAAAGGGTAGGGGAGTCGGCCTCCGGTAAGCTCACTCACTCAGCGAAACACAGCGCAAGCGCTGTTTCACGCCGGTTTTCTGTGAGCCCGAGGTATTTCTCCGGACGAGCCGGCCCATTCGTGCCGAAGCATGGCTCTCCCACGTAAAAGGGTTCTATCATGATTTATTTCTGTGCTTTTTACTAATCTACGAGTATGATAATAGTGCACTAAAATAGTACCCACAATAGCTTTAGCCTCTCTTTGATGCAAAAACCTCAAAAATGTGCAGTTATACCGCTGGGGCTCCCCTGTCCGTAATACCATAAGCTGATTACGATACATCAGCACAGGGGCGCGATTCTCATACCTCGAAATTCGAATATAGTTTCGAACACTCGGAACCTTTGGGTCAGTAATAAAATTAACGTTGCAACATTACGTGTCCATGCGACGACGAGGTGCTTTGTAATAATCCATAAAAAACTTAACTTTATTTGCGACACGAGAAAATACACATTAAATTTAAACTGACAAACTTGCCTCTAGAATGGTGTCTGATTCCTGTTTCAAAATTAAATGGTTTAAAAATGCATCGAAATTCGCATCCCCTCGCGTTGTTGCAATGTGAATAGACCCTAGTCAGTCGTCCGCACATAAACACAATACATGCTGTCTCACGCAAAGAAGACAGCGTGCAATCGAATATAAATTCATGTTATGAGAATCCGACCCCAGCTCTAAATTACACGCTATTGCAGCTTTCTTCGTGCTCAAATTCAAAAATGTTACTGCACGTATTTTTTAGTAAGAGCGGCAATGTTGGAATTAAATGTTTTGACTTTTTTGATAATTTATTATAAGATTTACTAACCACTGCATTCTACATAATCCTTCCTAATGCTATTAGCTAGAAAGTGTATCGCTGTGTCGATTACCTCTCTAAGCGGGTTTTCCATCAATATTCAACTGCTATTGATGAATGTGGTATAGTTTCTAAGTCATAGGGATCGAATGGACATAGCATAAGATAGAATTTATACCAAAAATGTACGGTTCCTATGCGATACACAAATTTCCATGCAACGACGTTACAGACAAAATCTTATTATAAGTAAATATGTTTATTTTTTTACACACTTTGAAAGTCGCACTCTTAGTGCAATTTTTTTACGCTTAACGGTATTGCACGTCAGTATAATCTTTTTAAACCCAACAGGGGGGATACAATAAACTTTTTAATCTCGTAATTGGTAAGATTTCGGGATTAAATTAAGTCCCGCTACAAAGAAATAAAGATTTGGCACAGATAACACGAAATTACATCAATAATCCGCAGTGGGCATCATCGCATAACTTAGTCCGCTGACAACATTATTGGTTGGATGTTGCCGACTTTTAGTGCATTTTGAACCTTATTTTGAACGCAGAAAGGGTGAGAATACTTACTGTCGTCGTGTTTGCGCATACCTGTGTCAGGTAGAGCTCAAATTTCGACAATAATAGCTTGACGCATCGGCAGAAGATCGACACCGGCCGTTTCGTGAAAACTTTTCTGATCGATGTAGAATAAAGTATGGACTTTAGTTATGACTGCCGTGCGGTCCTGCCGTGAATGGGCCCTTTTAGTAATCTAACTATGATAATTAATTTTATTTTTTCTTAAAAATAACTGTATTTACTAATAGTTGATAATACCTTAAGTTCGAACTGTACTGTTATAGATAAGTGTAACTAATGTTTTGTTCTCATGTAAGTGGATATTATTGTAATATCTTTTATGAGAATAAATTCTTTAAACCTTATGATATCTATCTGTTTCCTCAAATACAAATAAGGCTGGGTTTAAGTTATTGTTTTGCTATTTTTCTATTTCTTCGTATACGTATATGAATATTATAGTACTTATTTTATATTATATTTTCATATTAATTATTGTATCTTATAATTTTATAGAATTCCATATATTATATTTATATATAAAATAATATTTTGTATGTAATGTATGTTACAATGTATTGCTGAGTGCTTATCCGTCCCTGTTTTCAGATGACGGTTTACTAGGAACCACATAACACCAGGCACTGTGGTGTACGCCTGAGTGGTGTCCTTTTTGGCCGTAGACATGACAATGCACCACTTGTACCGTTCTTCATGATATTATTATGCTATTATTTTTGTAATTATTTTTCTTTTATTTTTCTCTATGTATTGTAATGTGTTTTATCTTATGGTAGTGTAATGTGATGTCTTATGTTAAATAAACGTTATTATTATTATTATTATTCTTATTAAAGATAAGGAATGTTTTTTCATGATGACGGCATGATTTCAGTATACTTACCTATTTCAACACCGGAAATTAAACTTATCTACTGCAAGTACTATTAGTAGTAGTAGCAAGTAGTACTTACTGTTTAATTTTTAATTCACGTTACTAATTTTGTATAAATTTCTAAATTATTTGCAATCAAATGTATCTACTCTATCTTCTTTCTCCTTCAACATAAACTATCTTCTCCACACTGGAATTTCCAAAAAAACTAACAATTTAATCTAGATATTCAATATCTATGTTAAAGGACTTGATCCGTTTGTTTTGTGTAAGTTGAAGACAAGGGACTGTTGGGGACCACACCTCGTGAACTTAGCTACCATATTTATAAATAAATAATACCTACTCAAATACAGTGTGTAACAAAAATAAATGATAATACTTTAGGGTGTATACGTGTTCCTTGTAGAGAGTTCACTGTGAAAGCGTCACGAGTTTCCCCATACAAATATGAAAAAAATTATTGGTCTATAAAAAGTAAAGAAAACAGACTTCAACTATCCTTATACTAATATTATAATTTATAAAATATGTGAAAGTGTGTCTGTCTGTCTGTTACCTCGTCACGCCCAAACCGCTGAACCGAAAAACTGTGCGTAGGTTAAACTTTTTTTTTCATTATTATCTAGAATTTTCTATACTTATCTCGAATTTTTCTGCTAGTGAAACTTAGCTTCATATTGAAAATAACAAACAATAATTAGTAAACAAGAAGCCAAAACGACTAATTAAAATTACTATAATAAGCGTCAATTAATACGAAGCGGATACTTGGGTCCCATCTACAAAGCTGTCAAGGTTAATTTATTGTTAAAAAATGTACAAACAATTTCGAAAAGGCTTTTCTTAGTGTGACAAAGTTTGCGTCAAAAACGGGACATAGAAAAAAACACTAAGTTCAAAATTGTAATTCTACCGTTGATATTTAATGTAAGTTAATTAATTTACAATATATACGTTACGAGCAGAAACGACAAATAATTATGATAAAAAAATAATAAGAAAATATTAACAATTTCGGGAAAAAAGATAGGAAGACGATGATGATATTGGAAAGTTTATCCGGTTTTTTGCGTCTAACAAGTACAGTTTGAGAAGTTACAAACCTTCATATCACTCACAGAACTGCCTAACAAAGAAACATTGGGTTATTAACTCATAAGAAACGCCAGAAAGTTTTTCGATATCGTTAACAATATTGTTTTTATCGATACAAAAGTTGGATACCTCGCACTCGGTAAACTGTTTTTTCGATAGTTCACGAGTGTGTCTAAAATTAATATAAGAGTTTGTTTTGTAACTTATGAGGTTATATAACTTTATATTGAAGAAGGCCTGCGCCAGGCTGGGTTAAAGTTAACCTTTAGGTTTAAATATCATAGTATAATAATCTTTTCCGATCTTAGAGTTAGGAAAATCTAAACAGGTATGATTTCACAGGGTTAATTTTAAATTAAATTAATATTATGTGGGTCTTACTGAGTCTACTTACTTACTTACGATGAACTAACATTACATACATAAAATTGAATGTAATACTCGGTTTGGTCTCTGGTCGTTTTGTCGTGGTCAAAAGGCATTCAAAGTAAATAGACCTAGCAACATAAACAACTACCTATAATAACAAAGCGAATTAGACATGCGGCATAGCCAAATCACAATGCAAAAAACTTTTTTTTTCGGGACACTCTTCAAATTTCCGGCCATGTGGCCACCATACATTATCTCAGAAAGTCCCCCGCGACCAGAATATTTGCATGAGCGGCCGCAGTACTTCTTCCCTAATAATTCACGCCAAATTTTAATTACACCTACTCGGCACAAAGCGACTACGTAACAAGCCAAAATGTGACGCGAAAAACAATTTTTATCTACGAAATAAAAACGCGAGAGTGACTGAAAACCAGCGTTGCGACCTTTTTTTTATGAAATAAGGGGGCAAACGAGCAAACGGGTCACCTGATGGAAAGCAACTTCCGTTGCCCATTGACACTCGCAGCATCAGAAGAGCTGCAGGTGCGTTGCCGGCCTTTTAAAAGGGGAATAGGATAAAAGGGGAGGGTAGGGATGGGGAGGGAAGGGAATAGGGGAGGTTAGGGAAGGGGATTGGGCCTCCGGTAAACTCACTCACTCGGCGAAACACAGCGCAAGCGCTGTTTCACGCCGGTTTTCTGTGAGAACGTGGTATTTCTCCAGTCGAGCCGGCCCATTCGTGCCGAAGCATGGCTCTCCCACGTCTAAACGTTATACGTTTCATAAAAATACATACATAGAAACAGTACAGTGTCGCGACGACTCGTTCGCGTCGTCTGCTGCCGCTTCATGTCGCCCGCTGCCAACCGTCCTTTAACGACTCTATACAAGCCATGAAAGCCATGCCTTATCTATGTTTCTCATAAACTTCCGTGTCGGTTTCGTTGAAACCATCTGGGTTGTATTTACGGTCGAAGAGAGCGTTAAAAGATTGAGAGCATTGCTTACCTTTGCCTTACTCGATAACAGCTACATAAAGCAGGCATATTTTTTTCTATTCAAATCTGTTAAAGCCAAAATTTTGTTTTAAAAGTCCTTATCAATAGGCGTTGCATGTATATCTATATATTTATATTAACAAAGTGTAAATTGACAAAATGTAAATCCAGAGTCCAGACCATAAAGTTAATATACCTAGCGGAATAGAGAAACAAAGGCCTGAGCAAGAGATGTCACTATCAGTAACACTGCGTGGTAAAAAGAGACGTGTGACACATGACAGCAACACTCTTTTTTTGACGTTCAGTCGGCACGTGCCGCACGTTGACAATTTAATCTAATTAAACAATAAAATCATGCTTGTGTAAGTGTACACGTACACATATTTTTACACACAGATAAAACCAATTTCGGTTACGTTTGACAGCTCGAGATTGTTGCTCTATTCCGCTAGGCATATTAACTTTATGGTCCAGACTAATATTATAAAATATAAAATATGGGAAAGTGTGTCCGTTACCACTTCACGCTTAAACCTGTAAAGTCTAAACCGAATTTGATTGTTATTTTATTGTTATTTTTTATTGTTTTAATTTTATAGTATTTTGTATTTAGCAATTTATTGGAAATTTTTATGTTTAAGAAATTTTAATACTAAAGAACAAATTAATGTAATAAGAAGATAGCAACAAGCCCTGACACAGTTAGGGGGATGAGAAATTAATTAAAAAAAAAAAAACCGAATTTGATGAAATTGATTACGATACTTTGGATCTCGGGAAAGGAAAAAGGTGAAAGGATACTTTTTATAACGGAAAAACGTCCATTTTTGATGAATTTCTGTTGCACGCATGACGTACGGAAAGTTCGGCTTGATTCCGCTTGCACATCGGTGCCAAAATTCCGTCGCGTATCGTATGCGTTTCACATTGCCGACGTAATCATACGGAATTTCCGTCGTGTGTTTACGGCCGTTCCCAATATTTGATCTATCTCTGGTTTTGCCCTACTAGAGATAGGAATAGCTCACATTAGACATTAGAGCCATATAATTTATGTCAATTGTGAGCTATTCCTATCTCTAATAGGGCAAAACCAGAGATAGATCAAATATTGGGAACGGCCGTTAGACACTTCATCGCTATCGTTATCAGCAATCGCTATTTGGCTAAAAACTCAAACAAGTCTGAAATATTCATTGTTTATTATTTGTGCAATAAACATTGAATTGATTAATCTAGAAATTTCCACTTATATTAATAAAGATTAAGTTTAAACTAATATAATAAGTGAATGAAAGAGCTCACAGAGCTATTAGATAATAAGATAGGAGCTTTTGAACTCTTAACTTATTAGATAAACCGCGAATCATGTATATCTAGCTAGTTTAATATTATTAGCGACCGCAATAGAAATAAATTTCTTTTAAAAATATATTATTTTATACTATCTTTAGGGTCTGTTTTACCACTTACTCATAAGTGCCGGATAGGCTTTTCACAACTTATCTGACTGATAGAGTATACTTATCTACTGTATCTGTCAGAAAAGTTGTGGATAGCCTGGCCGGCACTTGTCAGTAAGTGGTCATGGGGGCAAATTAGTTTTTTTATAAGCTAGGTGTTTATACAGAATAAAAAATTATTAATTTTTAATTGTAAAAATATTGTATTGCAAACAAATGGCAAAAAATATTTTTCTTAGTTTATAATTTTTATGGATAAAAGTACTAGATAATATACTTAGTAGTGTCGTCAACATGATCCAGATTAGATTAGATAGCATTTTATACTCACAACGCATGAAATGAAATAATTTGACAAATAAAAACTTATCTTTTTCTACTTTTAAATATACCTAGTAATCTATACTAATATTATAATTCTGCAGAGTTTGTTTGTTTGTTTGTTTGTTTGAACGCGCTAATGTCAGGAACTACTGGTCCGATTTGAAAAATTCTTTACGTGTTAGATAGCTCATTGATCGAGGAAGGCTATAGGCTATATTTTATCACGCTAAGACTAATAGGAGCGAAGAAATAGTGGAAAATGTGGAAAAAACGGGGGAAATTATATGAAAGGGCTTATTTGAACGCGCTAATCTCAGGAACTACCGATTTAAAAAATCTTTCGGTGTTAGATAGCCCATTTGTTGAGGAAGTTATAGGCTATATTTTATCACGCTAAGACTAATAAGAGCGAAGAAATAGAGGAAGGTGTGGAAAAAGCGGGGGGAAATTATTTGAAAGGGCTTATTTGAACGCGCTAATCTCAGGAACTACTGGTTTGATTTAAAAAATTCTTTCAGTGTTAGATAGCCCATTTATCGAGGAAGGCCATAGACTATATTTTATTATTCTACGACTAATAGGAGCGAAGAAATAGAAGAAAATGTGGAAAAAACGGGGGAAATTATATGAAATTGCTTACGAGTATTATCTTTAGATTCTTAAGAACTACTGGAGCAATTTTTATGTTATATGGCAAACATGAAGAATAGACCACGTTAAGGGACATAGGCTGCATTTTTTTGCGGAAAAATGTACGGTCGCGTGAAATTCCTAAATTACGCAAGCGAAGCCGCGCGGAACATCTCTATATAATAAAATCGTAGGAAAGCCAATGCTGTACATTGAATATTTTTGTACAATAAATAATACTTGGGACGTTATCTACTATACTAACGCGGACGAAGTCGCGGGCAACAGCTAGTCAGTAATAAATATACAAATATTTGTATATTCTAGAGCAGTCATACTCAACCGGCGGCCCGCCGGGATTTTATCAGTGGCCCGCGTGAAGTTAAACTATTTGGAAATTCACGACCACCGGTAAAATAGTGCAAAATCGTCGTGAAAGACGTAAAAAATTTTCCACTTTTAAACTTTGAAGAACGTATTTTTTTTATTTTAACCCTAAACAATTTTAGCTGTGGCGCCAATAAATTTGGTTGCACTCACTGCACGACATCAAGAGTCAAGACATCCAAAACGTGTTTGTGGCCCGTATAAAAAAGGTTGAGTACCGCTGTTCTAGAGCGTTCTAAATAATACAATTGATAAATAATTAGGATGGTAAAATTAATATCATTAACGTATATTCAATATTTATATTAGCTATATCTTTATGGAGCGTGGGACGGGCGAAGGCTTAAAATATATTATTAAACACATTTTAGGAACATAAATAGAAGGCTTAACATACTTTTACAAAGGAAACATTTTGTTTGTTAATGATCTAAACATTAAATTTGAAGTACACAATTTAATTAACAACACAATATTAAAAAACATACTTAATAAAAAGCTACATTGTTTTCGTCAAAAAACTTCGAAATTTCAAAATACTAGTTGACGCCCAAATGTCTATCGCGCAAAGCGTACATTTCTCCGGGATAAAAAGTATCTTTTGTCCTTTCCCGGGTCTCAATGTATCTCCTTACCAAATGTCAGCAAAATCGCTTCAGCAGTTTGAGCTTGAAGAGCTAGTAAAGATACAGACAGACACCCTTTGTTAGGGTTCCGTACCCAAAGGGTAAAAACGGGACCCTATTACTGAGACTTCGATGTCTGTCCGTCTGTCTCCAGGCTGTAACTCAAGAACCGCTATAGCTAGAATTCTGAAATTTTCACAGATTGTGTATACTGTTGCTGCTATAACAACAAATACTAAAAACAAAATAAAATTCATATTAAGGGGGGCTCCCAATTCCCATACAACAAACGTGATTTTTTTGGTCTTTATTGCTCTATATCAATAATGGCAACAGGTACGCACTTGATTTTTTTTCAAAGTCCTTAATTATATATGTGTTCTTTAATATTTTATAATAATACTAGATGTCCCGCGCGGCTTCGCCCGCGTAAATTAGAAATTTTACAGAATCCGTAGGTACATTTTCCCATAAAAAATATTTCCCCCGTTTTTCCCACATTTTCCTGAGTTTCTTCTGTCGTATTAGTCTTAGAGTAATAATATAATATAACCTTCTCGATAAATGATGAGCAGTGATCGGAGTAGGTAGATTGATTTTTGCTACTTGTATCATAAATGTTCATAAAAAGGAAATGTGGATAAGTCATTATTCCGGAAAGTCATTCCGGTATTCCCGGACTCAATCAAAGATGGTTTATGTTGGTATCCATACTAATTCCATACTATACTTAATATTATAAATGCGAAAGTGTGTCTGTATGTCTGTAACCTCTTCACGCCCAAACCGCTGAACCGATTTTGCTGAAATTTGGTATGGAGATACTTTGAGTCCCGAGAATGGACATAGGATACTTTTTGTCCCAGGAAACTATACGGTTCCCGCGCGATAAATGAGTTTTGGCGCAACGGAGTTGCGGGCAACATCTAGTATTAAGATTCTAGTTTACTATCATTTTAATGAATAATGGATGAAATCGGCGTAATTAAAAGTCTTATTTTTTAAAATTGTACAGCTTCTAATTTAAATTTCGGTTTAAAATATTAACAAAAAACGGGATTTCGAGGGAATGTCCATATTATTATGTACGATTAGGATCATTGACCTCATTTCAATCTACCTACTCCGATCACTGATGATGAGTCTTACTCGATAAATGATCTATCTAACACTGAGATAAGTTTTTAAATCGGACCTGTAGTTTCTGAGATTGACGCGTTCAAGCAAACATACTCTTCAGGTTTATAATATTAGGTAGATATAGATTTTTTTTAATTATCGCTTGACAAACTCGAGTCTCGATCTAAAAGACTATGAAATGGTATAATATGGTAGTGATGATGATGATGATGATGATGAAGAATGTAATTTGCATAGTAGCATATGCTTTCTGTTCTTAAAACAACGCCGAAACTCCCAAACTTGTATCTATAAAAAATCAGGAATTCTCTCAGCACCTTCCGAACCACGGTATACCAGGTATATCTCGGTGCAAAATCTTACTTGTTGGTAGCATATGCTTAGAATACTTCTCACGAAACCGAAGTCACCATATGTTTCCCTATAAGTTTTGAGGAGTTCCCTCGATTACTTATGGATCCTTCATCAGATCACCACTTTTCTGAATATAATACCAAATTGGGATGATACCCTATATACCAAAAGAAAAATTTTGAAAATCGGTTAACAAACGGCGGAGTAATCGTTGAATATAAGAAAACGAACATAACACCTCCCCCATTTTGAAAGTCGGTTAAAATTGTAGCCTATGTGTTATTTATTTAATATTTTAATCAGCACATGAATTGAATAACAAAATTTTTTTCAAATTAATCGTAGCACCATCTGTCAGGACAAACTAAAATTGAAATAGAATAATATTGAATGCGATGATAGCGCCGTCCGCCGAATCTAATGTAAAACATTCCAAAATCAACAACTCCTTATAAATAAGAAATTAATTGAAAAAACATTTTCCAGTAGACCAAACTGTAAATCTAAACCATTCTCTAATCTCCACGAACACACACAAAAAATTTCATCAAAATTGGTCCAGTCGTTTAGGAGGAGTTCAGTCACATACACACGCACACAAGAAATATATATATTAAGATTAAAATAAAATAAAAAATTAAGGGATGGGAGCTCCCATACAAAAAACACAATTTTTGGCCTAATTTTGCTCTATAATGGTACGGAACCATACGTGCGCGAGTCCGACTCGTACTTGGCCAATTATTTACAATAGAGCTATTTCAAAAGGAAAGACTGAAAGTGCTCGCCTCGCCGCTGCCATTCCAGTATGGCGCGGCCCTTCAAGTATAAAGTATAAACCAACCAACAAAATACTTGATCATCAACAATCACAGCACAAAGTTTAAGCCTCAGTTCAAGCCCAAGCATTCTCGAGCATTAAGCATTTCAACGACCACCAAAGAAAGAATTGTGAAAAATCTTTTATAAACACACTTTATCCTCTCAAAGGCAGTCCATTTAACAAATAACTACAAAATATCGAGCGCCCTGTCGCCCCGGAGCGGGAAATCTTTTCAGGGAATAAATGGCACAATAGTGTTACCTAGGATTATGGGTTTTGTCAGTTTCAAACGGTAAGATTTATCGCGGTTTTATTTTCACTTATCGCATGCAAATGCTAAAGGAATTCGTTCTGATTCTGTTTATTTGGAGTGGGATTTGACCTGTCAGATGATATCCCCTCGAAGTTTCCGAGCCCACCCAAATTCCGATTTGGATAAGTGATTTCGAAACTACCTTTTCGTTATGTGACGCCGGATAAATATTTTATTTGGACGATAGACGTGCCTTGATACGTTCTTATTTCAGTTATTCTTTAAGGTCTTATTCAATCTATCCTAATTCAGACGTCTAAATCGATTCAAATCGAAATAGCATTTAGAAAGTTAGGATCCTAATTTAAAATCCTAACCTAACTGAATCGGAAGAAGTGTGGCTTCTGATTGGTGGAATCACAAGCTTCTAATTAGTCTTTTTTAGGATCCTTATTAGGACGTCTGAATAAGGAAGGTGGAATGAGGCCTTTATACAGTACAGTCAAAGATTACTTATATAATAAGCTTGAATATCACATTAATTTATTATTCAACGATTTAATCAATTATTTCTCTTACAAAATGGAGTGTGAGCCATCTTATATTAACTGAAAATTGATGTCACCTAGCTGCACACAAAATTAATTTTAAGTGAACCCGAAAATCTTATAAATATCAGAAGCAGCACCTGCAACGGCGGTATTCGGCACAAATAATTTAGCCGAGCGAAACGGCTTCAATCGATAGCTCATTCGCTATACGCATTTCAGAGTGGCCGTTAATAAAATACAACCGAGACGTCTACACGGCGGCGCGGCTGATACAATAGTGATCATGAATCATGCATTACAATGCCTTTTATACTCCCCCCACCACGCGCCGCCAGCCAATCACGGCTTTTTAGTGCTCAGCGGAGGGTATAAACAAAATTTGAATGCGAAATTAGAACGTGACTTAATATGGCAAGTTGAATTGAGTTTTCCGTTGTGTCGAGGCTTGTGGTTTATATATTAGATGATTCTCGAAACGTATAATATTTCGATACGAAATATAAGTATAGAAATTGAGAACATAATTTCAGAGTAGGTATTGAACCGCGTAGAATAGGGATGATGACAAGGTCAAAGATTAGCGAATTTTGTTAATAAAATAAAGAAATCACGGTAAAAACTAAGTGTTTAATTGCATAAGTTAACGAAATGTATACAAATATTAAGAAATTTAATTGAAAAAAAAATCGACTTGAATATCCAACTTTGAAGGCGCATTCAGACAAAAAAAATACAAATGCTATCAAACTGAAATTTTGAGCTTGATAACATTTGTATTTTTTTTGTCTGAATGCGCCTTCAAAGTTGGATATTCAAGTCGATTTTTTTTTCAATTAAATTTCTTAATATTTGTATACATTTCGTTATCTTATGCAATTAAAAGCAACTTTTGTTATGAAACCACTTTCATAAACGCAATATTTAATATAGGTCTGTCGAACAAAGTTGTCTTCCCATGCGTACAAACTACGAAAGACTGACGTCATACTTTCGTAGCACTTTGTATGGAGCGTTTCGGGCAGGTCGTTTTTATGAGATATTTGAATTGTCATATCTTGGTGAATTTTTAAGCTATCAGAGTCATTCTTTCAACGATGTTTCTATTTTTTAAGTGTCTTTCAATTACCGATAAGAAAAAAAAAATGGTTATCATGCCTATTAAGCCCGGAACTGATTGTAAATTCTTGTTGCCTTTCTAGATATTAGTTACTAAAACTTTAATTTGACCATAGCTTCTTAATGAATACTAAAATATAATTTCCCAGGAAAATTAAAACTAAGCGAAACCATCAAAATGGTAGCTAAAATTGCTGATATAAAATAATTTTCAGACTTATATTTTCAGGTTATACAGCCACTAAAGTCGGGGCGAATTTGGGGGCGAATTTCGTATCATTAAGTTAATATACCAAAGAAAAACATTGGTTAAAATATTCAAGTATTATACGAGTATTATGAAGAAAAAGTTAATGGACGTGGGCGCTGGTATAATCCTTTAGGGCGGACTCACACTAGATGGGCTCGGAATGCTCGAATCGACTCGGCTAAAGTTTAGTATGGATATAATTTTAATCCCGAGAAAGTCTCCGCAAAAATTTAAGGTTCCCGAACGATAAATGAATTTTGACGCAATGGAGTTGCGGGCGGCATCTATAGTTTTTGATATGGCTGTTTAATAATTTCTTAGGTTTAATCAATATAATAAGTACTTATATCTTTCAATTTTACGAATTTTGTCGTAGAGCATTTTTCCCATCACCAATCGTTTCGGCTACAGCTTCACTTCGAACTTTCCAAGGGGCCTAGAACTACGTTCCTGTTTAATTAATTAATCTGATTAATTAGTAGAATTCTGATTTTCATTGGTAGAATTCGTCGAATAGGTTCGTCAAGTGTGAGTCGACCCTTACCTAACCAAATAGACAAGATATTCCATTACCACTCAAAGGCGCAATATTATAATTTATTTACATTTGCACCGAGCTATCTACCTTTCTGAGTAACCGCGGATTTCAAAAGATTTCATATTTTAGAATTTAGATGCTGCTTGTTGCATAAAAACTCTGGAGTCTGGACTCTATGTTAAAATAATTTACCTGATTTTAGCAAAGTTCTTATTATTTTGTTTGTGTCGTTGTTGAATGTGCAAGGGTTAAACCATGACTGAAATTACACAGTAACATACTTTACAGTACTTAATGGTGACTTGTAGTAATATTGAGAACATAATACATCCATAAAAGATTTTGTTAGTTCGTTTGTTTCGATCGATTGAAATCATATTATACTCTAGCTTCAAAAGTACAATTTTTATTAAATTTGGCACAAATCGATAGTGCGCTTCAAGGATGGATGTAATAACCAAATATAGCTGTCCCAGAATTTTCTGCGTTTTTTGAATATTTATTTTCAACGTACAGAAATTGTCTGGTTTCCAACTACAAACAAGGCATATTTTAGAGGAATTTTCACAGCAATTTATATAGCTAATACGGAATACCCCTTGCACCGGGCGGCGCTCGCAATTCTTACGGCAGTTTGTGGCTTAACCCGCAGTCTTATTACACAAGCTGTGTATTAGCTGCATACAGTTATAGCATGTAGAATAAACTACATTGCACCCTTATAGTACTATAGACAAGTATACTGAAAAATGTAGTAATAATATATTTTATAAATCTTATATCTTTGAACGAGCAATTCTTGTATATATATATATAAATTTATAATTGGAAACTCGGAATCGGCTCCAACGATTTTCATGAAATTTAGTATATAGGGGGTTTCGGGGGCGATAAATCGATTAGCTAGGAATAATTTAAACAAATGTCATTTCATTCGTATTTTGACCGAGCATAGCTCGGTCAAATAGCTAGTAATACATAAATAAAGCATTGGATATTATATTGTACAAAATTAAACAACTGATTTGATTATCTTGTGTGCAAAATAAATAAATATTTCATTCACCCATTCATATACAACTTTAAAAAGTAATGAAATAATATTTACTGCCTTTAAGTTCAAATATTTCCCAACTTGTGTAAAGTAATATTTTAGTCCATAATTATTGTTGTCAATGTGTGTCGGGGGACCGCTAATGTAGATGTTTCATTTTACTTATCATTATAGTTTAAGAGCCCATTTGACCCTAACTTGACTACATACTTTAACCTAGATCTCAAAATCTGTAAGGTCTAGAAAACTGTTTTTTTGACACAAGTAACTTCAGTTCATAAAGATTAAATGCTCAAGACGAAAACACGATTACTCAAAAAATGCTCGATAGTTTCTTTTTTACAAAAAACCTTGTTTTAGACACATTTTTGCTTGGATCTTCGAAGTTTGCTGTCTTTTCTTTAATATTTTTTAATATCTAAAAAGGTATTGATAAAACTTAAATTTGTTAAAAAACACTTTTTTCATAATCATTATAGTTCGTCTTTTATTCAAGTAAAACTAACTCGGCGATGATTTCGCGCCGTCCTTTTTCACCTGGCATATGAAAGACGGGCGTGAGTGTGAAGAGAGAAGGACGATGTTTGATTTTTAGAGTTGTCACAGCGAACCGAAATCCGAGTCGAAATAATCAATGACTTGGCGGTTGTAGGTTGTAGTTTACTTGGCGGTCACCCGACACACCGTGACAACAATTATGGGCTAAAATATCACTTTACACAAGTTGGGAAATATTTGAACTTAAAAGCAGTAAATTTTATTTCTTTATTTTTAAAGTTGTTTGTGAAGTTTTTTTTAAATTTCTTAATTTAATTTTATACCATATTTAAGTTATTATTCAGCTTGAGACAGTAATTACCTAGGTTCCTGTACAAAGATTCACTGCAAAACATTGACATACCAAAAATATGAACGATTACAATATTTACATACTATCTCAAGCTGAATAATAACTCAAATATGGTAAACATTCTTGTATGGGAAATGATCTTGGTATTACGTTTGTATGAGAATTGCCATGGCACCCGGACTCTTAATATTAATAATTGCTGTAATATAATATACACAAGATTATAATATATCAATACAACAAACACTATTAGGGTTACCATAATGGTGAATTGTATATGACCACAAGGGTACCGGGACGGTATTTCGTGGTATTGGTGTCTTTGATATCCGATATTGATATAATCTGACTGTATAATATCGATATCTATTACGGTATACATTCCTGATGCGGTGCTCGTACGAAATTTAAATTTCAAAATCTGCCATGAGTGAAATTTGAAATGATAAATCTTAATCTTACTGATTTATACTATAGCAAAATAAATTACCAACGGCAAATTATTATATTCGTTTCTAGGCGGGAAAAAATAACCTTTCTAAACAGTGTTTTTATTTTGACCACATTCAAAATGTTGTAATAATAGATGAGATCGGCAATGCGAGAGTGTGAAAAAGCCATCAAGTTTAATTTGAAAAAAATGGCTAAGTTAGTTCCGATTTAGGCCTTTAAAACTACATTTTCAGTTGATTTCAGAACAAAATAAAATCGGCTAAGTGCGAGTCGGACTCGCGCACGAAGGGTTCCGTGTTAATTGTTATAGAGCAAAAGTAAGCCACAAATTGTGTTTTTGTAGGGTAGCCCCCCTTAATTTTTTTATTTTATTTTAATATTATTATTAATTATTAAAGTACACATATAATAAAGGATTTAATAAAAAATTCAAGTGTATAATTGTTACCATTATTGAAATCGAGTAAAAAATGCCAAAAAAATCACGTTTCTTGTATGGAAGCCCCCCTTCATTATTAATTTTATTTTGTTTTTAGTACTTGTTATTATAGCCGCAACAGAAATATAAAATCTGTGAAAAATTCAGAGGTCTAGCTATAGCGGTTTTTGAAATACAGCCTGCTGACAGACAGACAACGAAGTCTAGTAGGGTCCCGTTTTTACCCCTTGGGTACGGAACCCTAAAAATATATACGCTTTGAACTTACAGTCTCTCAAAAAAGTCATGAAATTAAAAAGTGGCAACATCGTAGTGTCATCCCTTTTTTCTTAGATTGATATGAAAGGGATGACACTACGATGTTGCCACTTTTTAATTTCATGACTTTTTTGACAGACTGTATCTGTACGATCAATATTTTTGACTTAACCATACAATCTTTTTAGCTTCAACGCTTCAGATGCAAATGGCTGGAGACTGGCAGTTTTCCATTAGTGGGAAAACTTCTGAAGAAGTTTGATGAAAAGCCAATGATTTTTATGAGCTGTGCCTGGGTCGGGAGACGTTGAGTAATTGTTTGAAGAGTGCTTACACCGACGATAAAAATCATAGAGCTGCATATTAGCGTTAGAGCGGCTCCTGAGTAGAAGAGGTAAGTACTCTACCCTGTATAATATTATGAAGAATTGTGATAATCCTTTCAGTTATAGTTGTAAACAGCAGCGCCAAAAGAGTTATTATGACATCTATGTTGCTATAAGAATACGCTCCAAAAAACAATTAACTATTTCAGCGCAGCTACTTTCACAGTGATCTCCATGGCCTACACACACCCTAAACTAAAAAGGCTTTGTTTTTTGACAGGAGTCAGGAACAGACTGCGGAAAGCGACTTTTATATTATGTACTAACTACTATGTTGTAAGTAAAGATTTATCCATAGTCCATCATAACAACAATGGTCGCAGGTTTTTTTTATGAAATAAGGGGGCAAACGAGCAAACGGGTCACCTGATGGAAAGCAACTTCCGTCGCCCATGGACACTCGCAGTATCAGAAGAGCTGCAGGTGTGTTGCCGGCCCTTTTAAGAGGGAATAGGGTAATAGGGGACGGTAGGGAAGGAAATAGGGGAGGGTAGGGAAGGAAATAGGGGAGGGTAGGGAAGGGAAAAGGGTAGGGGGTTGGGCCTCCGGTAAACTCACTCACTCGGCGAAACACAGCGCAAGCGCTGTTTCACGGTGGTTTTCTGTGAGCCCGTGGTATTTGTCCAGTCGAGCCGGCCCATTCGTGCCGAAGCATGGCTCTCCCACGTCAATTTTATACTATGTAGTGAATGGTGATTATTTGTCCATCATAACAACCATGGTCACAGGTGGCTGTTATAAAGTAACACCAATACAACTTTGCCGTCACAAAACTAGTTATTCCCCCAGTTTTGATTGCGTGCGACCGAAGTTATAATGGGCTTCCCGATTGAGACAAAGTATGCGAGATGTCCTCTTATTTTAACCGACTTTCAAAAAGGCTGTTCGGTTGGAATTTTTCTAAGTGAGTATTGTTATGTAACTTGATTTCTCTGACGATTTCCCTTACTTCCCCTGTCTTTATCATCTTGGTCTTAGTCGAAATGCGTAATTTCATCAGAAAGTTCCAAATCAAAAATGTACGGGACTTGACACAAGTCACAGCCAAGTGATTACAAGCACCCGGCAAGCATTGCTTTGCCATATTTGTTATTTTGTGTATGGAAAAATATTTGACTGATTCGCCGACCTACCCGAAAAGTATACAAATTTTCAATAAAATTGGTTCAGCCGTTTCAGAGGAGCTTGGAAAAATCAATAATACAATTATATTGAATAATATGATCATTAATTAAAGGTTACAAAAACATGCATGCAGGCAAAAGGTAGTCGGGAATCGAACAAGACGAAAAGCGATTACATTAATGAGGGCCAATGTATATTGTAAGTATACCTCGCCGTAAACATTGCCATATTACGAAAAATGTAATGAATTATTTGATAATAACGTTGTAGTCTGTGTTATTATTAAACAATTCATTATATTTTTCATCTGTTACTGCCAATGTAATAGTACTTTACAATTTAATTAGTTAATTTAATTAGTACTTTACAAATACTTCTAATAACATACAACATTAAATTGTTTTCTTTGCTAATTAATCTAGAAGAAACTAATGATTATATTTATTTTAATGTTTAGTACATAAAATAGACTAAAATGTATTTAATCAATTTAAAGACGATTTCGACAGCGAGGACTAGTCTAAGTGTCTAAACACACAATGCTGAATTTCCGCGGCGGAAGTTAGGCTTGATTCCACCTGAAATTTATTAAAAATTACCGATGACACACTATGCCGAAATTCCGTCACGTTATCTTGTATGCGTTTGACATTGCTGATGTAATCATGCAGAATTTTGTGTTTAGACACTTAAAGGTGATATGTAATTTGAATTGAGACATGTAGCACCTCCATCGTGGGCATCGCAGACACCATAGATTTCCTTATGCGACAGCTGGCTGCCGCCTTGGGGATTAATGGGTTAATGATAATTAAACTTCAATTTAATGTAGAGTTTGACAGATATTCATGCAGCTAATGTCACAATCTTAATTTCAATAGTCTCTGAATGTGGCAGTGAGTTACATTGCGCTTGCGATGCTCTATCTTGAATGTCATACACTTTTAATCTCTAACGGCCTGTCCACATCTCCACGTCACGACGTCATCAATGTGAAACGGTGCAGTAACGTTGACGTGACGTGAAAATTTACGTCAACGTAACGTGAAAATGCACGTCACGGTGTAGCAACATTTTACGTTTTTTTTTTTCTTAAATCTCTCTCTCCGTCTTAACAATAGCAGAAGCAGAATATGTATTGTGCGGTCCATATTTAGATAAGTAGTGGGCAGTGGCCCTAAATTCTCTATCAAAACTATAGAATCTGTCTTCATTAAATAAAACAGAAAGTAACTATTAACTGATAGAAAAGAACTAACTATTAAGATCTACTTACTACGATCGACCAGGCGTCTAGCCATACTTTATCACCAATTAGTCAGCTTAACAGTTCTTTTACAAAAGTGCTGAATTTTACAACCAAAATTAAAAACCAACTTCATATGATAATGAAATTAAAATACCATTGCCGACGCGACGGAATTTTACTGTAAAACTATAAAAAACTACTTAAACTACTACGAAAAAAAGTCTGCGGGACTCCAAACTTTTATGGAGGTAATCGTACCTAAAAATATTTACATTATAATAAGTTTTAAGTTCTTTTACGGGGCTTCCAATTTAGAAGTTTGATGAAAGTCTGGGGGAGTCTGAAGATCTGAGAATGATAAATTTTCTTCGTAAACAATGCTCGCAGACCGTGAAATCCGTCATATATTTTCGATGATTGATAATCCGGTCCGTTAAATCGACAAAGTTTCTGATTGACCAATTTCAATAGGATTTAATTCTTTGTTATTAACTGCGACAGAACTTTGGTCACTATTCAAAGACGGCGTCGTCATTTGGTCGGATTATGTCAATTTAATAGTCATGAACGTTTGACAAAACGCTGTTTGCAATCTGCCTTTGAACCAACTTCTCTGTACATTATACAATATTATATTGTTTATTATATTATAACGTAAGTAATAAGTACATATTATATGTCAAAACAATGTTTGCCGGGCCAGCTAGTACTTTCATAAAATACATTCCACACCCAAAAACTGTTCCAGTTCACTCGCGACAAAAGAACGACCGACGGCGCATCTTTGCGGGATTTTTCATTGAATTATAAAATTTGAGCGAACCGCGAGCTGAGTGAACTAGTTCGTCGCTTGTTACAGCTAATTATCCGGCCCAAGGCTCCGCCGGGGCGCGGGTCCATTGTTGGTCACGGCACGGCACAACACGCCAAAATATAGCTTCCACATGTCACGACACGACATTTAACACTAACCACGATAGACCCTACGGCTACATAGCGCTATACAGCCCTCATAGCCTCGTTGGAGTTTGGACAGCAAGATAAGACGATGCGTCAAACTTGACGTGCTACGTCGCGAGCCAAGTTCGCACGGAACTTTATAACAGTATAGCACGGTGTAGTAAATTTCTGGAATGGAAAGGTTTGAACCTATCATAAATCATAACAGGCCAAAGCCTACCCTGGCTATTTTAGGAAAAAAATCGTGAAGTTTGTATTTACCAAATACATACATACTCCTTATAAAGAATATCTTAAAAGTAGGCTCTAACTTAGCATCATAGATATTATGTGTAATTATCAGAAAACATTATTATCAGAATCAACGATTAGCCATCATATTATGAATGACTATGCTGATTGCTGACTATGCCAGAGTTTTAATTTTTTACACATTTCTCGTTCCACAATGGAAACGCGCCCTATGTCGGGTACACTTAATTTTATTAACAATTCGCAGTCGTTATTTATTTTAATTGTAAGCAGTATATCTCGTTAATTATATGTATTTGAGTTCCACTCCATCCCCCATTAATCCCTAGCTTAATTGTTAAGCCCCTAAAGCCGCGCTAAAAAATTACAATTGCCGCTAACAACTTCAAACAGTGCGACTTGAATCTCTTAATTTGTTACTTTTCGACTTTTCCTTGTGTTCCAAAGTTTGATGGTACAATTAGGTTTTACTTAATGACTTGGGCAGAGGTCGGCAATCTTTTGAGTAGAGAGACAAAAAAGTAAATTTTAAAAATGTTTAATAATTTTTTCAACCTTTTTTATGATGTAACCCTACGGTATGGTCATGACTCGTGACCTACAGGTTTTAAAACACTAATTTCACCAACATTTTCCAAATATATACATGAATTTTCACCACAAAATAATCCTAGCTTAATTTTTCTACTGACGAGGTTTTTTTCTTTTAAGCACTTTTGAAAAATGTATTTCTAGACGTTATAGTTTCCGCTCTTAATATGTCTTTTTATAACCTTCATAATAATAACTGGGCAAAGAAACAGTGCCAGTCAATAACTCTATATAAAACTTCACAATGGAATTGTATAAATACTTAAACCACTTCATGGAATAAATAAATTCGAAATTATACCGTCTATTATAAATTAAATTAGGCCGAGTCTACACAGTAGTAAGCACAACCGCAGTGAAACAATTGCGACCGAGGAGTCAAGAGTATGAAGTCAAAAACTAATATAGAAGAAAAAAGTGGGTCAGCCCCACAAATGTAGATAAGTATCTAGGAGGCAGGAGCAGACAATGCGTGCGAAAGTTTGCTCGTGTTATGAACAGGGAAAACTGTTGTTTATGCAGTGAATGTGGCATCTTGGCGGATTTATTTTAAACGAGCTTTTGCACGCGGCTTCGCTCGCGTTAACAAGTATTATTATATACAAATTTCATCCCCTATTTTAACCCCTTGGGTATAGAATTGATCAAAGTCCTTTCTTAGCGGATGCCTACGTCATAACATCTACTTGTATGCCAAATTTCAGCCCGATCCGTCCAGTGATTTGGGCTGTGCGTTGATAGATCACTATGTCAGTCAGTCCTTTGAGTTTTATATATTTAGATTACACAGAAAATAGAAGAAAATAAGATAGATTAAATTAAGATATCTATGGACTTTTGCAAGATGTTAAATATCTATAACTAAAGTCATGGATAAAAAATATTTTTACTAGATATGCTTGCCAGTATGACATGATTAGTTATATTTTGCGTTTTATTAGTTCGATAGGTTCCAAAATTTCTAAATTCTTTTCTAGAATTCTACAACTCATTAAAGGCAAAATTAAATTTGCGTTCCTCCTAAAATCAATAATTTAGTATTTTTTAAGCTGCACCGTATTATTAACACTCTATATGCACCCAGCCTTACTTTCACAATAACAAGGACGAGATGACATATTTACAGTAACAAAAAATACATTGATATGTATGAAGCATTGTAATAGTGGTATGGCTGATGAATGTGCTGTGACAAACATACCTATATTAACATTTTATAGCGTAGGTGTGGGTGACTGTTTAGGGTGAAACCACACCAAGACGCATTGCGGCATAAAATCATGATTTTTCAAAGTTTTTTTCCATCAATATAATACAACATAAATGTACTTACTTGAAAAATACTTGCTGAGTTTTTTTTTTTACAATTAGTGTCAATTTAATCCAATATGTACTTAAAAGAATGTCTCTATTAAAATATTTTAATAAAGAGCATTTCTGTTGCTAATTGCTATTCAAATCTGACAAAGTGTAATACAACATACGTGGAAGAGCCATGCTTCGGCACAAATGGGCCGGCTCGACTGGAGAAATACCACGTTCTCACAGAAAACCGGCGTGAAACAGCGCTTACGCTGTGTTTCGCCGAGTGAGTGAGTTTAGCCGAGGCCCAATCCCCATCCCTATTCCCATTCCTTCCCTTCCCTCCCCTATTACCCTATTCCCTCCTAAAAGGCCGGCAACGCACTTGCAGCTCTTCTGATGCTGCGAGTGTCCATGGGCGACGGAAGTTGCTTTCCATCAGGTGACCCGTTTGCTCGTTTGCCCCCTTATTTAAAAAAAAAACAATTTCTTGAAATAACACTGTCTTGAAGTGAAGATATAGCATTCCGCCGAAATGCTATACTTATATTTATTGAAGTCAACTTCTGCACGATCTATCATATTCCTTTCAGCAGAAATTCGGAATTTTGGTCTGCATGCACCATGGAGATCAATTATTGTTACATTAATATTTGTAACTACGGGTGCTTGCGGTCGATCGTTTCTATCCAGCGATAAATAACTAATGTGAATTAGAGTTTCTCATACTTTCTTTCTAGTAGACCAATTTTGCAGATGCAATTCGCAAATGGACAAAAAGTGAGGTCAAAATTTGGGTACCGTCAAAGCCGCGCTCTATACCACTAGACCACGCCTCCGTGGTCTAGTGGTATAGAGCGCGGCTCTTGACTCGGAGGTCGTGGGTTCGATTCCCGCGTTGGAAACATGTTATTTCCAAGTTTGGTTAGGACAATGCAGGCTGATCACCTGGTTGTCTGACAAGTAAGATGATCCATGCGTCGGATGGGCATGTAAAAAGTGGATCCTGCGCCTGATCTCTCGCCGGTCGTGTCGGTCTTCCGGTTATAAGAGTACTGCGCACACACTTGGGCACTATAAAATTATTCCTGCGTAGCTGGCCTGGTTTCAGTGAAACCGGACACCGTCACCGAAACCGGTGTGGGAGCTATTATTATTATTACCGTCAAAATTTACAAAATCTATATATTGTCAATAATTGTGATACGCGCTATGGGAGATCGTCCGCGTATGCCTAGTTGCTTACTCTACCATGCGTTTAAAAAAATGGTATCCAAGCTGCGAGTTGCGACGGATTAACCATTAATCAAATTAAACAACTGCCTAGGGCATCACGTCTGAGGGGAGACAGCACAAAGACCGATTCTAGTTGACATACGAATAGAGGGCCCCACAGGCATGGATCGCTTAGGGCATCAAGTACCTAGTCTTAATCCGTCACCGTATCCAACTCTTCAATTCCAGACAATAAAGTGTCTTGTGTGACAGCGATAAGCGACAATGACACACTGTAACACGCCTCAGACGGCGCTCAACAGAGTTTAGGTCGTAAAAACCTAAACCTAGTCCAGTTTATTCTAGATTTATGTGTATCCGGCGCTCGCGTCACAAAACTGTAATTCGCCCGCTGTGAACTGCCAGATAACTGCCTATTCGCTGTTTATACTGCTTGAGTGTTTGAAGAACGACACTTAAGTTTATTTTAGCGTTTAATACCTACACCATGTCTGTTTTACTGAATCTTCATTGGAATTTGCCTCAAAATCCACCATAGAAAATATTCTTCCATACTAATATTATAACGCAAAAGTGAGTCTGTTTATCTGTCTGTTTGTTACCTCATCACACCAAAACTTCGGAACTGATTTTGCCGAACTTTGGTAAAGATATACTTTGAGTCCCGGCAAAGAACATAGGATAGATACTTTTTATGCCCGAAAAATGTACAGTTCCCGCGCGATAAACTAGTTTTGGTGCAACGGTCATCTAGGTCATCTAGTCCAAAAATAATTCGAAATCTTTACCAAAGACATCTGTACCCGCAATCACACAAAGAACTTTACGACTCTAAAATCAAACAATAAAATGTCGACCCCATTAAAAACTCATCGAAACCAATTATAAATTTTATACGTCAGACACAATGGGCCGCCGCGTATTATAAATATAAAATAGTCGCATAAAAATATTTTATTCATAAGCCGATGGTTGGCGGCATCTGTAATAAATAATTAAAATTCGTCCTCCCGTTTTTGTTAAAATTTTGTGACTATTCCAAATAAAACAACGCAATGGGTCGCAATGGGAATGCTTGGGGCTTGTTGTGGGACAAAAAACACAGGTAATAAGACGAATCCATAAGATAATGTAGCATCTATTACAATATGGTATCAATTTCTAAGATCTTGAAAGAAAAGACAAATTAGAAGTGTGGCTTGTGTTGAAGATGGCTTACTGCGCTTTGGAATGTGATGGTTCATAGTATAGGAAAAAAAAAACTAGGCCTTTACATCCGTTGTGGATGATCTATACAGTATTTTTCAGAGCGAAGTAACCACTCCTTAAATACTGTAGTGCCTGGGACAAGATTTTTAAATGTCCGTATGGTTGCCCAAGCGCATACGGCATTCTCGCATCATAGTCGGCCTAGTCCAGAGGAAAGAACTAGTGAATACGTCTGGGACCAACTACTTGCGGGTTTCCTCACGATGTTTTCCTTCACCGTACGAGCGTCCGTATTATGTACTTGAGATCAGAAAATGTCTCATTGGTACACGCCTCCACCCGGGATCGAACCTGCACCCTCTACGAGTGCGAACGGAAGGTCTACCCATTGGGCCACGGACGCTCACAGTATAGGAAGGTACTTTAAAAATCATGGAGAAAATATGATAGGAAGAAGGAAAAGAGATAGGACTGTTTTCTGTGCGTAAAAGGTATGATGTGCGCCGAAATTCGTTTATCACAAGGTATTTTTTTTCTTTCCTGAGGAACAAGATATCTCCTATTAATAAGTATCATACCTAAGTAATTTCATCAAAATCTGTTTTGCGACAGACAAACACAAGTTCTCATTTATAATATTAGTATGGATATTGAATACAATATTAATAAGCTCGCATACTGTTTCACAAAACCACGGCCGGCAAAAGGTTTCGGTGAAGGCATTCGATTCTAATCTATATAATTATATCTGTCGCATACTAAACATTCCCAAAAAAACTACCTGGCGGCTGGCGCACGCTCTGGTCTTTGGAACTCTTTAAAAAAGTTTAAAAGCCCATAATATTCTTGTTGTATTCCTACTAATATATTATAATATAATAACATAAGAAAACAAAAAAAAAAAAACAAATAAAATCATGAATAATAATTTTGGTAAACCACAGAATATAATAAATTAGTAGTACCAAACTAAAAATACTGAACTTATTTTGAATAATATCGTCCACCTTTGGGAACAATTTTCTTTCAATATAAAATATTTGAATTTATTATCTTTACAACGATACGACCTAAAATTACTTTCCTTTGTATGAATCTCGTTCTTGGGAATATAAAGGCCGGCAAACAAAAAAAAATATTTAATTATACCTTTGTGATGTGGAACACAATGGGTAATAAGTGTGTGTATCAAAGAGGCCCCGTTAACAATTCACTTGGAGGCCCAATCCCGGCCAATCCCGGGCAATCCCGGAGCCCGCAACAATATCCCGTAATGCCGGGATGTCACGGGACGTGAAATCAAAATCCACCTCGTACATAATTAGGCCGTCTGGCTTGGGGTTACAGATTAGGCGCCGAACGCAAGATGCGTTTCAAAGGTCACAAAACTTTATGAATTCTTAATCCTTAATTACACATCGCAGACTGCAGTGTTATACTTGCGCTTAACTTGTCCCAAGCCAAAAGATTGTTTGAAGATGATCCAAAAATAAACACCTTTTAGTAGCTTAAACTAAACTGCTTCAAGCCTACATAAAATTAATGCAAATTTTCGCTGGTGTAGGTAAATAGTAATAAATTATTGGAACTGTGGAATTTACAAAATTAACATTTTAAACACATTCCTCATGTGTTTAAAACAAAACGTATTTCCAATCCTGTTCGATTTGTGATTTAAATATTTATTTGTTTATGCAAAAAGCGATAATAAATTGAGAGATCGATAAAAATTTAACTCATACATTAAAGTATACACAGGTCATAAATTTTACATGATTTTTATTACCAAAATATACAAAATAGAACACGGATATAGCATGCCAAATAAGAATATTTAGCATACATCCATAATAACATTTGCAAAAAAAAACATATTTACGAAAAAAGCTTAAAATGCGTTTCGATTTTCCTTACAAACATACGCTTAGTTTCCGTACAAGAAACACGTTTTGATTTTTCTTGCAGAACGTGCGTTTTGTTTTCTCGCGCGCCGATCGCGCTGTGCGTTCGGAGCCTAAGCTTGGCCGCTAGCAGACCGCGCGTAATTGGGCACGTAGTGGGTCATTTGCATTAACTAGAGGACTGTTTAGACCCGCATTGATTGCTAAGCACCTCTCTAACTCTGTTATGATTAGTTTCAATATGTGCTGATTGTTGCTTTCATTCGCTTTTTGTTTCTATTGTTGTGAAAGTCTGACCATTGTTGTTTTGAACCACTATTGCTATGAGTGTACTTTGGTGGAGTGTTCTCATATTTGAATAATAAAATAAGCATGATTTTTGTGACTTCCATCCATACTACTATTATTTTTATTATTTTTATTTTATTAGTTAAAAATACACTAAATTGTTAAAATAAGTTAAAAATACCTACACTAAATTGTTAAAATAAGTTCAAATACCTACACTAAATTGTTAAAATAAGTTAAAATAGTTGTGAGGGGGGGCCTGGGACACCAATATACAGGCTTCGGCTTAGTTTGGGCTCCAAGTCTCCCACAAATTACTACACTGTAATTTTTGGGAGAAAATAAATTATTAAATAAATTATAAATGCGAAAGTTTGTCTGTCTGTCTGTTAGCTTCGCACCCAAATCATTAAACTGATTTTGCTGAATTTTGATATGGAAATACTTCAAGCAGCGAAAAAGGACGTAGAATACGTTCATCTTGGAAACATGTACGGATCACACGCAATAAACTATCTTTGGCGCCACGGAGTCTAGTAAAATATATTTTAGTCTTTCATTAATTATACACAAAACTACATAGTAAAATGTCTTGTAGAAAAAAAATTCTAAAACTTGTCATGAGAAGATTTTAATCTGTTGCGAAAGCGGGACAGCGCTATCTCCGTCTCACAAACTACAAAAGTCAGTCATTAGCAGAGCCAACAAAGTGCACAGAAACGTTGATCACTCTACACCCGTGACTTCCTAATTAGTTGTAGGGCTGACACCAACGACAAAAATAAAATTGTTTGTAAATATTTTTTTGTAGTTTTGCCAACCCTGTTCAACAGTTCTAAACTCTAGTCGTTAGAAACACTACGAGAATAAGAATTTGTGTTGACATGTTGTTGTGACATTAAAAAATTTGAATTAGGCTTCTGAAGTCAGTACCTTTAAGACCCTAAGGGGTCTACTGTGCATCACCTTCTTTTATGATAGATATTAAATTTTTGACTGGAGTTTATCTATTAAACAGCGAAGTTGATTGGTCAATTGGAGAAGGAAACTGCTGGCAATAATTGTTAGAAACCGGACGTTATTCTACTAACATTTAAGGCCTTTGGCCAACAAAGTACACCAAATTGCCAGTCCTTTGGCATGCAGCAGCCCTGATTAGATTTCAACGGGAATGCATGATGCGGTCTCGACCAAGCTGTATTGTACAGAATATTCTGGTAAATTCCAAAATTAATAACAATAGCAACCTTAATATTATATTACTTAATTTGTAGCATATTGTTATAACGATACTATAATGTAGATTGTAGGTGATTTATTATTAGTACATAATATCATAGTATTAATGTTTTAAGTGTGTTGTACATATATAGATAGCCTTTCACAGTTCACACTAACCGCTGAACCAATTTACATGATATTTGGCACTAGATGACGCCCGCAACTCCGGTGCGCCAAAACTCGTTTATCGCTAGGGAACCGTGCATTTTTCTGGAACAAAAAGTATCCTATGTCCTTTCCCGGGACTCAAAGTATCTCCATGCAAAATTTCAGCCAAATCGGTGCAGCAGTTTGGGCGTGAAGAGGTAACAGACAGACAGACATACACACTTTCGCATTTATAATATTAGTATGGATGGAGATCATTCACTTCAAAGGACATAGGATAGTTTCTATTCTCTTCTCGTACACGTAAGCTTTTTAGGTGGAAAATACAAAACGTAACCTTGAACTTACATTTTTCGAAATCTAGGCAAATTCTAGAATAAGCACAGGATACTTTTCTGCAAAATGTACGGTTTCCACAGCAATCTATAGCACCCTAAGTACAAATTACTCACGATAAGGACTAAACGCTTTTAAATAACTTTTGCAATTGACATTTCGATACAAAGCTTAAACAATAGGCTTTTAGATGTTTAGCCCGAGGGCTGCTACCACAGAAATAAATCAAGATAGAACGGCGACGCGCGTGCGTTGCTAAGGAATCGATCGTGTCAATTTTTGCTTTGCATTTAGTTAGAACAAATAACTTACCCGTGGAAAGAAATATCTCCTTTTGACCGATTCACTTTCGTACTTCTGTTTTTACAATTAGACACTGCACAATGAGGCATTTTTGCACAACCGCTCCGGTGTAATCAAGTCGAGACGTGCGCGCCGACTAAATGAACGTTCAACAAATCTTGCTCACTTGTGCAAGATTGAAACACGCGTACTCCACCCGCTTAGCCATTCTATCTTGATTTAGTTCTGTGGTTGCTACGATATTTTGTAATGTAATTATTGGCTTACAATGTTTCGAATTAATGTATTAGCTGTGATAAAGCCGGGACCGATTCTCAAGCCTCGAATGCTTCGATCGAGGCCGAGAGATAATATAGAAAAGAGAGTACGCCTTACTGACGTGGGAGAGCCATGCTTCGGCACGAATGGGCCGGCTCGACCGGAGAAATACCACGTCCTCACAGAAAACCGGCGTGAAACAGCGCTTGCGCTGTGTTTCGCCGAGTGAGTGAGTTTACCGGAGGCCCAATCCCCTACCCTATTCCCTTCCCTATCCTCCCTTATACCGTTCCCTTTCCATCCCTACCTTCCCCTATTACCCTATTCCCTCTTAAAAGGCTGGCAACGCACCTGCAGCTCTTCTGATGCTGCGAGTTTCCATGGGCGACGGAAGTTGCTTTCCATCAGGTGACCCGTTTGCTCGTTTGCCCCCTTATTTCATAAAAAAAAAAAAAAAAAAAAAAAAAAAACTGAGGATATAACCAATGTTTTGTTAGATGCAGGTGCTTACCTGAAACAAAAGAAAATTATTAGTAAGTAGGTACTTAACATTACTTATTTAATTTATATAAATATAAAACGGTGGTCGTATGGTGGTCATCTCAAAACTAAGATAGATAACCACAAGTCAGTTTATTCATAGAATAATCGGCCAAGTGCGAGTCGGACTCGCGCACGTAGGGTTCCGTACCGTTCCGTACCGAAAAAAATGAGATTTTTTTGTATGAAAGCCCCTCTTCATTATTTAATTTAGTTTAATTTTCTTATTAATTAATATTAAATAACAAATATAATTAAGGTTTTTGTGAATATTTCAAGTGCCTACCTGTTGCCACTTGCCATTATGGATTACGAGCAAAAAAAGCCAAAAAAATCATGTTTGTTGTATGGGAGCCCCCTTAAATAATAACTTTACTTTGTTTTAGTATTTGTTGTTATAGTGGCAACAGATATAGGTACAATCTGTGAAAATTTCTACTCTCTAGCTATTACCGTTCTTGAGTTACAGCCTGGAGACAGACAGACAGACAGACAGACATCAAAGTCTTAGTAATATATATATATATATATATATATATATATATATATATATATATATATATATATATATATACATCAAGGTCCCGTTTCTACCCTTAGGGCACGGAACCCTAAAAACTATATTTTTGTGTAGACAGCAAAATACTTTAGTCATTAACGGCCATTCCCAATATTTGATCTATCTCTGGTTTTGCCCTACTAGAGATAGGAATAGCTCATAATTGACATAAAATATATCTAATGTCTCTAATGTCTAATGTGAGTTATTCCTATCTCTAGTAAGGCAAAACCAGAGATAGATCAAATATTGGGAACGGCCGTAAAACCACAGTATCCATGACAACTAAAATAGCTCGTAAAACATATTCGCGAGCATAATGCCGTACGCGAACATGAATTAATGTTACAAACGTACAAACATATAATTAGTTGTAGGCGTAAAGTTTTCTACAATGGCGTGCAAAAGCACAATGTAAATTTTTTGCTCGTTACATTTTCGACCTTAAGCTTAAACAAATAAGGGACATTTCCGTTGAAACAATATTAATACATTCATAGGACGAGTCGTAGGCATTATTTTGAAAACAGTGGGACCGCAGGAACAAACGCTTTTGTTATACAAACGTTTCTAGGAAGGTACACTCGTGGACATAAGCGTTTGGAATATTTTATACAGCGTGTTCGTTTACGAGATACGAAACTGGGTTGATAATAAAAATGACACAAGTGTAGTATTTTGTTAAAAATATTATTTTAGAAGACACATATAAAAAAAAATCACCATCAAAAATAATTTGATTAGCAATGAAGTTTATAGTTTTGTGGTGTATTAATAAAAAAAGGAAACGTGTTTACAAGGGTACAAAATAAAATAACTAGACCTACTCGACATTGAGTACTAATAGCACAACTTTGTAAAAAATATCTTTTGGACATCGATGATCGAAAAAATACGAAAACAAGCCATCACGCGCGCCAAAAATTAGAATTCATAATTTCACAACGATAAATCATGTAACTCAATATTCCCAAACCGGGAGCACGCTGTATAAGAGTTTTTTCCGTAATATGTCAACACCGGAAAGGGCCTTTTGATTTATTGCCCTAATCGAAAACAATTGACTGACGACCGACGACAACCGAACAACGGCAATTATTGTTGTTTATTCGTCTAATGGCTTCATCTTTGTCTTTGGACGACAGAAAATATTTACGACATACATAATGGCGTGTGTAAAGTTTAATGGTATAAGAAAAAAAAAACCGGCCAAGTGCGAGTCGGAATCGCGCACCGAGGGTTCCGTACAAACCTGCAAGGTTTACAAAGTAACTACTTAAAATTTTAAGCTTTTCGGAATTTTTCTGTTACCTGTGCTGTAAGCTATTGCTTCTTACCAAATTTCGAGATTCTATGTCAACGGGAAGTGGTCTTTAGGTTTTAATTCCCTTGCGTGTAGTTGCGAGTTTCAAAATATGCGGTATCAATGGTTGTACTTTTGCGTTTTGCGTTTTTGCGTTGACTTAGAATTTTTTTTTTTTCACGGGTTAAAGGCAATTAGATCTAAGTATTTGATATGAATTTCAACTTGATAGCTCTACGCGTTCATGAGGAAAAAAGTAATAAGTTTATATTTATTAAAAAATATATATTTTGTAATGTAACTAAAAATTTAAGGTTTTCGGAATTTTTCCTTTATGTGTGCTATAAAACGTTGCTTCATGCCAAATTTCAAGATTCTAGGTCGACTGGAAGTACCCTTTAGGTTTTGATTCCCTTGCGAGTACTTGCGAGTTTCAAAATATGCAGCTTAAATTGCTGTTTCTTTTGATTGCGTTGACATAGAAGTTTGATTTTGTTACAGCTTAAAGGTATTATAGACCTGAGTATTTGGTATGAATTTCAATTTAATACCTCTACGCGTTTATGAGGAAATGGGTAGTAAGTTTAAAATTATTAAAAAAAATTATATTATGTGATGTAACTAAAAATTTATGGTTTTCGTAATTTTTCCTTTATCTATGCTATAAGACGTTGCTTCGTACCAAATTTCAAGATTCTGAGTTCACGGGAAGCACCCTGTAGGTTTTGATTCCCTTGCAAGTGTCGAAAATTTGCGGCATAAACGGCTGTATCTTTTGATTGCGTTGGCTTAGAAGTTTGATTTTTTCACAGCTTCAAGGGACAGTAGACCTGAGTAATTGATATAAATTTCAGCTTCATACCTCTACGCGTTCCTGAGAAAAAGGGTCTTGACAGACGGACGGACGGACAGACGGACAACAAAGTGATCCTATAAGGGTTCCGTTTTTTCCTTTTGAGGTACGGAACCCTAAAAATAAGGGAACACTCCGGGAGGGCGCGTAGAAGTAAAAACAGTATAGCAGAATCTAACAGAAGGTTTCGCCTCGCAATAGAAAGAGACGGGGAATTACTTCCTCTCTATGCTGGTGCGGCTGTCTACTCTCCCTCTGTCTTATGAATTTTCCATCGACCTCAGTTTAAAATTTTAAAAAAAGGAAAACGCCGCTAAGGAAGTTTTGTACTTATTTTTTTATTAATACTTATATGCCCGACTGTACCTCGATCCGATTGTCTAGAATTCTAATTAAAAGTATCCTGAAGGTTTGAAAAAGGATATTATAAGTGAGAGAACAGTTGCATGTTAACTTGTTCATAATGGAACTTTATTATTTGACTCGGACGCTAGGGTTTTCGGACATTATAATAAATGCAAAATACTGAAGTTGTTTGTTATAAATTATAATTAGTATGGTTTTGGTTTTATCGTTTAAAAATGTGTTGCTACTTGCTACTTTTTTTTAAATATCTTTATTAAATGGTATTTTAATGAAAACAACTTATTTACAAACCTAACTTACTAGATGAGTAGATGCAGACAGATAAGCACAACAGAAAAAAATATTAAATGCAGTACACCATATTCACACTAAAACGCCCGAATTAACGCACGCACACACATGTGTATTTAAATATTATGTATTACAATATCACGTCGCACGTAACTACAACTTAACTGAATTAAGAGAATTTAATGATACTGTAGTATAGAGCCGTTTTTTACCAAAACCGCAAACACAAATTAATCACTGAAAAAACCCAAACAATGCAGTCGCGCGAGCTTAAGGCCCTGTATTCCCAAAAACGGACGATTTTCAAGATTTAAAAGTGACAGTAGACACAAAAATATAGTAATTTAAATTCTGAAAAAAATATATGTGTTAGTTAAGGATCTAACACAGTGGAATTTATATTCCATTACACAATATCATGAACTTCACTCGATAGAAAAAAATCCCAAACTTACCTCTTCTTTTAACGAATTTTCCATACTATGTCCAAATTATTTGGAATTTTCAGATAATTTTTGTACTGAATTAAAGACAAAGAATATATCATGGGCGATTCGTTTTTTTGACTCGATTTAATTGATGTATAAAAAAACGACGATCAAAAAACTATAAAATAGCAGGCGCAAAGGTTCGGCTGGTACGCTTTCAGTCACACACTTTGCGCCTGCTATTTTATAGTTTTTTGATCGTCGTTTTTTTTATACATCAATTCCAAATTCAGAATTTAAATTACTATATTTTTGTGTCTACTGTCACTTTTAAATCTTGAAAATCGTCCGTTTTTGGGAATACAGGGCCTTAAAATGATTTTTGTGTCGACAGTGTTCGATTTCAAGGACAAATCTTATAGTTTCTCTACTGTATACTTATATACTGTGGTTATATCAAGTATTTACTAACATTTAGATGACGCAGACTTTACACAGTACAGTCGAGTAATAAAGTTGTCGCGTTCAGGCGGATGTCTGCGAGGTATTTTCGTGGCGACAGTACATCGACTATAGGATGTGGCATTTTACGCGATATCCGCGGTTTTACATCTAGGTGGTCTACAAATATGGAATGTTTTAGAAGAAAAAATAGAATTTAGGATCCTAATTTGAAACATAATCCATACTAATATCATTATTATAAATGCGTGTGTGTAAGTGTGTCTGTCTGTCTGTCTGTTACCTCTTCACACACAAACCGCTAAACCAATTTTGTTGAAATTTGGCATGGAGATACTTTGAACGTCGGGAAAGGACATAGGATTATCCCGGAAAAATGTACGGTTCCCGCGCGATAAACGAGTTGCGAGCGTCATCTAGTATTAATAAAAGAACTGAATGTTGCCCGCAGGCTGCAACTTATGTCGAAGTAACGTGTCGTCACTAATTTCGACCAATAACAGACAAACCGGTATAATTTTTATTTTCTTCTAAATTATTTATTTTCATAAAAATATACAAAATTATTCATATTTATTCTCCATAAACCACTAAGGGTGGGTTGCACCAACTTACTATAACTTTAACTTTAACCATAACAAAATGTCAAATGAACTGTCAAATTCCTAGTAAAAGTCCATAATGGACGTCATATTTGACGATAACCTTAACTATAACTACGCCTCTGAGCTCTGGCGCAAGTTGCAACCCACCCTAAGGTTAGTCCATTGCTTTCGTTACAAAAATTAAGCTTGATATACTTACAACTAAGCTAAAACTTAATAGTTGCATGTTCAATCCATAGACAAAGAACGCTAATAGCATTAGCCCATATAATAAGGTTTCGAACATTAGCTCGCTCCTATTATGTCCACATGTTCTAAGAGGTCGGCCATTTGCATAATAATACTATTTCAGTGTAGTCCAGCGCGCATACTAACATCAATAGGGGAAAAATTAATTTTCTATTAGATTATCGAAGAAATTATGCAGTAAGCTTCGGCAAACGTTAGTGGGAGTTTTGTTAGTGGGAGAGCCATGCTTCGGCACGAATGGGCCGGCTCGACCGGAGAAATACCACGTTCTCACAGAAAAACCGGCGTGAAACAGCGCTTGCGCTGTGTTTCGCCGAGTGAGTGAGTTTACCGGAGGCCCAATCCCCTACCCTATTCCCTTCCCTACCCTCCCCTTTTCCTTTCCCTTCCCATCTCTACCCTCCCCTATTACCTTATTCCCTCTTAAAAGGCCGGCAACGCACCTGCAGCTCTTCTGATGCTGCGAGTGTCCATGGGCAACGGAAGTTGCTTTCCATCAGGTGACCCGTTTGCTCGTTTGCCCCCTTATTTCATTAAAAAAAAAAAAAAAAACGTTTTGCTATGCGTTATTTTAGGGCAATAAAAATTGATGTAGGCCGATTCTCAGACACGAAGAATATATGGGAGCCCTAAAACTATTTTTTTGATAACTATCAAGCTAATTTTTGTGAGTAGCTTCATTTTGGTAAGACGAACAACATTTTTATTTGCGAAAAATCTCGAGAGTGGTAGCTAACAGAGATAGAAAAAAATTTATACTTTGAATTAATAGTCCTAAAATATAGACTGTTTTATTTGTAGGACAATGTTTGTCTTAAATTATATGACTATTAATCTATCAATATACAAAAATCAGCTCGTTAGGGTTCGGTTATAGGGTTCTGTCAAGCCGTTTCGAAGGAGTTTGACAACAAAATATGTTGCCAGCAACTTTATTCGGAGTATCTTTATATTTATTTTTTGAGACCGCGTACTTTCCTTGATATAAACTATCCTACATCCTTTCCTATCCACTCTCGAACTACAAAATGGTGCTACCATTCTGTAGTTTGACAGAAAACGAATAGGACCAAACAAGGAGCTGCATTAATATTGCATTAAAAGAATAGGGGTACTTTTCTGTAATCGGTAAAAAAGCCATTTTAAAATCGTTCCGCCATCCTAGATTTAGTCGTATGCACTAGATGTCTGAGATACCGCGCGCCGTATTATATTCCTTATATCACGCCATATTGGAAATTTATAGCAGCCCGATATATTGTGGCTGATGAAAAATCTATCAAAAATTTACCTTTATACGTAAGATGAATTTTTGATGGGATTTTAAAATAGAGCTTCGCATATACAGTGGTGAAAAGCTCAGAAAAGCGATCGCTTTAGTCATGAAGTTGGGCTTTTTTAAGGCCAGTTTTTTTTGCAAAGTTAATATTATAGTGATAATGATAGATTCATACCATTTATATCAGTAATCAGAGATTAGGGATTTGATATTTTTTTAAATGAAAATAAGGGGGCAAACGAGCAAACGGGTCACCTGATGGAAAGCAACTTCCGTCGCCCATGGACACTCGCAGCATCAGAAGAGCTGCAGGTGAGTTGCCGGCCTTTTAAGAGAGAATAGGGTAATAGGGGAGGGTAGGGAAGGGAAGGGAAGGGAAGGGAATAGGGGAGGGTAGGGAAAGGAATAGGGTAGGGGATTGGGCCTCCGGTAAACTCACTCACTCGGCGAAACACAGCGCAAGCGCTGTTTCACGCCGGTTTTCTGTGAGAATGTAGTATTTCTCCGGTCGAGCCGGCCCATTCGTGCCGAAGCATGGCTCTCCCACGTATAATAGATAGATTTTAGATAGAAGGGTTACATTTTAAACTTTCGCGTTGCATTATAATTAAACTTTTTAATCGGGACTTAACGCGACTTATTTAAGTAGTAATGCTACTACGAGTACATACTTTTTCTCGACGTTTCGGGGGAGGGGACTCTCCCCTCGTGACCACGGCCGTTCAACACGGCCGAAACGTCGAGAAAAAGTATGTAGGTACTCGTAGTAGCATTACTACTTAAATAAGTCGCGTTAAGTCCCGATTAAAAAGTTTAATTAGAAGGGTTACAGTTTTTAACTTATCAAGAAACATAGTAATTAATATGATTATAACTTGCATTAGAGTTAAAGATATCGGTTCGGTTAAATACGATGTTAAGGCCCTGTTTCACCACTTTCTGATAAAGTGCCTAATAGGCTATTCACAACTTTTTTGACAGTTTCTCCATACTTGATCTGTCAAGTTAATTGGTGGATAGCCTTATCAGGAAGTGGTGAAACAGGCCCTTAATCTCGTAATTATAATTTAGAGCCACGGCAGTGCCCCAGCCAAGTTTAGAGCAAAGGCGCGATTTCAAAGCGGTTCGCGGCTATTTCGTAATATAATTATTATACATGAAAATGGATTATTATTTATCTATATACATTTATAAAAATGGATTTCCAATTGTGTTAGTAACGTTATAAGTATAACTCTATAACGGCTGCACCGATTCTGCTAATTTTAGTCTTAAAATAATCCTTCAAGTCCAGGGAAGGTTTTTAAGTGACACGAAGTCCGCCGGGACAGCTAGATTTCATATAAGATTAACTTCAACTGTGATTAGCGAAAAAGGGCCGAGGTATTCGGCTGAATCAGTGGTTCTATAAGTCCCCACGTGTCGTCGGAACAATTTCAAGCGCGTTATTAATGGCGCCGAAAATTCCACAGACTTTACAGTAAAAACTAATGATTTATTACGCCGACGACGGACTTTTTGCCCGGGCAAAAACACTTCCCGCTACATTTCAGCTAATCCACGGAAGATTTTGTATTTCTTTACCCTAGGACACTCTAAAACCGACTCTGTTTTAGTTCCTTAGGGTTCAAATTCATGTATCCGAAGGTGGGATGGTATGGAAACTCTTTTTTTGGGAATAGGATACGTTTGTGATCCTAATTATTAAGAGGAGGTTCGAAATTCTCCACGGTTCGGGGTTTATAAAATAAATATAAACAGAATGTGTAGGATACATTAAAGTATCATTTTGTGTTTATTAGGGTTGTCGACTGATAATATTTTAATATAAAATAAATATAAATATATTACAATTACATCAATGTGGCAGACTTATGTTTTTAAACATTTAAAGATTTGTCATAGGAGCTTTATTTTTTTTTCTAATAACCCAATCAGTAAATATTTTACTAGAAGCTACATTGTAGACTGTAATGCAGCTATATAATCTTTTATCACGTGAGGATCGTACTTTTTTCTGTATAAAATCACTATGTCCATTCGCAGGACCTAAGGTATATTTTTAACAAATTACATCAAAATTAGGACACCGATTTAGGTTTTAAGAGGCCATAGATAGACAAATTTATAATATTAGTTAAACTTTGAATCTAGCTAAGTTTAAAGAAACAGCCAAGCGCCAGCCCTGCCGTATATCACGAGACATAAGTATACCTTTATGAATATGATACAGCATAATGTTCATCAGTTTTCTGATTATAATCTTAATTGATATCATAATTTTATTAATTTACCCTTGCAAGTATCATGTAACAGCCCACCCACTAATAACCTACTTATCTGATAAGTTAGGGTCACACTTAACCTCTATGGCATTTCCCATCATAATTTCTATGAAACTAACCAGATAAGAAGCAGAACTATCGCCTGATGATAAGCGATAACTGCTGCATACGGACGCAAATTCAGATGAGCTCTTTTAGTATTGCATTGTTTTTTTTTTAGTTTTTAAGGTAAGTATGTGTGTGTTTGTGTGTGTGTGTTTGAGTTTCAATTTTTAAATCTTTTTAGGCAGGTTGTGACTTATGAAACTACATCTACATATTTTCATTCTAATATCCATACTATCCATACTAATATTATAAATGCGAAAGTGTGTCTGTCTGTCTGTCTGTTACCTCTTCACGCCCAAACCGCTGAACCAATTTTGCTGAAATTTGGCATAGAGATATTTTAAATCCCGGGAAAGGACATAGGATAGTTTTTGTTCCGAAAAAATGTACGGTTCCCGCGCGATAAACGAGTTTTGTAGCAAAGGAGTTGCGGGCGTCATCTAGTGATGTAATAAAAATGTAAAAGTGTTCTGTATGTCTGTTACCTCTTCACGCATAAACCACTGAACCGATTTTGCTGAATTTGGTATGGAATATAGATGCTGGCGGGAAAGATTCCGAATTATTCCCGTCGAATACTTCGGATGTATTCCGAAATATTCCGAAACTTTGGGAATATTTCAACTGTCAAATAAAACGAGGAAAATTGCGCTTGGAAGCTGTAAACTATTTATCTTTAGTTGTGCATCTAAGAATATGTGATGCCGGTTACTAACATTATTAGCCAAGCGGCGAGAAACGGCTTGTGTGGCTTATTATCATTACTAGCGATAAATAGCGGCTGGTAACGGCTTGTTACTTTTCTTTAATAATACCTAATCATATGAGTTCGTTTATTTTTTATGGTTTTTATTCTGATTTACTTACAATAGGATATATTAGTATGGATAGTATGGATATAAGTAAGTAATAAGTAGGTAAGTAGGTATAGACCCTCGATCCCATTGGCCATTACTAATTTATAATAAAACTAGATGACGCCCGTAACTCCGTTGCGCCAAAATTCGTTAATCGCGCCGGAACTAAAACTATCCTATGTTCATGAAAAACTATCCTATGTCCTTTCTCGGAACTCAAAGTATTTCCATGTCAATTTTCAGCAAAATCGGTTCAGCGGTTCGAGCGTGAAGAGGTAACAGACAGACAGGCAAACAGACGCACTTTCGCATTTATAATATTAAACCTAGAAGTAGGTACTTATAGATAAACAATTTATATTTTACTTAAGAACGTAATGTGCCACTGAACAAATAATTCACTCAACCACCACAAACCACAAACAAACACGTATATTTCCATTGAATTATTCCGGCGAAATACTCGACGGAAACATTCGATTGCGGGGTATGAATCTTTCCGCGGGGTGAGGGAAAACTTCTCCGGGGAGCATCTCCCTTCCGCACCGCCGTCGCCCGCTCGTACGGGCGAGCGAGTCGTGTGAGCGGGCGACGGCGGCAGTCGGCGCGTGCGAAGCGGTGATAGCGGACGGCGGGCGACGCTCTATGCGCGGCGGCGATCGATGATTGATGCAAAATACGATTTTTCAGCATAAATAAAAATTCATATTACTTATTTTTTTTAATAAATTCATTTTGAATAATTCAAATTTAAAGAAACTTTCCCAGAAGTATTCCGGAATTATTCGGAATTTTTCAGAAGTTTTGCAACTATAGTATGGAAATATCAATTGGAGTCCCGGGAAACTTTTTATTCCTGTAAAGTGTACGGTTCCTGTGCGATAAACGAATAGTGGCGCAATGGAGTTGAGAGCGTCATCTAGTCGGTAAATAAAATATGTAGGTACGCCTCCGTGGTCCAGTGGTTTAGCGCGTGGCTCTCGACTCGGAGGTCGTGGGTTCGATTCCCGCGTTAGAAACATGTTATTTCCAAGTTTGGTTAGGACAATGCAGGCTGATCACCTGATTGTCTGACAAGTAAGATGATCCATGCGTCGGATGGGCATGCAAAAAGTCGGTCCTGCGCCTCATCTCTCGCCGGTCGTGTCGGTCTTCCGTCCCACTGAGTTATGAGAGTGAAAGGAATAAAGAGTGCTCTTGTATACTGCGCACACACTTAGGCACTATAAAATTACTCCTGCGTAACAGGCCTAGTTTCAATGAAACTGGCCACCGTCACCGAAACCGGTGTGGGGAGTATTATTATTAAATAAAATATTCGCTTTCGGTGAATAAATAATATATTTTTATCAGTAAGGAGACATAGGTAGGAATTGTGAATGACATGTATCTATACCGGCGTCAGGTGACACACCTCATCCAATCTGCTTCAATCTCATCCACTTCAAAGGATCGGGATGAGATTGATTCAGTCGCGTAACAGTAACTTGCTTAGCTAATAATAATATGACGTATATGGACAATTATAGGACATTAAATATTATTTTATGCTATATCGCAAAATGCTTAACAAGATACTTCTCTCACCATTACACAACAGTAAGCAAGCATTTCGTTGCAACTTGCATACTTGCAAAGTATTGTAAAATATAAATCTTCCTAATAAATTTTCTTTAGAAATAAGCAGTCCTTTGTGTCGACATTCTATGTACATTTCTATGTAAATAGTGTCTTGTGTGCAATAAATGTTTAATTGAATAAATAAATAAACATGTTACAGGACAATATTTTGCAATAAGAATCTTGACATAGTTTAGACTTTAGGATAACACAAAAAGCAATCGAGTAATCTAGCTGAATTTTGACTTATGAAAACCACTTAAGTAAACTAATATAACACAACTGAATAAGAAACAAGTCATAAGAAGCCATCATGGCTGTGGGTTTTGAATGGTGAATAAAAAAAGAAAGAAAGAAGTTGCTGACTTGCCAGCACCGCTTGCGAGTTACTGGCAAGTGTAATTTCGATTTATAGGTAAATCAGATTTCTTATTTGCGACTTATGATAGTCGGAAGAGTCGAGCGTAGGGACTTATGATTACTTCTGAATAAAAAATCCTATTAGATAACATATTATATTGCAGTAATATTACTGGCAGCAATAAAACGGAACCCTTATAGATAATAATAATAATAATATCAATGGACGCTTCACACCACTGTGATTGGTCAAAACTCCAAAAATCTGACGTTTAACGTTTGACGTTCATCAAAATATTTTGCTGTTTGCTACTCTATACAAGGTCGTAGCTGTATAAATGTTGTATAACTGAAACTGTACAGACTTGAGGGACCAAGACCCGTGAGGTGTCAGGTTCGATGCCCGGGCGAGAATTAATTAAGCCAGTTGAGGCTTTGACGGTAACAGCGCTATTCCAGCTGCAGCTTGGGTTTCCGACTTTAAATAAATCAGCTTCCCAACAAGATAATGGATTTAACTTGAGAAGAAAATAGACTAAGGGTCAGTTCGCACCGAAACGAAATAAGACTTTAGGGCTGGATTACACCAGAGTGGGGAGACAGTGCTCTCGGCCAATCAAATTGGCCGTCGGTGAGGACGTCCATATAAAACATACCGAGTGTTTCAGGTGTATTCTGACTGACTAGTCATATTCAATACGATAGTTTTGCCAGCGAAGTTAGGTGTCAAAAGTATGAAATTTGACATGACGCATCGCAAGCGCCAACAGAAATTTGATAATATGCATGCGGGCTAAAATGCATTCGCTAGTTTCTACAGTTCTTTTCAGTGTAAACTGATTCATAGGATACATTGTAATGCATAAAATATAGAGTAGATTTTACGATACCAAGTGGGTTAAAAGCCATATAAAAATAAGTCATACTGCCTCTCAAGCAACAATATCTTTGTAGCTTAAAACTATTATTAATATTTTTCTTTACAGAAGTGCAGTGCGTAATATCTCCACTTGTCGTGCTCTATAATTTTCACATGTATGTATGTGATAGAAGAGAGATAGCACAGTGCGAAGCAACATTCTTCTATGTGTGGTGCTGGCGCGACCGTACTTACTTTTTTACATGACAGAGTTCGCAAAAGGTCAAAAATACAAAGGCAAATGCGGCCCGCTCCGTTGACCCCGTCAAATGTGCGCTTTCTAACTTGTCATTTTGTGTCCCTCGCATCATTTTTTTACCTAAATTTTTGATATTCAATCTCGATGTCTGCATTTTTAAGCGGCCTGCATTTTATCCCAAACCGCACCTAATGCAACGAGTTTTTTACAGGTGGGGTATTTTTTACCCCAGGACCCGGGCACGCAACCACCTGCCGGCTTCCGTATACTGTTACAGCACTTCACGGGCCTCGCCGGCTGGCAACAGCACGGGGCATCTGCAGGGTTAATACATGCACTTTGTAGGGTTATTTGACAATTGGTGTACCTACCTATACCTACAATGAAATATGGTATACCTACATAGAGTCCCAACGGCGAATATTCTTAAGTAACACTTAAAGTGTTGCTGGTACAATACATATTATTAGATGACCCGATGAACTTCGTACCACTTCCTAATATTATAAGCCTTCCCTTGAATACTACGAATAATTGGCCAAATCGGGTTCAGCCGTTTTCAAGTTCTAGCGGGACTAACAAAATTGAAAGTACATTTTATGTTGATCATGTACATAGTAAAAGGAGGGGAAGTAAGTTATCTTCATACAAAGACACCGCGCGCGGCTTGTAAGTATGTGTGCGCCATAGTATTAATGCGTCGCCACGTACGGCACACAACAAAATCTCGGCCAGTTTTATAAGGCTGGTACCGCCGAGATTTTGTTGTGTGCCGTACGTGGCGACGCAAGATAACTTACTTCCCCTCCTTTTACTATGTCATGTATTTAGGTTATTTACGTAGACTTTGCACAAGTTTTATCGCTTTAGTAACGATGTAGCACTTGACAGCGCGTAGACAAACCGCAGACAAACAAAGCAATCAAAAAGTATTGATTTCGTATAAACTAGCGATAAGGTGCTTTATAGCATTCTGATTTAGTACTATTAATGACTAGATTTATATTCTTACTAGACGTTGCAACTACATTCGTTTATCACGGGAGAACCGTGCATTGTTCCAAGATAGAAACTATTATATGTTCTTTCCCGGGATTCAAATTATCTTCATAACAATTTTCACTGAAATCGGTTCAAAGGTCTAGGAGCAAAGAGGTAATAGATCAACACTTTCGGTTATATTATATAGCTGACCTAATAAGTGAATGAATATTCGCAACACCCGAGGAGTCGAAGTGTTTTGCTGACTGAGCAAAAGCATTTTATACGCATGAATATATTGTATAGGTCTACCAGAATCGATGGCAAAAAGTGAGAAAATAATTTGACTGTAGCAATACCGAGGTAAAAAATAAAACATTTTGAACCTTTTATTTTCTTATAGCGGCTGATTCTGTGTGTTAAACATGCAAATATAAAAAATTATCTAATGATCAAGGATATTTTTTGAAAATCTGCTGTCAAAAATTGCCATGAGATTTTGGTAGACCTATATTAGTACGTGCCTCATACATTGATCTTTCGTTTGATGCAGCTTGTACAACGGAAGTCCAGGGAAGGTTTATGTTAGATGGGAAGTGATACGAAGTTCACCGAGTCATCTAATAACTACTAGTACTACTAGTAACTAGTATTGTACTAGCAACACTTTTACTTTTTAGTGTAACCACAGAATAGATAATAGTACAAGTGTAACTTAGAATTTAAGAAAAATAAGTAAAAATAAGAAAACAAAGTTTCAAAGTACAATTATTCCGTTACGTTTAAATGCAAATACAGAGATACTAACTTACAGATGTAATTATGTAAAGTTGGTAATTTGTTTGTTATTGTTTGTTGTCCCAAACATCTGGAGACGGAATCCTTGGGGTTTTGTGTTGCATTTTAAACAATTTATTGCTATTTTGTTTATGCTTATGCGTTAAGGAACTATGGGATTATTGCTCTTGAGTCTAGACTCTAGAGCCGCTATACTAAACCCGCGGCCCGCGGGCCGCGTGTGGCCCTCCGCGCGCCGGTACTTTATTTGTGGCCCGCGTGATGTCAATCAATTTTGAAATTCACGCCCACCGGCAAAATAAGGTAAAGCCTACGTGACTTTAAATCGTTAATTTTGAAGAATGTTATTTTTTAACCCTAAAAAAATTTTGTTGCGGCCCGCGACACCAAGACCAAAACATGTTTGTGGCCCGCATGAAAAAAAGGGTGGGGACCATTGCTCCAGAGCATAGGCTCCCAAACTTATTTTGTCTACGTCCACTTTAAAAACAAATTATATTTTAGCGCCCCTATTGTTTCAATTTAAAATGCATCCAGATGTGATCCAGATGAAATAAATCACCCCCCAAGCCTCTACACAACGCCCCCATTTAAACCTTTAAACCTGCAGCGCCCACAAGTTTTTAATATCTAAGGAAGAATTAGGTTGTAATTCTCTTTTTAATGGATATAAATATGAATAATCTTTAATATTTTACACATTAAAATAGACAATCTTGTACATTAACAAAACTGATAGCTCATGCTGCGTGGCATTTGCTGCATTTCCAAGGAAAAAAACTTTTCTAGTTAACACTAAGATTTTGAGCAAAGTTCTTAAGTTAAATTGATACCTAAATGAATAATCAGATAAAGGTTTTGCAATAGGCTATCATAGAAGTTGATTCCTAGGCAGATGTAGGAATAGCGTGTATTCAGTTCAAACGCCGAGTAAGTCAATCCCGTGCATTTATCATTCTATTTCGTATTGGTCATCGTTTATGCCTCTTGTGCACTCTATATCATTTCCTGCTCGCGCCGAAATTCGTTGGTTTAGTTTGCAATTTATATGGTCAATAGAACACTATATTTGGGTTTGGCTTGCACCAACTAACTTTAACTATAACAAATTAATGTCAAATGAACTGTCAAATCTCTGGTCCCTGTCAAATTCTGTGGTCATTGTTAAAGCCATAAAGTTAATATATCTAGCGGAATAGAGAAACAAAGGCCTGAGCAAGAGAGATGTCACTATCAGTATCACTGCGTGGTAAAAAGAGACGTGTGATATATGAGAGTGCTGCTGCTCTTTTTTTGACGTCCAGTCGGCACGTGCCGCACGTTGACAATTTAATCTCATAGAATTCACGTTCAATCATGCTTGTGTAAGTGTATACGTACAATTTTTTTTCACACAGATGAAAACCAATTTCGGTTTCGTTTGACAGCTCGAGATTGTTGCTCTATTCCGCTAGGTATATTAACTTTATGGTTAAAGCTAAAGTTAAAGAGGTTAACTATAATAACTTCTTTTATAACTGTTAAAATAACGACGCCTCTGGTGCAACCCACCCTATGTATACCAGAGGAAATTGATTCCTAGGCAGTTGACGGACCTACGTCATGTGGTCGGCTTATGTCAATTCAATGTTAGCTGTGATCGGTCGGATGGGTTTGGCAACGCGACCAAATTACTTAGGTCCCCTAATATCATCAGTAGAATCAACTTCTCTGATAGTACTTTCCGGCCATAATTCTGGCGTCAGTCTCAGACTGACAGAACTGATGCCAGACTGACCGTATAACCGTATAACTCTTAGGGCCGTTCCCGTAAACAAAATGATAATAATGAAAACGAAGATATTTATACGGGTAAGTCACAAACTTAGAATGCATTCACGTTTAACCAGCTTTCGGCAAGCATAGCCAGCTACGGGGTCAAATTGGTGGTGGCAACCCAGCGGTACATGAATGCACTATATGCATTCATGTACCGCTTGATCTATCTCTGGTTTTATCTATTATCTGGTTTTAGCTATTACTATCTCTACTAGAGATAGTAATAGCTCACATTAGACAGACATATATTTTATGTCAATCCAATGTTAGCTGCGATCGGTTGTATGTCAAACCAGAGACAGATTGAATATTGGAAACGGCCGTTAGACTAATCCTTTACCTTGATGATCATGATTACTTATCATGATGCAAAATGCAATACTAATAACATGACGTCAGAGCCCTGCGCACCCGTCAGGTCGACTCAGCCCTACGCCTAGCACCGTCACTCCGTGTTACATGACACGTATGTGCATGTGCATTGTGCACTGTGCAGGGTAAAGGTGAGTGAACACAGACTTGAGGTTACAGTAAAGTGGTATTATCGCATAATAGTCGCATAATAATCGAATTACATACAAATATGTTTATATTTGTATGTAGCCGTAAGTTTTCCGAATTTAATAAAATAAAAATAAAATAGATGTAAGAGTCAATTCAGACCGTAACGCCACGCGTAGATGCATTTCTAAATTTGTACTGAATTGACAGATTTCAATTGCATGAGACGTCTTACAAATCTGTCATCGTCGCGTTGCGGTCTGAATTGACCCTAAAGCTTTAAGAAAGGAGTTCTCTTTAAAGGCAGTACTAAGCAGTATCGAAAACACGTAATTGTTTTGTTATCATTTTGCAGGGTGACGTCATATTAAGGGAGGTCACGACATTTTTGGTAACGATATCCAAAATGACTTATTTTAGATTGAGAAGATAAAGAGCAACTCTCTGATGGCAAATATGTCGGTCTGCCTGCGTAAAGTAGTTGCGTTCTCTGTATAGGGCGCCTGAAAACCCAGTTATCATGACCAAAAAAATTGATAAGGTAAATGGCTGAGTAAGTTATATTAGGTAAGTACTAGTTGTTCTCATATCAGTAGCGTAAAAACTGACCAAATATTCGGTTGCGTTATGAAGCAACGAGCGTTCAAAGTACGTGACTTATCGTGACCAAAAAAAATGATCAGGTAAATGGCTGAAAATTACAAATCGTAAACTGTCAATACGTACTAGCCTATTGGCACCAAAACTGACCAAATATTCGGTTGCGTTATGAAGCAACGAGCGTTCAAAGTACGTGACGCCGATAACTATGAATTGCAACCAAATATTTGGTCAGTTTTTACGCTACTGATATGAGAACAACTAGTACTTACCTAATATAACTTACTCAGCCATTTACCTTATCATTTTTTTTGGTCATGATAACTGGGTCTTTAGGCGCCCTATACAGAGAACGCAACTACTTTACGCAGGCAGACCGACATATTTGGCATCAGAGAGTTGCTCTTTATCTTCTCAATCTAAAATAAGTCATTTTGGATATCGTTACCAAAAATGTCGTGACCTCCTAATCTATAATTGGAGAGTCAGGGGGATTTCTAGAAAGAACGTATGTGCGTAGTACCATAAGTCCAGTTCATGTATACCAATTTTAATGCTTCTTCATTTTTTCTGGCATATGCAGTCAGTTTTACCAAAATTACAATGATCTCATTGTAATTCTTATATACAAAACATGTATACGTACGTTGGTCTAACTGCTAACGGATTTTGAATGATATTTTGTGGTATGTCTATATGTCTGACTAGTGACTAACTATGTCCACACTGTGCACTTTCATCTTCAATTTTCGTCATCAACTTTCATATTGGCGCATTCGATAATTGAATGCGTCAAGGAACGCAACGCCAATATTGTCATTTTTGAAGTTTTGGATACGGTCAGAGGGCATGCGTCGCGGGCATGCCTCACGTTCGCTGTTGACTGCGCTATAAAGCATACCCTTGACGAACAGAAAAGGGCACAGTGAAGACAAAGTTATTAGATCGCACAAAGAACGAAGTTGCATTAATGCCGCAATAGTAGTAAAAGGTCACCAACCATCTGCTGAGAGTATGCTCCACTTGATAACTCCACCGATCGCGAAAACGTCACGTGTTGTAAATCACGGCACCTGGTAATCTGGTGAGTGCTCACAAAAACTACAATGGCCGCCAGCGCCGACACATGTCAGATGGATTACATTCCACACTTAGTTAATGCAATAGGTGATAGATGTTTCGGTGACTTATAACAAGGTGTAACAACGTTCCAGCGTGTGAATTAGCCCATATAAAAGCTTAAAGAAAGCTACCATTTTAGTGCTGCTACTTTTAAAGTGAACTCACCCTAAAGTATTATCACTTTGTTTTGGAACGAAGTTCCTTATCGCGCGTTGCGAAAGGGGGCTAGACGAAAAAAGTTGTAACGACACTTTTTATTACCTGCGAAGTAGGGGGCGTTGATGTGGCGATGACGTCAACTGGTGGGAAATTTAAAATTCTACCATTCCTTTACGGCGGGAAATTTGATTTTTTTTAGCTGGGTGGGGTGGCGGTACTCTACATATGTTTTTTTTTATAACTTCGTTCCATCCGGGTGTCCCTTGATACCTCTTAAGTTTTTGTTACACCTTGGTATTACTACTTATAAGGTAAAGATACCTATTATCGTAAAATACTATTAACGACTAAAATTTACTGTTTAGATTACATATTATGTACATACTTTCGTTCGATCAATATTCTGAAACTTCAAAATCGCACGATGATTATATGATTCCAAAACCGGTATTGGTTATGATTCCAAAAATCTTTCGTTAATAACTGTTTGACGTATAAAATATATTATGTGAAATGAGAATTAACGTAAGTTAAACTTGCATATAAGTCCCATCATAAAACAGGGCAATATAATATTCAAACAAACAAATAATAACATATTCAAAAGCATTCAAGTGACGTCCTTCAGCAGGATTAACTGCCGTAATCAAAGTATTTAAATGTAATAACAGAAGAATAATTGCCAACAATAAAACTGACCAACAGACAGTGCGATTAAAATGGTAATTCGCCGACAGTAGGGCTTTATTGGCCTGTCATAATGAGGTCGGACCTATTAACTTTTTGAGCCCTATAAGCCTGCTGAAGTGAGATTTCGTTTTTGGTTTAAACTGATAATATCTATAGTAGCTATTGGAAAACTAAATCTATATATATAAAACTCAAAGGTGACTGACTGATTGACATAGTGATCTATCAACGCACAGCACAAACCACTGGACGGATCGGGCTGAAATTTGGCATGCAGGTAGATGTTATGACGTAGGCATCCGCTAAGAAAGGAATTTGATTAATTCCAACCCCAAGGGGTATAATAATAGGGGATGAAAGTTTGTATATAATAATACTTGTTAACGCGAGCGAAGTCGCGGGCAAAAGCTCGTGACTAAATATTTTGATAACTATATCCCAAAGGCCGGGTGGTAGGCCTCATGCTGCGGAGGACGCGGTGCGATAGCGATCCCGCTCCTCCGCTTGTAGCGTTGACGAGGGCATGGGGGGGTTTTAGTCGGTAAACCTCTGCGGAGGGAGTCCGACATACCCCTGCCCCTTCCTTCGAGGGGGCGGGGGACGCGTAATGCATTTCCCCTCCTCAAAAAAAAGGCCTCATGTAGACGTTCTAAAAGCGTTAACTTTGTAATCCTATTTAAAAATAAATATTTTGATTTGATTTGAAAAAATACTCAACAGGAGTCGGAACCCTTAAAAAATTTAGTTCTGACTAAAGACAAATATTTAGGCAATGGGCATACATAATTTAGGCATATTAGGTTAACCTAATAAGTAGGCAGTTTTTCTCCATTTCCAAAGAGCGCTGGACAAAATATTAAAGAACATAGAACACACAACATACACGTCGTCTTCTATGACCTCTTCAACAAATATCAGGTCAATTTCTTCACAAGTTACTACCAATCACTACAAATACCTTGGCTTATGTCGCTCTAAACTTGGCCATTATTTTGATGATCAAAAATCGGTCACATGCGAGCCAGACATAAAATAATAATGGCCGCCGTGATGGGAACTCGTACCGGCCCCCCGTGGTTGCGATTTATAACCCGCCCAGCTTGAGATGGTTACGGGTTACGAGGACAGCGTGGATTCGAGTTGCGTGACCAACGTTCAATATTTACAAGAGGTTGATAATTAGAATTTGTAATTAAAATTTTGCTCAAGTTATTACCTCACTAGCTATTTGAACGAGCTTTGCTCGGTATTCGATAAAACACGAATAAAATGACATTTTCTAAAAATGATTCCTAGCTAGATCGATTTATCGCCCCCGAAACCCGCTATATACTAAATTTCATGAAAATCGTTGGAGCCGATTCCGAGATTCCAATTATATATATACAAGAATTGCTCGTTTAAAGATATAAGATATAAGATTTACAAATCATTGTTTTGTCAAGTCAAGGACATCATTATCAGCTTAACTTTTATTGAAGAAGTCAGCAGTGTAAGGCCATTGCTTAACTTCTTTATAATACATTATTAAATTATTCTCATCTGGAAATGGACACTGCATAAAATCGAATTTTCCTTTAATTAGTTGCTTCAAGTTCACATAGTCTTCAAAAACTTGGACCAATTTTGTTTATCAGTACAGGCATAGAGTAAACCATAAGAAAACAGCCAAAACATCTACCACATTCCACAGCAAAACCAAAAGGGCACACAAAGTCACAGAACAGCTACTGTATTATAAAACCAATACAGAATTTCACCGCTATTGTAACAAAAGTGTATGTTTTAATACAGAATGGATTCCTCTAATCTAGAAAGCGTTCAAACTTCAAAGTTAATACATTCTTTAAGAAGTCTGCAGCAGAATGCCTTTGTTCGAAGTTGGTTTGTTTTGCCGCCACTCGCCAGTTTGCTCACTTTATTTTATACTGGCTTCATATTTTTCAATAAGGAATGTTACACAATCTACACTTCGATTGAGTTGTGTATTTTTTTAAACAAAATGTAGCCACAACTTAAATAGTTCATTCATCCTTTGACCTACCTTCACACGCGCACGAAGGAATTGGTATGTGAGTAATAGTAATTGTGACTGACATAATATCGTGTGGGTTGAGACGAAATATCAAATTCGTGTGTGAAAGTCACAAGTACAGTTCAAAAGTCGAATTTCTATTTGTTCTGTGACCAAACTGGCTGTGTAATAAATAATAATATCAATACTAAATTAAAACAATACTTACATATTATTTTGTAATCTTATTTCACAGCTTCATAAATCCGCTTTATGCCAATTTAAGAAGCTGTGTTATGAGGACGATATTAATAAACAAAATCTTTCATTACCTGAAACAAAATAAAGAACATTAATAAACATATTGCCAACATATTATACAATAACATTTATGAACACTCTTTTCTAACGAGCGTAAAAACAGCTCAAGCGGCGAGGTAAAAGCAAAAGTTGCTAAAGAAACAAAATATACTAGAAGAAATATGAATAAAATCTACCGAGGTATTAATAAAAAGTTTCCAACAAGAATGTTTGCATAAGAAGCAACCGTAAGATACTTCATCCGCAAACAAGCACATCGACATTCAACAGTTTCCAGTTGAAAAGTAAAATAAAGTGTTGCTGGATATATCTATATAAACAGAGAAGCAACACAGCGAAACTTTATGGGATTCTTAAAGAATTATTAAAAGTAAGAGGCTCCTAAATCAATCAATCGATACTTGACAGCATGTGTTTTGGGTTTCAACTTTTTTATACTCACACAAGATCTGTTGCTGTCGCAACCGTTTTAAGAGCGGCAGAGTGGCGCTAATAGTTTTTTGCTATCCCAAAAAGTACAAAAAAATGGCGTCATGTCTGAACAAGCTAAGGCCTAAGGCCACAATGCAAATTGGTAGCGCCATTTATGTCAAATTATCTACAAACACTTTGAGCGAAGGTTCGATCAAATTAAATTGATGAGCTCATTATTTTACTGGTAACATTACTTGAGTGGTTATTAAACATTTCATTATCATTTTACCTACTGAATGCAATAAGGAGATGGAACTTTCCTGCTCTAGTCGTAAACATGTTTATTGTTTACCTTTAAAGGGTGCCAGGGAGTTATTAGTAAATATAATATTTGAAAAGAAAACGAGTTTAATATACAGCTAACAAGGCGCGTCAAAGGGGCGAAATACGAGTTCATAGCAATTTACTGACAATTTCATAAAATCGCTAATTATACGCTACACCTAGCTCCAACAAAGAGTAGGACTGTATTCAATTTCTATACACGAAAAGCACGAGCCAAAACCAACCCTAATTTCGATGAACAAGCTCGAAAATTCTACTACAACCAACTAACGCAACCTTGTACAAAAAGAGACGTCGATAAAAACTTTTGTAAGGGATGTTCAGATGCTAACGTTTGCGCGCGAGTTTTTGATCATATCCCGTAATTTAATCACGCTAATTTCGACCCTATTAGCGCAGATTTAAAGTAGATTTTAGATGCATAATTAGGTGGTGTTTCGGGCGTTCCAGGCGGAGCGCCAATATGCCTTTAGGATACACAGCCATTGAAGTCTGTTTGGCATATCCGCCCAATTTTTTTCAAAACACCAGATGCGTGTAGTCCATTGTGAGTACCGGTGCCCAATTATATTGTTAATTTTGAAAATATTAAAAGAAATGAAATACAACACGCTGGGCACGAATAATAAGCCATTATGGCCGCTGGTGAGAAGTACCATCGGCTATCCGATTTCCAATTGGGAGGTGGCGACAAATGAGACCCACTTTGTTTTAGTAATTGTCAAGTCATGAGGATTTCCAAAGGTTCTGGATAGCCATTTGTCGTGAATTCGTGATAAACTTTCACTGGATTCTGGTTCTGAAAAGGACATGAAAATTCTTTCATGTCAATCATCAATTATGATTCATTAATAGGTACGTATTAGCTTCCTACTTTCTTATTGTTCTGTAAATTTGAAGCAACAACTTTAAAAGTTAATCGAAAGCCGAACGATATCTAAAAAACACTTGACGACAATGCAAAAAACGATAACCAAAAACATCCCACTGATAAGGTAAATCCAACCAAAAATGTGTCTCATCTGGTATCTTTTCGCGTATAATATTTATAACCAATACTAGATGTCCCGCGCGGCTTCGCCCGCGTAAATTAGAAATTTTACAGAATCCGTAGGTACATTTTCCCATAAAAAATATTTCCCCCGTTTTTCCCACATTTTCCTGAGTTTCTTCTGTCGTATTAGTCTTAGAGTAATAATATAATATAACCTTCTCGATAAATGATGAGTCTTACTCGATAAATGATCTATCTAACACTGAGATAAGTTTTTAAATCGGACCTGTAGTTTCTGAGATTGACGCGTTCAAGCAAACATACTCTTCAGGTTTATAATATTAGGTAGATATAGATTTTTTTTAATTATCGCTTGACAAACTCGAGTCTCGATCTAAAAGACTATGAAATGGTATAATATGGTAGTGATGATGATGATGATGATGATGATGAAGAATGTAATTTGCATAGTAGCATATGCTTTCTGTTCTTAAAACAACGCCGAAACTCCCAAACTTGTATCTATAAAGAATCAGGAATTCTCTCAGCACCTTCCGAACCACGGTATACCAGGTATATCTCGGTGCAAAATCTTACTTGTTGGTAGCATATGCTTAGAATACTTCTCACGAAACCGAAGTCACCATATGTTTCCCTATAAGTTTTGAGGAGTTCCCTCGATTACTTATGGATCCTTCATCAGATCACCACTTTTCAGAATATAATACCAAATTGGGATGATACCCTATATACCAAAAGAAAAATTTTGAAAATCGGTTAACAAACGGCGGAGTAATCGTTGAATATAAGAAAACGAACATAACACCTCCCCCATTTTGAAAGTCGGTTAAAATTGTAGCCTATGTGTTATTTATTTAATATTTTAATCAGCACATGAATTGAATAACAAAATTTTTTTCAAATTAATCGTAGCACCATCTGTCAGGACAAACTAAAATTGAAATAGAATAATATTGAATGCGATGATAGCGCCGTCCGCCGGATCTAATGTAAAACATTCCAAAATCAACAACTCCTTATAAATAAGAAATTAATTGAAAAAACATTTTCCAGTAGACCAAACTGTAAATCTAAACCATTCTCGAATCTCCACGAACACACACAAAAAATTTCATCAAAATTGGTCCAGTCGTTTAGGAGGAGTTCAGTCACATACACACGCACACAAGAAATATATATATTAAGATTTCCACCGAAAGCAATAAGTACAGACGCCAATAAAACTACAAAGCCAATCAGGAGTGTCCCGACAAATCAGCCACGTCTGGTCACATTACACGCTCGCGTGGAAGGGGAGAAATACGACACGAGTCTTCCTAAAAAATGTAAGTATCGTATTGATTCCCAACAAAGTAACTTGATTGATGGAATTTTTGATTTTGAGTTTGCGGTGTAGGATTCACGTTGAGGTAGGTATAAAAAGAAAGAAAAAGTTTCATTTTATTAGCTAACTTTTATAGGAATGCCAAAAAAAATCTACCACCTGTTCAATATCTATGAAAAAATGACGACTCATTCCTTGGTGAAATGTATTGCAATTTGCAAGTTGCAACGAATCTCATCCATAGTTTTATTAGCTGACCCGCGCGTCTTGATCTCTCAAACGTCGCAAAGATTATTATCTTCCTCTTGAATCACTACTTTAAGGCCGGTATAAATAGTCAGTACTTAAGATGCGACCCGGTCTCAAGACGCGATTCGGCTCTATGATTGGTCCAAATTTTGACAGCCAACCAATCACACAGCCTGAACCGTGTCTTTAGACCGATGCATCTTGAGTACTGACTATTTATACCGGCCTAAAAGCCTTATTAAATCATTTGCGTAGAAACACCTCACCATATTTACAGGCAGCGGAATATTTTCTACCAAGTAGTGACGATGAAGTCCCACTCATGATGCTCTTTGTAAATAACCTGCAGAATTCCCCGGAGATTCCTCGTGTGCCGTAACGCGATTATGACGTCATCAGATCGACTAACAATCGAATCTCCTAGTGACGTCACTCGCAGGTCAGAACATCTGATTGATTTAGGCCGCTTAGCCCGAAGCGAAGCCTTATTGCATTAGGAGTTAGGACGCAGAAGAATGATTCCTGATGTGTTGGGAATTTGAATTTCGAACTGTATTTTAAGGCTGAAGCGCTAGAATAGAACGAAAGCGACTTTTAGCAATGAACCTGTACAATATGAACTTTATATCAATAGTACACCGCACAAATTAAATACGACCCAAAAAGTTGGACGCGCGTCTTCCACGAAAATTGACGCTTACATTCCGTTCCATTTCGAAAATGACTTGAAAATCTGCAGAATACCGGTGTGTTCTATCAGATGCTTAGGAAATATCTAGATTTTCTTCACAAAACGTGATGAGAACAAAATAAAAACAGAACATACTAAATTGTACGCATGATTTTTCTGTTATAATAAATTTGAAAATAAACGCCAAGATATGAGACTATAATTCACGAGTAACAAAAAACGAAAGTGGAATTTGTGTAATTTAAAAGACATAAAAAGTAAAATTCCTTCTTTACACACAAAAAGAATTACTCGTAAGAAATCATATTACGACAATCGTAAAAATTTTATGCGCCAAACTTCTCTACCTACGCTCGTATGTATAATGCTAAGAAGATACTGAAATCATAGCCTAAAATAATCCTTTTTATGTCTAAAGTTAGGCGCGAACACCTTGCATATTGCCGACTAGACTTTTGTAGCGAGTCAGAAAGAAGTATATTATATCCTTTTATAAACTAATAAACATAATAATTTATTATGTATTAACACACTATTCCAATTTAAGGTCCGTTGTCTTTATCATGTGAGAAATATTTCCAAAATGCTAGACAAAATCAAGAAACTATTAAATACCTCGCAGTGTAATGTTTTAATTAGTGAACGTTAAACAGTTATCAGAAATATCGACTTTAACTCTACAACTTAATACACTAACAAGTATTTTCATCGACTTCTTCGCAAGATAAGAAAATGGCCGTGTTTTGCATTTATTCCTCCAAGTTCCACTTAAGGGGGATAATGGTCGTTCCAGCCGATTCATGGTTGTTTTTCCGAGTAATAGCCGGGAAGATCGCTAACCACCTTTGCAACTGTATTGCAGTATCATGGACTTGGGTTTTTTGCAAGGGACATGTTTCCAGGAAAAGTGGGAAAAATATTCTTGATAATAAACAATTATTCGCATTTTCCGGTTTTGTCTGCGAGAAATTATTCTTCGTATGATAAAAACTTTGATTCCTAATTTGGCCCCTAATTTTTTATTGTCACCCGAATTAAAAATTTCTTTCTTAGCGAATGGCTACGTCACGTCAGTCTATATATATCCCTTATAGCTAAGCCGACAAACGTTGTTTTGCTTCTATATAATAGCCTCGTTAATAAAAGGACCTTCAAAAACGGAACGAATCTGCTCCACAAAAAAAATGTTCACAAAAATCACTTAATTAAAAATGGTGCTTAAATTTCCCGCCTTATTTCGTTAATAAATACCCTCGAAGCGTAAATTTAATTGGGCTGGCCGTATCTAATCTTGATGATCGTTTACAGGAACGTTTCCCTATTGTTGGACAGAACTGACGAGTATGTTTCCGTTGGAAGTTGATTGGGATATAAATTTTTACGACTTCCTCACTATTCTAGTATTTGGAAGCTACTGGGAACAAGGTTCGAAGCCCGGAGAAAATTGATATCGCCAATTGGCTTCGTCTCGCCTGGAGGCCTACAACGAAACCATTTCGACACTCAAACGATCGAAACAGGCCCCGTACCACGAAACCGTTTTGAGACTCAAACAATCGAACGAGAATGTCGCGTCATACTCTAACAAACGTGAAAGGACGTTGTTAGAGCAGGACGCGGCATTCTCGTTCGATTGTTTGAGTCTCAAAACGGTTTCGTAGTAGACCTGCAGAATGCCTACCCTAACAACTTCATTTCACGTTTGTTAGAGTAGGACGTAGCACTCCGATTCGTTCGTTTCAGTTTCGAAACGGTTTCGTTGTGGGCCTCCTGAGGCCGTAGATAAGCCCCTTTCGTATAAAACGATGACGAAATTTGTTATCAAAATGTATGGGATTTGACATTAGTCTTCGCAAGCGAAATGTCATTTAGCGATGACCTATGTCAAACCGCATACATTTTGATAACGAATCGTTTTTAGCGAAAGATACTTTGTCTAGACCTGCTGATTCGAAAGAAGTCTTTTAGGCGACTTAGTCTAGTTGCCAAATAATGAGTATTTCCAATTAGCATTAGTTAATCTTATAAGAAAATTCGTCGTCAGTTGTAATAGTAAATAATGAATAATCAAAATCAAGTAATTTTTGAGCCATGGCATGAGTACCCAAATTAGTGTAAACTCAAACTGCAATATTTTGTAGTTTTAGTTTCAGATATAAAGTGTGTTAGTGTAAACACCGTTATCCTTGAAAGTTGAAACCATCAAATGAGCCCGTCAAAATGAACAACTTTTTCCATGAGAACAATGCTGGGAACTCAAAAAAATCCGTCTTCATACCCATACAAATTGCCGATCCGGGCATCCGTATGGGTATGAAGACGGCTTTTTTTTTGAGTTCCCAGTATTGTTCTCATAGAAAAAGTTGTTCATTTTGGGCTCATTTGATGGTTTCAAGGATAACGGTGTTCACACTAACATGTTGTAATGTATATCATTAGCATTTCTTTCGAAAACAAATAAAGATAACTTTGTCTATACCTTCTTTTAAGCTACAACTAATAGTCCTATTCACTGAACCATTAATGATGAACATGCTGAAGATATTACATAAGCGAATCAGCATGTGCAGTTCAGTTCATTGACTTGCGTTGCCCCACTGACACGCTGGGTTTCCTGAGCAATGAGCTTATCGTCTTACAGAAACACCACAAGTACAGGAGGCTGATGTAGGAAGCGAAAAAATGCACTTTCCGTTGGAAACAACTGGTTTTAGAAGAAATATACTGTTATACCAAGTCAGTGGTGTAAACTGAAGGTTACATTTGGTTTGAAGTTACTAAAATAGTTAAATTTACTTACTGGAATATTTAAAAAATTCTGGTATATCAGCAAAACAATTTTTTTTATGAAAGAAGGGGGCAAACGAGTAAACGGGTCACCTGATGGAAAGCAACTTCCGTCGCCCATGGACACTCGCAGCATCAGAAGAGCTGCAGGTGCGTTGCCGGCCTTTTAAGAGGGAATAGGGTAATAGGGGAGGGTAAGGTTGGGAAGGGAAGGAAATAGGGGAAGATAGGGAAGGGAATTGGGCCTCCGGTAAACTCACTCACACTTCACGCCGGTTTTCTGTGAGAACGTGGTATTTCTCCGGTCGAGCCGGCCCATTCGTGCCGAAGCAAGGCTCTCCCACGTATAAAATATAGCAGCATAATAAAATTTTACTACTTAATTAAAATTTCTACTTATTATAAAGAGGATAAGTTTGTTTGCAATAGGCTCCAAAATTACTGGGCGGATTCTGATGAAATTTAGCGTAGACATAGAGCAGACCAAGGGAGCTTAGCATACTTTTTATCGCGGGAAAATATGGGGCGTCCACAAATTATTACGTGAGGTGTTTAAGGGGGGGAGGGGTCGTGTCAAATCTCATCTAATCTCACGTTGGGGAGAGGAGGGGTCTCGGCAAATCGCACGTTTTTTTTTTCTCATTGTTACAAGAAAAAATATACTATTTTGGACCATTTCGTATGCTATCAGTTATCACGTATGCTAAAGATTTAATCGTAAGCGTAATCGTAGACGACTAAGATCATTCACTAATTCGTTCGAAAGAAACTACATACTTTGACGTTATACATCTAGGTACTGAGTACTGACTGTCAAACAATCCAATGCGTTTACGTAAGAAACCCACATTTTGAAGGGTGGGGGAGGGGGTTGAATAAAATCTCACGAAATCTCACCAGGGGGGGAGTGAGGGTCAGAAAATGTAAAAAATACCTCACGTATTTTGTAGACGCCTCCTATACGATAACCGCGGGATACTATTTTTATTTCTGCGCAACTTCTAGTAAAATATCGAAACGAAAAGCTGCATACCACGCAGACTTAAAACGAATCACGGACTTTATAGCTCTAGCTGTAACAACCGTCCTGATTCACCAATAGGCACCTATTAATTTGATAAATCGCAGACAGGTAAATGGTTTGGAAGACCGCATTCAGCTTGACCACTTCAAAATGTATTGTTGCACGCACGCGACCATTAGCACTCATAAAAGTCAACAATGTAACAGATGCCAGGATGCCGAAATGTGATTATACTAGGTTGGCACTCCTATTTTTAAATTCCATATTACTAATCCGATGGTGCCCCACTGTTGGGCAAGCCACTCTTTCCTTCCACACGTCTCTTTCCTTCACTGTATTTCGCCATTTTTTATCTACAGCGTTCGTTGCACCGCACCGTTCGCATTATTATTTATTACATTTAAAAAATTCAAAATATTTTTTGGAACAACAAAAACATTTTGGCTTTTTTATTTAATGGAAAGTAGAAGAAAGGCAAAAATACCAAAATATTTTTAGTGCCAAATGCCAATGTTAATGTTAATGTTACTAACAATACTAACATAGGTTAAGTCATGCATTGTTACTAACACATCTACTAATATTTTTATGGGTTGATGAAGCCTGAAATAAACATATATTTTTATTTATTTTTTATTTTAATGCCAATTGATGAAAGCATTATAGAATTTTCCACCATCACCAATAATAATTTATTGGTGATGGTGGAAATGGTGGAAGGCTCTAATTTTCTATTTTTCCATATGAAAATGGATTTCCAATTGTGTTATAGTAACGCTATCTCGATAACAGCTGAACCAATTCTGCTAATTTTAGTCTTAAAATAATCCTTGAAATCCATGGAAGGTTTTAAAGTGACACGAAGTTCACCGGGACAGCTAGTGATTGATAAAATCTTCTGATTTATCATTTGGACAAAATCGTTGACAATTAACCTCACCTATATAATCCGAACGACAACCGCAACGACTAGCCTCCACAAGCGGTCACCCAACGCAAATTGTTACTAGGAGTCGATTCTGATACCTCGAATTTCGATTCGATTGTTTTTTTTATTGGACAGCTCGTTGTCCACTGTCCAGCTTGAGCGCACAATTTGGATCCATGCGCGAGGCAGGCAATATCAGGCAAAATTACATTTTACGTCGATAATAAGGCATAATCGACGTAAAATGTAATCGACATTCGAGGGCTGAGAATCGGGCCTCAGTCCTGGGTAATCGGAAAAATTATCACCCGGCTACGCAATTTGCTTCATAGAATATAACTCACAATATAAGTCGAGCCAGACAGACGACCAAATCGCGGGGGCGTTGTTAGCAAATAACTTCAAGATTACAAGTCTGAGTCAAATTATAATATTTAATACGATACGAAATCAAAAGTCAAGATATTATGTTACTGAATACTTAGATTGGATTTACTTTTAGAATTTACTTGATACCTTTTTTGCTGGAGGGAAATGGTGTATCTGCCACCGGTTCGGGAACTAACCCCAAAGGCGTAAGAATATCGCAACCTTCAAGCCCCATAAGAGCACCAGTGATCGCGACAACAATTGAATACAATAGCATTTCCAAGAATCCGCGATCGAAGGCATCTTTTTAAAAATCATATCCTGAGAAATATGAAGCGGACTATCTTCGGTAAATTACCCAGAAGACAAAGACAAAGACTGTAGCCAGTCAGAAAATAAATGAGGAATTCCTTTATCAGCGTGAGTCTTAGAAAATGATATTAGAGCGTATAGATCGCGGTCTTCCGACGATCCATTTCTCTGAGCAAACTTTGATCGTAGCTTTGAGGGTCTTTGTGCGATAATAGTATTTTAATCAAGAGTACAAAGTACAAACGACATATTCCATTATCCCATCGATTCGCATACAAGTGACACGGGCATATCTCATTAACTGGGAAACAATAGCGAACGCGACAGCCCAGTAAATTAGAATGAGATTCAGTTGCAGCCGCTCAAAATCACACTCAATTCCTGACGGACATCCATGCTGCGTTTACATGAGGATTATTACTCGAATAGGACTCCGACGAGCTCCAGTGGTTTCAATGCCTCAAAACATATATTAACTTTCTTCACCAAAGTAACAAATAGTAAGAATACGGGCTCTGTCGACTATAATAACTGTGGTACCCTTTTTATTTAACTGTTTTGCTATATAAACATATAAGTAGATAATATAACTTAGATTTCTAAATATGGTTATTGGTTATGCTCAGAATATGCCAAATGTCACATTAACTTGAGTCTTACTAATTTACATTACTATCTTCCATCAAGTTTAACATAAAATATTTATTGCTTTTACCTAAGGGTATACCTCACTCTTACAAAAAGTTGTAATTTTTCTACCACGTTTAATAAAACGTTACAAGGATGTACCTCACTTTCTAAAGCAGCTTCAATTCTTCTACTATGTTTAACCTAAAATATTTCTGGCTTCTGTTTGAAGGTATATGTCACTTGCTCGGGTAGCTGTAAAGTGTGAACGCAGCAACTCAAGCAGCTGCAATTCTTCTACTATGTTTAACATAGTAGAAGAATGAAGTGAATTTCTCGAGTAGCTGTAACCTGTAAACGCTGCACAGGCGCGGCACATCACCGCGGTCAACATCTATTCCGTTTGCATTTTGCGCCCGCGCTCGCAACACGTGATTTGATTCCGTCACTTGTGCTCTGTTGGTGAATTTTAATGAGTGGATTCACACGACTCATGAGGATTGACCGAAGTATAAATTAGACAAAAATCTACACGACTTCTTAAGCCTTTAGACAAGGACGCCTCAAAACTTTTAATATATCTATACATGACTTTTGTGCGGCACTAATAAGCGTTCATAATCCTCCCCACAACACCCCTAATACCAGAGAAATTATAGAACTCTCCAACGATAACACCTCTGGCATTTTGGACTCTCAGGTCGCAAAACCCTATGATGAAGAAGTATCAAGATAGAGGAAGTCTAGTTTTATAGGACTACTGTAATCCTTTTTTTTACGATGGGAAATGCGTTACGCATCCCCAGCGACCAAGGGTCTCCGGGTCGCCGGGGTGTGTGGGACTCCCCAGGTGCTGTGGTAAGGAGGAGCACCCGGGGTTACCCATTAAAACCCACCGGTGCCTCCTTACTTCACTATGCTGCTGGGCCACCGGACCCGCCTACGAGGGCGATATCTGCGGCAGCCCAGTTAGCGGCGTCTGCTTGAGTAGACTCCTCCGCAGCAAGCTATTAAGCTCTGCTGAGTCTCGCGGGAGCAGCCCGAGGCACCGGGAGCTCTTCTGCCGGGCAGGGCTCGTGCAATGGGCAACGAATTCCCCAATCCGCCGCCCTAGCCAGGATAGGATTACTGTAGTCCTATGAAACTTGACTTCTTCTAAGTTGATACTTTGACTTCATGAAGATTTCTGATCAAGCCAGCCTATTGTGCAAACTTTGATTGTCGTTTAAGACCTTAGGCTGGCATGTGGCAATGCACCTGAAGCTCTAATGTTGAGAGTGTCCGTGGAGGACGGTAGTTGCTTTCCATGAAGTGACCCGTTTGCTTAGTTTGCTTATTTGATATAAAATGAAAAATACTTAAGATAATACTGTTTCGTTTTCTGATGGAAAACTGACTACATCATACGGGCAACGACGCAGAATATGCATTAAAATAGTGCAATTGCGGTGATCTACGAGCACAGCTCAAATTAAGAGCACGCGAAAACTCTTCCGGTTATTTTGTTAATGTAAATTAAAGCAATTTCGATAACGATGACGGCAAAAACCGTTCCACCGCCACAATGCATCATGGCCGATGACGCGCCGCCGCAGTAGGGTGACATAAATATACGAGATAGCGCGGACGCTGACACTATCGATGTATGTGCAAATATGTTTTATTTTACATATATTTTAATACAAAAATTGAAATTCTATAGTGAAATAGAGGTTTTATATTATTTTCGAAAATAGTAAAGCAGGGACGCACCGCATTGTCCGCATAGTACACGAAATACGGCGCGCACGGTGCAGACGAATGTGCGAGATATCACATCATTTTATACAAAGAATTCTAAAATGCGGCGCGTTCGGCGCGTGCGTGCTTTATACGATTATACGCGGGGGAGCCATGCTTCGGCACGAATGGGCCGACTGGACCGGTGAAATACCACCTTCTCACAGAAAACCGACATGAAACAGCGCTTGCGCTGTGTTTCGCCGAGTGAGTGAGTTTACCGGAGGCCCAATCCCCTACCCTATTCCCTTCCCCACCCTCCCCTATTCCCTTCCCTTCCCTTCCCTCCCCTATTCCCTTCCCTTCCCTTCCCATCCCATCCCTACCCTCCCCTATTACCCTATTCCCTCTTAAAAGGCTGGCAACGCACCTGTAGCTCTTCTGATGCTGCGAGTGTCCATGGGCGACGGAAGTTGCTTTCCATCAGGTTGCTTTTCATCAGGAAAAGTTTATTTTGCACATTACACAACACAATATTTACAAGACGAAAGAACAAGGACACAAAACAATTAATTTAAGTAATCTGTAATATTATATTGTGTGAGTTGAATATAACTAGTTGAGTTATATTTACTTATATCAATTCAAAGCTAGCCGCGTTCTGTCGGCTGTTTTTGACATAACGCAAACAAATTACGTAGGTTAGCTGCATCTGAATCAATTTCTTCGATGGTACCTTAATGTAATTCTGCGCCAACGCATCTAGTTCAATAGTCCGCGGAAAAGTAATACAATTTCCTTAAAATAACGAAGTAACGGCTCCCATCGGCCTTAATCGTTTACCGCAGAGCCGAATTAAGACGCCGTTACAGACCACAGACAGATTCGATTGAGTCTCATCGAATATGAAACAACGGGACTATTCCATAACTGAAAATGTAAGTAAAGTGGGTAACTAATAAATTGCTTGTTCGCTGTTTTGCATAGACGGCGGTTTTGGGATCGGAAAAATGATTTGAAATAAATAAATGTGGATTTTATGTACAGCCAGATATATTGGCCAGATGATGAACTTACAAAGTATGTTTAAAATATAACGGAAAAAATGAGTATTTGCCCTTTTCTTATAAAATGTTAGTTATTTTCTTCCTCCACTCACGTCCACAACTGTAAATGAAAACCTGCTGGGAAATGATCGAGAACTTACGTTCTAGATAAAGTTGGAAACTATTTTATTGTTTCTGTTTACTATCGGAGGCGCAAACAATTTCTTGTAAAAGCGAAGAAGCGGTCTACATGCTACTGAATCTAAATGGAGTGACTTAATCACTTGTTTTTTTTTTCGTTTTTCGTAGACTTCCCTTTTTCCATTTTTCACATTTATTCCATTTTTAATAAATTATGATGTTATCAGCAGCAAATAAGGAAAATGCCACATTCCTCCGTTGGATTGTAGTGCGTCGTCGCCACGTGAGCCCGACGATTTCCATACACATTTTATTATACATTGCGTCTACGAACGCGTTCTTTTGATGGAACGGCGCGGCGGACAGGAGATATAGTAGGACTGGAGGATAAATGACGTGTTGAACTGTCTTATATGCGTTGTCGCAACGCAACTACATAGCATACAAAGCGTTCCGTTGCTTCGACGCAACTCAACAAAGAACTTTGGCCTCTTGAACAACAATAATAATAGACGCAACACAACCGAAATTAAAATCATATAAAAATAATTTGGACGCCCAAAACATCTGCGTTAGTAATTTAGCTGCATCGGCACATGGTGTAATGAAATATAAACAGGAGCACAATAGAGTCCCGTTGATTTAGGCCCTGGGCAAACATACATAAGTATAGTGCAGGGATTAGGGCGAAGGGAAGATTTGTTCCAGTAGGACCCTTAAGTCGATTTTGATATGATTTATTTTTATGGATTTAGGCTATTTATATTATGCGTCTGCGAGCTCGTGATATGGATTAGGGATCGTTTTCCTAGTTTTGTCTTATCAGTTTTCTTCCTAGTTTATATTAATCTATACAAGTCAATGATCGATTTATTCATTCTTCCATACTAATATTATAAATGCGAAAGTGTGTCTGTCTGCCTGTCTATATGTTACCTCTTCACACTCAAACCGCTGAATCGATTTTGCTGAAATTTGGTAGAGACATAATATAGAGTCCCGGGAAAGGACATAGGATACATTTCATCCAAAAAATGTACGATTCCTGCGCGATAAACGTCGCAAACGGAATTACGGACGTCATCTAGTAAAATATAATCTTACTCGTCATCATCATCACTTCTACCTTCGTAGCTTTAGTTTAGGCCAGTGTCATGGCAGCAAAATCATGATAGCTATTAGGTACGTACTTCTCTATCTAGAGAGTCTTTTACGCAGACTTTTTGTAAAGAAGCATAAGAAAAACAGTATACATAATAATGAGCACTGAGCAATATTCACTCTCAATTCTTTCAATTTAAATATAACACAAAATATGTGTAAATTTTATCGAATGTGAAACGAATGAGAACCTTTATTAAGAAAACATTTCCAGCGAAAGAACACGCGAAATAAACGGGGTATTTTATGAAAATATAATCGAATTGTGGCAACACATGCACACCTTTTGTAATATGAGGCTTTAATGTGAAAATAAATTGCAAATTACAAACATCCTCACAAACAAACTTGGCCGTAATTGAATATTAGCGTACGTTTACGAAACAACGTGGTGTTTTATAAATTTATGGACCAACGTAAATGGTTCGCGTTATTTTTATTAGTTACTTTGTAAATCGCGCATAAATGATAAGAGCCTTTTTTATGTTGTGTACTAATATTTACCGTTACAAATTATAAAACCTACTATTTATTAGTAAATAATCAATACAGCCGATCCTTGTTTGATCTAGTCCATTTTCTATCAAAATACGAAATAATTTTCTCAAGTCAAATCAGCGTAAATGATTACTCAAAACTTCACTCTGGTAATGTTTGTTAGACTTACCTGACACTATTTTGCTGCGGGGCTAAAATGGTCGCTTTGAAGAATCATGATATGAATCATAATATGATTCATTTTTCTAAAATCGCAAAATGCAACTCTGCTTGCAATTCATTTCTGTATTTTTGTACTGATTTGACATTTGTCAGTTTGACAGTTTAGACAATTCATTTGCTGAATTGATTGAGAGGAATTGCTAAATGTGACCATTTTAGCCCCGCGGTTTGATAGAAAAAGAATAGGATGAAACAGGGAACAAAACCACATAGTTATATAAGTATTAAATATATACATTTTACAATTAATTATTGTCGAATACTGATTGTGTCATATTATTTAACAGCAGAATTGTATTACATTTTCAAGTCCTTTTACACTTTCGCACCGACACAACCGAAAAAGCACAAAAAACTGAACATACCCCCTTAAACAAATATAAAACAAAATGGCGCACTTATTGAATTACGAATATCCGAATTAACCACGGCAAGTACAATCAATCTCATAAAAACGATTTCGGGCAATTTTTCATCGAATCTCGGAAAATATGGGGTCCGTACACAATGAGTTGTTGGAATAACAAGTGGGGCTCTTTGGGGCACTTTTAATATCTAATGCATAATTATATTAGTAAATCCATGAGGGGGATTATTATATTCTCAAGGGCTGCCGTATGTTTGGCCAAATCTCCGCAGGAGACATATTTTAGGGACAAAAGTCGCGAGTTTAACACAGTTTTAGTCTAATAGGTGTTTTCCAGCTAAAGTCTACTTTATTACCGCTAGAGAGTAGTTATTTAGTAATAGATTCATAGGCGTCACTAAAAAACACACTTTGGATAATTATGTTCATCAATATTTTACGTTCTGTCTTCTGTCAAAGCCTATGCAAAGCACTATGCATTCTTGTGTGTGTGCAGGAATACATCAGATCCTGCGCTCAGTTCGTCCAGACCGATCAAAATTAAAAAAAAAGTAATTCTAAGCATTTTTCAAATGAATAAAGTCGACATGTACACTAGATTATTCAATACCGTTACAGCTGTGTACTGTGTAGTGTGACACACCTTACATGACAGTTTGGGCCGATTTTACTCGCTTTTCATTTTCCGCTCCACGGCGCTCGGCTACTGATAACTAGTGTGGCCAACCGTTACTTATTTCGTGGGACCCCATTATAAAGGACAATTTATGATGGATTAATTTTATGGGGGGGGAGTTGGTTTTTTGTGATTTAGTGCGGGTTTATGCTATGTTAAAATTGTGTAGTAAGTAATCAGTTTTGTTTCGATGCATGGCCCATATATTATAAAAAGGTATACATTGGGCATACAGACATATTAGTATATGTATTATGTAATGTTGTCCTTGTTCGATATTAAGTTAAAATAGTCAATTAACAGACATCTGAGATTTTTAGTACTTTTTAGACAGGAATTGATCAAATAAACCACGTTGATTTGACTTACCAACCAATAAAAAAAATCCTTGAATAAAAAACATGACAAATCGAGCATAAAAATTCTAATTTCTAGGTTACAATATCCATACTAATATTATGAATGAGAAAGTGTGTCTGTCTGTCTGTCTGTCTGTAATCTCTTCATGCCCAAACCGCTGTACCAATTTTGCTTAGGTATGGAGATACTTTGAGTCCCGGGAAAGGACGTAGGATACTTTTATCCCGGAAAATGCATGGTTCCTGCGCGATAAACTAATTTTGGCGCGACGGAGTTATTCGCGACATCTAGTTTATTATAAAAAGTCTTTCATAACAAGCCTATAAGTGTATTAGATCGCTTTTATAATCAACAACTATTATCCAGCATTATAGCTTATTACTCGAGACACTATTCCCAGAAGTGTTATAAAAATGGCTACCTACGTAAGATTTTTTCCGAGCGCTTTTTCTCCTACGTTATTTTTTAGCTTTATTGACGCTTCAAGTATAAGAACGGGGATCTTACATAATGTTTTCTTGTTAACTTATTAAAAATATTCCGAGGGAAATACAGTTTCAATTTCTCGATATTTTTTTACTTATCGTCTGATAGAGATTTGTTTTGTTTTCGATATTGTTATGATATTTATTGTCTAGATGTGGGCGGGTCTTTGCAAAGTCTTATTTGATTTCACAGACATTTTATAGCAAGAATTCCGAGGTATTTGATTGTTAAACGGTTCAATAACCTTAGTTAATAATAAAAATGTGAATGCTACTTACTTTATAAAGTTTTTTGTAGGTATTCTAAGGGCCGAAATACATACCCGTATTGCGGCACCACAACGGCAAAATTGGCGGAATTCTGCAGTTTTTTTTATAATACGAGGTTTGAATTTTTTTGTCGCCAATTTTGGCGGTGCGGTTATGTGTTTTGGCCCTAACTTATACATTACTATTGGTAAATTATTAAGAAGCTTTAGGAATACTTATAATGTAAATTGTAAATATATATTTTATATTCTCTGTCATCATCACATTTTTTTGGCCCTAACCACCTAATATTGTTTTTATCAAAACCGCACGCAACCATTTCATAGTGGTTGTTGCAACGGTCGTAATGCGCATTTTATAAAACTATTAGATCAATTGGTGGTCATCATCCGTGACCACCACATGGCCCAAAATGGCCGAAAAACGTCAAAATTCGATCGTAATGGTGCTCGTACACGCTAGAGAAGCAGTTTGGCAAACTAAAAACGTGATGTTGACACATCAGCAGAGGAAGTAAGGGTTAATTTTGCTTGCGACCAAGTCAAAAATTTAACCCTAGTCAGCTTTGCCGAGTGATTTCAAAGTTTTGTGCAGCCTATACTTAAGTAAAGTAGATTTTACGTAAACAAAATAATACCGCTTAATTATCTTACGTGATTCTTATAATGACAAGTTTGCAGCTTGATGATTGGAACTGGTTTCCCCAAGACCTCATACAGTTTAATCAACTGAAAATATTCTTCTATAACTTCTATGCGTAACAACTAGTTGATGCTTGACAAACAGCTTGGCTAGTGTGTGAGTGTACCGTTTGACAAACCCTCGCGTGACTACTCAAATTAAATGGCGTGGAAATTAGAGGCTTGCTGACTTTGGCGACCCCTTGTCTTTGTTTTTCAACGGTAGTTTTAGCCACGACTTTGTTTACTACTAAGACTACCCGGAACCGCACATTATGCCTGGACAAAAAAGCCTGTAACAAACTATAAAAATACCGATCTACAGCTAAACTTACAAGTTTAAATTACGTTTGGCCCTTTTTAGGGTTCCGTTACCAAATGCCAAAAAACAGAACCCTTGTGGATTCGTTATGTCTGTCGTCATGCCTGTCTTTCCATCTGCAGTATTTCACAGCCACTTTGTTATAGTTGGGTGAAAAAGCCGCCATATTCTTAGAAAATAAAGCCGCCTCTACACTACATGAATCATTATATTAAGTTGACGCTATCGAAAGCGAAGGTTCGTAATGAGTAATGAGAAAGTAGGCGTTAAGATGCTGATGTATTCAGCGGAATATGCCCGACAATTATGATAATATGATAATGAATTGACGACATAAATATTTATAAAACATTACCACAACAGACAGAACGAACCAGTAGCCCGACTTATGTTGGCTTCTCACGGCGCGCAATATCTCGAGCCACGCGCCGTGTAAAGGGGGTGGCTCGAAGTGGCGCGGACTGGCTCGAGCAGGCGCGTCCGATCCGATTGAAGTCGGTAACTTCAAAGACGCGGCTCGGCGCGGCTCGAGCTGATCGTGATATTACGCGCCGTGAAAACAGACACGCGGAATCGCCTGTTGGTTCGTGCTCGCTCGTATTTAAATCGGCTTGGCGCGGCGCGGCTCGTGATATTACGCGCCATGAGAAGTGATCAAAATTTACCTATACGTTTAACGTAGCATGTCACATCGGCCGATGCGTTGCTCCACTTTTCATACTTAATGCTTACAGTGCCGATTCATCAGTTTGTTTGAAGTCGGCCTACTGAATAGTTCTGTTCTATTGTGACATTACAGCCAAATATATTCAGCGACACAACGCTAGAAGGCTTTCGGCCACTCCTGTCAATGCTTCGTTTCGAGTGCCTCGATACTTCCATCACAAGTCACGTGCAACCTTCGGAGCGACATTCTAGGGATGAGAATCGGGCCCCTGCTCAATGGGCAATTGAATGCAGCCTTAAGCCTCAAGTAATGTGATGAAAAGACAGATTTATTCTTACACTATAGTTGATGCCCGCAACCGAACATTTTAACGGGATGAAGACTATCATATGTCCTGGCATTCAAAGTATCTCCATACTGAATTTGAGCAAAATCGATTCAGCGGTTTGGGCGTGAAGAGATGACATACAGACACACTGTCGCATCACTCTATCGATTTTTTGTCTCTTTTTCGTCACGGATTCTGTATGTTAACGGGGTAAACATCTAACGTACTTTTTAATAAAATAGGTACCTAACACAGACATAGATCGAGATAGATACCGCATGTGTATGTACTTCGCGTGCCATATCGCGTTCCCAAACGACGAGCAATGCTCGTCTTTCGAAAGTCTGTTCTTTAGTCTGCTATCGGAATTGGACGTCAATCGGAATTTGTAAAATGCCTTAATGCCTAAAAGTGCCGTATTGAGCTGTAGAAATTCAAATAGAAACGGTGGCCAAGATAATGGACACGATTCTTATCATCGGTACGTCACAGTAGGTAGGAAAAAGTGACACGCTCGTTTTCATACAAGTGGATCGACATGCGGTATCTATCTTGATCTATGTCTGTGGTACCTAAGTACATTTTAATTTACTATTCAAAACATAACGCTCCAATTTCCTGCCAGTCACATAATTTTAAAATTACAGCTTAACAATAGCTTAGCTAATAAAAAGTTGCAAATATCTAGATTATTCAGAGCATTTGCAGCCATTAATAAAACTAGTATAATTTGTAGGTAGTAGTTCACAATTTGCCATATGGGTTTTCACACGTTGTAATGACAGTTAGGGACTAGGGTGTCGTTAAAAAACTATTCATTAAGTCAATGATACGTCGCGCGTCGTAGAGACGCCTGACGCCTTCTGGCTCCTGAAATTAAAGGTTCTTCTGAATTTCTGAAGCTTCTATGAATAGAATGGAAACGAAGCATGAATTCATTCACTGTTTAAACTCGTCAGGTAAACAACTTAGGCAGGCCGCATACACACGTTTTCCGTATTCAATTTCCAAATGTGGAATTCCGTGAGACTAGCGCAAACGTTCGTTTTTTTTGGCGCAATCACGCCTACTTGCATTGAAACGTATGTGCGGAATTCGTTCCATTCGGAAGCTCATATTGTATTTTTAACCGACTTTCAAAAAGGAGAAGGTTATTTCTACTGATTCCATGCATTCGGATTTTCGAATACGGAAAACGTGTGTATGCGACCAGCCATAGACAACGCACGGTCGATGTTATAACTTATAAGTGAAGTCATTTTATTGACACGTGCTTACGCACACAGATGCATAAACTACGCTGCCTTTAGTGATGTGATTGGGCGACTCGTCGTGCATTAGTTTGACTCACACATGACTAAAAATCGGCTTCATTTTGTTGTTTGTGAAGCTCTATCTATACTCTTTATTTGGGTTTAGCCTCGAAAGTATTATATTATATACCGGGTTCATAACTTGAAAAAATATCGAATTCTTTAATAAAATAACAACAACATAATATTTATTATGTGAAGGAAAGAAATACTAATATTATAAATATGAATAATTTGGGCATATTTTTCCTTTACCTTAGCCTATGTTCCTGCATAAATAAATGATCATCTAATTATTTCCTATTTCAGCAGAACATGACAGTAGAGACAGACAATACAGGGGCTGTATACATAGGGTTGTCACAAATTATTGTATGCATATTTAATGTACGATGGTATCTAATTGTAGTGTTATTTCAGTAAGTGGCAAATAATGAGTTTTCTTTATAGAGTAGCTATTATAGCTTGTGTAAAATTGTCTCACCATTATCAGTATTATGTAACGAAGAAAAATAATTACCTGAAACAAAAAAAAAAATATTAGTTTAAAAAATAATTCTACAGCTACTTTTAACAAAAAAAGAGACATGTCAAAATTAATTCTGATTAAAACATCCTACAAAAATATTTTTTCTAGACGTGTATAATGTTTGCTTTATAAAGGCTTCAAAAATACTCCACCGATTTTGTTGAAATTTTTGCATTAATATATCCCAATCCAGGAGGAAAATGTATATCGCAGGAAAATGTAGGTTTTCCGCCAGATACCATGTTGAATTTAATTATACACTATACAGCTAATAACCACTCTCGCATCGCATTAAGAGTCTTTAATAGAAATTAAAGAAAAACTTTTAAGCGCCAACCCTACGACAACTGTAAGAGTTTTCTAATACTCATCGTCATTGCTCGGCACAGTACAATACAAGTAATACATGCATTACAAAGACCGAGGTTAATTAAAATGCCCTGTAGAGCATTCATTGATAACCACAAGTACAGGCGCCGGATCAGCTTTAACAGTTTCGAACTGTAATGACCAGTGATAAGGTCGAAAGTGGTGTACCGGGTGCAGTTACTGTGTTCATGTAGTGATGGATCTAACTTAGGCAAAGATATTATGCTGATAGAAGAAAGGACTGTGAAACTATACGACTTTATAAATATGTAATATTATCATTCGACAGAACTCACATACTGCATGGGTCCTGTAGGTATCCACACTAATATTAATAAATAGATGCGAAAATATGTATGTCTGTCTGTTACCTCTTCACGTCCAAACCGCTGAACCGATTTTCTTGAAATTTGGCATGGATATACTTTGAGTCCCAGGAAAGGACATAGGATACTTTTTATCTCGGAAAAATGTACGGTTCCCGCGCGGTAAACGAATTTGGCGCAACGGAGTTGCAGGCATTGTATAGTACAATTTAATAAATTTTAACGGTATTCAGCTAAGCCTTGCAGAAGTTAAATTAATAATGTCAATTTACTAATTATTATGTGTTATGCCTTTGCTTATCAGCATAAATTAGAAAAACTCAAATGATCAAAAAAATTAAAGTAGCCAGCACAAAAGCATTATCTAACCTAGCTATTCAAAGGACGCTGACTTGAAGGATGATTGGTAGATTTGGACCAAGCATATGCCAACATTTCAAGCCCGATGAAATACTCCAGAAATCACTATTCATCTCACTTCCTCCATACACTTAATCACTTCACCGATCAATGTCACCTCTCCCCGCACTCCCCCCAGACAAACCCATCACACCCCAGGTACAACGATGGGCGATTAATATCAACTACGGCAGATCCATCACACTAACTACACCATAAAACAGAGGAAAGGTTTATAACAGGTTTGCACTTGTTCAAAATGATGGGGTGAAGAGTTTGCACTGTGTTTTGTAGGTAAATTGTTATCTTAAAAAATATCCACAGCCGAACATACAACCTCCTCCTTTTTGGAAGTCGGTTAAAAAATTGAGACTTATTTTTTTATACACGGAGAAAATTATACATATAAATATTTACCAAAATTGTTACAAAATATATTCAGTGGACTTACGCTATACAGGGTGTAACAAAAACAAGTGATAATAATTTAGGGTGTGTATGTGTTCCCTGTAGAGAGTTCTCTGTGAAAGTAGCAGCGCTGAAATACCAAAAAATTTTTTCACTTTTGTATGGGGAAACTCGTGACGCTCGGGCCCTTGCCCATACAAAAGTGAAAAAAAATTTTGGTCTTTCAGCGCTGCACCCTAAAGTATTATCACTTGTTTTTGTTACACCCTGTATAGCGTAAGAAGAAAAAGGTATTACGAAAAACGATCAAAGTTTTCCTAACTCATAGCAACGAACTACATAATAAGTATTTATACGAGGTTTGCTAATGTCTCCTTTAGATAATAATAAAAAAACTCTGACAAAAAGATCAGCAATTTTTATTTACAGTACTTTTAATGCTTAATATATTGTGCTATTTTTGTACAATTTGCAAAAGGTTCAAAATATTCAAAAATTAAGGCAATTCTATAAAAACCAAAGAAAAAATCTTCATAAACCCCAATCCGTCTCAATAGGCTATGACGAATCTACTGTTACGGATTTAATTACTCATCGACATCGTTACGATCTATTGTCGAGGTATTTGTCTATTAATTGAGGTCGACTTGTCTATTAGGATAATTACATCATTTAATATTGATTTAGGACGCATAATAATGAAGAATGTACATAGTCCTACATAATTATTATGCCTTAAAACGCGATAATAATTATTTTTTCATTTAAAGTTGACTTGAGGTGATGCGACGAGGCACGAAGAATGCATAGTTTATTTATAATGTTCAAGCATTTTTACGCTGTGTCGCGTCGAATTGCATGGTATGACTGCCATCTATAATACCACTTATAAATGCGAAATTATTTGTCTTTTTGTACGTCCATCTGACTGTCGGTTTGTGTTTCTATAATATGTCGATATTTATCTTTGAATCTGTCTCTTCCACATTTCTCTATTACCACTTCATTCTTTCACTGAACCGATTTTGACGATTGATACTCAATACCGGGAAAGGACAGAGATAATTTTCATCCAGGGAAATTGTACGATTATCGTGCAATTGATTACAGCATCTAGTGGATATATTTTAGCACATTTCGTGGAAACCCGAGTACCCATAATGAAAAACATTTTCATAATAAGTAGGTATTATCTTGAAAATGTAATTTTATTAACGAAATCCCACGAGGGGAGAAAAATAAAATATTTAAATATTGCTCCTTTTAATTAAGTCGAAGTGGGTCAATAGCCCAAAGTTCGACTTTCTTTGGGCTTTTGGAGTTATTAATATTATACTTCCGTCCCCCCGGTTAACTTCAATTATTGCTGATTGGCATGCCCGTAATGTTAACGAAAGTGCTTTTTCGTGGAAAAATTATGGATTTTTTTCCCTAATTTGAGCAGTTGAAAGTTTGATAACTTTTTTGATAACTACGCCGGGACGATAATTTTCAATACAAATAATATTCTAGTATGGAATAATTTATTAAATGGCCTACGTTGCCATTTTTCTACTATGTTTGGTACTAAATCAAATTATTTCTTACCAGTTGTATATAACTTACATTATTTTAATATATGGAAAAAAAATCTTAACGAAAAGGGTGGCAACACTAGCTAAACGAACCCGAAAGTCGGGGTAGGGTCAGCATATAAAGTGGATACTTTTGACCCACTTCTCCGTCTGAAACAAGTGCTATTTACAAATATTTGAATAAGAATCATAGAGGGAATACTTTTTATTCCAGAACTATAATATTGTATCGTGCCGAATGTTAAGTAGGGGTGGTTTGCAGCGTTTTGTATTTCCATTTTTGACCTTCCTTCTATTATCCGTTATAAAAATGAAATATGAAATGGGAGGGGACATTTTGTAGGCTATAACGGTTTTCAGTATTTTATCACAAGAACAATAGATATGCTGCACGACATAAAATATAATATGTCGATGTGTACGATGGTCAATGGTCAACATATTGCGGTTTTCTTTATATGACCGCGTAGATACAATCAGAATTGATTTGTTTAGCAAAATCTTAAAATACTTACTTTGCTGCGACATAGAGAAAATTTTACTACCTTTAACTCAGGCAGGAATAAAATTAAAACCTTTAAAAAAGGTATGTTTTACCTTTTTCCGATTCATACCTTACATTTGAATGAATAATTAAACAAAATTCTTCCCCTGTTTAAACTTCATTCACAGTCAATTGATCAGAAATCATTCCGTATAAAAAATGTCGGTAAAACTTTGTAAGGGAAATTTCCACCTCGAAAAATATTTTGTTAAAACTTACGTAAAATTTATTCGTGGATGTTGTTTATTGTTATTGTACCGAAATAATATTAGGTATGATAACCATGGGCGTACCCAGGTTCTGGGCCAGGGGGGGCAAATTACCCAGGTTCTGGGCCAGGTGGGGGCAAATTACGCAGATTCTGGGCCAGGGGGGGGCAAATCAGATTTTTTATAAGCTAGGTGTTTATAAAGAATAAAAAATTAATAATTTTTAGTTGTATTGCAAACAAATGGCAAAAATTCGTTATTTTTATAGATGAAAGTACGAGATAATATACTTAGTAGGGACGTCAACGTGATCCAGGGGGGGGCAGCTGCCACCCCCCCCCTGCCCCCCCCCCTCGGTACGCCCATGATGATAACTTTATCATATAATAATAATAATAACATTAGCGTAAATTAAGTCTACTAAGTATAATATACAGTGTGTAACAAAAATAAGTGATAATACTTTAGGGTGTGTACGTGTTCCTTGTAGAGAGTTTACTGTGAAAGTAGCAGCTCTGAAAGACGAAAAAATTTTTTCACTTTTGTATGGGCAAAGGCCCGAGCGTCACGAGTTTCCCCATACAAAAGTGAAAAAAAATTTTGGTCTTTCAGCGCTGCTACTTTCACAGTGAACTCTCTACAAGGAACACGTACACACCCTAAAGTATTATCACTAATTTTTGTTACACCCTGTATATACAAAGGTATGTTTGAAAGCAAAATATTCAAACAAAACTTGAGAGGTGTCAAGGGACACCCGGATGGAACGAAGTAGTATAAAAAAAAATAAGAGTACCACCACCCCACCCAGCTAGAAAAATCAAATTTCCCGCCATGGAGGAATAGTAGAATTTTAGATTTCCCGCCAGTTGACGTCATCGCCACATCAACACCCTCTACTTCGCAAGTATGTTACTAAACAGTGTCGTTACAACTTTTTCCGTCTAGCCCCCTTTCGCAACGAGCGATAAGTAACATCGTTCCAATACATACATACAGTTATGTTAGGTATATAAAATTAAAAATTATCATATTATCTAGAAAAAAAATTCACAAGTAGGTAAGTAACTTTATTTTTTTTATTATTTTTGTGCCAACCCTACCAGGGCATTAACTATATAATTGTGCAGGACGTTTGGCTGCATGCCTAATTCTCGTATCTAGTCCAGATAGCCCGAACTCACTACAAACACGACAACGCGAGAGGCATCTTCATTGTTTTACTGTATGTACATTGTAGCATTTAGCGACTAGCGAGTCGCAATGTAAAGGGGTATTCACATTATATACTTGAAGGTCGATTCTGGTGATTAAAGTAACACGTGACAAAAACTGCATTTTTTTTTAATGAAATAAGGGGGCAAACGAGCAAACGGGTCACCTGATGGAAAGCAACTTCCGTCGCCCATGGACACTCGCAGCATAAGAGCTGCTGGTGCGTTGCCGGCCTTTTAAGAGGGAATAGGGCAATAGGGGAGAGTAGGGATGGGGAGGGAATAGGGGAGGGTAGGGAAGGGAATAGGGTAGAGGACTGGGCCTCCGGTAAACTCACTCACTCGGCGAAACACAGCGCAAGCGCTGTTTCACGCCGGTTTTCTGTGAGAACGTGGTATTTCTCCGGTCGAGCCAGCCCATTCGTGCCGAAGCATGGCTCTCCCACGTATAAGAGAGAAGAGGTTATGCTGTTTCATTGATGGGTAAAAGCCTCCCTCAAAGGTTTTTTACCCCCTTTCAATCCGACGCAACTGTAGACCTACCTAATTACGCACTTGAAATATTCAGAATAACTATTTACATTTAATCACTTAACAAGAGTGACGTCATACCTGTCGGTTTCCTTTGTTGTTCCTTGGTTGACATGTTGATTGTTATGTAAATCCCCATAGGCTAGAGCTTTCTTTAAATAAACTGCCTTTGCTTCTAAACAATAAGATTGTAACGCGAATGCAAATGTTTTTAGTTTTTACGATCGTTTACTGTCTTTAGAGGATTTTTTCTCACTTGCACATAACTTGAATTTTCCATACTTATTTTTTCATAATAAATCGAGATACATAGTTTCTCGCAACTATTTTCCGTATCGAAAATTTCCCGTTATAATGAAGCGATGAGAAAATGCAATAGTTAAATGCACGCTCCAAGTTGTTATGCAACTAATCCAAAAGTGAAGTCTATCAAAGCGTAAGTGTACAGTTTCGTTCGCGCTTCGAGTTATTCATTATAATAGGCTCCTTAAGAGCCTTACACAATACAGATCGTTCCAGTTCGCTTGCACAATAAGGCTTTTAAGATGCCGGCGAAAAGTGATTTTTTTTATTTATATATTACCTTTGTAAAGTTTTACCTGAATAGAATGTAAAGTTACAACTTCAAACAGTAGCAGTTGGACCCATTACTTTTTTCTTGACAGCAGTTTAGTCACGTGGCAGCTTTATAGTTACTAATATGATATTATGTACTTACTTAATTAGATAGGTGCTTATTTATTTATTGTACATGTAAATCATCACTTTTTATACTTTTATCAGTGATCAACTGATCACAGTAAACGCAACAATCGCAGCGATAACCGCTGCGACTATTTCTTCAATGTAAAGTCCCCTTATCGCTCGTATGAGAATATTGTTAGTGCAAGTTATAACACCACCCGCGCAGATAATATTGTGGCACTCGCACTGAAAACTTTTAATTACACCAATACTGTAAACCTGTTACTCGTTTTATTTCATTTTGAGAGATATTTCATTTGAAAGAAGCTATAAGGAAGGAAAATGGTTGGTCTAACTGTAAACCTGTTACTCGTTTTATTTCATTTTGAGAGATATTTCATTTGAAAGAAGCTCTAAGGAAGGAAAATGGTTGGTCTAGACTCTAGAGTTTTTGATATTGTCTTTAGGACATTTTAGTATGAAGGAAATTCGAAAATTGTTGGGCACCAATTTCACTGACTGGCATTTTTGCAATGTCTCTTTTTGCACTTTTGCAATTCATATTCTAATTAAGGTGATCGCACATTTATCAGCACGCACCCGCCGAACGCGCCGCGGTTTAGAATTCGTTGTATGAAATGATGTGAAACCTCGAACATTCGTCCGCACCGAACGCGCCGCATTTCGTGTACGAGTTACGACTTACGACGCGTACGGTGCTATGTCATATTGCTATAAGTACTGTGACGGTGCTGACAAAATATGTGCGGTCAGCTTTTTTTTTTTTTTTTTTTTTTTTTATTTTTATTTCCAAGAAATTGGTACAAAGGTCTTACAATTTATATTTGATCACAATTTCTGCCTCATGGGCGTGGAAATATTGTCATGTGGTTATCAGTTATGTCACACTAAATTACTAATAACAAAGTACATTAATATAATTATTACCAATATTGTCAACTTAAAGCCAAAAACATTGTTATCGTTAATTCAATAATTTTAAATAAATTCATCATAACTTTAAAATTCAAATTTTAAAAGAGAAAAAAATTACCTATAAACATTGATTATAGGTAATTTTTTTCTCTTTTAAATCTTTAGATCGATGTAGTACCACTTTCTGAGACACATAATATTATCGTCTTGATATTGATTAACCTGTAGATATAATCACAAATAATAATATATTATGTATAACGTCATTAATATAGATTCCATCCGACATTATAACGAGTCTGGCAAGGTACCAAGTCGCTGAAGTACTGGAACATATAGTATGTTATAGACAAAAACTTTCAAGAGGCTTTATTCGGGCATCATAATATATGAATACTTCATCTAACTAACTTACTTTATACGTGGGAGAGCCATGCTTCGGCACGAATGGGCCGGCTCGACTGGAGAAATACCACGTTCTCACAGAAAACCGGCGTGAAACAGCGCTTGCGCTGTGTTTCGCTGAGTGAGTGAGTTTACCGGAGGCCCAATCCCCTTTCCTATCCTCCCCTATTCCGTTCCCTTCTCATCCCTACCCTCCCCTATTACCCTATTCCCTCTTAAAAGGCCGGCAACGCACCTGCAGCTCTTCTGATGCTGCGAGTGTCCATGGGCGACGGAAGTTGCTTTCCATTAGGTGACCCGTTTGCTCGTTTGCCCCCTTCTTTCTAAAAAAAAAAAAATCTCTCTACACATTTTCGTGTTGCAAGTTAGAATATTATAAGGCCCAATTCCACCAACGTCTGTTAGGGTTAGCCGCTTTTTAAAATGTCACGTCTTGTCTTTCATTCATATAAAAAATAAAAGAGGTAACGTGGTACTAATTCGAGCATTACCTTTAACAGTCCTTGGTGAAATTGGGCCTAAAGGTTATACTTTATAGTTTAATACGAATACTAGATGAAAACGCGGGGACCGCATATTTTTTCGTATGTCCTTTCCCGGGACTCAAAATATATCTAATTTCAGCAAAATCGGTTCAGCGGTTTGGGTGTGAAGAGATAACAGATAGACAGGCAGACACACTTTTGCATTTATTATATTAAATTTAGTAAGTAAGTATAGGTACCTACTACCTATCTATGTACCATCGAGGAAGTTGATTCCTATGCTATTGACAGACCAACGTTATTTGGTCGAATATGTCAATTCAATGTTAATTGTGATCTGTCAGCTGGGTTTGACGTAACGCGACCAAACTACTTAGGTCCCCGATGTGCATAGGAATCAACTTCTCTGATAGTACATATATTTGGCTTTTAGGCAACAGCTGTATTTCGTTAAATTAAGGGGAATAATTAAGTATTAAGGGATTTTGGGGGTAAAACGAGAACGAAAGCCGCATACACCGCACATATTTTTAGGTAATATATTTTAGAGTTACTATACATAAACAGCGTATTGAGTTCAAATCCGCTCGAAAAAAATAATATTTTCTAAAATGTGTGATGTGAGGATGGTAAATCCTATAATATTAATCAGTGTAAAGACATCCAAAAAGTTTTTTTTTTTTTTTTTTTATGAAATAAGGGGGCAAACGAGCAAACGGGTCACCTGATGGAAAGCAACTTCCGTCGCCCATGGACACTCGCAGCATCAGAAGAGCTGCAGGTGCGTTGCCGGCCTTTTAAGAGGGAATAAGGGTAATAGGGGAGGGTAGGGATAAAAAGGGAAGGGAATAGGGGAGGGTAGGGAAGGGAATAGGGTAGGGGATTGGCCTCCGGTAAACTCACTCACTCGGCGAAACACAGCGTAAGCGCTGTTTCACGCCGGTTTTCTGTGAGAACGTGGTATTTCTCCGGTCGAGCCGGCCCATTCGTGCCGAAGCATGGCTCTCCCACGTTTTCGTAGATAACGAACTTAACTAGTTTACATCACCGAAACCTTATTTGCCAAGTTATTAATTTTTGAAATAGATACTGTGCTGATTATAACAATAAATAGACGCCGAAGACTCTTTGAAGTATCAATTTACTAAGATTGTTTAATTAAGTAAGTGTACGTGATATTTCGTGGTTCAATTAATTTAAGTGTTGATCTTTTGATCTCATTACGTTAAGGGACGTCTATTGATTTAATGTTAAGTGATGTTAATTGAGGAAATTATTTTTGATTGGGAACTGTCAAAACATACTAGCGGGCCCGACAGACGTCGTCCTGTCATAATTACGAAGTGTCAAAGCGTTAGGTACGCCATTTTAAGTAAAATATTCTTTATTTTTTGTAATTTTAAAGGTACTTTTTAAAAATTTCTCGCAATAAACAAACAATAAAAATGGAATTACCCATTTCGGTTCAGCTTCTCTCGAGATTAGCGCGCCGCTTACACACACATTTAGCTATTCATTTTATTATTAAATAGACTATGGCTACTGAGTACTAGTTAAGTAGGGACCTAATGTAGATGAATTACTTTTAAGCGTCTTACTTACGCTTTAATTTAAAATTTAATTAAAAACATACAGCTATCAGTATATTATGGAGATATATGGACAGATTAATGTCCAACTCATCCAACATAGGTATTCATAATTATGAATAATTATGAACCTAAATTTAGGTTTATGTAAAATACCGAAGAAATCTGAAACCTCTATCATTGCTATAAATCCTAGAAGACGTCCGATGACAAAGTGACGTAAGTCGCGAACAGTAGGTACAATTCCACGGAAAAGTTGAAAAAATAAACCACGCGTCTGGAGCCCGCTGCCCGCATGATTGCGCGCCCACCGATTGCGCTATTGTGCACGACTGTACCCGGCACAGTTAGCACAACAAATATCAAGATTAAAACGCACGTTTGTGCTCGACTGTACATGGTACAGTAAGCACCGCAAATATTATAGAGATTAAAACGCAGGTTTCTTGCACGACTGTACCCGGTACAGTTAGCACCATAAATATCGAAATTGAAACGCACCTCTTGTGCACGACTGTACGCGGTATAGTCGGCAGCACAATGCAAATACTGAGATTAAAACGCACCGACTTGAAAATACTGCATTGGATAACTTTTTCTAAGTACTGACAGCAGAAATATTATACTTTAAGCACAACTTGGTCGTGGAGGCTTATCACACTACCGATTTCAAGACCGAGCGAACACGCGGCGAATGACACTTATAGTGTGATTATGGTCCAAGCCATGAGTCACAACTCACAAAAGTTATAAGATATAAGTATTAAATTAAAAATTAAAATATATTTTTCATGGAATCTTGTCATTTTATAATTAAGAAAGACCATAGATATTGTAGAGTTTTAAAATGGTGTGGAGTGATGGACATAATAGATTATAGTAACTTTAATAATATAAAGTTATTCGATGTATAATGCGTCTGTTTTAAAATATTATATTGAAGCCATAGACGTGAGGCTTAGGTTTAAATAATATCAAGCACTTTACAAGAATATAAGGCTCTTACATAAATCATTGTAAATCCTTTTCTACTGTTAGAAAGTTCACACCATTTACCGCTAGGGTTGTCGCTATGACATTTTCAATTTCACCTATTTTAAACTCTAAAAGACTTAAACGCTACTTGTTGTCGGTTGACTTTAGAACCTAGTACATTTCTTGAAGTCTATAATAATAATATATTTTTAGTACCTTGCATATACACTTGGTTTATTAATTATTATATTTTAATTGAACAAATTACGATATTCTATTTTATTGTTGATAGGAAACAAAATAATATTTTTCGGACTGGTCGAACTTTTTGTGAAAAACTACCATATAATATGATTAATTGTTACCAAAAAAGATTGGCAATGCAAAAACTGTGCCTATAAGTGATTTTAAAGCTATTTAATATTTAAAAACTCTCAAGTGACAACCCTACGGGCGTTTGACTTAAAATCTACGTCTTTAACATTGATAGTGGCTTGTAGCCGGGCCCACATTGCGGTGAGCCCACATTTCTATTTAACTTAATGTATTTTATAATGTAGAATGTAGCTAGATACATCTATCGCCGTATTCCAAATATTTCACTACTACGGACTACGGACTAGGGAGTGTATCACTTTTTTTGTATTAGGTACACCTAAAGTGGAAACTTTAAAATAGTATGACTCTTCTCATGATTTTAACTATAAACTGTTAAGATCGTATACGTGGGAGAGCCAAGCTTCGGCACGAATGGGCCGGCTCGACCGGAGAAATACCACGTTCTCACAGAAAACCGGCGTGAAACAGCGCTTGCGCTGTGTTTTGCCGAGTGAGTGAGTTTACCGGAGGCCCAATCCCCTACCCTATTCCCTTCCCTTCCCATCCCTACCCTTCCCTATTACCCTATTCCCTCTTCAAAGGCCGGCAACGCACCTGCAGCTCTTCTGATGCTGCGAGTGTCCATGGGCGACGGAAGTTGCTTTCCATCAGGTCGAATCAGGCCAAAAGATCGAATCTCTTTTTTAATCCGTCTCCAAGATCTTCACATTAGTCTCCAAGATCTACTTATTAGGTTTTGGGGTAATAAATAAGGCTAGTATTTTTTCCAAAGAAAAATCACTTTTTTCAGTTAATTGCGCTTTTCACTTTTCGTGCAGCAATAATTTTGGACATTTGGTGTTAAGGCCCTTCCCCTACGTAGATGCCGTAATTAACCGTATTTAGAGCCTTATAAACTCATAATTTAAAAATTCAAAGTTGTAATAAAAATACAGCAATAATCTTCAGTATATCAACATTCCTTTCCCCGTTTTAAATTTTCTATTTTTGTTTATTATACTCATAATATTAGCTTCCAAAGCCAATTTAATAAAATTGAAGCATACTTTCAGCATCTCCCTAGTATTTACAAATTTCGTTTATTTGAAACACACGACAATAGATAGACAATTTCATTAACTACATATTCCTCGTTTTAATTTTTTTTAGATCAATTTTGAACTAACTAAGATAAGTAAAAAAAAATAGGATTTTTGTGCGATCTCGGCAACGCGTCAAATGTATGGTCAAGGTCGTTTGCTCGGGGGTTTGGCCTTAATAGTTTCTAAAAAGATCATCGTAAGACCAGAATCAAATTTTTCGATAATGGCATCGAATATATTACATCTGATTTAATACCATACTTTCAGTTAACGTCCTTACTGGTAAGAACTTATCTCAACTAAACCTCAACCCACAATTCCACCAGTTGCTAAACGCTTACATATTCAGTACATCAGAGCGATATACCTCCCAAATGGGTTCAAAGGTTTATCGTTTGATGACGTTTCAGCTTAAAAGCCCGCCGTGAGAAGCTCCCAAATGTTCGCCAAATATTAATGAGTGTTGCCAGTATCTTCCCAAATAAGTCAGAATGGGATGGATCGACATGAGTGTTGCCAGTATCATCCTAAATAGGCCAGAATGGGATGGATCGACATCCTAAAATAGGCCAGAGTGGCATGGATTGACCTTGGAAGATATTTAACGAATCAAACCAGTATATAATAATTATAATGTAGTAAGAAAAGTTGCAGACTTTAAATTAAAAATAATGTTGCTAATTTTAAAATAATCAGCAGCCTTGATTGAGTCTGGTGTCTGGACACATTTTGATGGAACTTTAAACGAATTATGCACTGTGTAATTCTCGTTGTATTTTCCTATTTTTTTTCAATGCATTTAACTAAATATAAAATGACGGTAACAAGTTATCATAACAGTACTATTAACGTCTTATAAACGCACGCAGCTATAAAGAACATTCTAAAACAAAAGATTCCATACACTTTAAAACTTCTCTTTGTGAGATTAAACACTATCTTTTCGAAAACAATTCCACTAGATCCTGGTCTAGTCTTTATTTGAAAGCTTGTTCTTCATGGATACATAATGCGTCCGCTGACCATCATTTAGAATTTTATCGGACTTTCCTCGTTTCTTAAACTTTTATAATTTCTCGGACTTTTTTATTTCTCAGAATTTTAAAACAAATTTATTGACCGTGCATTTTAAAGAACATTTTACTAAGTTTTTCTTCACATCTCTAACAAAACAGACGAACTCAACATTGTAAAACAACACACGTAGTAAAGTAACTTTCTTTTACAAGAATACATTATTTACGTATAGCATACAAATTGCATTCGTTTTTCTCGAAAAATATATTCATGCTTTTCACGCTACATGCACAAAATAACGTTATTTAATAATACAATACACGCCCTGTACATTTTATCGATAATAATACGGTAATTACTTCAAGGAATTGTAAATAAAGTTTTCTGAGAAAATGTATTGAAAAGTAAAATATTTATTTTTATTATAGAATATACCCAATAATGGTAGCAAATTTTAGTCTGTAAAAGTAATTAATTATTACTAAATATAAATTTCCTAACAGGTGTTTTAATTAAATTAAATATAACATGCAATTAACTGCTAATTATAATTATTATATCTAGTAATAAGGAAAGAAGTGCTCACCACTATAATCTTAGATAATAATTATGGCCCAACACTGTCGAACAAATTGAAAGACCAAACTGATTGCAACGGCGAAAACTTAAGCAATTTGTTCAATCACAATAATTGTATGTTATCAAATAAATTGCGTATAAATCGTCACATTGTAATAACTTGGCCAATTTGTCGTCTTATTTCGACACTATTATAAAAGTGTGACCCTAAACACGCTTCAAACATACACACGTATACATATTGGCTATGACATTTAAAGGTATACAATTAACCTTTTCGACGATGCGGACGCACAATGTAGTCTTTTATTCGGGGGAAAATTCTCGAACCCAATTTCATACTATTTTTGCCTCGTTATTGAAAGCAGGAAAGTTTTTTGTATTCCGAGTTTCATTAAACGCAATATATTTAAAAACGAAATTTTTTAAATACATGTTTGTAAAAATATCTATTTCTCGGCTTAATTATTGTACATTTCGATCGAAATATTTCTTTTTACTATAAATATTTGAAATATATACTATAATATTATAACTCTGAAGAGTTTGTTTGTTTGTTTGAACGCGCTAATCTCAGGAACTACTGGTCCGATTTGAAAAATTCTTTCAGTGTTAGATACGGGTCTTTCAGTGCCCATTTATCTATATTTTATCCCGCTAAAACTAATAAGAGCGAAGAAATAGAGGAAAATGTGGAAAAAACGGGGGAAAATTATTTGAAAGGACTTATCTCACGAACTACTGGAGCCATTTTTTTTTATTTGGCACAGTTATAAGAAATAGACCACGTGAAGGATCATAGGATTTTTTATTGACTAATTTGTCTGTGAAACATCTAATTTTCGCGAGCGAAGCCGCGCGGAACGTCTAGTATTTCATAATAACATAATCCATGTTTTGCACAACCAGTGGTCACCCTAAATATAAGAGTATATTCAGGTCAAATTGCAAATCGCTGACGGCTGCTTTGCAAACAGAGACGCTATTAGTTTTATACCAATACTAGCGTCTGAATGAAATCTCAGTAGAAAAACTAGAAAAATACCGAGATTATGGAATCACGCCGTATTGACAGAGCACCAGTAGTCTGTTCGGGGTTTCTACAACAATGACTCTTACATCGTTGGCATTAAGAACTCATCCAAGGCAAAATAGTACTGAACGGTCAAAACTCGGTACATAAGATACAACTTTCTAGAATTATTAAAAGTTCGCCTACGTTTCCCAGAATGAAGTATCATCATAAAACTTTAATAGGTTCATGTGTACCGAGAAAAGTATTCCTGCTTCCTTTATTACGCCTCCGCGATCGCCCGTTTACGACTTTATACAAATAGAAGCGCATCGGCCGAGCGGGTTCTCGGAGGCGATCACAATCAAATTTGCAAATCGACTCGCAACTCATCAAACGGAATTAAAAAACAAATAAGACGGGTGCAAAACGAACATGCGAGTCCGCCATTACCGCGTTACATCGATTCGAAACGGCGAGATTAGTTTTACCGTGAATATTCATGTGCCATTAACTCGGCAAAACGAATTAGTCGTAATGCTAACGCACTGCCCGGCGGTGGGGCCAGCTATTTAAAGATTTTATGGGAAATGTTGATCGATGCAAAAACGTGCATCTACTTGTCCACCCTCATCGCATGCTTGGCTGCGGTGGGAGAAAAGGCGTTCGAGGCCTGTAAAAACTATGGAACGTCCATGCTGGAGTGTCAGAACATCCTGCATCCAGCGTCTAGGGTGAGGATGCCGATCGACCTTCTTCTGTACCCCCACATGGTGCTGATAGGGTTCAGGAAGGACGAGACGAAGCAGCCCGCGTGGAAGTGCGGCGCGTCACTCGTAAGCCCGAGTTGGGTGCTGACGGCGGCGCACTGCAAGGAGGACGCGGAGGACGGGCCAGCTAGCGTTCTAAAAATTGGCGTCGCCACCTTCGAATTTGACGAGGTGGAAGATTTGGAGCAGGAGCGGCGAGTAGCTCAGGTAGTCCTGCATCCTGACTACAAACCTCCGTCCAAATACCACGACATCGCGTTGATGCGAAGCGATCGCGATTTCCAACTGAGCAGGGACATCAGAATAGCCTGTTTGGATTTAAGCGATACACTTCCCGCAGCCAAATTGACGGCGATCGGGTTCGGGACCACAGTATCGGGCTTATCGAATACCAGCCAAACTTTAATGAAAGTGGACGTCGACGTCGTCGATAACGCGATTTGCAATCGATCGATGAAAATTCTGATCCGTCGGAAGGTTCTGGAGCGGGGCATATTGGAAGATCAGCTCTGCGCGGGGGATTACCACAACGGAGGAAAGGATACCTGCCAGGGGGATTCGGGGGGGCCCCTGCAGGTAATGGAGGAGGCAGTGGATTGTAAAAGAACGTTCCCTTTACACAGAATTATTGGTATCACCTCCTTTGGGAGGGATTGCGGAAGAAAAATGGCGCCCGGCGTTTACACAAGAGTATCGAAATATATTGAGTGGATCGAGAGCGTGGTGTGGCCGGGCTGATGTTACGAGCTACTTCCCGGAATATTCTTCACATAATATTATGTATCAAGACATTTTATTAAAATAATATACAAGATATTTTATCAAATAAGACAGTGTTTGCAATACTTAGGTATTGAACATACTGTTAACTGTCTTATATATAATAAAACTGTCTTGTATTATGTAATGATATACTATATAATATACACTATACAGTGTGTTAGTGTAATTAACACACTGTATAGTGTCCTTGAAACTATCAAGTGAGCCCGTCAAAATGAACAGCTCTTTCTATGAGATCAATGCTGGGAACTCAAAAAAATGCCGTCTTCGTACCAATACGGATGCCCGGATCGGCAATTTGCATGGGTATGAAGACAAATTTTTTGAGTTCCCAGCATTGTTCTCAAAGAAAAAGTTGTTCATTTTGACGGGCTCATTTGATGGTTTCAAGGATAACGGTGTTTACCCTATTTTTCTGTTCTGAGGTGTTTACACTAACATCTTGTATACTTCAAACGGCGGCCCGTGGCACCAATTTTTTAAATACAATGTGTCAAACGTATGAAATTCTGCGCTCACTTTTTTAATTTCACCCTGCTACTTGTAGACTAAAAATTAATTATTTTTGAACGAATAAACATTTTAATTGTTTCTAAATTGGATTCTTCACCCTCCCCAGCGTAACGACAAATTAATATCGTTTCTTGCTTTCTTATGTTCTAAGAAACGATAATTCTCAGTAAAGTTCTTACGTCTAAGATCTAGGAAGCTTCCTTGAAATTTATTTCCTTTAATTATTAAATCAGCGGTTCTTAATTTTGTTTGGTGGTGGATCCCTTTTGAAAAGCGAAATTTCTGACCCTAATATACAAGCGTATAAAATTTGTACGTGGGAGAGCCATGCTTAGGCACGAATGGGCCGGCTCGACCGGAGAAATACCACGTTCTCACAGAAATCCGGCGTGAAACAGCGCTTGCGCTGTGTTTCGCCGAGTGAGTGAGTTTACCGGAGGCCCAATCCCCTACCCTATTCCGTTTCCTACCCTTCCCTATTACCCTATTCCCTCTAAAAGGCCGGCAACGCTCCTGCAGCTCTTCTGATGCTGCGAGTGTCCATTGGCGACGGAAGTTGCTTTCCATCAGGTGACCCGTTTGCTCGTTTGCCGCCTTATTTCATTAAAAAAAAAACAAGCCCCTAAAAGGGGTTTGCGAGGCCACACTTTGTAAATGGCTGAATTAGACATACCATCCATACTAATACTAATTTAAATGCAAAAGTGTGTCTTTCTGTCTGTCTGTCTCTTACCTCTTCACGCCCGATTTTGCTGATATTTGGTATGGAGGCACTTTGAGTCCCGGGAAAGGACATTTAAGGATAGTTGTTTATTCCGGGAAAATGTTTTTTTTTTTGCGCAAAGGAGTTGCGCGCGTAATCTTTTGACGACCTCTGTGGCTCAGTTGGTGGGCTGCTGGTAGCTCAAGCCGGGGGTCGCGGGTTACCGCCGACGGTACAAAAAGTTTTTCAAAAAGTTCTTGGATGTGTATTAAATACATATGTGTATCATAATATAATAAAAATCTTAAATATTATATGTAAGTATAGTATAAAAGTATTAAATACATATTTCCGTTGTCTGGTATCTACCTGTAACACATGTTCTTCAGATACTTAGCACGGGGCCAGACTGACGTGGTGTGAGGCGTCCAACCACAGGAGGAGGTGATAGATAGTATGTTAAAAGCAGTTAACATTATTAAACGAGCTCAGTTTATGCAATTCTTTAAAGTTGTAGTTCTTTTACGACAACATTTAAGACTTGTAGACTTGTAGAGCCAGTACTTAAAGAATAACGATTATGAAAAGAGAGGAGTATTCTTTTACTAGTCTCAATTATTTCTAATTGTTACAGAATTCAAGTTTTTGTTATCTAGTTTATTATTTGAATAATTTAATAACTTGTATATCTTGAGGTTTTGACTATTTATTATCACTTTTTTAATTGATATTTGGAAACTCTATTTTTTAAAAGCTTTTATTTAACTTGCTCTGTATGTATGTAAGTATGTATGTTACGGTGGAATTTTGGAACTCAATTTTGAAGTAGATATATTTAAACGATTTTTTTAAAGAGTTTATTAATTTGAGAAACATAGTTGTCAATTATTGTTCTTGTTAAGAACTTTTTATTAATAGTAGGTACACATTAGCAAGTAGCAATTAAAACACAAATTAACTTTGACATCTTCTTAGTAAGTGTCCAAGAATCAACGTCGGCTAAACAATCCCACAGGGATTAAAATTTATAACAAGTGCCGCAAGCCGTTGAAAGTATATAATAAGTAAAATAAACATTTCATAATAACAATTTCACCCTACAATTTCTTCAAAATAAGTTTACAAAATCCGTGTCTATATAATCCCATTTAATCTTAAATAAATCGCAATCAAAAAGGCGTCCGAATCTGATTGAAAAAATAATATCGTTAGACGCTAAAACAGTGGTACTCAACCTTTCTTTTATATGGGCCACAAACATGATTTGTCTTGGTGTTGCTGGCAACAACCAAAATTATTTAGAAGTAAAAAAATAAGGATCTTCATAATTTGTTATTTGTTATGACAAAAAAATTTGCGATCTAATAATGGAAAAAATTTCACTACTTTGACGACATGAAACAAGTAGCTGCACTGTTTTTTGTTAGGTACAATTCACAAACAAATATTCCTACTCATCTTGATAAAATCTATGCACATTTTCATCAAGTTAACTTTACGCGGGTCACTGATAAAGTCGCTTGGGGCCCGCGACCCGCAGGTTGAGTATTGGGTTAAAAGCTTGACCCATTTAATATTACTTAGTGCGTCAATACAGATTTAATGCCGTCTTTTAGTATCATTGGATGCTGTTTCAAGTTAAAATAATATTATTCCCTCGCTGAAAAAGATCGGAAAGAAATAATTCTTAAATAGGTCAGCTGGATCTATACGACCTTTATACTGGGAGTGTCGAGCCGCATTCTTAGAAGTTAAAATAAACAAATTAAGTTGTATTGAACATGTAAATTTTTAGTACGATATATTTTAATATTACCGTATATCAAGATACACTTATTATTTTATACATTCAAATACCAGATTAGTTTTTGATTCATATGTAGTAGTTTATAATCGCCAAACTTTACGATGTAACTAATCTATTGACTCTTCATTTGTGAAAATCTGACCAGTCGTTTAGCCACAACAAGGGGACATACATACACATGCCATAATCATTATCCATTATCCTTTTGGCCATGCCATAATCATTATCCATTATCCTTTTGGCCATGCCATAATCATTATCCATTATCCTTTTGGCCATTGTCGGGTACAAACGTAACATTCTGAAAGCCACAGAAGTATACAAGCGGCAAAAAGACACATACGTACACGAAATAAAATATTTTCTACTCACCGACATTGTCGTAAGAAGCGGCATAAAAAGATAACAGCCTTACCTGGAATAAACAAAATATAAATGAGACCCTCTGGGGCTACACCAAATGAAAAAAATATTCGGTTATCCGGAATTTTCGTATTATGTTAGGCGAGTCGCTTTAAAACTGGCACATACATATGAATATTATAATATGAAATTTTCGGATTTTCCACATACAGTTATTTGGGACTAGAGAAGCCATGGTATTTTTTTATTATTTTCGATTGAGAAGGAATATATACTTTTTGTACTTTTTCTTTTTATACTTGGGCTTAGCTGAAAAGAAATATCAATTGGATAAGAATATTATATTTAGGCTTAGATTACGCCTTGGGCTGTATTACAGAAACAATTTTGTTATTGACAAAGAGGCTATCATAGATTTGGACTTATGGGAAATACTCTTATGTACTAGGCAAATGCTTCTTCTAGGGTATAGTAGGTACTTGCTGAATAATTATTATCAATTTGAAATCTATACATAAAACTCAAAGGTGACTGACTGACATGGTGATTCATCAACGCACAGCCCAAACCACTGGACGGATCGGGCTGAAATTTGGCATGCAAGTAGATGTTATGACGTAGGCATCCGCTAAGAAAGGATTTTGATCAATTCTACCCCGAAGGGGTTAAAATAGGGGAAGAAATATTGTTTACAATAACACCGATTTACGCGAGCGAAGCCGCGGGCAAAAGCTAGTAAAATATAATTAGGCTTAGATTACGTATCATGCAGTGATTAAAACGGGGTTTTTTTTTCAACCTTATGCTGTGTAAAAGGTACAGATTTTAATAAAAGAAAAGCCGTTAGATATTGATTATTGAGGTATAAGACACACTATGATTTACTTTAATAAATTTGTTATTTAGCTTCAGTCAATTTGCAAGATAACTCTTGAGTCTAGACAAGTAAATTTTAATTTTATTAAACTAGAACAAAGCTGGGATGTCCGCTACAGAAATAAACAGGTTTACGACGGGAATTTACGTGTAGGAGGAAATATAATATAACCACGGTAGTTTAACAGTTAACTCCGATATTTAAAACTTAAAAGAATTTCTGTAAGAAAAGAAAATTAATCATCATCACTAATGTTTTACATCAGTGTCAAGGCCTTGACAATAAAAACCCATGATGGAGGCGATAATCAGGATGTCTGAAATTCTATTTGCCCCTAGGTGCCTATATGATAAGTACTCACATATACTCTATAGCACAGAATAGTACAAGTATCTATAGTCTATAACTCTATACGTATCCCCGACAGATTGGGGACATCGGCCGGGGTATGTGGGGCTCCCCAATCCCCAGTGGTGGGGTCTACTCACTAAAACCTTATGGTGCTTCACTCCGCTATTTATGGTCAAATCGCGGGAACGATGAAAACCATAGTAACTTGGCAGTTGGTAACATACCTAATTTACTAGATCTTATCCACAATATGGACAATAATGTCAGGTGTTGTTTACATTAGCCGGAACGAAATAAAGTACCAAGAACTGGCACGCCTTAGCGACATTTATTTGTATAGGACAGACAAACAGGACTGTTTGTTCAATTGGGATACTTCTTACTAAATCCATGAATATTTTATGATAAATGTTTCTGAGATGATAATAAGCCTTACTTACTTACTGCTTGTCTTTTGCAAGCCCTTCCCTTCCCTTTGGAGTTAGCCCAAGGGTTTATAGTATATGTGTATAGGTATACTATAAACCCTTGGGCTAACTCCAAGCTAAAGTGGCGAAAATGGGATATTTAACTTATTATATCATGGTTAAATGCTTTTGGCGGAATGGATATGTGGGACTCCCCAGGCGTATGGTCTACCCACTAAACCCCCTCCCCATGGTGCTCCACTCCCCGCCGCGGGTACGACAGAACCTACCACAACTCTAGCAGCGATCGTCCACGGGATATCTAACCTCCCTCCTAGGAGCCTAATCCATACTTCCATACTAATATTACAGGATGTAACAAAAATAAGTGATAATATTTTAGGGTGTGTACGTGTTCCTTGTAGAGAGTTCACTGTGAAAGTAGCAGCGCTGAAAGACCAAACATTTTTTTCACTTTTGTATGGGGAAACTCGTGACGCTCGGGCCCTTGCCCATACAAAAGTGAAAAAAAAATTCGTCTTTCAGAGCTGCTACTTTCACAGTGAACTCTCTACAAGGAACACGTACACACCCTGAAGTATTATCACTTATTTTTGTTACACACTGTATAAATGCGAAAGTGTGTCTGTCTGTCTGTCTGCCTGTCTGTCTGTATGTCTGTCTGTTACCTCTTCACGCTTAAACCGCTAAACCAATTTTGCTGAAATTTGGTATGGAGATAGTTTGAGTCCTGGGAACGGACATAGGATACTTTTTATCCCGAAAAAATGTTCCCAAAAAACGGTTCCCACGCGATTAACGAATTTTGGCGCAACGGAGTTGTGGGCGTCATCTAGTGCTTAATAACTTTTTAATTATAAGTTCTGTACTAGAAAACCAACGATAAAGAAATCCCCAGAACGCAAAAACTCGAATCAATTCGCACGAAATTCATAGAAACGCTGAACGAACTGAAAGTATTAATTGAAAGCTGAGCTGGGCTATTAAATATAGATATAATTTAATTGTCATTCCACCCGCGTCGTTGCAGATTCCCTCGCCCTGACCACATTTAAACTTTATTTTTCTTTCGTCTATCAGATTACTTAAGGAATGAAATTCAATAAGCACGGCTCGAGATATTTCATCAGGTCCGATTCACACATTTTAAGTTCCTTTTCACGGCGTTTATTGACTTTAAATAGAATAATTTAAGGGAATGGAATCAATCGCGAACGGCCAGGGGTGTTGTCATTGCGTTGGCGGGGAATAAAGATTTATTAAAGATAGCTTTTTAAGAGGATCCACCAGGGGCTAGAGAAATGACAAAAAAGTACGTGTAATATCTATAGCTGTCTCCCTTACCTCAAGTCTATACCGCTGAACGCGATAGAGACAATTGCAGAAAATCAACGATTCGTTGTCCCCTGATTCCTTCTCATGATGATTAAAGATTAAAGAAAGGCCTGAACTGTGTTCCTATGTTTTAGTTTTTTTTTTATAATCTAGCCAAATCTGTTTTCTGGATGTTTGAACACAGCTGAAAATCTGGCCATTTTTTTGGGTTTTTGAACATTCATATCTTATTTAATCATTAAATTATGAAAAAAAAGAAAACATAGGGACATTGTATTAGTGGCCGTAGATATTCAGGAAAAAAATTATAACTCTATTAGCATTATCCAGGGAGGAAACAGGGGACAACGTTTGTATGGAAAAAAGGGCGGTGTGGAATCCTCTTAAGGTGATCGCACATTTATCAGCACGAACGCGCCGCATTTAAGAATAAAGCTTAGGACAAACCTACGCGACCAAAGCGACTGCGAAGCGTTAGCGTCTACCGCGCGGCGGACGCTGCCCATGTAATTTTATGGCGCCGTGCACACCTACGCGACCGCGACGCGAAATGTTCGCGTCGGCAAAGCGAAACATGTGCGTCAAGTTGTCAGACGCGTGTTTTGAAGTGTACATAACTAGACTTCTTTTTTAAAACCTTTTTTATATTATTTTGTACAACTCTTTAGTTTATGATTTTTTGATTTGTTTACGTTTTGATAGATTGTGTCATGATATTAAGGCACCTACCACATGTGCATGCTTGAACACAGTTTTGCTAGCGCATGCTTCTCGCATGAAAAGATGTAAGACTGACTTATCTACCACATGCATGCGCAAGTCACATTCTTGCCGAGATCGTCGGCGTATAAACAATGTTTCTCAATGAATAACTATTTCTTATGCTTTAATTTTTCCAGTGTTTGCTAGTGACAAAATTGATAATGCATAAATAAAATATTATTTTTCATATATATATATATATTTTTTTATTCCTGTCAGAATAATCTTTCGATTGGATCTTCCACAGAGCGAGCAGAAATTTTTATAATTCAATGAATTCAGTTGCAAACTGACGTTTATAATATGTACGTAAATCTGCCATTTTATAGCGCGTGCGCGCATTTTAACACCATATTTTGACTGACAAAGAGCGGCTTGAACACTGAACTTCCAACCACACGCGCAGACAAGCAAGTTTAAAAAACAACAAGACAAACTTTGGGGCTTGCGCGTACTACAGTTTTACCAACTACACGCACAATGTTCAGTGATCAAGCCGGCATGCGCAAGCAAATCTGTAGTCAAGCATGCACGTGTGGTAGGCGCCTAAATTATTTCAACTTGACCATTGTGGACGTGTTTTATTCCTCTGCACCTTCCAAATCAAAAGCAAGCTTAGCATCTCGCAACCCTCATGTCTATCCGTCCGACGCATCGGACTCTGATATTAAGTATGAGGATGTCATTACCACAACAGTTAGCATACACCAGATAAAGTCGCGCGTCTTCAGTGACTGTTCATTAACAAATGAAGTTTGACGGTTTGCGCCGTAGTCGCGCAGGTGTGCACGGCCAGTTTCGCGTTGCAGACGCTCCTGTCTCGCGTACCGTGTCCCCTGTCACTGACGATGAGGTTTGTTCTAAGCTTTAGTTTTCGTCCGCACCGCACGCGCCTCATTTCGTGTACTATGAGGTGCGTTCGACGCGTACGGTGCTGACAAAAGTGTCTTAACCCGTGTGAAATAGTGTGCCAGACATAACTTAGATCCCTCCATTTTACCCCTTAGGGGTAGACTTTTGAAAAAAAAAAAACAGTAAATGTCTTCATCATAAGTGGAACACGTGTACGAAATATCAAGTGACTAGCTCCAAGGATTAAGCCTCTGCGTTGACTGTTGAGGCAATCAGCTTTACCTTTTGTAAATATAGAAAAAGTTTTCTATCGTAAACACTATCTCCTTTGTAAATAAACAAGAAGGAATCCTACCACGCAGCTCCTCAGCAAATACTACCATCCCAAGCTATAAGGAAGTCAATAAGGGATATTGTTAATGTCGTTGCAGTCAATACGGGCATTTCGCACGTAGCGCGCAACCTGGGCATTCCGGAGGTGTAATGAAATACCTCGGTGCCGCCCGCTATTGTTCGGGTCAGGGGGAATCTGAACCATGCAGGATCAGCGCTGACTCGCCAGCCGAATGTTTATGTTAAATGCCGCAGGTTAATGCGATTGAGGTGCAGGGCAAAGGTTAAGAGGAAGACATGCAGGGTATAGTCACAATTTCTTTAAATTAAATACCAGATTATGGACCTATATGTGAAAGCTGATGAGGACAATATGGCACGCTACCATACAGCATCAGCGCTGACTCGCCAGCCGTATGTTTATGTTAAATGCCGGAGGTTAATGCGATTAGGTGCAGGACAACGGGTAAGTTATTTTATTATGTACTTTTCAGCCATCATTCTGGCGTCAGTCTCAGACTGATGGACTGAACTGATGCCAGATAGACCGTGTAACCGTAGTTTTACAGCACGTTCAGAAGTGCGCGTTTTCTGCTGTTTTAGGAAAACACGTGAGCTAAATCCATGCGTGAAGAAAGCGCCGTCTAAAGGTACGCGCCCACTTTGTCGGCGCGTGCGCGTCGGGGCGGATCGGGGCTCAGCGCAGTGCAAAATGCGCTCTAGCACACTATTGCCGGGTCGGGAGTCGGGTCGCATCGCATTGACGGATTTGAGTACTTTGGATAGCTCCAGTGTGACCACTCTTAAATCACTCTTGACTCAAATCGTGAATCAAAAACGTTGTTATATTCTACTAAAATCTACTTGACCGTGTTTTAGCTTCTACCGAAAATCTACCTTTATTCATCAATGTATTCTACGTAGTTGAAACTAAAATAAAACTAAAATGTTTATATGTACTGTCTTCATTATCCATTTTAATTTTTTATATTATTTATTATATGTATAATATCGATCTTCTATTAAAATTTTAAAAATTTTGGACTGCTAAATGGTCTTTCATTTGACATCAAATTTACTAAAAAGTGTAAATCTATATGAAGTGTGGGCACAGCGGGTTTGTCAGGCCTTGCCGGGCCTTGTCGCATTGACGGAAATCCGCCGCGCCCCGACATAGTGTGTGATACGCGCATCCGCTTCCATACAAATTGTATGGAGGCGGAATTTTGCGATGCGCCCCGGCACTGCCCGTCTCAATGTGCTCACTCCTTAAACGGGCTCTTAAGAGAAAGACAGGCAGAGGATATTTGCAATTTCTTTGAGTCACCGTTAAATCCAAATCATAGCACCATAAATGTAAAAGCTGTTGAGGATTTTAATCCAAAAATTGCGTAATAATATAACATTTTTCAGCAAACGTCTGTTTCTGTCAGTCTGTCTAGACTGACAGAAAACCGATTAGGTGCAGAACAAATCTAGAATTTCCCCTTCCGTTCCAAGTGCTTGGCTTCCTTAAATGTATTCCAACAACAAATTCTTCTGAATTGGAGGAAATCGGAAGAATAGCTGTCTATAAAACAGGAATAAGTGTCGCGTAAACTAAGAGATACTATCACGCGAAAGCTGCATTTTCCTGGCAAAAGAATACGTAACTAAAACTAGGTAAGTGCGAGTCGGACTAGGCATGAAGGGTTCCGTAAAAACGGCTCAAATATGTTAACTATACAATGGAACCAGTCACTTAATAATTTCATTGTTTAGTTTGTTATGTTTAAAAATATGTGTAAAATTTAACCATAACGGTTTAATGAGGACACCGCCTGTAGATAGACGAACAGACGAACTAGGGTAGCGTATTGAGTCCTGTATACCCTTAGGGTATGCCCTAAACCCAACCAAAACCGACTCAAGGTCACGATCTGGGCAGAATACTAATTACTTTTGTTTCCGTGATCGGTTATTGGAACTGGACGAATTAAACTTTTTCAATTTTGCGGTCTTCCCTGGAGACTTGTGACAAGCTCATCGGTTTTTTCTTTTACGACTTGCCAATTTTTACACCCTTAATTTGAAGGGCAAAAAGGGACCTTCATTTGAGGTAACGCGGATGCCAGAAGTGGAGATTAATAAAGATCATAGCGTCAATTATAGGAGAAAAGCCGATTTAACTAGGTCTTATCCCTTTAAAACCGCGCATTTTGAGTTTTAACTTTCATTCTTGAACTAACCAAAGCTTGATCTCCCAGGTAACAAGAGATTTGTCAATTTGTTCCTATAATCTGTCAGTGTTTCTATTCTCTTGCATTCCTACTGTGACTATGTTAAGAGATTCCCTGAATCTCTTAACATACCTTCAAAATGGCCAACGTTAATTATTTCTGAGAACATTTGGACTCCCGTCCCGTCCCGTCCGAACGTCCCGACGGAATAAAACGGGCGTACCATCAAAACAAAATTAATTCAACCAATGATACATTCCCAAGCGGACGTAAATGTGATACTTAAACCTTTCAACCCATCCTCGAATATCATTTAATTTTATTCTAGCACTTGAACTTCATTAAAAGTGACATAGTCTCCGGCCGAATGGAAAGATAACGTTGAAATTCTTTCTGAAGGTGTCGGCGGAGTACTGATTTCCACTTAATTAAAAGCTGAATAGTCCGTTGGGATTTGCAATTGTCGTTGTTTATATTTCTTTCACTGTAATATTCTTATATCTCTGTACTCATAAAGTACTACTATTTAACTTGACAGGATTTTTTGCTAAGCGAAGGTAATTTTGAGTGATTTTATAAAATAACCAGCTGACCCGGCAACGTTGTTTTGCCTTAAAAAGTAGATAAAAACCTATTCTCAGGCCTAACGAATGTAATATGTAAGACATACAAAATTTCATTAAAATTGTTTGAGCCGTTTTGGAGGATGTCGCGCACTAACACTGTGACACGAGAATTTTATAACTATATTAAAAAGCCAATAGTTACTTTGTTCTTTTGCTAATCCATGTAGTTTAATACCTCTTTAGAACATTTCAAACTTTTGGCTCCTACGGCCTCCGTAGCTCAACGAAATGGAATCCGGACGAATTCTCGAGGGACGAAGTGTACCAACAGTAATACATAATATTATTATATGAAAATAAACAACAGTATAAATATTTACAGAGCCGACATCGATAATTTTATTTGCATATAAATCATAATTCGTATTTGCATGCTGTTATTTATTTTGCTGTTGACATGGTACGGTATGCGGATGTAATCTAATGGGAGAAGCATGGGAAATATTACAATAATGAAAAATTGTATTTTAAAAAAACTTGAGAGGTGTCAAGGGACACCCGAATGGAACGAAGTCATTTCTTATGTTCAAAAAACCTCTATACATACACTCAAAAAATTTATTAAAAAACGCCATCTATTGACGCCCAGGAATACTAACAATGCGTCGCTGTTTATTCTCAAAAAACGCCATCTAGTTGACGCACAGGAATACAGAATACTATCAACGCCCTCTACCCCTACCATGCAGCCTGCAGGTACTAATAAAAAAGTGTCGAGGTCAAATAGAGGTCAAATATCGTTCTGTCTAGCCCCCTTCACGCCAAACGCGCGATAAGGAACTTCGTTCCAAAATATATCTTCCCCTTTACTTATAAAAATCTGGGGGCACGGGAGTGCCCCCGCCAAGATGAGCCAAGCGAAGCGCGCAAGGGCACTACCTACCTTTTCTCGAAACGTTTCGTCGTATTTTTGAACCCTCGTAACTTTGGTTTGAATAATGCCAGATAGTTGAAATTTTTAAGATATAATGACATGGGTATAGTTATTAAATGCGCAAATTTTGAATATCGTAGCTATTATACTTTAGATTTTATAGGTGTCCGAAAATCCACAATTTGGTCACTGACTCACCGATCATCAAAACTGTTAGGGTACTTCCTGAAGTCTTAGAAAGCTGAAATTTGGTATGTAATATAATATTAGTACTGAAACAACATAAAAATTATCAAACCCAACTTAACCTATATCCGTACCATTATAGAGCAAAATTAGGCAAAAATTTGTGTTTTTTGTATGGGAGCCCCCTTAATTTTTTATTTTATTTTAATATTATTATTAAATATTAAAGTAGACATATAACTAATGGCATTTTGTTATTCGCCAGGGCTTTGAACTTAATACTAAACTAAACTAAAATACACAGTAATGATAAATGGCCAGGCCACCGATTTTGACTAATGTGTAGAGTTTATAGATTCTCCTTGTGCGGCTGACACATTATAATATTATTATCAAATATTTTGCCGTGCTTTAGGGTAAAATTAAGGTTTTTAGATTTAGGGTTGAGTATGTAAGGTTAGAAACTTGGCTCTACATGAGATCTCACTACTTTTTGACACGACGAACTATAATATTATGTTCTCATCTTGGCAACATTTTTACATGAAAATGTTTTTGGTGGGATATTTATACAGCGAATATACAAAGTTTGCTTGTCGAAATGTAATGTAGTTTAAAAAAAAAGTGTGAAAATTCCAAGGAGCAGATACAAAACCTGAGTTTTTTTTTGAGTTCCGAGAAACTTTACCTACCTCCCGGCATTTTCTACAAAATTGACTAGAGTCTAGAACTCACAGCAAAAATGCATTGTATTAACATTGTGATTCTTGTAACACATTGTAATCTATTACAATTTAACCCTGAAGTAATGACACGTTGAACACAGGTTAACCCGTCGTCACCCGCAGCTTACACTCTGAATATTCAATATCACTATATTGATGCTGATATGAATTTCTAATGTGTGCATCTAGCATTATTGAATACGCTATACGTCTTCAACTAATTGAATGTTGGTTATGAAATTCAATTTTGCAAATTAAGTTGAACATAGTTTCTGAAACTTGGCAGTTTGAAACTATGGAAATTATTATTTTTTTCCCTTAAATTGTAACCTATAGGATAAGCCTGATACAGTAGATAATTATTGTAAAGGAAGGTAAGGCTACTGTACAAAAAACTCTTTTACCGACATTTCAATACAATGACTTATGAGTTATGAGTACTTTATTAAGGTTCACGCTCACTTTGTCGGCGCGGGCCGGGGCGGATCGGGGCTTAGCGCAGCGCAAAATGCGCTATAGCACACTATTGCCGGGCCGGGCCGCATCGCATTGACGGAATTTGAGTACTTTACTTTGGATAGCTCCAGTGTGACCACTATATCAAAAACGTTGCCATATTCTACTAAAATCTACTAGACCGTGTTTTAGATTCTACCGAAAATCTACCTTTATTAATCAATGTATTCTACGTGGTTGAAACTAAAATAAAACTAAAATGTTTATATGGACTGTCTACATTATGCATTTTAATTTTTTATATTATTTGTTATATAATATCGATCTTCTATTAAAATTTACAAAAAATTTTGGACTACTAAATCGTCATTCATTTGACCTCAAATCTACCAAAAAGTGGAAATCTATGTGAAGTGTGGTCACATTGTTGCCGGGGCGCAGCGGATTTGTCTGGCCTTGCCGGGCCTTTTCGCATTGACGGAAATCCGCTGCGCCCCTACACAGTGTGCGATACGCGTATCCGCTTCCATACAAATTATATGAAGGCGAATTTCTGCGATGAGCCCCGGCACGCTGAGCCCCGGCACGGCCCGTCTCAATGGGCTCACTCCTTTAGGGCGCATTCAGACGTGCGCGTTTTCTGTAAGCGCGGATTCAGCGCGCGTCGCTTGTTTTTCCAAACGCAATAGCAATTTGAGGTTCTATGCTAAGGGCGAGCAGAAAACGCGCAGTACCTAAACAACCGGAAATGCTCCATTGATTCATAATATGAATTTTATAGAAAATGAAGTCTAATAATTCAATATGAGAATAATCATCACACATGCTAAATTCTGGTTGTTTCAGATTAACCCATCAATCCCGGCTGTCGCATAACAATTGAAAATCTATTGTGTCTGCGATTCCCACGATAGAGGTATTAAGATTTTCTCATATCGATCTGTAATAGTCATGCGATTCGGGTTGTGAGGCCGGCATGAGGCAAACTGAAATTTCGGTTATAACTTTTAGATTATGAAACCATTCCGAATATTGTACGTGGCTAGCCTTTACAGTTACTAGTAAAAAAATAAAAATCGGCCAAGGGCGAGTCGGACTCGCGCGCGGAGGGTTCCGTACCGTTATAGAACATAAATATGCCAAAATTTGTGTTTTTTTTACATTTTTATTTTATTTTAATATTAGTACACTGTACACGTATAATAAAGGAATTTGTGAAAAATTTAAGTGCCTACCTGTTTCCATTATTGATATACTTAAATCTTAAATATTTATTTTATTTCGTTTTTAGTGTTTGTTGTTATAGCGCGAGCGGCAACTGAAATACACAACCTGTGAAAATTTCAGAAGCACTTCAGAAGTCTAGTATGGCGGTTTTTGAGATACAGACTGGATACAGACAGAGGAACAGACGGACGGACATCGAAGACTCAGTAATAGGCCGGTCCCGTTTTTACCCTTTGGGTACGGAACCCTAAAAAAACGTAACTGCGTTTGTACCGGCTTTATTTAATAACAAAAAGTGACGACACAAAAACAATAAAAAAGCAACCGTTTGATTTATTTACGCGAAAAAAGTCAATTTATAAATAAATGAACGCCAACAAACCACTTTTCATCGGGTTTTTATCGAACTTTTAATTTCCGATGTGTATCGTACACGTTACGGATAAGCTATTGTATTTGATTAATTGCTTTTTGTATTTTTACTCGAAAACCGTAAACGGATTCGGTAAGTAATTGCGAATTGAACAATTCCTTATTTAACAGTAACTATATAAATCATGATGAAATTACTTACTAATCCTTTCCCTGGACTCAAAATATGTCTATACCAAATTTCAGTAAAGTCTATTCAGACAGACATACACACTTTCGCATTTATATTCTATACTAATATTATAAGGACGATGGATTGTTTCTATCCGTCGCAAATGTCATCAATCAATGAAAATATGTTATGAACTGGTTTCTTATGGGAGTAAGAGTTATTTGTAACTTGTAGCGTTTACTCTCTACACTGCTTTAAATACCAGTTAATTTGTAGCTGCTCTTACATTTTGAAGACGCATTTCCAAATCCTATTGAAAGCTTCCCTCTTTAAAAAAAAAACTAAGTGCACAGTCAAAATACATTTTTTATTATTCGTAGGCTAGTTGAGAGCCCTGACATATTACGCTTTGCGATGCATTATGTCAAATTATTGACATCTCACTTCGCTATTGAAACTATCGAATGCATTTTGACTAAGCACTCTGGCCTCGGCTACTGTCTATCAATTTTATGAGTCACAGTATGGATTCCAAAGTCGTTACGAACGTCAAATCTGGCGGCTGTATCACAGAATAAAACCTATAACTCATCCAGTCCACAATGCTGATCTCCTTAACCCCTCAATCCGGCCGGACGAATGGCGCTGCGAGGGTTTCCAACGTTCTACATGAAAAATATATTTCACAATTTCATTTTCCACCGGATAGATTTTCTGTACACCCATTGTTTGAATATTTCCCTGCTAGTAACACCTTAGCGTGCGTCCAGAACTCCAGATTACATTACTCGTGACATTTTGGAAGTGTGTCAGCACTGTAGATGGATCTATATAGACACCATCACGACAATAATAATTTATGCATCACTGGAAAATATCCTGTGTCCGGACGCAGTAACCTTGATTCTTTGGATTAAGCTTTTTAAAAGAACAAAGTCAGTGGGTGTGTCCGAACTAAGAATTACCCTATTCCCTCTTAAAAGGCCGGCAACGCACCTGCAGCTCTTCTGATGCTGCGAGTGTCCATGGGCGACGGAAGTTGCTTTCCATCAGGTGACCCGTTTGCCCGTTTGCCCCCTTATTTCATTAAAAAAATAATACTCGAAGGTGGTAAAAATCCCAACTGATAAAAAAATTGTGACCAACCCTAGCAGCAACAAAAGTATAATCTTTATTATAGTTGAAAGCCAACAAACGGCTTTAGTTGAGTGATCGGCACACCACTTTTAACACTTTTATCGTCGTATGGGCCATTTTGACACTGGACCCGTTGAGGCAGATGGGCATTATGGGAACATATTTAACAGATACACAACCCCAAAATGAATTCCAGAAAAATATACAATATACTTTTTTATCGTTTTAAACTTGACGAAATAATGCAAGTATTTTTTGGGTTCATTTGTTTTTTTAACCGACTTCAAAAAACGAGGAGGTTGTACGTTCGGCTGTGGATATTTTTTTTTTGTGGCACTTTTTAACCTCTATTATTGAACATAAAAAGGAATGTTTGTTCCAGGATTCTGTTCGTCTTAAAAGCACAAAAGCAATATCTACATAGCATCAATAAACTAGAAATTGCTTTTGTGTGGATCCCACAAGGTGACGGTTGCAAATTGCAATCGAGTTTAGATCATGCTTTAGACATCTGTATATCTATACATTCCTATAAACGTATAGGTATTTAATGGACTAAATACATCAGTTGCCTGAGTGGTTTCTACTGTATGACGCAAATAGATTTGGAACTGACTGGCACAAAGGGATGAAATCAAATGAAATATCAAATGTTTTATTTCCAAATAAGTTAGAAATTGCCATGCATCTACCTATTCCAGATACATGAAGAATCGAACCCAGTAAGCAACTCCCAGATGAATAAAAAAAGATACAAAAAAATACATTTATTTCAAAACATCAGTCCAAAAAATATTAGTAAATGCGTTAGTAACAATCAATAACATGATGAAGTCATCATTTGCTTTGAAACATAGTCATTATTCTGGAAGAAACATAGTCATTATTTCGGAAAATACCATCAAAGGTCGTAAAGGTCGAACAGTACTGTAGATAGAGGTAGGGCTATGTGAGCTGAATCCCCAGTAATCCGACGGCCGTGATGTCGCATTGCTCTGTGACCACTTTTACGGGTTCCGTGCATTAGGCCTTTGTTGATAGACTTTGGCGGGCATCGATTGCATCGGGGTTCAGGTATCTGTTTAATCATCATCAATGCTGTTCTGTTGCTTAATCAACAAATTAAAATATCTTGAATTTGAATTCGATTTTCGTCATTTTATAAAAGATGAAAGATTACCTGTATATGTGCCCTATAGAGGTGAGAACGACCGGCAACTATGGAGTTTCGGTCGCTACTTTAAAAGGTTTGACATTGACAAATATCTGAAGAATTCACTTCATAATCTCGACGATTAATTAGGCAATTAATCCAAAACTGACCGCTTATTTTAATCTTACAGATCTACACAAATTGCCTCCAATGGGGGAGAGTAATAAGCGTTATTAATCGCGGGGAATCCCCGCCGGCCGGAGTGGTCTAAGTAGATTTTTCCAGTTTCACCGCAGAACTAATAGCGTGGCCCAGTTCCGTTGACGCGCTGCCAATACCCGCAGCTGGGTCTAATGAATACATGGGGACATTTTATACGTGATGGACGATTAGCTGGATTACGGCAAGCATTTTCAACATCAATATTATTACCAGCCTTAGAATGTGCAACATGATTCACGCTACTAAGAAAGAAATTGTTCTTCAACCTTTCTAGGACAGGAGATGGCTACCTATTGGAATTTTTTGTATGTTATCTAATTGCTGATTCTGTGTATGTTCCTCAATTATTTGAAAGGCCTTGGACAGATTTGAAAAATGCTTGCTTAGTTTTATTGAGTATACTTCCATATGGGTCCCATGCATTTTGTCGAAAGAACATCTCATCTATATACCCAACCTCAGAATCATTACAATATTGCTAATATTTTAGACCTAAGTATCATAGCTTCCTTTGTGCAATGACAAGGCACTTTATAAAGGTTTAACGTGTTAGGTAAATATGTTACAAAATTTTAAACAAAAATATGGTTTCCCAAAATAAAACCTGGTGGTTGGTAAACGAAATAAGTGATAATCTGATAAATTAATACATTTTCATTCGTTACACATTCACTGTTGATACAGCGGTGGAATTATGTATTAAAATTCATCATTTTTAATTAACTCATTTATAAAATTGTGACAATTTTACGTTTAAATTAATAATAGGGTTTGCTCGATAATTAATAAAAATAGCTGCCAGTACTTTACTGCGCTATATAAAGTTCTCTTACATTTACATAGGACACCACCGAAACCTAATAATAATACAGAGTTAAGTACTAGTTAAATTATTATTATTATCAGCCTACAGCCTCTCTTTGGAAAGAAAGAGGGGAGGCCTTTGCCCAGCAGTGAGACTTTTTAAATATAAATTAATTATTTTTCTCGGGTTTAATCTGCAATCAGTCTTCTGATAATGAGCAAATAATATGTTGTGTCCTGGTTTGTCATTTTAAGTCTCTCCACAGCAGGAGACACCTTTCAGTTTTACCAGCTGTCTTGTAGGCTTTGTATATCAGAGCGCTTCAGGCGTTTACTGTAGGTGATATTCAATAATTGATTAGCCAAGTCATTTGGGTGGTTTTCAAGTCGGTGCTTATAGGCGGTAGAGGCGTGTAATTAAATTAATTAACAATCGTTTTAATTTATTTTTATTTAGAAAGAAGATCAAAGACCCAATTCTCACCCTGATAATATGCTATATAATTTGAGGCTCCTGAGCCTACATAAAACAATGTTCTCCTTAAAGAAAATCGATACTAAAATCATAAATGCGAAAGTGTGTCTGTCTGCAGTCAGTCTGTATGTCCGTCTGTATGTCTGAAATCCATACTAATAATATTAACATAAATGCGAAAGTGTCAGTCTGTCAGTCTGTATGTCCGTCTGTCTGTCTGTCTGTTAACTCTCCACACTAAAACCGGAACCGATTTTGCTGAAATTTGGCATGGAAATACTTTGAGTCCCGGGAAAGGACATACTAGGATAGTTTAATTTATCCCGGAAAAATGTACGGTTCCTGCGCGATAAACGAATTTTGTCGCAACGGAGTTGCGGCCGTCATCCAGTGGGATATAATTTGAGGCTCCCGTGCTTTATGTACATAAAACAATGTTCACATTGACCACAGAAAATCTTCAATATTTTATAGCAACATCGCTACAATAAGCACACAAAGATCGCAACTATGAAAACAGTATGACGAAATAAAAGCGACGTTAGACGCTCGTAACGTCCGAAGTTGCGCGATATGAGGGAACGAAACCGTGACAAAACATCGATCAGGAGATCGTCAGTCGCATGTGGCGTTTGATTTATCTCGCGGACGCATTTCAAACGAGAGGCGCTCAAACACGAGGGAGCTTCACACTTAATGCGTGCCGCAGCTCAATAAACAGTGATTACTGTATATCTTCTGAAATCGGCACAGGCAAAATGTTCCGTAATTTTACTCGGTGCGGGCCACAGCTTGGTCAACCATGATCACAATAAGAGGTTGAAAACTTAATTAGGAAGGGCAAATAAAAGTGTGATTTTAGATACTAAAGAATTTATAAAATTCAGAATCACATAGCTTGCGCATTTTCTGTTTAAGATTAATTTCAAGGACACGGCTGAGAGATACGTTTTCAGATCTAGTGCAAAATTGTAATCTAAGTCTTTTCACAGTTTTTTAACACGACATGACTATACAGAATAAATTTAATTCTAAGATATTATATCTAGTCATAGAAAAACTTCTGCCGACCAAGGTACTTATTATAGGTGTTACAAAATAATATCTACTTATTTGATCTACAAAATAGTATCGACAAATGTATCGTCTCAAAGGAATACTGCTGATAAATACATATAGCAATACTTAAAGTACCTACAAATCCTACAATAAACGGACAACAGTACAAAACGTCTACGTTTCTAACCACATTTTCCCGAAAACATTTTATTGTAACAATGAATCCTGTTACAAGGTCGTGTATTGTGTTTTTTTCGGTTAAAAAGAAGTGTCTAATACAGGTATTGTCGCGGACTGTTGACCTTTGATGAAGAGACCACAAATAGAATAGAATAGCTAGGTTTTTAATATTTTTGTGTGTTTTCAGATACTACGTAAAAATCAAACTATAGCAAAAATTATTAAATAAAGGATACGAGTACAATATTTTTCTACAATATACTTCACTTTAATTTACGAATATTCTAAGCTTTATAGGCTAAATTTTTCAAGGTTTTGGATTTTTTAAATAAGAAGCATTATCATAAACTGCGTAAAACACAGCAAGTGTGAAGATCGTAGTGTTTCATTAATTTTAGCATTCGAGCGCTGAGATTTTGATTTGCATCTAGAATTGATCTTTATACAATTTGAACATTTTATACAATCTTAACTCAATATTTTAGAATGACGTGACAAAGGTAAATAGCATCTCAAAGCTTTTAACAATCTTTTTCCTCGTCGACTATAAAAAAGTTATAAGGAGGTTATTACTAAAGACAAGTTTTCGTACAGTAACAAAAGAAATCATCGTTAGCGCGGGAACTAATGGCGGGAACCTTCTGACAGCTGTCAAACGCAAACAATTTCGGTGGAGCGCCGGTTAGTTTTTTTTTCACAAAACCTTTTCGGGCAAAAGTTTCGTAATTATCGTGCCGACGATTTTAAATTGATTTTGTACTGCTTAAAATGAATTCTAGTTCAAGTTCTTGTAAGCGGTACTAAAAATAGCTAAGTTTTCCGTTATCTTAGCATTAATGGCGTCTTTTTTGTGTCACACAGATAACAATCAGTGATGAATGATGATGAATACTTTCAGAAACCAGCTCCGAGCAGTAGTATCATCAAATCGACATAATCGTGTATGTATGTATCTAACAGCTGATCTAACGACCGAACCTGCTTTTTATTGCCGCCATATGACCCTAACTGTGACGTTCGTAAATGTTTCTGTATTTTCGCCGCGTCCAAGTGATAAAACTGGATCTACACTTTCTCCGTGCTCATCATCAGCATCAGCCTTGTCCATCATCAGTTACAACTTAAGGTTTAACCCATTTTAACTTTACAATTCATGTCAATAACTTTATAATTTTATTTTCCTTGACGAAAGTATATTATATATTATAACTAGCTGTCCCGGGCAAACGTTGTTTTGTCATATAAAGTATTTCGCCCATATTATTTTATTGAAGTGACTAAATATTGTACTATGGCACCATGGCAACGTCCATCGCTAACCCGTCAAACAAACAATGGTCGCCGTCAGTCTCCACTCGAAAGGCTCGAAATGCACTTATCGATATAAAAAGTAGCCAGTAGCCGTTTCTCAGACTTACTGTATATGCATATAATATTTGGTAAAAAACAGTAAAACCGTTTCGGAGGAGTACGGTAACTAACATTGTGACACGAGAATTTTATATATAAGATAAGATTTTTCCTTGATAGCTTCACATTTGTTTTGGAAGATTAAGATAAGAATAAACAGCTATATATCTATTTTTAGCCCCATCCAACTTTAAAGTTTAAACTTTAACCCACTGTTATTTGCAAGTAAGCGATAAAGCGATTAATTTTTAGTAAATTGGATTAGCGAAGTTCCCAACAAGTCTGGAGTTTGGAGGGTTGCTCGAGTTGAGCCGACTGCTCTACATTCGTTAATCACCTAATTGTCTATTTCACTTGTGAAGATGTGGGCGTCGGTATATTATTCACGTTTTAGTCTATTTGCGGACGTAACAGAGTGGGTACCGGAAGATGGACGCCGCCGCCGTGGCCGGCCTAGAAAAAGATGGCGCGATGAGCTGGAAGCACACCAACCAGGCTAGCCAGCGGTGGCACAGGAGCGAGCACAATGGAAGGCCTTTGCCCAGCAGTGGGAAAGCATAGGCTAGAAAAAAAACTGTAAATAAAACACCCCCAAGTAATTTAAAATTCTGAAATTGTAGTCGCTCAATTGTGATTTTCAGATGTTTTGACAGAACATCTTTGGAATAACGCTGTCGATTTATAAAACTGTTTAGTTGTCACAAGGAATATCTACCACTCACACACATTGTCACTCTTGTGATAGTGCAGTTCTTTGTATCGACTCAGGGACAAGCACCAAAACGAAAAACAAAAGAGCAAGTTCAAGCCAATAAGTTCAGAGAGCTAATAAACATTCTGAATCAAATGGTTTGTTATCGATATCATAACTTTATTAAATGGGGAATACCGGAATCCCAGTGCGGCTAAGCCCCGCAAATATAAGTTCTCATAACACTCCGTTTGCAAGAGCGAATTGAACGATGAGCGGGATTGCACTAAGACGTTTATTCCGGGGTATCCGGGATTCCGGGATTCGCGGGATGCAGCCGGTGTTGCCAACTCCGGTGTAAGAAACCACTAACTTGCTGTTTACTACGAAAAAAAGGAAGCGATCCGTGGAAGAACAAGGAAATTACAACAACATCTTAAAACGTGTATGTAGCTAATTGTTAGTTTTTATGCTTGACAAAGACTATTTAATTGAATGCATTAAAAACAAATAGAAGAATACTAGAAGCTGCTTTTAGCTGCAAATCAATAAATACATTCTAAATTCAAATATAAAAGATCAGAAAGAAACTACAAAATTTAGTGTTACCTGAAACTACTATGTTGGCAACACTATTCTGGGATTCCCCGGGATCCGCGCGACTGCAGAAGATCCCGGGATGGCGGGCATCCAATTTGGATCGTAATTGACGGCTCCACTCATCTCGAGCTCTCTGCCAGTTTATCCGGCTATTGGTCACTTGTCGTCCGGATTTATATAAATAAGTACATTTTATTTTTACTGCGGTTAAATAAATAAAATAATATTTTAAAAAGGTTTTAACTCAACATTCAGTCAAAATATACTCGTATCCAATATTAGTTAAATGAAATAAAAACTATTCAAAACAAAGGGAATCACAATGCAAAGTATTGAAGCGATCCTATCATTTCCTTCCACCACCATCCTTTTCATAAAATAGATAAGCTCACTTTTTCAACACTGAGCAGGCTGATAATCATGTCAACTTTTAAACAAAAAAAAACACAGATCTAAATCGGCCCATCCATAATTTAGATGCTATATGATGCCACACACACACATTCGCATACATACACACACACACACACACACACACACACACACACACACACACACACACACACACATACACAGAGAGAGAGAGAGATATACGCCAAACATTGTAATACCCCTTTTTGGGGGGCTATAAATGTGATTTTTAGAAATTATTGAGAAATTACTATACGTATCTACCTATCAAGGTTGAGTCCGGAGTTCAGTCATTTAGCATTCACGCTTAACCTGGCTAAACGGCTGCTTATTGACAATTGCGGTTGAAGCCCTATAGGACTTGTGCAACCGCAACGACCGCAGACAGCCGCGGGTACACAGGCCGAAGTGGCGGAGCAAACCATTTAACATGGAATTAAGCTACCAATACGATACAGCTGTAAGAATGTATTATAATTGTTTTATGACTTATGAGTATTTGAATCGGGGGTTGTTTTTTCAAAACTCCAATAAGTATCAGGAATAGTCACTTATACAGTGTGTAACAAAAATAAGTGATAATACTTTAGGGTGTGTACATGTACACACCCTAAAGTATTATCACCTTTCCTTGTAGAGAGTTCACTGTGAGAGTAGCAGCGCTGTATACGATCTTCCAAGAAATAGAAAAATCTAAATTGTCTAGTACTGACCGGAATATAACCCCATTTTGTTAGGGCTAATGATGATTAGATACAACTAAGAACACTCTGGATCAGAGGTTCCCAAACTTATTTTGCCCACTTTAAGAATAAATTATGTTTTTGCACCCCCATTGTTGCAATTTAAAATGCATCTATTGATGAAATAAATCACCCCCCAAGACTCTACACAACGCCCCCATTTTTGTCTAGGTACCACACCGCCCCCCTTCAGACCTTCAGCGCCCACAAGGGGGCGTTATCGCCAACTTTGGGAAAGGCTGCTCTAGATCATTCCAGCTTCTAAACAAAAGAAAAAGTAGATCAAAATCGGCCTACGGTCCAATCGGTGTTTGGATGCGATGCCACGTATAGGCAGACAGACTGAAAGACAAACACTCAAACATAATAAAACTCTTTTTGGTGGGGGTTAAAAACGTAAGAGGTCAAATAAGCCTATCAATGATTTCCCGCGTCATAAACAACGAGAATTCCCAGAAAAATATTAGAAAAGCAAAAACCGAGAAATATAAACCGTATACTGTGAGAAAATCAAAGATATACTAAATAAATTCATAGTTGTTTGTTCAAGAAATCAAAACATTTTCCTCGCTGGGCCAATCCGAGTCGGAGTTGGCCGAGCCGACGGTTTTAGATGAAATCAGGAAACGGAACGTGAAAGAAAACGAAAAACTTGCGACAAAGCTTGCCAAAATATCATTTGGACCGCTTGTTTGTGATACAGATTGTAATTTAGGAGTTGGTACTTCGTAAGTGGGACTTGTATATTGCAAGGTGTTAGCAACAATTTGTATGAACATGAGCGACATGGCGCTTCTATCTTGATCTATCTTTGTGGTTTGTACGATAGTCGGCCGACTTAAAATTGTAAGTCTGCGGGACTATCAGGATAATCAGCCCGCTATAATAATAGCGGGCTGATTATCCATGCTTCCATACTAATATTATAAATGATACGTGGGAGAGCCATGCTTCGGCACGAATGGGCCGGCTCGACCGGAGAAATACCACGTTCTCACAGAAAACCGGCGTGAAACAGCGCTTGCGCAGTGTTTCGCTGAGTAAGGCTTGGAGTGGAGTTGGAGTGAGTTTGGCATGGAGATACTTTGAGTGAAAGTAGGTACATAGGATCCTTTTTTTTCCCCGAAAAAAGTACGGTTCCCGCGCGATAAACGAATTTTGGCACAACGGAGATGCGGGCGCCATCTAGTATTTTAATAAAAATAAAGTCCCAAATGGCGGCTTCAACGCAAATATTTTAAATTAGATGTCCCGCGCGGCTTCGCCCGCGTAAATTAGGAATTTCACAGAAACCGTACATTTTCGAATAAAAATAGCTATAAATACTCCTTTCACGTGGTCTACTCTATATAAGTGCCAAATATTGCTCCAGTAGTTCGTGAGATAAACCCTTTCTAATATTTTCCCCGTTTTTACCACACTGTCCTGAGTTTCTTCGGTCCTATTAGTCTTAGCGTGATAATATAATATAAAGCCTTACTCGATAAATGAGATATATAACACTGCAATAAGTTTTTAAATTGGACCTGTAGTTCCTGAGATTAGCTCATTCAAGCAAACATACTCTTCAGGTTTATAATATTAAGTATAGATTCTTTTTAAATTATCGCTTGACAAACTCGAGCCTCGATCTTAAAGACTATGAAAAGGCTCATAATCATGGGACGATGCATGGTATAATATTATGGTAGTCATGATGATGATGATGAATGTAGCATATGCTTTCCGTTCTTAAAACAACGCCGAAACTCCCAAACTTGTATCTATAAATAATCAGGAGTTCTCTCAGCACCTTCCGAACCACGGTATACCAGGTATACCTCGGTGCAAAATCTTACTTGTTTGTAGCATATGCTTAGAATACATCTCACGAAACCGAAGTCACCACATGTTTCCCCATAAATTTTGAGGAGTTCCCTCGATTACTTATGGATCCTTCATCAGATCACCACTTTTGTGAATATAATACCAAATTGGGATGATACCCTACATACCAAAAGAAAAATTTTGAAAATCGGTTAACAAACGGCGGAGTAATCGTTGAACATAAGAAAACGAACATAACACCTCCCCCATTTTGAAAGTCGGTTAAAATTGTAGCCTATGTGTTATTCTGATGTATAAGCTATATTATTGTAAAGTTTCATTAAAATCCGTTCAGCAGTTTTTGCGTGAAAGAGTAACAAACATCCATACATCCACACATCCACACATCCATACATCTATACATCCATACATCCAAACAAACTTTCGCCTTTATAATATTAGTAGGATTTTCTTGGCTAGATTTTTTAAGCCTTTTACATCTTATTCGTCTTTATTTTCTTAAATAATAATCACATGACTAAAATAAATGTGATGGTCAAAGCTGATTGATTCAAGGCGTAGGCCAACAAACAGTTAGAGCCGGAAAATTGAAACGCTTGAATGTCTCTTATGATGTAAGTATCCACTATGACAGGATTTCTCTAAATCCCCCTTCAAAGGGGCTTAAATAGGGGAGCAAAATAGAGAACAAAGAAAAGGAGATGTATGTATCTTAGAAATATTATATCACGTGGGATATTAATTATGTCGCGGACACAGGGTTGATTCAGACCTCAACGCGACGCGTAGGTGCATTTCTAAATTAGTATGGATTTGACAGATTTTGCGTCAGACGTCTTGCGAATCTGTCAAATCCATACTAATTTAGAAATGCATCTACGCGTCGCGTTGCGGTCTGAACCAACCCTAAGGCTGCCACCAGAGATGTGTTGCGAGAAATTGTTTTTAAGATCCAATAGCATCGCCGCGCTGAGCGATGTCATGGCAAGCTCACGCCAATGAAGCGATCCTATTGGTTCTCAAAAACACATTCCTCGCAACACACCTCTGATGGAAACGCAGCCTTAACCTGTGTTTTATACAATAAAGTATAAACAGTAGATGAAAAAAGTATGTAGCCAAGAATATTTTAACGTCCAGCGGTAAGTTGCAATTTTATGCACGTTTTATTATCATATTCCAACAAAATTCACACAAGCTGATGCTGTAACCAGCATTGTCTTTTATTTTTAAGCTGCACCGTGCAGTGCATAGTTTGCTACGAAATTGACAAAGACGTACGAGATATTATGTGAGAGCGGTTTAAAACTATCGAAAGGGATGCTTTTATTTATCTGTGGAAGTGCAGAGCAAAATATTTCTTTGACTACTGTTTCTTGCACCAATTAATAATATGAAATACATAAACAACTCGATTCTTTTCAGCATATTAGGGTTTCTTTACAAAGTGAATTAGAAAGAGTGACAGACTGACTTGAAGAAAATTTATCATTTAGTGTCTGGCCATGCTAAGGGTCATTTTATACTAGCGCAGAGTCGAAGCGCATCGAAGCGATTTATTAAAACTGAACATAACAAATTCAACCTTAACTCTAAAGCGTTAACGCACATATTACTTCTGAGAATTTAAAAAGGCGCGCGCACTTTCGCGAATTCGCTTGACCACCGCTTTTTGGTGCGCGTGCATTCTCGCGCATCCAAGCGCACACAAGCGAATCTACGCGTTATCACTGTACACTCTGGCGAATCCGCGCGCATCCGTTCGACTTGTTGCGAATTTGACGCTTCGACGCGCTTCAATTCTGCGCTATTATAAATTGACCCTAAGGGTTTGCCCAACAAGGCTCATTACACCAGGATATCAAGGCAAGGCAACCAGACACTACTAACAAAATACATAGAGATAGAACGCAACCAAACGAACACCAGCGGGGCTAAAATGGTCACATTTAGCAATTCCTCTCAATCAATTCAGCAAATGAATAGTCGAAACTGTCAAACTGACGAATGTCAAATTAGTACGAATTACTTACATGAATTGCAAGCAGAGTGACCATTTTGCGATTTTAAAAAGATGAACCATATTATGATTCATAATTTGTTTCTCCAAAGCGACCATTTTAACCCCGCTGGTGAGTTACTATAGATAGAGCTATCTACAGCCAGACAATAAACTGGAGTTGATGGCGATGATGATGAGTAATTAATGTGTCTAGTATTCGATAATAGGGTCGTTAGGATTTAGGACACTTCAGTTACTCAGGGGGGGGGGGTCCTATCTCATTACTGCAAAGGCGATCCTATCTTTAATGAGTATTATATAGCCTATTAAGGTAATCATTATCATTTAGATTATCTTCACCTTTTTTTGTGAAGTTTTATGAGGTTCAGTTATTGCCACTTTGTATCCGAGATCGTTAAAATTTTATGAACTCTAAATGTTCTTGAGTCTAGACTAGAGTGATCTAAACTTTTTAAGAAATTATAGTCTCATCGTGGTATATTTTATGTTAAATTTCATTAAAATTGGAGCAGCAATTTCATGTCAAAGTCATTAATATTATTCGAATAATTTAACATTAAATTTATGCTTCTACATAGCACAGTCAATAAACAATGTGAAAATCTTGGTTTTGCTCTGAATATAGTAACATTGACAGAATTCACAGAACATTGATGAGAAAACGATCGTAGAACACTAATATCGTAGAACACAGACTCTGAGGTTGCAGCAGACAGAAGACAAAAAGTTCCCAGAAGTTTTAAAAACAAAACATTTCCATTAAACAAACAGTTCTTTTAGCTCATGCGGGCGGATTTTCGCATAAATAAAACAAACGTTATCAAAACGACATTCTGTGCTTATTCAGTGCAGCAACGAAAAGCTAAGTGTAAAACATCTAACAATAAATTAGACGCAACCCTGAAGGGTGCCATTTTAAAAGTGCCAACTGCTAACTTGTCCGTGCACTAGGGTTGCCACTTTCGAAAAACTATTTCAAGTGTACACTTTTTGCATCACACTTGAAAAGTGTGAAATGATATTATTGGAAGTGTATTTTCATGGATCCATTAAATCGCATGAAGACTATTAACAAGTGTGCACTTCCATTCTACTTTCCGGTTAATTTGAAAGCAATCTAGCGGATCGGACGCAATTACGCTACACGATTCTGCACTCGCGATCGTTAAAAACGTTAAAATTGTTATTCCGAGTGGATCACTATTATTTCATTAGTACATTTTTGACGATTCTCCGCTGCTCCATTTTCAATTCGCATCCTATTAAACTTTCAACTGCAACTCAATTCGCTGAAAGCTTTGAATTTTATCAAACGCTTTTCTGATTTTAGCATTCTTTCAAAACATTACCAATCAAGTAACTGGTTATGAATTACCATTATCTATATAATATATAAAACTCAAGGGTGACTGACTCATTGACATAGTGATCTATCAACGCACAGCCCAAACCACTGGGCGGATCGGGCTGAAATTTGGCATGCAGGTAGATGTTATGACATAGGCATCCGCTAAGAAAGGATTGTGATCAATTCCAACTCCAAGGGGTTAAAATAGGGGATGAAATTTTGTATAAAATAATCTTTCTTAACGCGAGCGAAGCCGCGGGCAAAAACTCGTTTATAATAAAATAGATTAACAATAAATTAAATAATACGTATCAGTGCTATCTGTAAATTATGGTCTAAACGAGTAGGAGGCAGATCGCAAATTTATAAATATCAATGTAATTTTTGTGATGGCCGATTTCTATGGTCTGCTCACGGGTTTATCTTTTCAGGAGTGTTGCTGATTACTGAACATTTTTTTTTATGAAATAAGGGGGCAAACGATCAAACGGGACACTCGCAGCATCAGAAGAGCTGCAGGTGCGTTGCCAGCCTTTTAAGAGGGAATAGGGTAATAGGGGAGGGTAGGGATGGGAAGGGAAAGGAATAGGGGAGGGTAGGGAAGGGAATAGGGTAGGGGATTGGGCCTCCGGTAAACTCACTCACTCGGCGAAACACAGCGCAAGCGCTGTTTCACGCCGGTTTTCTGTGAGAACGTGGTATTTCTCCGGTCGAGCCGGCCCATTCGTGCCGAAGCATGGCTCTCCCACGTATAAACACGTTTTCATATTAAAATCACCAATAACTTAATCGCCTCGTGGTTTGCATCTAGCTGTAGCTTCCTTACTTCTAAATATAAAAAAAAAACTAAAACTTTAGAGGCATAAATACATAGTGCAAGATCTAAACGGCCTAACAGGTTCGCACTCGAAAAACAACAAGCAGTATCACTCAATATCGCTCTCACCTGGCCTGGAGAGCCTCTCAGCCACTCCAGGTATTACCCTCTCACGCCTGACCCGCGCCCTATTTTCTGAAATGTTAAAATGAAACTGTAACGAGATTTTTCGTTAAACTGTTACGACTTACCATAAAGGAGGCAAGATTTTCTTGTTGGGGTCAAATGTATTTAGTAAATTATGGGATTTTTAAATTTGACCCCCGGGGAAAACACAAGGCCGATAATGGTCGACCGAGATTGATCTAGGTTTTTGACAGAAAGAATACTTACCATATACATTTCTTTATTTTTAATGGAATAAAATATTCAATTAATTTTTTTTAATCACATTATTTAGACGTGACAGCCCTGACTTTAAAAAATGAAATAAATATAAATAATCTCATAGTGCGATTAGTAGCTGGCTGTGTGGAAAAACAGAGGAGAGAATTTGGCGCGGGCTCTCGGCTAATAATTTTAACGCTTACTCTAAACCAGACTGATATATTACTGTTGGTTTCACTATGTTAGATACAAGACAGATGCACACATCTATTTTCATAAAGGAGAGTTTTCGGACAATGGATAATACAGTACTCTGTGTATTTTAAACCTCAACGTAGAAAGAGGAGTATCATCAATATGATTCATATTTCAATAAATGTTCACGATGTTTAGTCTACTCAAAGTAGTACACAGAAAAATCGATTCAGCGGTTTGAGGCAACAGGCAGACAGACAAACAGACACACTTTCGCATTTATAATAATAGTATGCACAGAGAAAAAGGCTGGTGCTAACATTGAATATTTTTTGGCTTAGTTAAGTTCTGCTACAGCTTTCTTATTCTCTTTAATACCAAGCTATATTTTCTACAAGCGTTAAACCTAATTCTACGACTACCTTTCCCTACGGTATAAACAAATTTAACTACAAAATGTACATAAGTGTAAAGTTGTGACACAATTAGCGAAGTTAAAAACGTGATAGCGTTTAACAGAACTAGCGACAACTTGAAACTGAGCAACAAACTGCCAGGACAGATCGTGTGCTCGTGAGACGTACAGGTAAAGCGGATGAAATGGGTAGATATGGCATTTTTTTTTTTAATAATAATAATATCTATGGACGCTTCACACCACGTCAGTCTGGCCCTGTGGTAAGTACCTGAACGACTTGTGTTACAGGTACCAGACAACGGAAATATATTTAATACTTTTATACTATACATATATTTAAGATTTTTATTACACGAGTATGATACACATATTTAATACACATCCATGACCCAGGAACTTTGAAAACTTTTTGTTCCGTCGGCGGGACTCGAACCCGCGACCCCCGGCTTGAGCTACCAACGCGCTCACTTACAGAGGTCGTCGTTAGAAACATTATTATTTAGTAGCTGTACAAAGTACTCAAGTAACTCAAAGGTGACTGACTGATTGACATAGTGATCTATCAACGCACAGCCCAAACCACTGAACGGATCGAGCTGAAATTTGGCATACAGGTAGATGTTATGACGCAGGCATCCGCTAAGAAAGGATTTTGATAAATTCCAACACCAAGGGGATCAAATAGGGGATGAAAGTTTGTATATAGTAATACTTCTTAACGCGAGCGAAACCGCGGGCAAAAGCTCCTTATGTATAAGGTTAACTGCTGAGTGAAAAAAAAAACATTGTAACATTTTACTTCATAAATCAGTGTAAAAACAGAACTCGTGGGGTACTATTATATCATCACATCCCTATCTATCTGTAGAAACACTACACATCTTTTTGGTCCTTCGAGCCGGATATGAACCAGCGACCTATGGAACGGTCAAAAGTAAAAGAAGGGTAAAGATTTTGTTGCGCCAAAATTCGCCAAAAAAAAAAAGGGGTAATTTTAGAGGTAAAATATTAATTCTATTCAGTAAACAAGATGTGGATAGTAATTATAGTTTGCATACTTGCTTGTAATTTCAAACCATTATACATTGTACTAATTTTAACATAATAATATTAAGTACTTTTACTTACCAATCCATTTTAGTCCTTGTAAAAATTTAAAACCATTCATGAAATTTACAAAATGTCCAGATTTTTTAATGTCGTGTCTATATTATTTTCTGTTACGTGTATCGTCGCTAAACATGTCTACGTGTTCTGCATTTGCGATGCATTACTTTCATATTCATAATATTATGTACCGTATTTTATTTAAGTTTTGCATAAATAGTTTGCGTCGTAAACAGGACAGGTTGGAGTGTACACTTAATTTAATGACGATATTGAGAGACAAGTTATGTCAAAATCTTCATTGAATTAAATTTATGTAATCATTATGATTGTATAGTCTATCAAGAAAGGTAAGAAATTAAAAAGTGGCAACATCGTAGTGTCATCCCTTTCAAATCAATCTAAGAAAAAAGGGATGGCACTACGATGTTGCCACTTTTTAATTTCTTTATTTTCTTGACAGACTATAAAGGCAGTTTAGGTGGTACTTACGAGTCTTAATTAAAATCAATACCTCCTTACTGATTATGTAATAGACCAGCAACTTTTGCAACTAATCAGACAAGGACAAAAGTCAAAACATAACATCTAAACGCACAGACCACATTGTAAAAATGTTATTAGTAAGTTAAGATTTAGTTATACATTCAGATTCTAGTAGAAATATTCTCAGCGGAACTCTGGCACAGTTGTGTAAGTGAAACTTGCAAAAATTCAGCATCCATGTCAAATTACTACCACAGTTTCCACAGTATTTGCGCCTGTGTTTGCGCTCGGTGGAAGAATTTAAAACTCCTGCGTTGCTCTTGCTAGTTTGAGTGTTGAATTTTCGAGTACTGGGTTTTACTATCTTATAATATTATGCTACTATACTGTACCTACTCGACGAAACATGGCGGTAGCGGTCTTTGACTCTCTGTCAAAAACTTGTCATTTTCTATATAAGCCGCGATAGACAATAAAGTGTCAGATGTTGTCAATCGCGGCTTTGTATCTAAGAAAATGACAAGTTCTTTTTGGCAGGGAGTCAATGACCGCTGCCGCAATGTTTCGCCGAGTACAGTCAGTAAAGCGGGGCTAGAATGGTGACATTTAGCAATTCCTCTTAATCAATTCAGCAAATGAATTGTCAAAACTGTCAAACTGACAAATGTCAAATCAGTACAAAAATACAGAAATGAATTGCAAGCAGAGTTGCATTTTGCGATTTTAGAAAAATGAATCATATTATGATTCATATCATGATTCTTCAAAGCGACCATTTTAGCCTCGCAGTACAGTACAGTATAACTAGCTAATGCACTAAACATGCTTACTTATAGAGAGTATTTGACACAATGATGAAAAACTCAAAGCAGATATGTTACTACCGCGCGCGTTGTGAAGATTCAAATACGGCCCAATTGGGCCGTCTGTTTTTAAAAGCTTTTATTTAACTTGCTCTAGTGCCTTACTCCCGAAACTGATATCGATTTCGATTTTCGATTTCAACGGTTTTTTGACATTTTTTAAACATATTTTAGATGTCTAAAGTAAAGGCACCTGTATGTATGTAAGTACATACTTACATACATACAGGTGCCTTACTCCCGTTACATACAGGTGAAAATAGTATGGACGTAACATATCTGTATAAGTAGAATATCATTGATTTGACAATTTTTTTTTTATTTAATAATATGATGGCATAATATTTGAGTTAGTACTTGTATGTAAGTAAGTACTTATAATTATTATAATATCAACAGCCGAACAATAATTATATTAACTACTTTTTTATAAATTGCTTACAAGTATGTATTCAATTATGACCATAAATCATAATAAGTACTTACTAACATTATTAATTATTAGAATTTTTCCCATCGTTTCAGGTTATATTTAATTTTTGAAATCCGATTCCATAAATCCAGTTAGTTCATAAATGATAAATGTGGTTAAATATTGTAAATACGGCATAAATTGAGTTTACACATTTGAATAATCCGGAAAATTATCACAGAATTCGAAATATTTTTAAATTGCGAACCCGAACAGAGCGTGTACAGATAATTTAAAATTCAAATATCGAACAGCCGCAGGGGTTATTAGTTGAATTAATGCGACGCATTTGTTTGCCGTCATTTATCAAAACACCCAAAAACACAAAACCCTAAAGGCGCGTTCGCACAATGCGACGATAAAGGACCGCAAGCGATAGCAGCAGAGCGAGCGACGCCGAGCGACACTTCACGAGACATAGTACCTACCGTCTACCATCGAAGAAATTAATTCATAGGGAGTTGGCGGACCTACGTCATTTGGTCGGGTTATTTCAATTCATTGTTTAGTAGTGATCTGTTGGCTGGGTCTGACAAAACGCGACCAACTTACGTAGGACAGCCATCTGCCTATGAATCCACTACTCTGATAGTACATAATATATTACATTTCGTGTTGACTCGCGTGTAGCGCAGATGCCGTTGCCTTTAGATCGTACGAGTTCATTTTTTTTTTAATGAAATAAGAGGGCAAACGAGCAAACGGGTCACCTGATGGAAAGCAACATCCGTCGCCCATGGACACTCGCAGCATCAGAAGAGCTGCAAGTGCGTTACCGGCCTTCTAAGAGGGATTAAGGATAATAGGGGAGGGTAGGGAAGGGAAGGGAATAGGGGAAGGTAGGGAAGGGAAGGGAATAGGGGAGAGCCTGGAAGGGAATAGGGTAGGGGATTGGGCCTCCGGTAAACTCACTCACTCGGCGAAACACAGCGCAAGCGCTGTTTCACGCCGGTTTTCTGTGAGAACGTGGTATTTCTCCGGTCGAGCCGGCCCATTCGTGCCGAAGCATGTCTCTCCCACGTATATCCCATTCCAAGAATATTTAGCCGCGACACGGACGTGTCGCGTCGTTATCTCTAGTGCGATCCCACCTTAAGAGCCAATAGCATTGCAATCATGTCTGTCCTTTTTAACCGACTTCCAAAAAGGAGGAGGCTATATTTATTTGTATAATTTTATGTAAAGAAAAGAATACTGCTCAACTATCACCTATAACATCGTTTTTGGTCAGGTGAAAAGGGATTTCCACCCTGTCGCCAAGTGCGTATGGACCCCTAGCATCAGGTATCACATGACCATCGACCACTAATCGCCAAACAGATCCGCTTGTCTAGTTATTTCCAATCTATTTGATTCGCGAAATGCAATTGACTCAGTTAATAAACCAGGGGACCGCTTTTACACCGTACTGTAACATCTCTCCTTCGTGCGCGAACAAATTAATACAGTGACAGAAAATAGGATATGGACGAAAGCCCATAGACGACTCAAACTATTGAAAAAAAAATCTTAAATACTAATAAAACCATACATAAATGATAATACTGAACCAGAATAGACACATAATATTATTATGAAACGAACAAAGTTGAATAATTAAAGAAATCTTTAACAAAGAAACAAAAAAATGGCAACTATAGCATTTTTTGACAAATTATACAAAAGGAGGCCATCTAAAGTGTTCACAAATTACAGAAACCATGAAACTCCAAACATTACTGTGATCGAAATACAATATCGGTAAAAACCACTTTTCGATCGTATCTCGAATTAAATAGCACTCATTGTAATTTTCGAGGAAATTGAATATTCAATATTCGATACAACAGTTACAACAAATTATACGACTCGGGTCCCGAGTCTCAAGCGTCGAATGTCTATTCGATCGCAGACCATCCCGCTCACGCTTTGATTACACCTATCAAGTAGAGAGTGAGTACTGAGTAGTGACCTCGGCCGAGCACATCCATATAAAACATACCGAGTGGTCGGCCGAGGGCACTGTCTCGTCACTCAACTCGGTAGGTGTAATTAACGCCTCACGCGTGAGATAGCATGTGTGCAGGCAAGTGAGATAGCCTGCGATCGAAACGACATTCGACGCCTGAGAATCCGACCCCAGATCGGGATGCGATATTCCACAACTTTTGATTTAGGGCACGAACCTTTAGAGGTCTAACATTATTCGTTATTTATAGATATTGTAGCGCAGCGAACGACTTTTGTTTCTTATTGGATATTTTTCCTTATCATCATCATCTGCCCTTCGGATTCGAGTTTCAGATTCAGATCAGTCTTAAGATGCTCTAGGAAAATTTTAGGGTTGCTGTGAATCACAAATCATGCATATTCTGTGCCATTCCAATGATGAAAATATTGTTTCAAGTATCATCAAAAACCTTTCTTAATTAATCTTAAGATCTATACGTGGGAGAGCCATGCTTCGGCACGAATGGGCCGGCTCGACCGGAGAAATACCACGTTCTCACAGAAAACCGGCGTGAAACAGCGCTTGCGCTGTGTTTCGCCGAGTGAGTGAGTTTACCGGAGGCCCAATCCTCTACCCTATTCGCTTCCCTACCCTCCCCTATTCCCTTCCCTTTCCATCCCTACCCTCCCCTATTACGCTATTCCCTCTTAAAAGGACGGCAACGCACCTGCAGCTCTTCTGATGCTGCGAGTGTTCATAGGCGACGGAAGTAGCTTTCCATCAGGTGACCCGTTTGCTCGTTTGCCTCCTTATTTCATAAAAAAAAAAGATCTTTTAAAGTAAGACGTTCAAAAGATGTTATTTTAAGATTTTTGCAGGTAATTATTGACTCAAATTCTTGCAAAATAATTAACTTTATTCGGCTGAAAATGGCAAAATGTTAAAATGAAAATAAAATAATTAAGAACGTTTCAACAGCATTAAAATGTAAGTGTGTCGACTTTTACATATTCATTCCTGATTAACACCATGTCGACATGAAAAATGAATAAAATAATTGCTTTATTTTCCCTTAATAAACGCTATTTACTTAGTTTTCATTGTTGCATTTTATTTAAATTACGGGCTAAACGTTGCTTTTTGACTTACTAGCTTTTGCCCGCAGCTTCGACAGCATGAAATAGTATTCCTGGTTTAAAAACTTTGATCCCCTTTCGAATTCCCCAGGAGGTGAGATTTTAAAAATCTACCCGCAACTAAATCTTTATTATGTGTAGTATAATATTTTCAAAATTTCACCCGCTTTGTGGGTGGATTTTCAAAATCCCACCCTTTAGGGGTTCTAAGTATTGGTTGTAGATAAACCTTACAATCTACACGGTGTAGATGTGTAGCAAACTTTTAGGTGTAGATCCTACACCAAAAAGTTTGTTCGTTTCGGTATAATAGTCAGTACCATTGTAAGTCTAAACCCAATTTCTGTCGTAAGTATTCCCGCCCGGCCCGATATTCATTAATAAATGTAATTAAATACTTTGTCTTGTCCGATACAAATGGGACGCTTCATTCTATGATAAATATTAATTCAACTTAATTAAAAACCCCAAAATAATGCCCTTGGTACCTAATTTGCTATATTTTGCGACTTCAATTATTATAAATGAAATAAAGGTCAAACAGTATCGACAAAGTTTCGACACAATCAGGTTTAAAATTAATATTGCTTTTGACTAGTGCAAAAAAAAATTACCGGAAGTAGAGAACACACACATATCTTCTAATTTTCAGAAGCAAAATGTACGTAAGTGTAAATTTGATCTTTCAGCCTTTGATGGCTTTCCACTCCACTGACTTGAATAAACCCATACATTAAAAACTTTGAACAAATAAAGCTTGGCTTTTGCAGAGCACATGCACAGGGGTTCATAGTTAGCAACTTTATTTTAATGCTACATTTATTTTCATATGAATAAACACTTTGTTTTAATACGGTTGAACGGGAAATTACGTGGACCTTGTTGCGGTGTAATAACGTGCATTATTGCGCGACATATTTGTGGTCTACTCCTGTACTCCAACCATAGAGTGGAAAACGTAGAGATACTGTGGATACGAAGATATGCCACGTTTTTATCAGAATAAAAAAAATCACACCCTACATTTTTATTTACAGGACAATGACCGTCGGGTTCGCTAAATAAAAAAAATAACTCATGATATCGACTAACAGCTGATTATGTGATTGCTAAAAAATATCTGTCAGGACTCAGGATTTATTACTGAACCAATTCTTATAAAAGGTATAGTTAGATACTTTGAGTCCGCAAAGGGTAAGATTTTTCTATTACAAAAGAAAATGAGTGTGGCAGCGACAGCCGCGGTAAAGCATTACATACTTAACATTTTAATTTTTTTATTTAAACTTATTTATAAACTTTTAATTATTATATACACCTGGGAGAGCCATGCTTCGGCACGAATGGGCCGGCTCGACCGGAGAAATGCCACGTTCTCACAGAAAAACCGGCGTGAAACCGCGCTTGCGCTGTGTTTCGCCGAGTGAGTGAGTTTACCAGAAGCCCAATTTCCTACCCTCCCCTATTCCCTTCCTTTCCCACCCCTACCCTCCCCTATTACCCTATTCCCTCTTAAAAGGCCGGCAACGCACCTGCAGCTCTCCTGATGCTGCGAGTGTCCATGGGCGACGGAAGTTGCTTTCCATCAGATAAGCCGTTTGCTCGTTTACCCCCTTATTTCATAAAAAAATGTAGTTATAATTCGCATACGTCTAGTCTCAGTAATAGACGATGCACGGAAATGCCGCACCGCTTTGACGATCGGACTTCGGAGTGTTAGGTTAGGTTATAGTGTTAGGTTTTTTATGTTACGAAATTCCTTGATTCAGTCGCCGCGCTGATAAAAGCTATGCAATAGTTTAAAAATGTACGGCTTCCGCGCGACAACCGAACTACTTTGCAACAAAATTGTGACAATGGTCTACTTTTGTACCTTAGAGCCGACGTCACGTCGTAGAAACTCATCATTGAATTTCTACGCGAGTTTCTAAGACGCGACGTCGTACGACGCGCGTCGTAGATTCCCACGACACGACGTCGCATTGTGAAACGACGTCGCGTCGTGGTACGACACGACGTCGTATCGTGTTTTTGTGTCCCGGCCCTAAGGTGAATTTTTTATTCCTATCTACCTGTCACTTCCATCTATGGTAACCAACGGAGCTCTCCTGTGGCAGATATTAAATATTTTGTAAAAATTTACCGACTACGTCACAGACGTCCAACTTTACGACCGCGCTGGCAGTAAATGTATAACAAGTCTAGATGCTATACTTTATATTGTCTAAACGAATCTAGATGGAGGACCTTTTGTACTCCAAACCATAGCTGCATAGCAAAAAAGTAGTATTTAGTAATATTATCTTCCACAATTATTATTTCGGTGTCGATGGCCTCTTTTATAAAATCAGGCCAGTTGTGCAGAATCTATTTTTTACTGTCCAAGGGTGTGCGCAATAAAACGCACCTCTGTGCCGGTCGGAGTGGGGGCGTGTTAGATTTTTTCGTTACGGAATTTCTCGATTCCGCGATAAAAGCTACGAAATAGCTTAATAATAACATATAATATACTGATTTATAATAGCAGAAAATTGTTTAGTTTTCATTGTCCCCGCTGGGTAAATAAGGACAAATATAAGACACTTTCCGCGGCGCAAATTGAGTTTGTCCGAGTTGGCTAACGAACGCTGTGTTTGAACTGCATCCTACATACGGGGAACTAAAAAATATTTTTCTACTTATTAATAAATAATATTGTCTTTAACTTATAAATTCGGTTATTTTATGTAGTTTTTGTTTCCACAGTAGGTGTACAAATTTTTTAATCTGTATCTATACATTTTCCACTGCATGAACTGCAGGTAATTATCAAAATTTTTATTTATACTATGTACTTGAATACGAAATTTCATGGAAATTCCAGTTAATCGCGCAGGAAATCCACGGGAAAATTCCTGTGATAAAAACTATTCTATGTCATGAAAAGCGATTCAGCGTTTTAGAGGTAACAGACAGACAAATAGGTAATATTTCGCATAATTGTAACATTATTTATCAATAATTGTCTTTGCGTACTTCTTTATCCACAAATATGTTTGACTACTTTCTTACTATCCCGTTTTTTTCTGGGGATATGACAGACAGACAGACATATTATATAGGTTACTCGCTAGTACCTGACCCGTATTACCTCGTAAAGGGATCAAGTACAACATAGGAAGGTAATTGTTACTATGAATCAATCCTATCTCCATGTCGTTCTACTTTCAGACAAATCGGCGCGTTTTTTTTCGTGCGCACGCTGTACATTGGAAATTTGCATTTAAGAATTTTATCGAATTTAAAATTTTATTTTTGCGCTACACATCATAAACACTCCTGGCTAATGTATATTCCTTAGTAAAAAAATGCAGGTTACTCTATATACTTTAAACTACAACTTTAAATATGAAAATCTGCATCTGAGCGCGTTATCGCGCACGGACGACAGAAATATTGTGTCCTTCCATTTGCATCTCAGGTAGGAGCAGAGGGCAGGTGCCCTCCCCCCCCTGGAAGATAAAAAAAACGTCAATTTTCCTGGCAAGTGGGAAATAAAACGTGTTACCTACTCTGCGCAAAATGAAGTGTTGAAAACAAAATATATTTTCAGTCAGATTAATACAAGTCAATTATTTTCATGATTTTTTGTTTCAATATACCAAACCGACCAACTTCTTGAAATAGGTATGCCCCCCTTTGGGAAATCCTGGAAATTCCGTACACGAAATAGAGTCCACTGTTTTACTACAAGTGATTGCATATTTTTGCAATCGAGTTTTAAAGAGAAGGAGACATTCTTTTACGTGTGCTAGAGTATACATAATATTTTAACGCAACTTATCAAATATGTGAACCGTACAAAATCTTCAGCCCGCAATGTATCACATCCCACCAAACATTCTCATTATTCATTCCCTAATGTCGCTATTCGGATCGGCAAATGATAGTTTAGGGGCAATATATGAAATTCCGCCGAATATAGGCTTATTGGTTGCGAATGCTTTATGATCTGATTTATCTTAATCATCTTAGGAACCATTTCTCTTTTTTATCTGCACGAAATAAAATAACGCTGGTATTTTTAGGTTAGGTTATTTCTTGAAGAAATATATCTCTTCAAGATTTAGAACAAAATACTAATTGTTAATCCATCAATCTCAAAAACCGTAGCCGGCTGCCGAAACAATTATTATTGAAAATCTATTATGTCTGCGAGACCGACGATGGAGATGTTAAACTGACGCTATTCGGAGTAACCGCGTCCTATCAGGTTACATGTGTATTCATTTGCCAATCTTATTGCACAGAAATCAACCTAAATATCACACCGACCTTATAACGTACATAATACTGCTGTCTCAATTTAAAATAAAATGACAGAATTCATTAAAACGGCGTGAAATTGTAAAAGTAGTTGACCTACTTCCGTTTAATTCCAAATCCTATTTTAAAATAGTGGGTTATAGTAGCATTGCCCTGTAGAAAATTAAGTGCTATTGAGTTTACAAACAGTCTGAAAAGATGCCTTAATACGACACCTTCTAAGAGTCACTCGTCCATTGACGCTTTTGTGTAGGGACGGAGATGAAAGCTTCGTAGTCGGTAATGAATGGAGCACACGTTAAAGGGATCGGAAAAATTGTGTCGGGAAATCTTGTTGTTGGTAATAAGGGCCGATGAATGCACATTGTTAGATTCCAAATGGCTAAGTACTAACACCCAAAGTAATAAGTATTAATTAAGATACCGTATTAAAAAAAGAAAAAGAAAATCCCGTTGTTACAGCTCTCTTTTTCGTCGGTGGTTAAAAATGATCTTTGATTAGAAACAAATTACTTTAGCAAAACAATGTTGACTAATAATCCTACAGATGTTATACGCTTGATAAAAATTAGGACTGCCGCTTTTTATATAATTTCGTTTTAAAAACAGCTACTAAAAGCATCACATCTAAGCTTCTCACTCCTTACAATGTATTTTTATTTATTATTTATTTAAGTGCATTTAATTAAAACAGGTGAATTAAATAAACTTAAGTCATCCAAGTCTAGAATATCTAAGACAAGTTCTAACTTCTAATGTTCTATGAACTGCGAAGGTTATAAACACCTTTAAAGGTGTCCGTTGCCCCTATCATACCATATCCTTATAAGTTTCTCCGTCTTGGTAACAGCTGTCATATTAGGATTAGAATGCCTTTACCGATATGGAGTCAGCACTATAATTATTGTTGCTTACCTGAAACAAAAAATGGAATTATAAGTATTGCATTAACCACCTAAATGTGGTTTTAATAGTTTAGACAACAGTAAACGGTCCAACAGTAATACAGCGTTGATTCTTGTTTAATCCAGTTCGGTTTCTATCAAACAGCAAAAATCTAAATTATTGCTTATTGCTATACGTGATACGTCAAACAAACCTGAAACGTCTGATTTGGAGTTTAAATTACCAGTGATAAGAACGCGTTTGACGTTGCTTGGTCATTTTATGGGACAAACATCTTGTAATATCGCAGCTGTATAAATATTAGATTAAAATAGCGGAATCAGTGTAAGAGCCGCGCTACACTGGAATGGCAGCTGCGAGGCGAGCACTTTCAGTGTCATATGATTTTAAGCTTTATCTTCATCATTGTAATACATAGTATCGCTTGAGAAATCGCGGCCACGGGCGGCCGTTGAGTTTTCAAGCGATACTATGTATTACAATAATGAAAATAAAGTTTAAAATCATATGACACATAAAGTGCTCGTCTCGCCGCTGACATTCCGGTGATAGCGCGGCCCTAAGGGGGTCACGAAACTTAAGGATTATGGAACTTCAAACCTTAACGCCGAGCTCCAAAGATAATTCCAGGAAACCAATTTTAGGAATAACTTAACCTGACTTCTTTACATACCTTTGAAAATGCGTATCTATATTAGTGTTGGTGAAACACTTGACACAACGTATGTGCGGGCAAAATAAGATCGCGTGCTATACAGGGTGATTCATTATCCGTCCGGAGGATCATTCGTCCAAAACCGCCGACAATAAATACCGCCTACACGCACCTTGCTTATTTATTAACAACATTATCTTGTATATGACTAGCTTTTGCCCTCAATTTTGCTAGTTTTTCGCAAAATGAACTAAAGCATAATAATATATTATACGAATTCGTGACGCTTTCATTGCAAAGCCACAAGCCATTGAGATGCATTTATAAATTAGCCATTCACATTTAAAACAGACAGCCTAACACCGCGAGCGGCGAGTCTGTCAATGCAACTAATATCTTCTTGTACAGTTAATAAAGTTCAGTTTTGAATGGCTCATTCCACCGCCTCGTCACGTTGCAAAGAGGACTGACCCTTGCGTGTCCCAGGGCCTTTTTGCCATCTTTTTTATTCGAATAAATTGGGTTTCAAAATGTGTGTCCTTGGCAAGTAACAATACAATGAGAATTAATATTAAGCTTACGTTTCTTATACATACATCGGTTGCTTATTAAAGTAAAAATAAACTCTAAATTCATAGTAAAGTTTATATTATAACTGTGAAAATCATCTTGGCTGTCGCCGTATTCTTAAAACTAAACAGTAACGTCTTTATTTGTCGTGCTCATATAATTTCAGCTTTATTTTCTTTACGAGAGCAGTGCATAACGCAACTTTATTAAATTCGGAAACTAAATGAGCCGTGCGGAGAAACGAAACGGTCTCTTGTCGTTGTTTCTGGAAATATTTTAACTAAAATACGTTTAAAGTTATTTTACTCCAACGTTACCTTTATCGCAACGACGTGAGGATCATTCTATGAAATATTTGAGGTAAACTGAGAACAGCCTGTATATATCGTCGATTTGAAACTGCTCGTACATATTTTAATTAACAATTTTTAAACTGTCAATTAAAATCTGTTTTCGCAGATATACAAACAAACAATTACACAGGTATTTTATTTACTTTTTTACACATAATTTTTCTGAAGTAGAATGGATATCGTGAGTCTTGACAGTTTGACAAAAGCTAAGTCAGTAGGCCTACTACGAAACAGTTTTGAGACTCAAACAATCGGACGAGAATGCAGCGTCCTGCTCTAACAACGACATTTCACGTTTGTTAGAGTGGGACACGGCATTCTCGTACGATTGTTTGAGTCTCAAAACCGTTTCGTGGAACGGGCCCAGGTTCAAAGAGGATATAAACTACGTAACAGCACAGAATAGGTAATAGTGTAACAGTCAGGTTGACTCTAAATTCTGACAATTATTTCGCATTTATTATAGGTATCCATGCTGAGTTCCCTAAGAATCGTTTATACAGAGACATAATATACTTAAGACTGAATACAGCACGTTTTCTGCTTAGTCCTAAGGACATAAATATCGCAAATCGACGTGACATTGTGTCACGTCGATTTGTGATATGTGATTTATGTCGCAAAACAGATAAATAGCAATAGTAATAGTAGTCCCAACTCGTCACTACTCACTACGCATGAACAGGTAACGGAGTCGTTTTTAGTCCTATACCTAACGTGACACGACGTGACGCTATGACGCTGAGTTCCCAACGGGACATAGTTAATTATATCGAGGTGATACATCATGAGTCATGACGTCACGTCATTGTGTGTGATCGCTTGACGAATTAAGATTGAAAGTCGCTCGTGACATCGTCGCCTAATTAATGATGATGTGAAGTGATTGAGATTATAAAGATGATTCTGATCCGATTTGATTTGATTAACACATTAATAATCTTAATCTGAAAACAATTCCAGTAATAAATATTTACGCATGTGACACAAGTACTTGATTTTCATTTTCTGATGAAATGGGCCGTTACTCGTTAGAGAGAAAGATGCAGATTTAAATACGAAAATGAACAAAAAGTGATTCGTCTTAACAAGAAACTAAATAAACAAATACTACTTTTACAGCGTTAGATACTGATTGTTAAACGTATAAAATTCTCGTGTCACAATAATGTTAGTCACTGTACTCCTCCGAAACGGCTTTACTGATTTTTACCAAATTTTATATGCATATTCAGTAGGTCTGAGAATCGGTTACTGGATACTTTTTATATTGATAAGTGCATTTGTTCAATAAATTTAAAAAAAAATTTAAAGTTATACGTGGGAGAGCCATGCTTCGGCACGAATGGGCCGGCTCGACCGGATAAATACCACGTTCTCACAGAAAACCGGCGTGAAACAGCGCTTGCGCTGTGTTTCGCCGAGTGAGTGAGTTTACCGGAGGCCCAATCCCCTAACCCCTACCCTATTCCCTTCCCTACCCTCAACTATTCCCTTCCCTTCCCTTCCCTACCCTCCCCTATTACCCTATTCCCTCTTAAAAGGCCGGCAACGCACTTGCAGCTCTTCTGATGCTGCGAGTGTCCATGGGCGACGGAAGTTGATTTCCATCAGGTGACCCGTTTGCTCGTTAGCCCCCTTATTTCATAAAAAAAAAATAGCAAATTATTACAACTCGAGACTGACGGCGACTATTGTTTGTGCGACGGGATAGCGATGGACGGTGCCATGGTGACATACTTATTCAGTCACTTTAATAAAATAATACGGGCGAAATACTTTATATGGCAAAGAAACGATTGCCGGGACAGCTAGTATAATATAATTCCAATAAAAGGTATTCAGTTAAAGAAAACAGTATTTGCTGCTAGTTAAATTCGACAAGCCGATAAAGCGCAATTCCGCATCGGTACACAAAGCTTAACAAAAAGTCATAAAGACACACGATACAAATCAGCATATTCACAATCAAATAAAACCCAAATAAATTCCATTGAAAACAAACTGGGGCAAACTAATAGTGGGGAAAATTGCAATTTTATCGTCGGCGAGGGGGCTGAACGGGGCAAGGGGGGCAGAGTGGGGCAAAAGGGGGCAGAAGGGGGCAGATCAAATGTAAATCGCGGCAGGCCAGTGACGGTTTATAGCGGGTATCGATGCGTGGTAAATCGTACTGCTGACTCGCGCAATTGTTTGTGTTTACGATCCGCTTGCAGTCTTTCACCAATTTCAGGGAAAAAAAACATTTCATCACTGTTTACTGGCCGGCCCCATTTTGCGAGGGAGTCATTTCAGTTAAAAATCGCAAAAAAATCGTTGCATCGACACAAAACAATTGTTAGCCGTTAGGCAAATCGTATTTAATTTGGCGGACTTTACAAAAAGTCTGAGTTTGTATTATTTCCATTTTCCACTGCTAGATGATGGCTGCAACTCCGTTGCACCAAAATTCCAAAATTTTAGTTAGTTTATCACGCGGGAACCGTACATTTTACCGGAATAATAAGTTTTTTATTTATGAAATAAGGGGGCAAACAAGCAAACGGGTCACCTGATGGAAAGCAACTTCCGTCGCCCATGGAGGGTAGGGATGGGAAGGGAAGGGAATAGGGGAGGATGGGAAAGGGAATTGGGCCTCCGGTAAACTTACTCACTCGGCGAAACACAGCGCAAGCGCTGTTTCACGCCGGTTTTCTGTGAGAACGTGGTATTTCTCCGGTCAAGCCGGCCCATTCGTGCCGAAGCATGGCTCTCCCACGTATCTTATGCCCTTTCTCGGTATTCAAAGTGTCACACCAAAATCGGTTCAGCGGTTTGGGCGTGAAGAGGTAAAAGACAGACAGTCTCTCGCATTTATAATACTAGTATAGATTTTCTCCACATATTGACGATTTGTATATATTCCCCATCGCAGTGGGACGTAAATTCGCCTGTTATCACACTCCCATTTGCATAGCCCGTATCGTCTAAGATTTATAAGTGAGTAAATGGCACTGCCCCGAGAGGATGCCGAGCGACACAAAACTCTATGCTGACAATTCAACCTCAATGGAAGTTTACTTTTATATTCATTGTCCGATGGGTATTTATAGATTTTTAATGCCCTATTTAGGGCCTGTTTCACCACTTCCTGATAGGCTATCCACCACTTAATTTGACAGATGAAGTATGAAGAATCTGTCAAAAAAGTTGTGAATAGCCTATTTGGCACTTTATCAGAAAGTGGTGAAACAGGCCATTAATGTTTTCAATTGGGAAAAAACTTCTGTTTAACCCATCAATCCCCAAGCGGCAGCCGGGTGCTTCATAACAATTGAAAATCTATCTGTGTCTGCGATACCCGCAATGGAGGTGCTACAAAAATAAATTAAATTAATGCCACATTTAACAAAAAAAAAATCGTTATGCAATTATAATAAAAACAATTGTGATCATCACCATTCACCACACAATGTATAAATTGAAAAAAAAAATAATTGGAGTTATAGGTAAGCATAATATAGAGGTTTTTTTAACTCATGCTTTACAAAATGAATACATTAAACCCCGAATTATTATTAAAATAGACTTAAACAAATCTACTAAAATAATATCACATCCATGAATGGATCACAAAAATGTAGATACAATGACCGCGTATTAGGGCTAAGATATGGGACAGTCTCCATATAAATTTTACGTAGGCGATCCAATGAAATAGTGAAATGTATTGGAAAATTAAACGATATAAATTCTCAAATAACTGGAAAGATGTATTGATAGAGACCGGTCAGGGACAATGGACTGGAGATTATGGATAATACTTTATATAGCAAAAAGAAATAGTCAAACTTCAGGAGAATCACCGAAGAAAAGGAAAAAAAATTGAGGCTGCGGTATACGAGTATTAAAAATTATTTACATCTTGAGATACTTGTCCTACTAAGAAGTAGGACGAGATTCTGCTTCCTAGTAGGAAAGTGAGGGATTAGTAATACATACAATTACTAATTTTGGAGCTATCATTTCCTAATTACATACATAAGTTGTAAACGAATAAATGTATATTAGGTACTCATAAACATTTTCTTCAAAAACTGAGATTAAAAGGTCCAAGAAATAACCAGTCACAAACTTTACAACTTCATAAAATTAACGTAGAAAATTCCCTCGCAATTTCATTTTCGAGCCAATCATTTACAAAAGTTTTGAATCTAATTTTTTAACATTTGCATCCAAATGAAATAATTTATTCCGCCATGAATCTTTCTGCATTCTTGCGAAACTCTGAGGAGTTCTGAATTTAAAAAAGCAATATGAGAAACGATCTGGATTTACGTTTATGCTGAGACTTGCGCATAGCAATGAAGTATCCATTGCAAGTTGACAGTTCTAAAGGAACTGTCTTAGGAAAAAGATATTTAAGAGCGCTCCTAACTCAAAAAATCAAACATCGTCCTTCTCTCTTCACAATCACGCCCGTCTTTCATATGCCAGGTGAAAAAGGACGGCGCGGAATCATCGCCAAGTTAGTTTTACTGGAATAAAAGACGAACTATTATAATTATGAAAAAAGTGTTTTGAGCAAATTTAGGTTTTATCAATGCCTTTTTAGATATTAAAAAATATTAAAGAAAAGACAGCAAACTTCGAAGATCCGAGCAAAAATGTGTCTAAAACAAGATTTTTTGTAAAAAAGAAACTATCGAGCATTTTTTCAGTAATCGTGTTTTCGTCTTGAGCATTTAATCTTCATAAGCTGAAGTTACTTGTGTCAAAAAATCAGTTTTCTAGACCTTACAGATTTTGAGATCTAGGTTTAAATATGTAGTCAAGTAAGGGTCAGGTGCGCTCTTAAGGGCCTGACGAAAGCTGACTCCTGATTGTTGTAGCTATCGCCTACCCCGCATCCTATAGCATGATAAAAAAATATATTTTTTGTCCTTTCCCTACAAAAATTGTACATTTTTGCTCTAAAATGCCTAAACCCATTTTGAATTAAATCACAACCGCAAAGACTTTAAGCACGGTAAGCAAGATTATCCGGCGTTAAGCCGGTGTGATTGAAAATATAAAAATATGTGATTTGGGGATGTAACGCAAACCATAAAATCCTTTCAATCCATATAAGATAGATCCATTTCTTTAAAGCTAACAATAAAACAATACCATTAATATCCTTCAAACCGCTCTTGAAAAAGTTGTCAGTAATGGATTTGAAAGCAAAGAGAGAAAAGATATTAGAAGCGGATGTATAATATCGAACAAACGGTAAGTTTTTCTGTAAAATTGCTGTTAAGTCTAGACACAGATCTATGTTCAAGTAGATACAGCAATTTGAAAATAATAGATGTTATATTACATTATGTTTGCTATAAAATAATTTATTAATTGATGGAATACATCTGATAGATTAAAAGGACGCAGAAAAATCTTGATGTGATTTTAAATCCAGATTCAGGGATATCGCTATATCGGATCGCGTGGGTAAAACAGCCCTGGCGCTGGTCCAAGCCGCGAGTGGTCCAGATGACGCGGTCCTAGTTATCGCCGACCACTTATGTGAATCTCAAGCAAGTCTTAATTCCATTTGCGACGACATTTCTGGATTTACAATGGAATTGCTGAGGAAATATAACTTGGGAGTTGGGACGAATTATAAATTTTGGAACATGACTCTTCAGGCTTGCATTTGGGACACGTTAGATTGGTGCTTGGACTGACTTTGGATATAATTATGGACTGGACTTTTTAAAAACAGACTTTTTAGTCATGGATATGTTACGATAATTTCTCTTAAAAACGAATGATTTCGAGATTTGAATATCGAATCAAGAAAATGATAATTATGTAGATGTATCCAAAATGTATTACAATTCAAAATATTCATTAAGACAAAATGTGCACGCCTAATTTATTTTTAAACTTTCTTGAATAAAAACTCTCGAGCAAAAAGTTTTGTTTCTTGTACATAATTTCTCCAGAAAGGGAATCGATTAACCAAATTAGGAATGCAAAGTCCATTCACGGGTGGTCCAATAAAATCTGGTCAGGACGTGAAATGTCCTTATCTGATATAGTCAGCTTGTAATGCTATATTTATTATATGTGCTACGTTACGTGGCGCTATAATTTCAATTTTATATTTACAAGAGTTAATCGCTTTAAAATTATCGAGCTTGTAAAGATTGTGTGATAAGTTTTTTAATTGATGAGCCAATGTTCTTCTCTTGATTATTATAAAATTCAACCACATTTAACTTTAGATACATAAAATGTATTCCGTTGCATCTATGTTAGTCCCGCAATAAATTATTGTGTAAGATAAGATCTGCGAAAGATGCAAGACCAAAGATACTATCTCCTAGATACGCTAACTTTTATTCTTTGGAGCGGAATAAAATTTAAGCGATTTATCACGAAAATTTAAACCTCGCGAGGGACCAGAAGGAACCGAGCATCAATATCTGTAACCCATGATATTACGAGATCAAGATTGGACCGAGACGCTCAGAATTTCTCATTACGGGCGGGACATTCGGAGCACTCCGGTCCATTTCTGGTCCAAAATGGCCAATTCCAGTAGGAGACAATGAAGTTTATAAATGTGGAACCCGTTTAAGACCCACTAAGTTGCGATAGCATCGGACAATACCGACCTATAATTTATTATATCGCAAAAACGCGGGACGGCAGCTGAAGAAAATGGAACTCACGGAGACAAAACTCAAACATCATTAATGGTTTTTTGGTGCTTGGGAGTTTAGAATTTCAGTTTTTGTGATTTATTTATCTAGCTTGAAGTGGGTAGTACTCTTGATTATGATTCTATCTGTACATTTTACTAAAGATTAAGAAAAGAACGAAGGTGCAAAATATAGGCTCCGTCAATAAAATCAATATTATGTTCATGTTTGCGCAGCTTTGCATTTTTCAGCGTACCCATCTCTCTTTCCTTTGGTATCCATTAGACCAGCGTTTCTCAAACTTTCGGCTCCACAAATCCTGTTAAAATTTTCAGGTGACAGCGAACCCCATACTAATGAAACCCCCCTCCCCAAGGCCCAAACCCATCAAGTTGACTGTTGAAGAAATTGAGGTTTTTATTTTGAATGAACGGTAACACATAAAGTTTCAAAAGAGGGCCGCGCGTGCCTGCCAGTTATAAAGCCACCATTACGTAAATATTGTCGCGAACCCCCTGCCGTACCCCAATTTAAGAAACCCTGTATTAGACGAAACAAAATATTTTCTTCTTGTCAGAGATCAAGAGCCGATAATAAAGACTCGCCAATCTCCACTGCAGTGTGTCTCATGTGGCGAACTAAATAACTTTGGGCCCTTATCAAGCGTCAAGTGCCGCAGCGGGGGCCCCAAAAATTGACTTTCGCATCACTTGACGTCTTCACGGGTTGCTAGATATTGTGTTTTGCCCGCGGCTGTTTGATCTATGTATCCATATTCAAGAAATCCTTTATATATGCATGTAGTAGCAAGATCTGTTGGTATCCAGACTCCAGTAAAGTTTTGTAATCACCAAATTTTAGAAAATGGTTCTCTATAGCATAAAACAATCACCTCTTGTTTATTCGAATTTTCATGATTCCCGCTTACCTGAAATCCTTTGTCCGCTCCAAGTTAAAGTAAGCCTAAAATAATTAAGGTTTTTAAGACCCATCTGTGTCAAACGACCGTAACTTGCGGTTGCTGGGGTTGGACCCGCAACCACAACAACGAAACAGACGATCGAATAAAGGGATCCTATAATTACTGCCACCATACAATTAATTGGCCAAATGTGGCAATTGTAAAACTGCCACATTTGGCCAATTAATTGTCGTTTATTTAATTGTAATGGGCCTTCATAAGACATCGCCAAAAACAGTAAGCAAAACGCGAATGGCATGCTGCCTACTCAGAAAACAATTTACACAAAAATCTAACAGAACAAAATATATCAAATTTATAAATAGGTGTTTTCACAGACAAATTAGTCCACAAAAATAGCCTATGATCCTTCACGTGGTCTACATCTTATCTGTGCCAAATAACATAAAAATTGCTCCAGTAGTTCGTGAGATAAGCTCATTCAAATAATGTCCCCGTTTTTTCCACATTTTTGCCACACTATGCCGAATTTCCACGGCGGAAGTTCGGCTTGATTCCGCCTGCAATGTATTTACCGATGACACACCATGCCGAAATTCCGTCACGTTACGAATAGGTATTTTGACATTGCTGACGTAATCATGCGGAATTTCCGCAGCGGAACTTATATAGCCTATACATTATAGCCTTGCTCGATAAAATATGGGCTATCTAACACTGAAAGAATTTTTCAAATCGGACTAGATTCCTGAGATTAAACAAACAAACTCTTCCGCTTTATAATATTAAAGTATAGATAACTTGATATTTGAGGTTTTATGACAGTAGTATACTGTATGTAGTATATCACGCTTTTGATGGGCAGCGTCAAAATATCAACCAATCAACGATATTGAATAGATAATCTCCTGTCAAACCTCAAAATCCGTTCAGTACTCAATTAATCCTAATCCGTACCATTAAAAGAACAAACTTAACAAAATGGTAGTAAACCAGTATATTAAGTACAAATGAGATTAATTTAAAAGGATCTAAGCCATTACAGTAACCGGTCGATGGGCTATCGCTGCCGCGTAATGGATGGCGATAAAACACTGAACGATACTCCTAGATACGGCGACGCTCACACCGATTTGTAATGTACGAATTGAACATTAATAAAGCACAATTTTTCGTGCACTTTTACTATATTAAGAAAGTGCACGAAAATTTGTGTTTTATTAGTGTTCAACATGAATTTCCGCCAAGAACCGACAGAACAATCAATTTATTGCTCCAATTTATAGAATTTAATCAACTAAACAATGTGTGTTGAGCAAGAACCGTAAATTTTAGGGAATAAAACTTTTCAAGGCTCAAAAAGCGTGAACATGTGAGACATAGGTACGGTGCGGTACATGCTGTCACGTTTATAATGTTACTATGGACGTTGTTTATCTATTGCTAATTTTGTGTAAAAAAAACAATAAATAACATCTCATATTTGATATCACGGCAATGTAACATGACATGTTTTGAGTTGAATTATAAAATGCTCGTTGTCTTTTTCTGCAAGAAATAAAATATGATAGCCTACCTGGTTACTTACTGCCTATTTTGCCTAAGGATGTCTGTTCGTGCCGGTGTAAGAGGTGGTCGCGTTAAAACGTTTCCTCATTAACTCCTAAACAAATCTAGGTGCCGTCCACCCCGTTCACAATTTGCCTTCCCCAGCCAGCCCCCGCCCGCGCCAACCCCCTCTAGCCCCCGCCCAATTTGATGGGGAACTAATAGCTGTGTGGTCGCGTTAGCGTGTTCTTCACTATCCAAAATGAAGATAGATCTTGTGTTGGATTAGTTTACGGACTTGATTAAAAATCCTGGATGTTTATACAAAATATTTTGTATACCATTTTATTAAGAAGACAAATCCGTGACCACAATATATCCGCTCACTAATAGAAAGATCTCCAATAAGAGGGCGACTGACGCAAAAAAATCAAACATCGCCCTTCTCTCTTCACACTCACGCGGCGCCCGTCTTTCATATTATGCCAGGTGAAAAGGGACGACGAGTTTTTTCTCAATAACTCGATAAATATACAACATTTTAAAAATCCGCTAGGTCAGTTTCTCAATGATAGAATTATATGCAATGTGTTAAAATATTAACTTAGTTCAATGCACGGTTATGACAATATTATATGAAAAATTCGTGAAAATTAGATGCATCTGTGTGATTTTTTTCTATTGAGAAAATTTTAAGATATCGTGTTTTCGCTAGGTCGGATCCTCAGAAATATAATCTAGTATCTATGTTTAGAAAATGAAAAAATTCGGGGCTTATTTTCAAGTATAAAAATGAATTATAAAATCGACAATTTAGGGTTAGTACTTAGACGCCCCCTTAAGGCGGGGATTAATCTCAATCAAAAACGATAACCTTGCACACAACCAAAGACCAAGCGTATACGCATCGCAATAAGATTCATTTTAGCTTAGCATAAAACTGTAACAACTCAGGCGGATCTTCTCTATTTTTCATGTTTTTTTAAAATACCTATGGAAATAAATATTAAGCAACAAAATTATTCGGTTAAAGTGATTTTAATATAGATTTACTAACAAGTTATTCAAATAAAATGTATAATTATCCTAGTTAATACTTATATTTCGATGAAATAGAGTTTTTTCGGAGGTAAGTTTGTAAATTAATTACAGCCAAAGTATTACGTTTTATTAAAATGTTTATGGTTTAAGGTAAGTATTTAAAATATTGTGCTTAAGACCCAATTTCACCAACCTCTGTTTGTTAAATCCTAACAAGGCATTACTTAACGGACCTTGGAAAATTAAACAGACTGTTAAAATACTTATATCCCACAGTAAAACTTTAACAGCGGATTAGTAAATACAATGTTAAGTGAACAACGAGTGAATAACATTCAATTCGTTCATTCTTGTTATAAGGCGACGAAATTGCAATGTACAAGTTTAATACGACATGTTGGCTGCAATGTGTCATTTTCACCTTATTCGTATAATACGTCATCTGGTAGATAATGCGACCAAATTAAAATATCACTGATCGCATACATTTGTTACACTACAATAGTTCTTTTTAATTTACCAGGTTAATAATTATGATCTGTCAAAGCCGAAAACATGAATCATGGTACAAACTTTTATTTACTTTAATTTCGGTTTGGTAATTTTGATACAAGTCAGTGTATTTGCAATGTCAAGGAAAATCCGAGGGCTGAATTTTTGACAAAATGAAAATAAATAATTATGCATAACATGAAAAATAATAAATAATATGTAAGGATGTGGCGAAACATGGCGGAAACACTCAAAAGTCAAAACAGATTATTTTATTGATATTGGATATTGTCTTTGAAAGTTGTTGTTTTGACTATTATAACGGCCTGTTATATATTTAACGGACCTCCCCAGCAGGAATTAAAATTTAACACCGTGTTAGGCGATTTGACATGACATTAGCGTATGATGGAACGCTCGATAGCTCTAACAGGCCGTTAACTGATTTAACAAGCCATTATTTATTTAAAATTGCTTGATGAAACTGGGTCTTTATCTCATATTTTTTAACACTTCGTTATTATATTGGAACTAGGTAAACCGGGAGTCACGGAATAACAAATTGGGGTTTATCCTCGCCTTAAGCATACAATAAATTTATTACAAGTTGTTATATTCAATGCTTTCTCCTTGTCTGTCAACCGAATTTCATATCGTGATAGAAAAGGATAAAACATAGTAACTATGTATAACTGGAACATTTGCACAGTCAGTGTACACTTTTAATTTTATATTCCTTAGGGCCTGTTTCACCACTTTGTGATAAAGTGCCTAATAGGCTATTCACAACTTTTTTGACAGATTCTCCATACTTGATCTGTGAAGTTAATTGGTGGATAGCCTCATCAGGAAGTGGTGAAACAGGCCCTTAATATTATAACCTAAACAGAAAACTATTGTAGGAATAAATAACTAATTAGAAGAAGGTCAGTTAAAATGTAACCTAAAGTACCTAAAGGTAACATAAGAAGAGTAAATGAGCATATAAGCTACAAGGCAAGGCTGAAGAATTTCATATAAGACAATAATATCTTTTTATGAGGACGGCTGAAACGTTTGCCGCAAACGTTATTAACGCAGAGTATTATCATCAAGAAGAGTTGTCGTTATTAAAAGCTGCAACACTTTTGCCACTGGAATATTCTTAGCTTAATACAATGCAACACTATTGTGAGGAATCCTTAGCTCAGTTCAATTGTTTTTAGGAAGTTCTTTCTATAAAGAATTTACTAAATAATAATGTCAATTTTTAAAACATATACCTATACCAGCCTATACCGGACATCTCTATTTACGTGCATTTTTCAGCGTATCAGGCGTTTTCAATATGCCAGACAAAGACACGCAGTTCGCATAATAAAGTGAAAGTGGGAGAGCCATGCTTCGGCACGAATGGGCCGGCTCGACCGGATAAATACCACGTTCTCACAGAAAACCGGCGTGAAACAGCGCTTACGCTGTGTTTCGCCGAGTGAGTGAGTTTACCGGAGGCCCAATCCCCTAACCCCTACCCTATTCCCTTCCCTACCCTCAACTATTCCCTTCCCTTCCCTTCCCTACCCTCCCCTATTACCCTATTCCCTCTTAAAAGGCCGGCAACGCACTTGCAGCTCTTCTGATGCTGCGAGTGTCCATGGGCGACGGAAGTTGCTTTCCATCAGGTGACCCGTTTGCTCGTTTGCCCCATTATTTCATAAAATAATAATAATAATAATATAAATATTATAATATATCAAATTCTCGTGTCACAATGTTAGTCACCGTACTCTTCCGAAACGGCTTTACTGATTTTTACCAAATTTTATATGCATATTTATTAAGTAGGTCTGAGAATCGGCTACTGGATACTTTTTATATTGATAAGTGCATTTGTTGAATAAATAATAGTAAATTATTACAACTCGAGACTGACGGCAACCATTGTTTGTGCGACGGGACAGCGATGGACGTTGCTTTTTGCGTTGTACATACTTATTTAGTCACTTCAATAAAATAATATCCAGGGCGAAATACTTTATATGGCAAAACAACGTTTGCTGGGACAGCTAGTATACCTATAGTTACTGGCTGCGAGAATATTTTGTTTGTAAGGAGTAAGGTGGTTTGTAGCCTAGGCTAGGCCCGTCGATCGTGAGAAAACGAGACACAATAGAATTTCTATTGTGTCTCGGTCACCGGTGACTTTAGGGGGCTTGATGAATTAATGCCAGTTATATTTCGCATTTTTTCACAATAAAAACTATCATAATATGTCCTTTCCCAGGGCTCAAAGTATTCCATACCAAAAATTTCAGCAAAATCGGTTCAGCGTCAAGAAGTAACAGACATACAGACACACTGTCGCATTGATAATAATATTTGTATGGATCCATATCCATACTAATATTATACTTCCATAATATTAGTATGGCTATGACTTCACTAACATCCATACTTCCATAAGTATGGATGTCAGCGAAGTGTTTAATAATGTTCATATCGTTGAGAACTGATAAATTAGGACAAACATCGGGGTTTAGTTGACTGTTGAGCCAACATTAGGGACACATTAGCGATGTCGCGCAGGTAATATTCCAGGAACCAGCGAGATAGGACCCATCATCCGTCTTGTGTCCTCCAAACTACTAGACATCGGACTGATGCCAGAGCTCCAGATACACTGGACGCGGGCCAGATGAGAAAATTTAAATATACAGGTTCATATCATGTTCAAAACCGATTAAGAAGCAAAAAGCGATGTATGTGGGATAATCATTAATTTTGAATAACATAATTCTTAGTAGCGTAGACAGGTTTATGTTTACAAAATGTATTTTTTTAATTATCTTTTATGACGTTATTTGTGTAAATATGTAGATTGTAGGTTTTGTAAACTGTAGGTACAAGATGAAAATGTATGTTGAATACTAACTCTTGCAATATTTTGCCTTCATAATAATTAAAATGTAACTTTAAACGTCTAATTATTTTATGAGATGATGTTGAACTGCAAAACTTTAAGATTACCTTTTCTATTTTAAAAAGCTACGCACCCGAAGTCCTCTAGTGATGCAGGTGTCCACGGGACTTTATCTCTTTCCAAATAGGGTTCTTCTTTGTAAAAACATGTAAATATTAATTGTCTTTCTATATAAAACCAATTGTTTCTAACATTGAGATACTTACTTACGTAGTAGCACAGAATACATATTAGTTTAACAAGGTACTTATATCTCAATGGTTTCTGATGATTGAAGTAAACTCAACGTTTTCCATCCAATTCTAATCCCGTATGTTTTCAGCGTCATTTTCTAAATCGTCCACGTTATCTCAACACATTGTACGCTTGATTTTACCGCCCACCCAGATGTCTATTACATTCGAGTTGTAAACACAGTTTTGTAAACGCACTTGTTATATCTAGTACTGCGACACGACTGTAACCTGCCTGCCTAGCATACGCCAACGAGATATCTCACTCTACATGTTTTCTCGATGTTTGATGGTTTGTCTCTTCATCTCTATTGACCCTAGCATGACAAACATTTTTTCTCGCGTAGATCTATCATCGAAATAACACATTTTTATAGTTTTGTCAAGATAACGTCGAGATTTTGACATTAGGAGACGAGTAGTTTTTAATTATCTCGAGAGTGAGATATCTCATTGGCGTATGCTAGGCAGGCAGGAGATCCATCTGCTTACTTTCTCGAATATGAGTCATAAGCATAAGTACTAGAAGACTAAGATGTATCTGTCACCTCAGCATATTAATTACCAATTAATTCATCTCAAGCGTTTTTCTCGTGAATAAGTTAGTAACAGATAGACCGACGGGTCGGCTGACAGATACATTTACTGATTTTTATTATTAGTATGGATTAAAGCAATAACTATACTTTCTAAACAGTAAGACCAATCAAAAATCAAAATTGTGTTATTTCTGAATAAATTTTTGCAAATGTTCTCTGAACGTCTACATGATGCCTACCACCGGTTCGGGAACTAACCCGGCGATAAGAACTGGCGTAAGAAACTCGCAATACAATTTTAGGAATCAAAAGCCGTCCCAAAAAGTGTGCATCACTGCCCTTTCTTCTGGTTCATTTGTCGCTCAGTCTCAGAACTGCGTAGTCACTAATGGAACGAAAGACTTGAAAGAATATCAAAAAGAACTTCCATTATGTTGAATTCGGCAAAAAGTGAGAAAAACATCGGGAAAAAACTCGGAAGAGCGTGCGATTGTGGAGAATATAAGATTTTACAAAACTCGTTATCCAGAACTAATCACCGTTTTCCCTATCCACTATTTCGTTGGAAATAAATTATGAAACCTTTGCGCAGCAAAGCGTGAGACTGTATAACCGATTGAAACAAAAAAGGTGAAAAATCTCCGGATACATAATGAATGTAGAGGTGAGTCGCGGTGAAATATATTCCTTTGATATTTAAATCATTGCCTAATGAAAGGTTCCCGAAGGGTGGTTTATACAGAAATATATTTTTTGTATCGATTTCGTACTTGAGAGTTAATGAAATTGTTTTTACCTTTACATTGCAGTGCATCATTTTTACCATAAATATACCATACATTTATTTCTTTATACCTATTTCAATCAAGGATATAAAAATACTGTTTAAAATTTTTGTTCACATTATAATTTATAATGTCTTCGATTTTGTATGCCAGAATGTTGATATACAATTAATGCTATGTGTATTGTATAGGTGCATAGAATGTGTACTTTAGGGCCAAACGTAACTACGTAGGTACACTGCAGCGCACTAAGAGGCTTGCAAGTTATATAAAATTAATTAATAAAACCACAAAAATGGTTAAATGAAAAAAAATGCAGTAAAAATTTATTGTAATTTAACAATGATATCAATTATCATGTATAAGACATCTTCGTTTTATTGGATCTTCAAAAATTTCACGTAATTTAAGATTCTCAGGCACATCATCAAACTTGTCATCAAAAAGATGCGACGATTCGGGACTATATTTGCCAAGTGTCAATAGTTGATCAATAATATTTTCCAATTCCAAATCTTCCTTGTATAGTTTTTCTTCTAACTGTATAAGACTTTCTTCTAAATTTTGCCAAGTTTCTAAATGTGTAGTTACGTCGTGTCTACTATTACAAGTTCGCATATCGGTTCGGAATTTGTTAATATCATATTTCAAGCACCTTACGCCTTTCGGCTGGCGAAGCACTTTATGACCTTTCGCATTTAATTTAGTATCAATCGTGTAAATATTTTCAGGCTCCCCTCGTTTCGATCTCTTAATCAATTCGTACAACTCAGGTCTATGCATATCTGGATCATGTGGAATATTCTTAGCCTTCAGCCATTCGATCATTTCGCTATGTTTACTATTTATAGTAGGCAGAGTTATATGATCCTTGGATTCGATGGTATCATCTAGTACAATCACGCTTGGCGCAAGTAATTTTGGTACAATATCATACAATATCCAACTTTCGAGCTTTTTGAAGGTATTCGGTGAGGATAAACTATATTTGGATGTGCTCAGAAGACCAGCTTTTGGCAAAATAGCAGCGTATACTGTTAGGTCTCTTTCAAAGTCAGTATCATAGTTGCAAACATAAACAACATTATGGGTTTGCCTCAATTGCTTTATATCTTCTAAGTAACCAAATCTTTCGAAAAACTTTTCAGGCTTTTCGACTAGGATCACTTTGGAAGTTCCTTCGATGATTTGCTGGGTATAGTTAGTCATTTCCAACTTACCTCTTTCCTCTGAACTACTGATTCTTGAGTTCAAAGTTGACATGTTTGGATACTCTAATTTAAAATATGACGACAGTATAGTGTTCCTTAAAGTTTCATTGAATTTTGAATTTTCCGGTTCAGTTGTTTCTTGGCAATATTGTTTAAAAGTTTTTGTAGCATGTGGGTTGTCGAAATAAGGTTTTAAGTACTCATGTAACAATTCAATGTTTAAACAGGTGTAATGCCTGATCAAGTCAATAACGGATCTTCCATTTTGTGTAGCTGTAGCTAAAAACGGTTTATTCGACATAAAATCGGCATAACATGAGTCTGATATATTTCTTACGACCTTCAGTTTGCTTCTAAAATCTTTCAATCTAAGTTCTTCCTCCATATTATCCTCGTGTGCACGATGCATTTTCTGAAATGTGGTAGAAAGTCTAAATAAATATGGTTACCATTTATAATATTATATAAACAAAGTTACATTGGGTTCAGTTTAAGCCCGGCCGCATATTATCCGAATTTCTGATCAGAAAAATTCGGACGCTCCGCCCCGCTCGTACATTTTGACACGTCAGAATTTTGATAGTATGCGGGGTCTACAACAAAATGTATGAAGAGTGCGTTGCGGCGGGCGTCCGAATTTTTCTGATCAGAAATTTCGGATAATGTGCGGCCGGGCTAAAACAACGTATAATGGGCACAGCAAAGTAAAACAGTAAGGTAGTATAAAAGAAGTAGAATAAAATAATATACCAGGGGTGGCCAACTTGATTAGACCTTAGATCTAATATTATAGATGACGCGGACGCCCGCAACTCCGTTGCGCCAAAATTCGTTTATCGCGCGGGAAGCGTACATTTCTTCGGGATCAAAAGTATCCTATGTCCTTTCCAGGGGACTCAAAGTATCTCCATACCAAATTTCAGCTAAATCGGTTAAGCGGTTTGGGCGTGAAGAGGTAACAGACAGACAGACAGACACACTTTCGCATAATAGATTATTAAGTATGGATTTATAGGCCAGACTACTAAGGGTGGGTCTCACCAGAGGCGTAGTTATAGTTAAGGTTATCGACAAGAATGGCGTCCATTATGGACTTTTACTGTGAATGTAGGAGCCCTGAAAAAGCAAATTTTGTGCGTAATCTATACTAATATTATAAATGCGAAAGTATCTCTGTCTGTCTGTCTGTCTGTCTCGCTTTAACGCCAAAACTACCGAACCGATTGTAATGAAATTTTGTATACAGATAGTCTAAAGCCTGAGAAAGGACATAGGCTACTTTTTTACTGAAAAGAAAAGGGTTGTAAGGGGGTGAAAATGCGTAAATTTGTTCAAATTAAGTTAGTTCCAAAAATTCATAATAGATGGCGCCGTGCGTCTCCTACATCACGGTGACGCTTGCCCAGACTTCTTTCTATAAGAGGTGGTATCAGCTTCCATTCGAGTTTCGATTTTTTTTTCGATTGTTATTACTTTTTTACGTTATTAAATAACTCAGTACTTTATCTATGCAGTGACGTAACCTTAAAAGTTAAACCTATCAAGTTTAATTTTTAAAAATGAAATATTATGTACACACTGCACAGCTGTTTTGATTTAAGAGGTACCAGGGTTTTTTATAAAAGCTTTTGACACCAATTTTGTTGACATCGCGCGCTATAAACTGAAGTCCACGCGGACGAAGTCGCGGGCAACAGCTAGTACCACTATAAAAATAATTAACTAAGTACTTACACATATTTTTTGCGACTGACCTACTGCTTACGTAAATAATAATTGTTAACACAGAAAAATAATCATTATAATATGATAATAACTTTAACGGCTTTTTATAAATGTCTGTGTAATAAGCAGTAGATGAAATGCTCAAAATATTGTGTTTATGATTAATTACACCATATAATATCAGCACTATTTAATTTGTTTCAGTATTAAGGAGTGAGCACACTGAGATGGGCCGTGCCGGGGCTCATCGCAAAAGTCCGCCTCCATACAATTTGTATGGAAGCGGAAATCCGCTGCGCCCCGATACAGTGTGCGATACGCGCATCCACATCCATACAAATTGTATGGAGACGGATTTTTGCGATGAGCCCCGGCACGCTGAGCCTCGGCACGGCCCGTCTCAGTGTACTCACTCCTTTAATATCCTATAGTTAATTAGTATTAAGTTACATTTACTTTTTTGCATTACTTTGCACTCCAAATTATCACAGTTAAATCTTTAAATTCAACAAGAAACTAAACATTTTAGTTCAATTTTATACATTATTGTTTATTAATTATTATAGCTGCGATTGCGCTTCTTTTTAAATAATAATATTATAATAATTTGCAAGTAAACGTTATAATATTATCATTTCAAAAAACCTATATTTATCGGCAGTTTGAGAAAAATTTAAGTAAGTACTTACTTAAAACCTTTTTTTTTTATGAAATAAGGGGGCAAACGAGCAAACGGGTCACCTGATGGAAAGCAACTTCCATCGCCCATGGACACTCGCAGCATCAGAAGAGCTGCAAGTGCGTTGCCGACCTTTTAAGAGGGAATAGGGTAATAGGGGAGGGTAGGGAAGGGAAGGGAAGGGAACAGTTGAAGGTAGGGAAGGGAATAGGGTAGGGGTTAGAGGATTGGGCCTCCGGTAAACTCACTCACTCGGCGAAACACAGCGCAAGCGCTGTTTCACGCCGGTTTTCACCTTAAAAATACCATATTGTATTTTTTTACAAAATTGTTATGATACCTCGATTGTGGGAATCGCAGACACAATAGCTTTTCAATTGTTACTCGGGTGCCGCTTGGGAGTTGATGGGTTAAAAAATCATACTTATGTAACCAAATATTGCTTTATTTATTAACCACATTTAGTTTTACTTAAAAGTTAGGTGATCCAGAGTTAAATGAGTTTTACTTATTATCCGGACTGGCATTCCATGTAAGGAATACCTACTTAAAACGATAAAATATTAATTATAATATGCGTTGAAAAATATGACACAAAGTATTTTTTAATAATATAAATTCCATTTTCTAAGTGGTCCTACGAGATTGCCATCAATCTTAGTCCACAAAAAATGGAAATTCGATATCAAAATTTTTATCATCATTTTCTCCAAGCGAACAACAAATAGGTTCTTCCAATAAATCTCTTATTTTTTCAGTTTTGATATCCATATCCAAAAGTTTGTTTTCTTCTTTTATTAGAGAAGAATTATATCCATTTAATTTGTTAAAAATGATAGCAGTTCTTATACTTTCTAAAGTCACTTGCAACGATTGTTCTTCTTGTATTTTGTCCATTACGGAACATTTGACGAGCTGCCTGACGGCAGTGGCTAAGCTCAATTCGTTGATACAGTTCGGCAGCCTCAACACGCAGTGGCCATGTTGCTTCAGTATATTGTCAACGACGTATACGTTTTCGTGGATATCAGTCAACTTTTCAGCCAGTTTCCAAAGCTGCCTTTTAGACATATCGTTCGTATAAGGAACTAGGTGATGCTCGAGCCATTCTTTTATCTCGGATTTCAAACTTTTATTTATATCCGTCAGAGGCGTACAGATTGTTTCGTTGTGGTTCTCTGAATTATCTAGAACGATAACGCTATTATCGAGTATTGCAGTCGTCGCGAGAACATCTTTTGTTATCCATTTTATAAAACTAGAAGCATTCAAATCCTCGACGATACTAAAACTGCACGAAACTGCCGTTTTGTGATCTGGATTATGGAAGACGAAGTAAAAGAATGGGAAGAGACGCGTCTCGGGACCTTTTGAGTATACCAGGGTTTCCTCCGAGGTGAGCACTTCGCCCTTTGACGACACCGACGCTTCGCCTATGTAGTATATACTTCGCTTATGCGACCGATATCCCGCCATTTTCTTGAGGTACAGTAACCTTTCGAAAGCGACCTCCGGTCTTTCGACGACAAACGGTATTTTACCTCCAGGACGTCTCCTCAACAAGTACCCCATTCCGGTAAGACTTCTCACCAACGATTGCATATCGTACACGACTTGCGGATACTCCGATAACTTCTTGAGCATTTCGTAGCAATTCGGGTATCTCTTGTGAACTATACAAAAATTCTTGAACGTTAAATGTACCGCTTTGCGTTCTAGTTCTTTACCGGATAGATCATGCATTTTCCTATGTACCTTCAGTATGGTCACCGGGTGGAATCCAGTGAGTCGTGCCGTATTTACATTCACAGCATTAACATTCTTATCGTTCAGTTTATTGAGTTCATTGTGTATTCCCTGTATGACTTGTTTCAATAGTTCGTATGTTTGCGGGCCTATAAAGTCGATCGACCTAGATGAGTCGGGACCACTCGACGAACTCGATCCGGGCTCGGTACTGATATGCTCCATAGTATGTATCTATAAATACAAAAATCTGTACAGATATCTACGCTAATTTGGAGTGCAAAGATTCACAAAACGATTTTGAAAAATTTATTCAACTACAAAGCGCAACACAGTTTAAATGTAAAACAAACACGTACCTTGTTATTACGTTATGACAGCAACGGTTTTTATTCAATAACACAATAATTATTCTTCTGTATTATAATTATAATACTAAAATAACTGCAAATAAAACGCTACAATGCTTCGTACGCGCGGCACTAGTTCACCGTGCGACAGACGCGCACCGACTGCGGAGGCGCGCGGGGAGGGTACGGGGAGCGTGCGGGGGGTCTGAGACGCAGGGGGCGGGGGAAGCGGCGTGCCCCCGGGCCCCGACCCCGCGCCACCCGCGTGCCACTGTTGCCGCGCGCTGTTCGCCCGTGCATTCAAGGTCATCTCAATTCGTAACATTTTTTAAATTATATTTTCTTCGTGTGCTACAGCAATCAGCAGCTATCTCATCAATCCCCAAGCGGCACCCGGCTGCCGCATAACAATTGAAAATCTATTGTGTCTGCGATACCCACGATCGAGGTATTAAAGTAATTTGAAAGATTGATATTATTATTACTGATTGAGGCTGCCTTCACACGCGCGGCTGCCGCACTACTCGCGACTTAATGTGAAGGCAGCCTGAAAGCTGCCGAAAGCGATGTTGAATATTGATACACCTAATTAGCATGTTTACACACAGCGCCGCGGCGGCAGGCAACGTCTTTCGCCGCCGCCGCGCGCGCTGCGGCGCGATCATGGGTCCGACTAGTTTGTTGTGAGTTGTCGTATGTCGTATGTTTGTTGAAAACTGCGGCACCGCCGCGGTAAAGAGTCGCCGCCGCGGCGTCGCGGCGGTGCTGTGTGAAAAGGGCTCATAGAAATACAAGACTGAGTATGCACAGGGCCCCCGTAATGGCTACTGGCGCCTGTGTGCATAAAAAGGATTTTGGCGCCCCTTTAGGCAAATTTTTTGGGTCCTTGGTTTTGGCGCCCCTAAAGATGGCGATTTGACGCCCCTTGAGTATGACGCCCGTGTGCATTGCACACATTGCAAATATAGTAGCGGGGGCCCTGAGTATGCAGCGGCGCGCGGCGACGCGACGCCGCGGTGGCGGTGCGCATACGTCTTATGGCGGCTCTCGACATAGGCGAACGCGTTGGCCAACGCGTCTGCAGACGCGTTGGCCCAATGTGTAGAACGGGCGTTCGCGCGTTGGCCAACGTCTAAATACCTACGGCAAACGCGCGAACGCCCGTTCTACACATTGGGCCAACGCGTCTGCAGACGCGTTGGCCAACGCGTTCGCCTATGTCGAGAGCCGCCAATATGCATGTCACAGATAATTAATTTTAGTCTAAGCTGTCACTTGTTTAAGTTCCACTATACTTACTAATTTCGAAGTTTGGTATGTTCGGATATCAGTTACCACTCACATTACATAAGATTACAAATTACAATGTTACCAACTTACACAACAATAATGGATATCAGCATATTGTATTCACGAATCACGTTGATACCACGTATGAATGAAGCCTTATCTTGTTATTAGGCCGAGTACAGGCAGATATATCATGCAAGTGTATTATGATTCTTTGTCCCAAAAAAAAAAGGCTAGCCCATTAAAAATACCATGAGGTATGAACACTATCAAATTCGAACCATCGCAACTCGAATGTAAATCAGTTTCACTCCGCATTAGTTGAAATGAAATCTCTTTTGATCTCCAGGACTTCGTTCAATCGAATTTTAAACCTTATCCTTTCAATGACAAAGTTGATATTCGAATGTGACTACCGAGAATCCTAACAGGTTTGTTTTTAATTAGTAGAAGGCAAACGATATATCGGGTTCGATTCCCGCTCCAGTCAGGTTCGATTTCCATACGTTAACTGCACTAATTAGCCCGATCTGGGGTTTAAAGTTACCGCGAGTAGAAATACCCACGATTGTTCACTTTTAAACCATTGTTTTAAGAGTACAATAGAATTTTTGTCTTTTAAAAGCACGAAACTACTACTAGTTTGCAAAGATCGAGGGCGGAGGGCCTCTTAAGTCTTAAGTAAAAAATAAGATTATGATTAAAATTTCAAGCAGTGAATTAAAACAGTTGTTGATTTCACAAAACCTAAGTTTCGTAAAATCAACAACGGATGTTTTGCGCATAATAACTACTAGTGTACTAAATCCCTGGACATTAAATTGATCTTAGCAAAATTTTTTATAAAAGTGCATTTGAATGTTATGGTTTAATCCCAACGTATATTATGTGTAACTTTTTGGAGAAAATTAAAATTACTACTGAAGAATAAAAAAATGCACTTGCCTACAAAGGGTCTTCACAGTTTGCTCTTTAACGTCCCAAATCGTAACTTTTTGGAGGACATTAAAAATTACTACTGAAGAATAAAAAAGTGCACTTGCGTAGGCAAAGAGCAAACTGTGAAGACCCTATGTAGATAGGGTCTTCACAGTTTGCTCTTTAACGTCCCAAATCGTTAGCACTTACAATGCAACCTCACCAGTACACCTGATTCAATCTATCGCGCCCTAGGGATGAGCCAAGTCCGCATTAATTTGTTAACTCGACCCGTCTGGGGAGACGTAGTTAGCACGCAGACAACTTTAACTCGCTTATTAATAACTAACTTATGGCTCACTTGGTATTGATCGGTTGGCGGAACCTCCGGGGGAAATCTGTATGACATTTACTTGGGGACAAAGCATTGATAATGTAAATTATAAAGAAAAACGTGACAGTGTAGTGCCCTGTGTAACACTTATAAACAAATCAAGGGATACTTTCCAAGCTGCAGCGCTGTTTATGCTTCAGAGTATTTAAAAAAAATACTCGTAGGTATGTATCAAACAATTAATGATAATATGACATGATTTTCTTACGAATGTTTTGAATTGCACGTAACACTCTTTCTAATTTATAATGCCTATTGGGATCGTGCACTGCCTTTAAGCCTACAAGAAGTCATAACTTCGCCATGTTTTATATATACTGAAACTTGTTGAAGTTACTGTAAGTGAAATATAAGTCGTTAAAAAAGCCCCAAAAAATGTTGAGTTATTTAGAAATGTACACGTCTAATTCCTCGATACTCCACACCGCAGTTAGCCCTAAATATTTCGCCACCTCGCCCAAATATAATAATATATTTTTCTTCATACGGAAGTCGTATTATTGGATATGATGTGTAAGGAAAAAAAGGTTTTTCTGTTTACGTTTCTGCTCAAGTTGAAGAATAGAATTGTGATATGGAGATAGATACGTTGTTTACAAAATTTAAAAATTCGAAACCTATCTGAGAAATTTTAGTATATGACAAGGGAACAGTTGGTTCACCTAGTTAGTGAAGGCTGGTTCTTCTGCCTATCCTGTGGTAAGGTTTTGGATGACGGTCTTCAAAATGTAAGAAGTCTGAATGCCACTGCCACTTATTGAACCAATTGCAGATATTATAAGGAGGCACATAAAACTTTTTATATACTAACTTCTTTTAATTTTAACTTTCTACCCCTAGATTGCCTGATAGTTCAAAATTCATAACAACTGATCTTTATGCTATTCCTAATGTAAAATCCACACTTTTCGTCTCTTTGAAGAATATATGAAGAAATGTTAATAAAGCACATCCATAGCCCCAACCTCGTGTGAGGGTGCAATTTACCAGATAACATCGAGCCTCGGGCGAGAAGACGCCTCTTAAATTATTCAAATAAAATCTCACCAGGATACCCGTTGATTGTAAATTTTGTTTTACATATGCTCTCTGCACGTGAATCGACGTTGCAAGATTACATTAAGATAATAAGGTTTGTTTATGTTAAATTTACTGATTAAAGTTGTCCGCTGTTCAAGATATATAAGTTTATGAAGGTGAACCGAAGTATAATAGTAATTCAAGAAATTATTTGAGATTCATTAGTAAATGAATTAACCTATCAAGCCCCATAACATCACGGATCACCGGTGATCACGATAACAATATAATAACAATAGATTTCCAAGAATCCACGATCGAAGGATTAATGATTAAAATTAGTTTAAGGACGGTAACGCTGTTCCGATAGATTATTTCGATCCGTTAAAAATTAACTGGTATGTATTGTTATGAAGATTTCATCAAAACAGAAGCTCTTACGCAAATATCCAAGGAGGTATTCCAAGCAAGATATTAAAAAAAAATACCAAAATGCTGCGGGGAATAAGACAGTGATGATGATGATATGCAATAGCAATCATTACAGGAGATCTCAAACGCCCATCCCCCAAAGAGAATCATCGATTTTGTATTACAAGGTTTGTATTAAAGGGCTCAGGTGTATGCAAGGGCAAGGCCCTGGCACCTGTTTTCTATAAAACGTTTATTATTAGTTATTACAGTCTCTCCAAATAAACTAGTCTGAGTTTCGCTGGAATTTAAGATTGAAATCCGAGTTTTAATACTTTCACAAGAAATATGATGCTGAAATAATGTTACTTGCGAAATAGACGCTTCAATATTTTACTGTCTAGTGCCTGAATTACATTTATATTGTATTCGGTGTCACTACATTGTTTTATTTCATATTGTCTGGATTCCTTTTACACAAATTAATTTCCAATGGTGTATAACGTTACCTGGGACAAGAGGAATAAACTTTAAAGTTGTTATATGGTTAAAAAATTAAAAAAAAAAATTACAATATAAGTTAAAGCATTCGGAGAGCAGTTACAAGAAAACTTATATTATGGTCCTGATTACGGCCATTAACCAACCAACCAAAATGCTCGATATACTGTCCTTTTTTGGCCAAAACCGTGATGGCAAACCGAATTCATACATTACTTGCACTGCTGGCCGACGGCACCATCAACTATTCTATGAATACCAATTCCTTTTTGTGGCTTACCTGAAAAGAAAAAAATCATATCATATCAATTCTATACAACTTGTCATAAAACAAGACTCATCAGTCATCAGTATTTTCTCAAAAAGATTCTAATGAGAGTTGATTTAATAGAAAATAAAGTCATAATACCTATTCATGAAAAATAACGAATTCATATTAGTATTTCCTATTTTAAGTAACAAAAGGTTATAAAAGCAATTTGCGGAAGATTTGCGACGCAAAACCTAAGTTCACTTATCAAAAAGCCTCTAAAGCTAGGCTTTACGATTCTCGCATATTATATAACCATTTTCTTACTTCTTCAATCTATTATAAATCATGATTTTCACTAGCTACCTGAATTTGGGGATTTTACTTTGTCTTAGGTAACTATTACTATTATTATGTGTTGCTAAATTTGTAAACATTTCACTATAAACTGCGTCAGCTCTTATGTCTGTTCATTTTTAATAGATAGATATTATAAGAGCTAACGCGGCTTCAAGTCTATCATATTTTGCAACCTTCATTATCGATCCACGAAACAAAAGTTCAAGTCTTTTCATCGTATGAACTCTAATAAAGCCTCAATGTGGTGACAGTGATGGGAATAAGGGGCAGGACACACGAGCGGCAAGGGCAGGTTATAAATCAATTATATGATCATAAGCGTTTAATGCAGAGCTAATTAGCCAGCTCCTCCGTTTTTATGCTCATGTTTCAAAGATATAAGAGTTGATGCGGCTTCAAGTCTCCCATTTGCAAACGTCATCATCGATCCACGTTACAAAAACTCAAGTCTTATAACACATCATCATAATATAAGATTTTAATAAAGCTCCAATGTGGTGGCAGCGGTGGGTATCAGCGGCAGGACACACGAGCGGCACGAGCAGGTTATTAATCACTTATATGATCGCGTTTAATGCAGAGCCAATTAGCCAGCTCCTCCGTTTTTTATGCTCACGTTTCAAAGATATAAGAGTTGATGCGGCTTCAAGTCTTCCATTTGCAAACTTCATCGTCGATCCACGTAACAAAAACTCAAATCTTATAACACATCATCATAATATAAGATTTTAATAAAGCTCCAATGTGGTGGCAGCGGTGGGTATCAGGGGCAGGACACACGAGCGGCACGGTCAGGTTATAAATCACTTATATGATCATAAGCGTTTAATGCAGAGCCAATTAGCCAGCTCCTCCGTTCGCGGCTTTCGGCGCTCGGCGGGTATTATGTGACGTCGTAAATTCACCTCGTTATACTAGTAAATACACTAAATAACGGCGTTAAAACTTTATGAGTGCGCCGTTGTTAGTTGTCTATAACACTTGGCATGGAAGAAATAAGAAGTTGTTGTTTGAATGCAATGGTAGGGTGCTCTAAACAATAAAGTAAACACTTAGTTATTTTTTAATTACTATAATATGCTAATGGTCCAATTATTTTGAATCACCTTTTGCATAGTATCGGCTATAAAAACTATGCTGGTTCGCGTTATCTTTTTTCGACTGGCTCTCTTTATACTTATTCGATCTAAGGTTATAAACAATGAAATTGAGAATTTGCGAGGCAATTTAGTCAAAATAAGTAATTTGCAAATCTGATAAAACCGAAGCGTCTGTATTATGTATGAATGCCGAAACTTTTTCAATTTCGATCAGTCAGAAATTCAGAATCTATTGTTTTTGGCGACGAGGTTTCAACGCTCGGAAAAAATTAAAGATTAAAAAGTTTTAAATGTTAATTCATTGAATTTATATTATAATAATATATAATTTTCTGAAGTTTGACATTAGACTAGTACAATAGTATTTTGGCACGTGGATAACATTGTCCTGGGAACGAAGCAGCTGACATTGCTTCCAAATTCCAACCATAGTCTTAGCGGGCCCCTAGACGAGCAATTTTATTGCGCAATATCATGTATTGCGTAATAATTATTATTGACCATTTAGGGTTGATATTGAATATAAGCCTTCAATCTTATTGTCAAAAAAGACAATACAATTGATCGTCTAGGGCGGGTTTATAATATAATTCGGCTACATTTTTTAAATTTTTTATGATTGATCAATGATCACATTTCCGCTTTCCACTTGAAATTACTGTTCAAATGTTTTTGCAATTATTTACTAATTAAATCTACCCACCATTTTATCATTTTCACAGTTGTAATCTATTACTGGATATTTAACTAGGTTTCTAGACCCGTTCCCAAGCGATCTAGTCAATACAAGGACTTATATATCTGTTATTTTGTCACCTGCTAGACTGGTATGAAGCTGAATAAACAACTGTTGAGATTATGTAAATCAGCCTTATCGCGATAGGCGTTAGAATACAGTTGAATCAATATTTTGGAGCAATATGTGTTGTTAATTAAATCTTTGATTGATATTACAGGTGGAACTAATTACTAATGTTAATTTGATTTGTAGTGACATACGAGAAGCGAAGATAAAAATAATAATCATTAGATGGCTAAAGGCCTATTCAAAAAAAGATGTATACGCGATTCCATCCATGCTAATTTAATAAAGCGGAAGAGTTTGTTTGTTTGAACGCTGTAATAAGTGTCACATTAAATCTATACCTACTAATTAGTAATTACTAATATTATAAATGCGAAAATATGTCTGTCTGTCTGTTACCTCTTCACGCTTTTCCTGAAAGGTATAAAGATACTTTGAGTCCCGGGAAAGGACATAGGCGATAGCATACTTATTATCCCGGAACAATGTAAGTACGGGTTCCGCGCCACAAACGAATTTTCGCGTCCGTTGCGGCCTGCGGGGGACATCTACTTAGTTATTAATTTTAGAATGAGAAACATTTTCATGTTTCACGTTTCACGCCCATCCAAGTGCCACAACATCCTTGCAGCATTTCCGTGTGTCTATTTTGGAATAAAAATTACATCTTCATGACAATTCCGTAGTTCATTCGTTCCCGGGCCAAAATGAATAATTCACGACGCGGCCCGACGCGAGCCGACGTGATCCGACGTGCCCCGACGGCCTGCCAAATGTTCGTCATTATAGCACGACTGGCGACGCGAGTAAATATCTCAAAACACCATGAAACGATCATCTGACGTACAGCCATGGAAACTGAATGTTTAGCACTTCAAATAATTCTGAAATTGGTCAAGCTATCTATACCGAATACTGATTACTAAGCTATGTAAAAATATTTTATTTCCAGACAAAGAAGTCTATCTTATGAATAGTTTTGTTACAATCAAATTATATTATAACAAACAATAATATTATCACAAAATCGAAAGTGTGTGTACTGCACAGACATAGATCAAGATAGATACCGCATGTCGCTCCATTTGTATAAAAAAGGGGCATGGTACTTTTTCATAGCTACTGTGTCATACCGATGATAAGAAAAGTGCCCACTATCTAGGCCAACGTTTCTATTTGAATTTTCACAGCTCAATACTTTTAGGCATTTAAGCATTTGTTTAAATTCCGATTGACGTCAGATTCCGATAGCAGACTGAAGAACAGACTTTCGAAAGACGCGAGCATTGCTCGTCGTTTGGGAGTACGATATGGCACGCGAAGTACATACACATGCGGTGTCTATCATGATCTATGTCTGTGGTGTACTGTGTACCTTTTCACAATTCAACCGCTAAACCAATTTGGATGAAAATTGAAAATCTACGACATGAGAAAGAAGGGTATAGGACTTGCAGAATACTTTATTTAATGTATAGCGTGTTTTGATGACGTTGAATAAAATATGTATTAATATACTTCATACAGTTAATTGTAGCGATCCCCAAATGGAATTATCTCCAAATAAAATAAATACATAATTAAAAATCCCGTCCACCGGCCACCGCCAGTGTTCGTGACATACATTTACCCAAATATCCGTTTTTATCCGCAAACTTAGCTTTTAGCCGAACTCCTGACATCTGTCTGTCTGTCTGTGTCTGACTCACCGCTAAATAGGTTACACAGAGCCGTTTAACAAACACGTTTTGATGCAATTTTAGAATGATTTTCCTATATTATTTGTACGGTGTTGGTTGTTGTATGTGATAAATGATATATTTTTTTTAAATCTTTATTAAGGACTTGGTTCACAAACAGAGGCGACCATGTCGTCCTATAAATGATGATTAATATTATGTAGTACATATTAGTACAAATAATATACATATATAATAGTACATAATATCTACATTGGATGATAATAGTTTTTATCATTGATCTAAATAATCTTTAAAAAGTCTTCTCTCTTAAAAATATCAAATATTTTAATAAGCAATACACATAAAAACTACTTCGTCTGGATGTCGTTTTTATTCCATAATAATATCCATCTTTTAATTTAGACAAAGAATAATAACCCATAACCTTTTAAATATCTACCATAATACCAATTAATCCATCCATCCATCCATTCAACGAATGAATCTTTTCTAACCGGGGATGGATTTTCGCCATTTGTCAAACGGTCCCACATGAAAAATTGAGAATTTGGATCCTAGGTTGACGAATTTACCAAATTTACTGCGACTATTCTAACATCTAAGGCATTTATCTGAATAGTAATATTCTAAAGTAATATTTTCAAAGTAAAATACGCATTGCGGTATTTTATAATTTTTAAAGCGAAACTTTTCAAAAAATCTTTTTGATTCTAAATTATTATCATAAAGTTAATATACTAGGTAAGTATATCTAAATATATAAAATGGATTTTCAATTGTGTTAGTAACGCTAAAACTCGAAAACGGCTGAACGGATTGGGCTAATTTTAGTCTTAAAACATTCGAAGAAGTCCAGGGAAGGTTTTAAAGTGACACGAAGTTCACCGGGACAGCTAGTTAACTATAAATTATGATTATTATTGGGTATCTTTTTATTCTTTAACCGACTAACAAAAAAGAGGGGATTTTTTAAATAGCATTATTGATTTCTACGCCGCTGCTGTACAGAATCAATATTATGTAATTGAGTTTTTGAAGTATCGCGTATGCACACATACCTAATAATGATAATATGCGTATCACGTATGTACATTTTTGACCAATCTACCAGTCTACCAGTCTGCAGTCGTTGTATTAATTTTGTGTCTAAATATTTTGGAGCATCAGCACACGATTTTGGTACTTTCTCAAGTGCTAACTTAGTCAATATTCTACATTATAGTCATAAAATAATTCAGATATAATGCGTTTGATAGGAATTAACGTACTGGATTGAAAAAGAGAAGAAGGCTCTATTATTTCGCCCACAAAAGACCCAACAGAGAAGGGCTTGAAGCGGCAAAAAGTAATTGATTTCAACTTATGCAGCGTCCTACTGAGAGCAGATTAGCGTGCTCCACTTAAAAATATGGGCCATAGCGGATTAATGTAATCCAAAACAATTTTATCACTTTGCGGCATTACACCCACATACAATCCACAACGCGAAAGAGATAGAATGATCCTATCTCGTTTTTTTACATCCCTAGTAATATAATGGAGCAAATTAAACGATGCTATGATATTTACACAGCGATTTAATTTGCTGTCTTTATCTGTTATGTGACTTTTCCAAAGTGCTAGACAAAGACTAGCAGAAAGTAACCTTGTAAAGTTCTTCATTGTATAAGTAATTATGTTAGAAAGGGATAGGGAATTATATTAGAAAACACAAACCGTGTTGCAATTAAATATTAAGTATTTTTAGAGTTACTCAATATGTTTTAGATTACAATCAAAGGTTAGACCTGAACAAGACAATAATATGTGTGAGAAAGAGGCTGATATCTTCTATCTCGCTCTAGTTTTACATTCCCAAACTATTTAAATACTTATAACACCAGTTACACGGTCCGCGCAGCATTTTCAAACTGTTATAGAGCTATCAAATTTTCATGTTCAAAGTTGAGACCTATAATTTCCCAGGTGGTTTTCTAGGAATTCTAGTCATTCTAACAACGATATGACCTAACCTTAGCCTGGGGCCAAATAGTATTAAAGTGTTTACAACAATTTTTAGGTTCATCGTAACTTATAATAAAAATACCACAGATTTTGCTGTAGGAAAAAGTTGGTCCTTGGAATAAATATTTTTGTCACTAACCAATGGACACTAACTCACTACACATAATCTATATATGGTCGCTGTTAAGCATTAGTGTCCTAACCCACAATTTTTTTTTGTTGTTAAATTTTGAATTCAGTCTTGTTCTAAATCATCTACAGAACATAACTCCATTCATAACTCAATACGTAATTTTTGTGTGGGTTAGTACACGAATGCTTAACAGCGTCCAATCAAATTATATAAAACTACTGGACCGATCGGGCTAAAATTTGGCATGGTAGATATTATGATCAATTCTACCTCCAAGGGGTTAAAAAAGGGGATGAAAGTTTGTATATAATAATACTTCTTAACGCGAGCGAAGCCGTGGGCAAAAGCTCGTATTTATATAAGTAGGCACACATCTTATTATAACATACATAAAAAACACAAAGAATACGAAGTGCTTGATTAGAGATAATATTGGCGCAAACCGGCGACACATGCGACATCTCGCACATTTACTATTAGAAAAGTGAACGCAGTGTCTCAAATTCATAAATCATATAAGTATTTTGGGCATTTTATGAATTGGTTACATAATACTTAGTCAGAAAAATAATTCATAACCGATAAAAATCACAGAGCTTGAGAAGAGTCACCCATACTGCATACATGAAATATGGGTAACAAAATGTTACTTTGAGTATGTCACTTTTTTGTCTGCTAGGTAAAATAGTTCGTTTGCGCTGAGCACATTCCGATATTTATAGTCTGTCGCAAACAGGCGACACCCCAGACATCTATCTATACTTATTAATATTATAAATGCGAAATCAGTCTGTTTGTTACCTCTTCACGCCCAAACCACTGTTTGGTGTGGAGATACTTTGAAACCCGGGAAAGGATATTATTGTTATGATTTATGTAATTCAGTACTTAGTTTATTGTTTTTAGAATACTAAATTATTATAACTTAACTATTTTTGAGTAAATTTGATGGTAGTTTTAATATTTAAATCTGGCCACACTGACAATGTGCAATCCCTTCTACGATCGCTTCACTTAGAGTGGGGGTTGACGGGTAAAAATGGTGTATAAATACCCCAAGAGCGCAGCATGATGCGAATTTTGACGGAGAAACAATTGTAAGAGGAATCTCTGCCCGAAGGTGTACAATTATTGTATAATATTGTAGAATAAATGTACTGGAAAATCAATATGCTGTTTCTTATCAATATAGGATACATTTTATCCTGGAAAAATGTACGGTTCCTGCGCGATAAACGTATTTTGGCGCAAGGAAGCTGCGGGCATCATCTGGTCTAAAATATGTCTTACTTGAGAGAAGAGTCACTCACACATACATTAGACGAAATTTTAACTTTGATTTCGTTTATTTTAGGCGAAATCGCCCGTTTGCGCCGAGCACATTCTAATAAATCGTCTGTCGCTCCCATTTATTGTGACTCTCATAATTTAGCCTCATATCTGCATTTCGTACTTTACAGTCTGCTACACAAAATTTTAATCAATGGAGTAACTAAGACGCCTTTTTGTTGCACCAAATTAACTTTTGCGAGATGAAAAATTCATAAAAATATTGCAAATGAATTATTCCTTTGCAATTGCGCAACGAAAATGAATTAAGGTTTTTTGTTCATCGATTCTCTTTGAAGTCGTTTTAGCTTTCGTTATGTTTATAAAATATTTATTATTATATATCTACTTAACTAGATGACGCCCGCAACTCCGTTGCGCATTTTGTGTATCTCTCGGGAACTGTACATTTTTCGGGAATAAATATAATCCTATGTCCTTTCCCGAGACTCAAAATATGGCCATACTAAATTTCATGAAAGTCGGTACAGCGGTTTTAGTGTGAAGAAGTAACATACAGACACACTTTCCCACATATCATATCAGTATGGATGCCTAACAAGCAGATAAATCAATGGAACACTTATGGAAAGAGCTATGTAACCTAATAATATACATATAGTTAAAAATAAGTCGGGTTTTCCTTCCTGACGCTATAACTCCAGAACGCACGAACCGAAATCCACGGTTTTGCATTCGTTGGAAAGGTCTCGGGCTCCGTGAAGTCTATAGAAAAAAAAATCAGAAAAAACTTCAAGAGAAAAGCAGGAAAACAGGGAAAATTATTTTATGGCAAAACAACATTTGCCGGGACAGCTAGTCTATGTATAACTAAAGTCATCGACGTCGCTCATAGAATAAGTACGCTAGTCCATTGACTATTTCTGGTATTGGTCATGTCTGCAGACGGGAAGACCACGATTACCACCTTAGGCACGACGTCACTTAGACCACGCTTAGGCACGACGTCACGGTTGTGACGATTTGAAGAAACTGGCTGGCAGCTGAGGGCTGCCCAAAATCGGGATGGCTGGCGCTCATTTGCGAAGCTTACGTTCAGTGGTCGACGGCAACAGGCTGATGATAATGATGAGATGAATCAACTGATGGTGACCCAGCCACCACGAACACGAAACTATGCTACTGTAATTACGAGTACAGTATAATCTATACGTAATGGCTGTGTATTGTTTGATTAGCTATATGCTCAGACAATGACGGGGACCGCCCTGTTATTACTATTATAATGACGTCACAGGACCACGCCTAAAATTACCATTGTTACTTTTAAGGAATTATCTTTGTACTGTTTACTTTTAACGGCATCAGTACCAACACAATTTATTTATTTTACTCTATCTACCAAGAGTGTTTTAACGATTTGCAAGTTCACGCAAAAAGACCTTGGAGACACAGATCGACTTCCCGAAGTGTCCAAATGTTTAGAGAACCACAACACAAGTATAATATACAGTAGCGTAAATTAACTATTAACTATGTTCTTAAAATTAAATCAGTGCAACAAAAATACACGTTTTACGCGCACTACGTCATTCAGTCATATCGCACTATTTTGCTCTCTAAACTTATCTGAAATCACCAACACGATGTAGTACGATGGTCTACTATATTATACTATGACAAAACTCCATTAAGTTTAACAGATCAAAGAAAGCGACACCGGATAATGTTCTAATTGGACACCGTCCTACATCCACGGCTCTATTGCCCACAAACAATAAACGAACATATTTTTCAATTATTGCTCTATTGTTCTCTATAATTAGGTTTTGATGGGTTATTGTACGCTTTAGTTGGCGGTGTAATAACTCTTTAAAATTTAGCTTTATAGCTTTGGTTGGAAATTGGAATGGCTGGAAATCCAACCACGGCGGCAAAGAAAATTGTCGATAGTAATTGTGATGTTAGCAAAGATAAATATTATACGTGGGAGAGCCATGCTTCGGCACGAATGGGCCGGCTCGGCCGGAGAAATACCACGTTCTCACAGAAAACCGGCGTGAAACAGCGCTTGCGTTGTGTTTCGTCGAGTGAGTGAGTTTACCGGAGGCCCGATTCCCTACCCTATTCCCTTCCCTCCCCTACCCTCCCCTATTACCCTATTCCCCCTTAAAAGGCCGGCAACGCACCTCCAGCTCTTCTGATGCTGCGAGTGTCCATGGGCGACGGAAGTTGCTTTCCATCAGGTGACCCGTTTGCTCGTTTGCCCCCTTTATTTCATAAAAAAAAATTAAGCTAAATCAATAGGAGAATCAATGCATATCATTGATGATAAAGAACATTAAAATATGAGAAGTAATGAAGCAATAGATAATGAAGAAAGTAACAAAAATAGTAATGAAGAAATAGACGATCAAGCAAATAAGAATATTACGCGTCTATTGCCAGTTCATTCCATTTATAGACTTTTAAAGACTTCTAAATCCCTTATTATACTAGAAATTCCCCTTTTTCAAGAACCAGCCCACGCCACTGTTATCAGAGTCTATTAAATCACTAATTACTACATGAAAAGGAAAGAAGCTCTTGTTATTCCTAAAACCAACAAACCATGTAAAATTGCCGTCAACTCCGATGGCGGAATGACACAAATTATGCCACTTAAATTTACTCCATTTTTAAATATCCACACCGAATCCACTGACCGTGACCGTGATTAAGGCAGCCCAAATTACCCGCTAAAGTGGCCAGAATGAACCTCTGGGAACACATTCTTTTAATTAGCTGTATATTGTGTTTACTTGAGTCAATCGTCTTAAAACTGCCTTATTACTTAACGAGAATAAGACAGGCTATCTGTGAAATGGATTATTCAACATTAAAGACAAAGACAGCAATATAGATTTAAAGTAATTCCTAGTACTGCCTTATAAGGCCTTCAAGTAAAAATCTATATAGATTGTCATACATAATACATATTTCTAATATAAACACTGCAAGGATCTTCCGAACCACTTGGCCGACAATTGTCACCCAAGTTAAAGCTTTAAAGACAAAACAAACAATACCCAAATTGGTCCCAAAGACAGTTCACAATTTATCGTCCTTAAAAAATGAAATCCGAACGAATAAATCATTTACTTCGCCTCCGGGACTGGGGAATTTGGATGCGACAATCCGAAGGCTTCTGGTAGCCTCCTTTCTGCGTTATTCTGCCTCCAAGGTCACCCTTACGTCGTTAGTCATAGAGACCATGTTGGAGAGAAAATTTCACCGAACGGTCCGTATTTGGAACAAAGCCAAGTGCATACAATAGTGACCCGGATATGCGCTAATATTATTTTTATACCACACTATTGGAGCCCATAATAGGATGCATGGAACGGCGTACGGAGCAGGACGTAGGTATTGCATTTTAAACCGATCCGAGATGAATGTGGATTTATATCTTATTTTTGGTTGACTGCGTTTAATACAGTTGTGAGAGGAATTCTGATTTTATGGACTTTAATATAAAAGAGGTGTAGCTATATTATTTACAGCTTATTCTTGGGTTCTATTCTTGTTGTGAATGAAGCCTCCATTTTCTTGTTTTTAGTAGTTTTTTTTATATTTTTATCTATTTTATTCGTCAGTGTAGTTATGCCGTAGGACTAGAATTCCTACGATATTTTTAGATTCCAGGCTGCATCGTAGAAATATGGCCACGTTTAGATCAAGCCATTACAAACGTGCGCCGTGCGTTTCTCGCGTAACATTCTGCCGCGCACTGTAAAACTCTGGAACGAACTGTCACCAGCAATATTTCCGGACCTAAACGACCTGCAAACCTTCAAGAAAAGAGCGTATTCCCTCTTAAAAGGCCGGCAACGCAGCTGCAGCTCTTCAAATGTTGCGAGTGTCCATGGGTGACGGTAGTTGCTTTCCATTAAGTGACCCGTTTGCTCGTTTGCCCCCACTAGAGTTTTCGTCTATGTATACCAAGGTTTGACGTTGTGCATGTTTTAGACAGCTTTGCAGTCATGGTTCATTGTTATCCATCGCCTAGCTTGGAAGGTCCAAACAAGCCTACATTTTTGACCGAACTTTTTCAAATATTCCACCACTTTAAAATATTTAACCGGTACATTTAACTCTACAGTTTCGCCCCGTAACCCAGTTAGCGCACCGATATGATCAACATGCGCGAGTTATGACAGGTTGCCCGGCTCATACAGTGGGCGATAACAATTTTGTATTTTAATGGCAGCTCCAGTTTATTTTCTAATTAAGTTGTAGTGCGGCTATTGAGCTATTTAAACCACTACACTTGGTAGAAAATTGGTTTAATTCTAACATTTTGCTATGCAAATTGTGGTTTTTACCTTACACCGATTTGAGTGATAAAGACCAGGGTACTCTGAAGTTTTTCATAATGCTATGAGTTAGTGTGTGTTTCTGTTTCTCTCGTTTACTTTCGTAATAGTTACCACCACCACCACATTACTGGATAAATATAGACACGGGCCTTTCACGTGCTTATCCGACGAAACGTTAGACAGGCTAGCTTTAAGTAGCTATGTCCACACTATGCGCTTTCGTCTTCAATTTTCGTCATCTTCTTTGTATTCAACTTTCGTTTGGCGCTTTCAATAATTGAATGCGTTAACGAACGCAACGCCAACATTGTCATTTTTGTTCGGTTGCAGTGTCTGTCAGCTTTGTAACATGTGCGACGAGAACGTTTTACTGGGTGGAATGTGTGCGGCTTATTAGCTTTGTACACACTGACATGCACTTTCATCTTCAATTTTCGTCATCATCTTTCATATTGGCGCATTCAATAATTGAATGCGTCAAGGAACGCAACGCCAAAATTGTCATTTTTGAAGTTTTGGATACGGTCAGAGGGCATGCGTCGCGGGCATGCCTCACGTGCGCTGTTGACTGCGCTATAACGCATGCCCTTGACGAACAGAAAACGGCACAGTGTGAACAAAGCTATTTGGTCATAAGAAACTCCAGAAAAAATAGAACCAAGCGAAAGTTTTGGATACGATCAGAGCGCATGCATCGCAGGCATGTCTCACGTACGCTGTTAATATATCAATCGGTCAATAATCGGCCAATACATAAAAACGTCTGCTCTAAACGTCAAAATGCAAACCACGATTAGGTCCTGGCAACACTTTACACGAACGGTAAGAAGAATAAGTACTGAGAAAAAAAGAAAACAATTCACACCCAACCGTCAAGTATTGTCTTCAATTACTGCGTCCTTGTGCAGAGCTGCATCAAATAAAAAGCCGAGTAAAAAGCGCACCGTCACAATAACTCAATAACGACGAGGGAAAAAGGTGCACGTGAATTTATGGGCCGGGTTATCAGGGTTCCGCAGTCGATGTTCACTGGGTTTTAATTTTCGAACTAGATGATCAAAGCACCAAAATTCCGCGCGCGCGGGAACCGTACATTTTTTTTTGCGGGATGAAAAGTATCATTAAATGTAATTTCCTGAAAGGGTCTCCATACCCAATCCCAGCAAAAGTTCAGCGGTTTTGGCGCGAACAGATAACAGACAGACAAACTTTCGCGTTTAAAATATTAGCATGGATTTATCCTATAAGAGACTGTGACCTTCACTCAATTGTAAAACCGTGTCCCAATCTTTAAGTGGTTATTAGCTGTAGTGTTGAGAATAATTGAGCTCGATACCAAAATAGCCCACAACGATTTTCTCATCGAGATTCCATTAGAGTCAGAAATTAAAAGCAAATTCTTCTTCAAACATAGAGTACGTCTATGAAACTTCAATGCAGTCAAAATTATCACTATCAAAGTTTTAATGCCAATATAGCTCAAGCAGCGAATCGAGACAACTTTATATTATAATAATCGGTCAAGTGCGAGTCGGACTTGCGAAGGGTATCTCCACAACAAATTTCACCACAATCGCCTCAGCGGTTTGAGCGTCAAGACGTAACAGACTCACAGAGAGACAGACTCTCTTTCGCATTTATAGCATGGTATGGAATATGGATGTCAAAATGTGTATTATAAAATTTTCTCGTTTTTTTTTAATGAAATAAGGGGGCAAACGAGCAAACGGGTCACCTGATGGACTTCCGTCGCCCATGGACACTCGCAGCATCAGAAGAGCTGCAGGTGCGTTGCCAGCCTTTTAAGAGGGAATAGGGTAATAGGGGAGGGTAGGGATGGAAAGGGAATAGGGGAGGGTAGGGAAGGGAATAGGTTAGGGGATTGGGCCTCCGGTAAACTCAGTCACTCGGCGAAACACAGCGCAAGCGCTGTTTCACGCCGGTTTTCTGTGAGAACGTGGTATTTCTCCGGTCGAGCCGGCCCATTCGTGCAGAAGCATGGCTCTCCCACGTATATCGTTATTTTGATTATGCCTCAGCTTTATAGTAATCATCGTGTCCAGGAGCACAGTTTGCCAAATTAAACTGTCACCAGAAACTCTGAAAGTGACTCCTAGTGTGAGGTCCAGAAATCCGGTAGACATCTTTTGTGGTGTTAGCCCTTTGTGCCTGCAGATTTCCCTCACAGAGGTGGGACATGGGATTATGTGTCATTTCATCATCATCAGCTTACTTGAACACATCAAGATTTCTTTCCATCTTTAATCTAGTACGAATCTAACAAACGGCAAATTGGTATTCTCATACGTAAAACATCAAACGACATAATATTTTTGTTACATAATACCGAGACTACATCCCAACTAAAAAAGCTAGCTATTTTAGGTATTTCAGAATGAAAAAGCTAAATCGAAATTAAGGTTCCTTCTGATTTTGGTGCCGAGAAATATATTAAAAATCACTTTTAAATGAGTAAGGGCCTGTTTCACCACTTTCTGGTAAAGTGCCTAATAGGCTATTCACAACTTTTTTGACAGATTCTCCACACTTGATCTGTCAAGTTAATTAGTGGATAGCCTTAGGAAGTGGTGAAACAGGCCCTAAGTATTTTAACTGCTATCAGAATACACCTGTATTTATGTATGTAGCTGTGTATTTATTTTATAATTATATATCTATATTTTCATGTAATACATTTTTGTTGATGGCACATTTACCATACTTATATCTTAAAATTATGTTTCCTCTACCTGTGGTTGCCTGGAAGAAATCACTAATTAGTATTAAGGCCGCCATTGTGTGTTAGCTGTGTTTTAAAAATGTCTTTTATTTTAAATTGTTATAATATGTATGCACAATAAAGAATATTTATCTTATCTTACCTGTATACCCAAATCTTTTGTGTTGCAAGTAAACAGACATTTTGTACGGAACGTACTTTGCATAATACCCTTCACGCTTGAGTTTCGCGTTTAGTTAGTGAAGTTATACCAGCAGATAAAAGTTTATGGTGATAACTCTCTTGTATCGGCTAGCGGGTAACAGCTAACTGGTATAAATGAAATTGCTTCCACTGTTATAGCCCTAGAGGTATTAAATTAATTTTTGTAGCGGTATTTTATAAATAACTAGATGTCGCCCGCAACTCCGTTGCGCCAAAACTCGTTTATCGCGCGGGAACCGTACATTTTTCCGGGATAAAAAGTATCCTATGTCCTTCCTCGGGACTCAAAGTAATAAGTATCCCCATACCAAATTTCAGCAAAATCGCTTCAGCGGTTTGTGCGTGAAGAGGTAACAGACAGACAGACACACTTTCGCATTTATAATATTAGTTTGGATAATATTTTTTTGTTTAACGAAATAGTAAATTATTTCGTTAGTTTCTAGTGTACTACATTAAAAGTATTATTAGAAGCAAAATAATATAAACATTGATTTGGTAATAAATTTTATAAATTATAAACCTATTTTTGCTTACACAATTTACAATCAATGTGATTTTAACCGACATTTAAAAGAGGAGGTGCTTAAGGAATGCAATCTTGATCTTGCAAGATCAAGATTCCACCAAGATCTTGAGTGATTTTCCAAGATTGAATCTTGGAAGCCATCAATCCTGAATTTAATAAATAGTCCAAGATTGTAACAAGATTTCGAGATTTTCAGATTGTTCATACCTGCGTGGCAAAGCGCGAACCACAGTTAGACCATATATTATAGTAGACAGATAAGCGTCTTAGAAGGGTTTGACGGCTCACGAAACGAACATTTGATCTATATCCTGTGGTTTGATCTAGCGCCATCTGTAGTTAAAACAAGTAAACTTCACAGGTGCGTACTGCGTATGTGTGTTTGTTAGCGTTTGGATAGATAGATAGTCTGTCGTCTCCGCTGCGCCTTAACTTGTCAGATTTTTATGTTTCAAAAAACTTGAATTTGTAAAAACTGAGTTTGTTATGTTTAGACTTTAGTTCATATAACAATACCCAATTTTCTCAAAAACAAATTCTTTAAAACATTACATAATGTATTACTTAATATTAAAATATTGGTTACTATCAATTAGCAGCAAAAAAAACGCATTTTTTTCCATTATTCTGCTCAATCTCGAAAATCCCGAAAATCTTCATTCGCGACCAAGATCTCGACCCGAATCTCAACAAGATCTCGAACTGACCAATCTTGATTCAGAAAAAAGACGCCAAGATCTTGAATAGTCAATCTTGGTCCAAGATTGCATTCCCATATTTGGATGTAGGTACATATTTTTTTATTTACTTACAGTTGTAGGAGATTTTTGATGGCATCTTATTTGTAGTCTTGGCCTATGTATGAGTTGTATGAATTTGTGCTTACCTGAAAAGAAAAAATATTTTGTGAGTCAGAGTTCAGAATGATATCACTATAGCCATGTAGCCTGTATAAAAATATTTAATTTAAAATATAATTATAATAAATTAATATTTACCAAATTATAGGTAATTTTAGTGATAAGAATGTTCATTACAGTTAAAAATTATCAAGTGTTAAAATAACGCAAGTATGAGAATATTACAGCTCTTTAAGGTTCTATCGAATACAATATAAGAAACTTTTATAACATATTTATAAAAAAATTAAAAATACAATTCTTTACGGACATAGGATAAATGACTAGTAGATTGGACTGTACTAGTCATTGGAAAAAGCCCAAAAACACCATATTTATTAATGTTGCTTTAAAAACTGACTGTTTTTCTTTAAAAACAGGCAGTCTTTTACATTAAAACAAGAAATTTTTGAAGCAACATTAATAAATATTGTGATTTTGTGCTTTCTCCAATGACTGGATTCTGGTACTGTCCAATCTACTAGTCATTTACCTTAATATAAACTTTATCAATACTATATAATATTTTCAGTAACATCAAAACATGTAAATGTGATAACGCGTACGTTGTCTGCGTACTGAGCGGCTGGTGAATGAAATTTTTGTAACTCCCGAGTCCCGGAGGAGACAGGCCCTTACGAATACTAACATCAAGTGTTTGCTACAACAAAACATATATTTTATTGATCTGTTACAACTTACAGCTAGCTAAAATATTGTATTAGAAGAAGAAAGTCATATTCATCTATGTACACATATTATCATGCTAATCTTAGTTATCAAGAGGGAATTTAAATAAAAATCTATGAAAAAGTGTAGTGTCAAGTGTACTTTATTTTTTAAAAGGCCTCGCACAAGTTTAATGGTGAAACCACAATAGACATAACTACCAGAAGTTCGACTGCAAAGAGACGGACAGGTTTCAATATCTGTCAAATACGTCGGGTTTCACTAGGATTATGAACGGAATGTGCCTCGCGCTGGCTGATATAATTTATTTTTAAATATTTAAAATAAAGATTTCAAAATTGGATTCTGACAATTTTAATCGAATGTACCAAAACACAAACAACAATACGACCGAAGAGGAACACGTCCAGCGAATATGTCATAGTTTTAAATTCGTAGGTGACAAGTTAACAACCCTAGCGACGACTATACGTCAAATACGTCAAATTTAAAAATTTCAACATCAGTTCCAAGTCGGCATACTCTATAATTCTGTCTACTCTGGCGAAAATGTCGCTTATGTACATGACAATGCTTGTCAATAACGTAAAATAACTACCAAAAAAAGTGATACCATTTAATCCTAATTTACCAATGAACGACTCGTCTAATTCTTCAAGTCCCATAAGAGCACCGGTGATCGCGACGACAATAGAATACAATAGCATTTCCTGGAAACTGTGATCGAAGTACTAATCAGTAATTACAAATCTAGCAATAGCGTCCGTGCACCCGCCCCGCTCGCTCCTCTCCCCACCAAAGAGACTTGAGAATCACCTACCCGTTCCAACAAGCAATCTCTAACTTTCGGTATATACTTATCCATTTTATTTCAATGATTACTTTTTGATTTGCGCGTAAACACTCAAACTAAAGTCCACGCGGACGAAGTCGCGGGCAACAGCGAGTGTTTAATATACATGTATATCAAAACATAGGAATACAATACGGTGGAAATTCGTTTGCGGATCGTCCTTCGGGAAATATACTCCCGTGTCTCACCTTGATGTTCATTTATTCGGTTGGCCCGGCGAGGATAGATGTGATCGACTTTGACGGAGATTAATAAAGTCTCAATAACGTATGAGTATTTTATTTTGTTTCCGATACATAAAAACCTTAGAACAATCAAAGAAGACTAATATACAGTGTGTTTGTGTAAACACCGTTACTTGAAACCATCAAATGAGACCGTCAAAATGAACAACTTTTTCTATGAGAACAATGCTGGGAACTCAAAAAAATCCGTCTTCATACCCATACAAATTGCCGATCCGGGCATCCGTATAGGTATGAAGACGGCATTTTTTTTGAGTTTTTTTTCGATGGTTTCAAGGATAACGGTGTTTACACAAACACACTGTATATTCTGTGGCCTAACCAACAACTTCCAGCTGTTTTCCGTGATGGCTGTTTGTTCTATTACAGAAATGTCGTCAAAATCGGTCAAGTATTTTTAGAGTTAACAGATAAGCTACTTGTTACTAGACAAGACAGTTCATTTCTTAAGTTCAGTTACAGAAATAGAAAAAAAGATAATTAATTTATCTAATTATCGCATAAAATAGAGCATCCCAAACATAACGAGTCACTAGATTTATTTTGTAAAGTTAAAATATTTAAAAATATCAGACTACTCATGGTTCAGACCATAGCCCAATAAAAAATTTAACGATGTACCATCGATATAAAATCAATAGATGTGTCCACGGGTCGTTAACACTAAACAATTACTCCCCCCCTGCATATCGGCCATCTTGACGCTCCTTCGCTAATTTCACGCTTCAAAACGCATATTAGATCCGCACCGATCGGTATTGGATATGCATTCGATTCTGTATGTGATACGCTATGTTGCATAATGTATGTTCATAGATAGGCGAAGTAGATACCAGCACGTTCAGCAAGGCCATAGAAAAGGTTTATATAGAAGAGTGAACAAAATCACAGATTGAATAAGACAGTCTGTCATTATGTCCTAAAGTCCCTAATATATATGTATTGCCTTAAACATATTTTTATGTTCTTTCGGATATTTACTATGGTAAGTAATAGAGTCAGTTTGCCTAGGCCCTAGCCTTTAGCTTTAAAATTTCAAATACAATATTTATTTCTATATACTTTCCTGAAAATTACCTCTGTATTAATTTAAGTGTCAGCTACAAACGTTATTGAAGAGCGTATAAAATGATGTCAAAGCCTAAAAGTATTGAAAGCTGACCTACAAACCTGAGACATATTTAGTAAATGGAAAAACTTCATATCTTAGAAATACCAGCTTCAAGAAAAATATATTTATAAAAAAACGTTTATTTTTTATTTTACTTAAATGCTATAAAATACAAAAAAAAAATGAATTTGTGTGATTGTCTATAGTTACTTATGTATGTCGCAACTCGATAAAAACAAAATAACTAGGTACTTAGTACTCAGTCTTGTATTGCACATTGTGGATCTTTTCTGTTACTTTGTATATGTATCCAGTATATTATACATAATATATAGTATAGAGTTAATACACTTTTTTGGGATGGGTATGAAATGTTAGACATACATTTATAACGCTTTGCATGTAGTAGAGGAAGAAATAACCCCATTCTTCCTGTCATGCCTGTTTCTGCTAATTCGTTTCTTATCGAAGTTTTTTTTATGAAATAAGAGGGCAAACGAGCAAACGGGTCACCTGATGGAAAACAACTTCCGTCGCCCATGGACACTTGCAGCGTCAGAAGAGCTGCAGGTGCGTTGCCGGCCTTTTAAGAGGGAATAGGGTAATAGAGGAGGGTAGGGAAGGGAAGGGAATAGGGTAGGGTAGGGAAGGGAATAGGGTAAGGGATTGGGCCGCCGGTAAACTCACTCACTCGGCGAAACACAGCGCAAGCGCTGTTTCACGCCGGTTTTCTGTGAGAACGTGGTATTTTTCCGGTCGAGCCGGCCCATTCGTGCCGAAGCATGGCTCTCCCACGTGCAACCTTTATTATTTTATCAAGTGGAATAATTTACAATTAATCACAAAATTTAGATTCAACATCTCTTTGTGATTGCACCAATGCAATTACTGATCTAGTTATTTCAATCAAATGTAAACTAGAATCGGCAACAAACTTGCGAACATCGGATCCGCGTCTTTGAACTTCCTAACCAATTTTGCTGATGACCTTATTCTAGAAAATAGAGTTTATAAGTTCTATGGTGCAAGCCATGGGGAAGTATTTTTTTATTGTTTAATACACGGATGGGCGCGCGATTAGCAAATTGCCGCACGATGGTACACGGTCACCAAAAACTCCTCGCAGTGCTGTAGCAACGGAACTGACCGACACGAGAGTTGCGTCAGAGGAAGGTACCTAGACACTTACAACGTTATGGCGTTGTAATCACAAAAAATCTTCGAATTTAATTTTTGTGTGAGCAAATTGCTCATAGCGCGCCTTCTCACGGGTTAAAGGCCAGCGGGGCTAAAATGGTCGCTTTGTAGAATCATAATATGAATCGTAATATGATTCATTTTCTTAAAATTGCAAAATGGTCACTCTGCTTGCAATTCATGTCTACAGATCGACAAGGATTTATATATGAACGTGGCGAAAAAAGGAACTAACGCTGCCATCATACAAAAACGTTATTTTTGTCAGTTCTCCTTTACGTACAGCGCCCCCGCTCACGTTCATAAAAAGCCTTGTCAATCTGTAGTAATTCGTACTAATTTGACATTTGTCAGTTTGACAGTTTTGACAATTCATTTGCTGAATTGATTGAGAGGAATTACTAAATGAGACCATTTTAGCCCCGCAGTTCACATTGCAACGTAAGAAGGCAGTTTGACAGTTTTGACAATTCATTTGCTGAATTGATTGAGAGGAATTGCTAAACGCGACCATTTTAGCCCCGCAGTTCACACTGGAACGTAAGAAGGCAGTTGCAACGCTATTTTTAATAAGGCGGCGAGTCTTATTTATGTATTGTGTATTATCTGCTATTTGATTGAGTGACCAGCGAATTCAGTAAATGAAACCAACCAACACCAAACGCATGCGATATAATATATAAAGTATATTGAATTAAAAGATGGACAGACGCTTTCGTTTAACTTGGTACCTTTATCCTTAACCTAAATAAAACAGGAACAGTGAAGTCCCAACTCCCCGAATTGTATGAAAAAATAAACTTTCCGTGACCACTAGCCGTTTTGTCGGGATGCTATCACACCGAACTGTACCTGTGTACGATATTGAACTTTCTTTTCTTGTTTTATTGTCTTCAAATCGCCTTATTCAAATACCTTATTATAAAAGTTAAATTATAAAAGTTCTGTTAGAGTTAACAAATTAATAAAATAAACTAATTGATACAAACCGATTGCGAAGCAGGCCCTTATCTTATTATATCGCGTTGGATAATAAGTAATACGAAATGAGGCTGGCAGATTAACAAACTGTATAGAAATGACATGCTACAACCTACACCACCATAGAAACTGTATTTGCCGAGCTGTAGCTTTTTAATGTTTCATATAATACATACTTAGTAATCCTGACATTGGATAACACTATCCATACATACGTATGTACTATGTATGTACCTATAGTATGTGCATGTTAAATGCTACTAAGTGTATATACAGTATGTACACTTAGTAGCATTTAACACGAACAATTCCCGTGCCTTAGATGAAGTCCCGTGCGATAAATAAGTTCCTGCGCGACCAAAATTACGCGCACACTTTTAGTTCAATGGTACTACTCTTATTTTAGTGTCTTCAAATCTCGCCAAATATTTTAAATTACAGTTCGGTGTGATTTTTTTCATCTCCAGCACCAAATAAACAGTCGAATGGAAATTCTTATCGTTGTCTCCGATGCGGCGATAAACCGCGCTAACTCTAATAAACCTTAAAACGTTTACCGATAGATACCAACTTTATTTTATTTACTTTAGCTTTGACTTTGTGTATCTTGGGGAGGAGAGACGAAATATTTAAGTTACCCAAGGGATGAAAAAAGTTACAAAATACAAGCTACTAAGTTTCACGCATTACCTACGTTAAATAGGTATAGGTTTTTGCCACAGACATATTGATCTATGTCTGTGGTTTTTGCACATAATATTATTTTACAAAATATGTCGTGTGATTTATTTATTTTTTAATTTTCGCTTTTGTCATATCTATTGTAATAGATTTTTAAGAGGATACACCAGGGGCTAGAGAAATGAAAAAAAAAGTACGTGTAATATCTATAGCTGTCTCCCTTACCTCAAGCTTCTACCGCAGAACGCGATAGAGACAACTGCAGAAAATCCAGTAAATCAACGATTCGTTGTCCCCTGATTCCTTCTCCAAAGCTTAACCGATTTAAGTACATTTTTCATTAAAGATTAAAGAAAGCTTTGAGCTGTGTTCCTATGTTTTATTTTTTTTGTATAATCTAGCCAAATCTGTTTTCTGGATGTTTGAACACAGCGGAAAATCTGGCCATTTCTTTGGGTTTTTGAACGTTCATATCATAATTAATAATTAAATTATGAAAAAAAAGAAAACATAGGGACATTGTATTAGTGGCCGTAGATATGCAAGAAAAAAATTATAACTCTACTAGCATTATCCAGGGAGGAAACAGGGGACAACGTTTGTATGGAAAAAAGGGCGGTGTGGACTCCTCTTAATCTCTAATGATTATAAAACAAAATTGTGTGAGAGCGGCTTTGCACCAATGTTTCATGATTTGCAGGTATGTAGCTCCTTATCGTCTGCTGTCATGTGACCCTAGCGAACCTACCAAGTGTCAAATCCACTATATCCTGTCTGTGCGTCTGTTATCTCCCTACGCAAAAAACCGCTGAACCGATTTAGAAGGGCTTATAAATTATTTGAGTCACTAGTTTGACTAAAATTCTTTGTTGAAGAGAAAACAATTGATTGTAAAAAGGGTTAATTTGCATAGGGATGCAAATTAACCCTAAAGTGGCGGTAATCGAGGACACTTCATATCACGAACAGCACTATTACAAAGACGCTCGCGGGTTGACGTTGTCATGGCGACGTAAACAATGCTATCTCTAATTAAACCCACTAGCTAGACGTATTATAGACCCTTCAGATAAGACCCCACCTTTATGGACCCATCAAATTCAGTAAGGCATCTTATGCCTGTCAGACACATGTTTTCCTAACTCGACAAACTAATTTCGACTCTAATTCAATGCAATTAAGCTGTATTTCGTCCGACACGAGGTACGGGTACTAAGAAAAGTTGAAACTTATTTTACAACGCCATTGTAGAACTTTATTAATTAAGAGCATCTTTATTATGAAGGTGGGATATATTTATTCGAAGCTTATGAATATGTCGCAGGCTATGTAAATGGTGTTTTAACTTCCTTTTCTTCTTTATATGGTAAGATTACCTATCCTATCACATTTTTTCACAACGCCTATAAAAATTAATTAAAAAAAAATCGTGTTTTCCAGCTATAATTACTAAAATATTCTTAAGGCGAGGATAACCCCCAATTTGTTATTCCGTGACTCCCGGTTTACCTAGTTCCAATATAATAACGAAGTGTTAAAAAATATGAGATATAAAGCATAATATTTAAAATACCTTAAACCATAAACATTTTAATAAAACGTAATACTTTGGCTGTAATTAATTTACAAACTCACCTCCGATAAAAATCTATTTCATCGAAATATAAGTATTAACTAGGATAATTATACATTTTATTTGAATAAATTGTTAGTAAATCTATATTAAAATGTCCTTAACCGAACAATTTTGTTTCTTAATGTTTATTTCCAAAGATATTTAAAAAAAACATGAAAAATAGAGAAGACCCGCCCATGTAACTTCAGTTTTATGCTAAGCTAAATGAATCTTATTGCGATGCGTATGCGCTTGGGTCTTTGGTTGTGTGCAAGGTTATCGTTTTGGATTGAGATTAATCCCCGCCTTAAGGTTCGAATTTATTTGATTTGAAGATTTCAAGTCCTTCCTAGAAAAATTGTAAAAGAACATTCGAGAACAGAATCAATAAATCCCATCGAAATGGAAAAGCGAAGGTAAATAGATTTGAGAAATCTGCCAAGTGCCAGTCGGACTCGCTCAGAAAGGGTTCCGTACCGTCAAAGAGCGAGAATAGGCCAAGAATAAGGTTTTTTGTATGGGTATTTTATTTTAATATTATTTTTAATTATTAAAGTACACATACTCGTAATTAACCTGCCTGAGTGCCTATCTGTTGCCATTATTGATATCGAACAAAAAAGCCCAAAAATTCTGGTTTGTTGTATGGGAGCATCTCTTAAATATCTATTACTTAATTTTATTTGATTTTAACATTTGTTGTGATAGCGGAAACAGATAATATACACGGTAACACAATCTGTGAAAATTTCAGAAGTCTAGCTATAGCGGCTCTTGAGATACAGCCTGGAGACAGACAGACGGACAGACATCGAAACCCCGTTTTTAGCCTTTGGGTACGGAACCCTAAAAATCATTGTGAGCAAAAAGGTCGCATTTGAAAATATTTTTCCTAGACTCCGACAAACTCTATTATTAGACCTTTAAGAGATTTCTCGTCGACTGTACGGCCACTTAGTTTAAAACAATTTTGCAGTTAGTACAGAGAGGAAATTAGTTTCGCAATGGATTTAAGGTGCTGTCAGGAGTCAAGGTGTTTAATCGCAATCATAAAAGATAAATACGTTTGTAATCGCTGTACTTTACAACGTCGTGTGTACGCACAAATCTTCTATATAAAATTCTCGTATCACAACTCACAATGTTAGGCCGCGTACTCCTCCGAAACGGCTTTACTGATTTTAACCAAATTTTATATGCATATTCAGTGGGTCTGAGAATCGGCTACTGGGTACTTATTATATTGATAAGTGCATTTGTTGAATAAATAATAGTAAATTATTACAACTCGAGACTGACGGCGACCATTGTTTGTGCGACGGGATAGCGATGGACGTTGCCATGGCGACATACTTATTTAGTCACTTCAATAAAATAATATGGGCGAAATACTTTATATGGCAAAGAAACGTTTGCCGGGACAGCTAGTAGAATATAAAATAATAATAATTATTACAACGTACCTTTACCAATTACAAAATAATATTAACATTACAACTCATAATAAGGATTAAAATGACGGCTTTTTAATCAGCTTACTGAGCTTAGTTTCTTTTATAACTCATATTTTTTTTCTAAATCTCACGTGAGATGATGTGAGGGTGAGGAAGGGAGACAATCTCACGATATCCTGATGTTGGGGAAAGAGGGGTTTAAAAAAATTCATAAAACGACTCACGCGAATAATGGACTGGGGCATGGTAGACTTTTGTCTACCAATCAATCAAGCAATCTTAAAATGCGGTCATACGTATAAGAAAATAGTAAAAATGAAACCCTTATAACTTCGCTCCTTCCGTCCGTCCGTCTATCGTCATAACTTCGGTAATAATTATTATTATGAATATAAGCTAACGAAATTTGTACAGCCAATAGGTTATCTATAGACTTTATTCTTTATTTAGTAAGTATACTAGACGTTCCGCGCGGCTTCGTCCGCGTAAAATAGATATTTCACAGACAAACTAGTACACAAAAATAGCCTATGATCCTTCACGACTACTTCTTATCTGTGCCAAATAACAGAAAAATTGCTCCAGTAGTTCGTGAGATAAGCCCTTCCAAATAATTTCCCCCGTTTTTTCCACATTTTCCTATATCTCTTCGCTCCTATTAGTTCTAGCGTGATAAAATATAGCCTATAGCCTTCCTCGATAAATGGGCTATCTAACACTGAAAGAATTTTTCAAATCGGACCAGTAGTTCCTGAGATTAGCGCGTTCAAACAAACAAACAAACTCTTGAGAATTATAATATTAGTATAGATTTTGCACCTTACTCTAACAGTGTATCCAATCCGCATATCTTCGGAGAGCTGAAACAATTCAGTCAGATAATCCGACGCAAAGTGCACTGCAGTGGGCGGCTATTTGTTATGTTTCTGCAACTGACCGCGTCAATCGACCAACTAATGGGGAATGGGGGTTTATACCGACATTCTTTTACGATCGCTATTGGTTTAAAATAAACGTTAGAAATGCTTAGTTGTTAACTAAACGAGTATATAAAAGCAAGCAGCTAAAAATATATAGAGTAAGTTAGGTTTCTTAAAAAGCAAAAAATAAGAGTAAAAACAGGGTACAGGTTAAGTTAAGGATACAAAAAAGAAATGCCTTGACATCAATGTTGAAATGACTAAAACAACCCCAAAGCTTTGATCTGGTTTTAGGGTTCATTTGGCCACGTTTTTTTTCCTCGATAAGTCATGTCTACGCGGATTTCGTTTTTGCATCATAATAGTCCAGATTTTTTTGTGTTACGACGATTTTTGATATAAGTCTACTAAAGATATTAATACTAAATTACTTTGACCGCAGTTTTGCCCGTCAAAAGCAGTCCCCACCTCTACTCTCATATTTCATCTTCACAATTCCGCTGTAAAACCCATCAATTTCTCTTGCGAAATCAACCTGCCCGGATAGATTGGGAGCGTTCGACTGTGTTATTTAAGACGCTCTTGAAATTGAGTGTCAATATGTTTAGACTTCCATGGATAAGACAGAGAGACAAACTTTTTTGTGGATTTGCCGCAGTCATCTGGTTGAACCAGCTATTTGATTGAATTACAAGCGTAATTAAACCATTTAATTTACAGTCTAAGAATTGACGAGTCAGCCTTTAGTTTGATTACAATCAACGACTTCAACGGCCTTAAGTCAATACTTTAAATTGTTTCATTCAACGAATTCGCTAGTCATTCAATCAAATATCGAATTTAACCAGATGACTGCGAATCGTTTTAAAATCTACTACAGACGTTTTTGGTTGGACTGAACAGAGAGTCACCCATACACGATATTATAATTTTTGTCATAGAAATTTTTGTTACTATGACAATAATTTTAGCCTACAATTTCTATACTCGATTCATAAAAACATATTATTAGTATTATATTTACCCACTAAAGTATATTATTTTATGTTAATTCCCGTACAAATTGAGTTAAGTGTCCAATTAATCTGCTATTATCATTTGCCTATCTAAATTCTATTCCGTAGGCGCCATATTATCGGTCGCCATGGCAACCGACCCTCGGGACAAGTGTCCAAGTCCGTTTATGTCCAAATCATTATTTAGGATCAAATATTGTATGATTAGATGAGCTCTATATTATGTTTATCAGATGAGAAAATCGGCTACATAATATATTATGTATTGTGATCACAGATAGTGATAGTTAGATCAACATACAGCCTGCGGATATCTAGAAGGTTCAAGAAAATTTATAGATATTGGACTGAAACTTAACATGATTTTTTAAATCCTAACTAAAATTGTGTAGTTCCTCTGTAGGTTTGTTACTTCGCATCGAATAATCTTGGAAACTAGTCCACCGATTTTAATAAAATTTGGCACAGATATAAAGTAGACAATAGCGAAGGTTATAGTATGGAGGGTAGATAGAGTAAAACTATCTTATATCCATGGGGGATATTTGAAAAAGTGTCCAGCTGTACGCAGTAAATAACAGTTGAAAAATCCTCCAAGAGTGGCGCTAGCTGCAGCAAAGGGTATGGAATGAATGTAGCCGTTGGTGACAAAATAAAAATATATATTATTTAAATATTTTGAAATTTTATTTAAATAATATATTTTGAAAAATATAACATAAAATAGCTGAAATGCAAGCTGCTAAATGATTTAAAATTTACCCTGTTGCTACTGTAGCGCCACCCTAATTTAAAGCATTTCAGCGGACACTTTTTACATACAGAGATAGTTCTCCATCTACACTCCATAGGTTATAGGCTACTTTTCATCTCGGTAAAAGGTCCGGTTCCGACGGGATTCCGTTTTACTAAATAGCGGCCAACAGTTTACAGCATCCACACACATGCCACTGTGCAGCTAATATTTTACAACGCATGACATGTGTCGGGGAATTTTTTTGACAGTTGAGTGATGGCCACGCCAGCGGCCGTCAACATGGCCGGTTTGACGCCGCCGCTGTCAGATCGCAATCGCTACCACATTTCGGAGCCTGTGATGTAATCATTTTGTACATGTTACACGATATTGAACTCGCATTACACACAACCGATACTAATATTATAAATGCGAAAGTGTGTCTGTCTGTCTATTACCTCTACTTTCAAACCGCTAAACCGATTTTGCTGAGTATGGAGTTACTTTGAGTCCCAGGAAAGGACATAAAATATTTTTAATCGAGAAAAAAGTACGGTTCCTGCCAATAAGCGAATTTTGTCGCAAAGGAGTTGCGGGCGTCACCTAGTAATTAATATACCAACTTTATTAAGGCGCTCCCCCCACGGAGATGCCGTAATTTACCTTATTAACTCATAATTTGAAAACTACAAAAATATAATAAAAATCTTCAGTATATTAACATTCCTTTCACCGTTATTAATTTACTATTTTTGTATTAAGTAATGTAAAATAATGATACATATCATTATTTTACATTACTCATGATATTAGCTTCTAAAGTAATACCAATTTATTAAAATTCAAGCGTACTTTCATCATCTCCCTAGTATTTACAAATTACTTTTATTTGAAACACACTATGAACAATAAAAACTAAGGAAAAGTAACTCCGTCAAAAACATGCTCCACAATACTTGTCAAAAAAGTTTACCTAAGTTACACATTTGAATACATTTGCAATATTTAGGTGACATGACAGTTCAAAAGGAACCAAATTTAAAACGGTTATTATAGTATGAGTTACGATTCCTTAGTTTTTATTATTCGTAGGAAACACACGACAATTGATAGACAATTCCATTTGCTACCGCCGTTTGAATTTCTTAATGTCAATTTTGAACTAAGATAAGTAAAAAATAGGATTTTGGTGCGATCTCGGCAACGCGTCAAATATATTGTCAAGGTCGTTTGCTCGGGGGATGGCCTTAATCAAAATCGGTTCAGCGGCCTATGTGTGAACTAGTAAACAGAAAAACAGTAATACAGACACACGTATGTGTATATTAGTATGCAAGGATTGGTTTTCAAACCTACGAAATACGAAATAAAAAGTTTTTAAGAAGGAACATGAAAATTTTGCATATTGATAAAAATCTTATTATTTCCGGCAGGAAAAAGCATATTATAGAGTTTACCAACTTTGTATCGGCGAATACCAGATATTTCCAATCAAATCGGAGCACGAGAAAATTGAAAAGGCCTTCGAGACGACAGCAGAACAGGGCACTTAGACAAAATGCATTTGATAATTTTGATTGTGAAGTTAAATACCGAAATTCAAAGGCATTTGACATAAGGCATCACAAGCGCCGTTACTTGGCGATGCTTTATATCAAAAGTCAAAACCCATACACTATTTACTTGGAGTTTATCTGACAAAACTATCAATTGCAACTTGACCAAGCACCCAGCTTACCTGAGAAGCGGAGGAAATTAAACTTTTTGATGAATCGTCCATAGTTGCATCTATTGTCACTACGGGAATAACAACAAAACTGCAATATCAAGTTGGGCAAGCCCCGGGAAAACATTTGTCAAAGTTTGGTAACATTTTTCATTACCGAGTTCCGAACAATTCCGAGATATTGCAAACTTAGGATATATTAGGTGATAACTTCCGTCGGAGACATATATTTGAGATGCCACAAGTGGATATCGGCTTCGTTGGAGTGAAAACTGAGTAATGATAAACACGTGACATGATCGAAATTTAGTCAGATGGAGAATGAGTAGGTGTAGATGAGGAATTTTCTAATTCTCTCTTCTTACTGTTTTAAATTTTGCCAGCCCCCTGAGGTGCAACCTATCATTACTACCAAGTACCAACAATTTACGTCTTCTTTTATTATTTTCAAAAGATGTATTTCTTTAAGGAGATAGTGGAGAAATTAAATGAGCATATTATCTCAAGAAAGCTGCGCATTTTTAACCCATGTTTAAAGGTCAATCTTTTAAATATTAGGTATTTTCCAACACCTAATATGTTATTACTTATTAATAATACGTTTTGTGTCATCATAAAACTCATAACACTGCGCCTGTTTCTTTTCTTTTAAATAGACGCGGTGTCTACTATAACTTATAAGTAAGTATCTCTGTATTGGCTACTTCCAGTTTTTCTTCGGAAAAAATGTTCTTGAGGCGCGCTTAATACCAAGCTTCATACTTTGAAGCATAAATTTCCAAGATGTTTTCCCCCATGTTATTCCCAGTGACTTCGATATTATCTTGTACATAATTCTTTATGCAATTTATTATAAGTTAAAAGAAGGCTTTTATATTGGAAAACAGTTGAGAAATTCCTATCAAAGGATGATGGGATAAACTGTTTTGCAAAGTTAAAAGTTATCAAAGAGCAAAAGTTTGTTGTTAACAGAAACACAAAAGGTTAAAACAACTCGAGCAAGTACAATATTACTAGCAATCTACAATAATTAAAAACAACCTTAAAAGGAAAAGGTGAATTATACAATGTATATAACCAAATACATGAAGAAAATTAATGGGTACAAACAAAAAGAAAGCTTATCCGGCTCACAGGACCATCGCGGCCATGACAGCGGGCGGGGAAGTCCCTCCCCAAACATGTGCATCGATAGTTACAAACAAATAACGGGTACTTGATTAATCGGCCATGTAGCTGGCAAGGTGCGCTTGTAACTTCCTTATAACTCGACTTGAACATGAAATAGGTTAGGTTGGGTTAGATGGGGCAAAACTACTACTTTTGTATTTATAATTCTATAATTTTCATTTATATAGAATTTATATAGAACTGACCATAGGTCGCTTCTATATAAATGTACCATATTTTTACTTACTATAAGTACTTACATACTTAACGTAAATTAGTTTAAACTATCTTTGTTATTTTCCACCTTTATGGTAAAAGGTGGCCCCGTGCGAGTTTCTTACGCCGGTTCTTCTCGGCGGGGTAGTTCCCGAACCGGTGGTAGGCCTCATGTAGACACGACGTTCTAAAAGAGTTAACTTTGTTTACCTATTTGGAAATAAATATTTTTGATTTTGATTTTTGATTTTGATACATATTGTCCCATAAACCATTTGACAATACATAATAATATTACAGTTTTCAGGGTAGTCAGAATTCTGTTACATACTTTTACGGATGTTCCTACATTGTGTTGTAGTTTGTACTTTATATCCCATAATACACTTTAAACAAACTTTAAATACAAATTTTCAGGAGAATAACACATTTTAGTTTTATAGGTAAGGCACTGCCACTGGATAGAAGAAAAAATATATATATATATATATATATATATATATATATATATATATATATATATATATATAAAACTCAAAGGTGACTGACTGACTGAGTGATCTATCAACGCACAGCCCAAACCACTGGACGGATCGGGCTGAAATTTGGCATGCAGGTAGATGTTATGACGTAGGCATCCGCTAAGAAAGGATTTTGATAAATTCTAGCCCCAAGGGGTTCAAATAGGGGATGAAAGTTTGTATATAATAATACTTCTTAACGCGTGCAAAGCCGCGGGCAAAAGCTCGTGTTGCATAAAATACATAAATCAACATTCATATTCTTACATAACATGTTTTATTAGAAACATGGCAACATTAGAAACATAATATGACATACAATTTAATATTGCAACACATTGCACAGGTCAACAAAAGCTTGACGAATTGATGATCTCGGCGTCTGTCATCGTCGTGTCATCGTCCATCATGTTACAATGAACTAATCACTATTCGAGCATGAGGTAAACTTGCGTAATAAATGAATGTCTCTCGTCGAGTATGGGAACCCTGGTGTACGATTATAAGTTATTTTAAATATTTTGTTAAGTATATAAAAATGGATTTTCAATTTTTCTTTTTTATGAAATAAGGGGGCAAACGAGCAAACGGGTCACCTGATGGAAAGCAACTTCCGTCGCCCATGGACACTCGCAGCATCAGAAGAGCTGCAGGTGCGTTGCCGGCCTTCTAAGGGGTAATAGGGGAGGGTAGGGAAGGGAATAGGGGAAGGTACGGAAGGAAATAGGGGAGGGTAGGGAAAGGAAAAGGGTAGGGGATTGGGCCTCCGGTAAACTCACATACTCGGCGAAACACAGCGGAAGCGCTGTTTCACGGCGGTTTTCTGTGAGGACGTGGTATCTCTCCGGTCGAGCCGGCCCATTCGTGCCGAAGCATGGCTCTCCCACGTCTAAAATTTCAATTGTGTTAGTAACGCTAAAACTCGAAAACGGCTGAACGGATTGAGCTAATTTTAGTCTTAAAACATTCGTAGAAGTCCGGGGAAGGTTTTAAAGTGACACGAAGTTCACCGGGACAGCTAGTCACTTCTTAAAAATATCAAATTAGAATATAACTTGCCTACTTACTACTTGCTTTCGATATTATGTAATAAGGACTTTGACAATTGACACAATATGTCGTTATGTATCATGGAGCTTGCAATAATATTGTCAATCAGTACGTCAATCATTTTTAAAATTTCAATTGCGCTGACGAAACTTTCGAACACATGTGACTAAAGGCTCTGTTTGATTTTTAAGATCACGAGTCCCTAATGAATTAAATCTTATAAATCGCTTTTAATATACAAAATTGCACTGTTGTGTACACTACTATGCTAATAAGTCCTTTATGCCCCTTAAAGCATTCCTAGGAATCCTAGGTCCATTCTTGTGACCTAACAATTTCCCCACACCTGTCTGACAATCACAATTAACGCAACCATCTCAACCATTAAAACCATTAGAAGCGTTTAGCAATTTAAATATCATTAAGCAATAGGTCATAGGTCCAGCTATAGCATAACATAGCATATACACACAAAATGCAACTTTATCACAATGCCGGAGAATATAAATTTCAGTAAGCGGTATCGTGGTCATCGCTACAAAGCGCACACGATTGTAAACTCTATTTCCTGGTAATAAACGCTAGCGGTATAACGGGAACCTTTCTCTAATGTTGGCGATAAGTTTAAAGAGTTAGGTAATAGCTAATGCCTGAACTATCGCCTCGCCTTAAATTTAATGCTGGGATGATATTCAATAAATAGCTTGGTAAATGTAATCTTCACGCTACAGCTTGCAAGTTGCACATACATGACCGCATATTTTCATAATATTATAGAGTAAATTTAATAGGTTATACTCAATAGGATATATTATTACTGCAATATTTTAACACTAGACTACCTACAACTGTACAAGGCGCAGGTTCGGCCTCATATGGAATATTGTTCTCATCTCTGGGCAGGGGCGCCAAAATACCAACTGCTCCCTCTGGATCGTATCAAACGAAGGGCTGCTCGAATTGTTGACTGCCATAGTGTTTCAAACAGCTTGGACCCCCTGGAATTACGCCGAGATGTAGCTTCACTCTGCATCCTCTATCGGTTGTATCACGGGGAGTGCTCTGAGGAATTGTTCGGAATCATACCACCTGCAACTTTTCGCTATCGTCCCACGCGAAAAAAATACCATCCTCATCACCTTGATGAGTGGCAGTCTTCCACAGTGCGTTTTTCGCGTAACTTTCTGCCGCGCACTGTAAAACTCTGGAATGAACTATCACCAGCAGTATTTCCGGACCGATACGACCTGCAAACCTTCAAGAAAAGAGCGTATACCCTCTTAAAAGGCCGGCAACGCACCTGCAGCTCTTCTGATGTTGCAAATGTGTCCATGGGCGACGGTAGTTGCTTACCATCAGGTGACCCGTTTGCTCGTTTGCCCCCTTATTTAATAATAAAAAATAAAAAACACTAGCACCACCAGCATACCATATGCATATATTTTAACAGCAGCACCAGCATATACAGGGTGTAACAAAACTAAGTGATAATACTTTAGGGTGTGTACGTGTTCCTTGTAGAGAGTTCACTGTCCTTTCACTATTCACTGAAAGACAAAAAATGTCACTTTTTTATAGGGAGACTTGTGATGCTCGGGCCCTTGCCCATACAAAAGTAAAAAAAATAGTCTTTCAGCGCTGCTACTCTCACGTGTGCAACATGTCGGAATTATTGTGCTAGCAGCCTAGTAGCTCCCTCTGCTCCAAATTTGCGTAATATTTCTTATTATGACAGAGCCAGAGTTTTGTATACTTTAATATTAGGTTTTTTCGAAATTGCAGAATAGATATTGGCCGATTATAAGATCTACAGAACAAACACGAAAATGTTATCAAAATCAGTTTCCGTCTTCGGAGAACTTTGGAATCTTAGAATCAATTAAGTACTTAAAAAAATAGTATACGATCAGCCTAGTATAAAAATTAATCAGTCGGTAATAGGGTTCCGTTTTTACTCTTTGGGTACGAAATTCTAAAAACCACTAAACTCTAAAGCAACATAGCAGTCGTAGGTGCTGTGACAAAACGTACGTAGGAGAGCCATGCTTCGGCACGAATGGGCCGGCTCGACCGGAGAAATACCACGTCTTCACAGAAAACCGGCATGAAACAGCGCTTGCGCTGTGTTTCGCCGAGTGAGTGAGTTTACCGGAGGCCCAATCCCCTACCCTATTCCCTTCCATACCCTCCCCTATTCCCTTCCCTTCCCTACCCTCCCCTATTACACTATTCCCTATTAAAAGGCCGGCAACGCACCTGCAGCTCTCTGATGCTGCGAGTGTCCATGGGCGACGGAAGTTGCTTTCCATCAGGTGACCCGTTTGCTCGTTTGCCCCCCTATATCATAAAAAAAAAAAGAATATTATGCCTTATGTTCTGGTCCAAAATATCCAGCATTATAGGATAGTCACACTCACGTGTTTAACAAATGTCTTGAAACTATATCTGTAAAATATATTATATGCCTAAATACATTTGAACGGCGTCTTATACACTTGTCTAAACAAATCTGGGTACATAAGGAGTGAGAGAAGAAATCACGATCCGCGCGATACGTGCCTCACAATCGGACTAGTTGGGCCCAGGACTTGGATATAAGCGGAGCGGCGAGCGGAGCGGATGCATTTTTGGTAAGTGTGTGAGGGCTCGCGTCATAACACCTTGACTGATTGATGATAACACATCTACATATAAATAAAAAATACTATATTAAAGCACAAATCAATAGACGTGATAGTTTTTCCGTATTTAAAGTGTACCACAAAATGTTCAGGTTGTGGGATATACTAATTATTAATGAAAAAAATAATGGATTCATCCATACTAAATACTAATAACATAAATGTCCAATCATGTCCAATATTTGTCCGTCTGTTAACTCTTTAATAGCTGAACCAATTTAAATGAAATTAGTTTGGAAGATAATTTGGGTCTCGAAAAGGGCGTAGAATCGAATAATTTCCGCGGATAAGCAATTTCTTTGTAACCGAATTGGTGGATAGATTATTTTATAATTATTAAACTAGCTGTCCCGGCAAACGTTGTTGCCATAATATAAAGTATTTCGTTCATATTATTTTATTGAAGTGACTAAATAAATATGGCACCATGGCAACGTCCATCGTTATTCCGTCGCACAAACAATGGACCGTCAGTCTTGAGTTGTAATAATTTACTATTATTTATTCAACAAAATATGCACTTATCAATTTAAAAAGTAGCCCGTAGCCGATTCTCAGACCTACTGAATATGCGTATAGAATATGGTAAAAATCAGTAAAGCCGTTTCTGAGGAGTACGGTGACTAACATTATGACACGAGAATTTTATATATCAGATGTTTCCAGAAAAATATAAAATAAAATAAATCCAGCCATCAACATGTCAGCCGTCTTAAACAAAGGCTGGATGCAGCTCCAAGTTTCTCAGTCTGCCCGCTTTTCTCTGTTTAGTAGTCTCATTCCACTACTAAACTTTTTATTTGCCTTACCTTATGCGGGCAATACAAAAACTTATTCTAGACGGCTTAGCAGAGAAAGCACTAAATACTAAATAGAGCTAATATTTAAGCGCCAAAGTAAATTTTCTATAAAATATTCGCCAAGTATCTTAGATAAGAATTTTCTAAGTGTTTTTGTAACCTATATAGGTTTATCTAGAAGGTTAGAGTAACCTTTTCAACCTGAGTTACCTTGACACTGTCATATTTAATTAAACTAACCGAGTAAGCTAACAAAAAACGACGACCTACAAAACAGCTAACTGGCTTTAGCCTCGTTAGACTTGAAGAAAAACATGTTTTTAAGCTGTAGCTTTAAAAACTGTGCTTGTGTCTTTTAGACTAAAAGAATCTTTCAGCTATTAAGCATATTTTTTTGCAAATAAATAACTTTTTCTTATATTTCTTAGTATGTATTAGGTATACCTTGCTACGCGCTACCTATCCAATAAAACGCTATAATCCTACCCAATTACGATTTTTCCAACCGGATAAAAACAATCGAGACTTGATCACAATAATAAAAACATGCAAGAGCTGGAAATACTTTCGCATACGGTTAATAAGTAAAAAGTACGGAATGAATAGAGCAACATTCTGTAAAACAGTGTTTTTCAACCATTTTTATCATGTGATGATGAGGTATGAAAAAAATATGTCACATCCCTATCCTTTTCTTTTTATCAAGTACGTGTATGTTTATAAATACATCATTTTATTTAAATTCTCCTACTTACATAATATCAATCTTTTCAATATTTATTTTAGTTCTCTCGACCTCTGGCTTTCTACAGAAGCTTCGCGATCCCCCACGGGGTCGCGACCCACAGGTTGAAAAACACTGCTTCAAAGTGAACAATACTGTGTATGTTTATACTGTGGTTTATAGTTATGATTGAAAATAACGTTCTCGTAATGAAGCGCCGTGACTGCGGCGAGCGTGACGGGACGCAGGGTGACCACAAATGGGACGATTTGTTACGTTTTTTTTTTCTTTTTCTGAGGTAGGAGAAAAAAAAACTGTTTTTTTTTTGTTTTAGATAATGTACTCGTTTATATTTCTTTGGAGTCTTGTATTTTGGATTGATATCTTAAATTAAGTAGGTTTTTAAGTAGTGCATCACTGGATCACACACCCACACTGGATCATCAAACGAATTTGATTTTTGTTTTTTTAATACGAAGAAACTAATCGTTGTTGCACCATTCAAAACTAAATTAAAATACTTATTTGGCCATGCAGAAATTTAGCAATCCAAACTGGAACTCTACCGTGCCAAAAAATAAAAATAAAAACTAACTTTTTTCTTCCCATATTTCCCAACCGTCTGGTCACTCTAGCTTCAATCGCTTTACTCATTCGGCTAATACACACGGCTGTAATGACACCGAGAGGGGACCATGGGGAGCATACACCAGGGGGGAGGGGAAAGGGGGGCATGCACCAGGGGGGAGGGGGGTCTTAACAAGTTTATTGTCCCCGCGGCTTTGGGTTATTGTGTTCTGATGAACCGCATTTGAAATCATTTGCGTTTTTAATTTGATTCGTTTTTATAGAGTTAGTGGTGTTTGTATCATGGTGGTCTATGGTTTATTTTCATTACTAGTTGATGTCCGTCACTCCGTTGCGTAGATTTTTGCGCAGGTTATCGCGCGGGAACCGTACATTTTCGGGATAATAAGTATCTTTATCCTTTCCCGGGATTTAAGGTATCTCCATACCAAATTTTAGCAAAATCGTTTCACCCGGGGGGCCTCGAGGTAAAAGACCACACTTACGCATGTATAATGTTAGCATAAATCTATTCCTAAAACATGTAATTTTATGCCCTATTATAGTCTCACATTTCCTTTACTTACTGCCGGACTCAGAGAAATTTAATTATGATTAACCTTCAGTTTAATGAAGAGTTTGACAGATAATGTATGGGGCTTATGCCAAAATTTTCATTTAATAACATTTAAGTAATTAAAGTTCGCCTCTGAGTACGCGCGGTTTACCGATATAGGGCTATATTTTCTATAATGTCCATTGTCCACAATTGAGGACACATGACACACGTCAAAAATACGTGCACCATTACAATACACGTCAGTCTGACGAACTAAATTCTAACTGACTCGGCGGCCGCAACCGCAACCGCGGTTACTAATTCACAAACCGATATTTACCGATATAAGGATATCGATCGATTATGCTATATCGATTTAGCTGTTTATTGTATCGATATACAATAAACAGCTAAATCGATATAGCGATATTAGCACACAATGTGTATAAATGGCGTTTTGTTTTAAACAAAAATGATTAAAATGTGGTATGATGCGGTTGCCCAAACATATGCCCAATACGGCGGTAACCGCTCATGTTGAGAACTATTATTTTTTTTATGAAATACGGGGCAAACGAGCACACGGGTCACCTGATGGAAAGCAACTTCCGTCGCCCATGGACACTCGCAGCATCAGAAGAGCTGCAAGTGCGTTGCCGGCCTTCTAAGGGGTAATAGGGGAGGGTAGGGAAGGGAATAGGGGAGGGTACGGAAGGAAATAGGGGAGGGTAGGGAAAGGAAAAGGGTAGGGGATTGGGCCTCCGGTAAACTCACTTACTCGGCGAAACACAGCGGAAGCGCTGTTTCACGCCGGTTTTCTGTGAGGACGTGGTATCTCTCCGGTCGAGCCGGCCCATTCGTGCCGAAGCATGGCTCTCCCATATCAAAATTATTAATAATATTAGTATCGATTAATATGGATTTTATTCTCACAGCTACTAAAAATCTTTCATAATAATCAATTTGCAAATAGCTTTTAACAGATACGATCTATAAAGCGATAAGTTCATAAAGCTAATGTTTTAAACGATTACTCAATATCCAATTCTGTTATCGGATAACTGAACATTAGAGATTGTATCGAGACAGTTTAGAAGCGTTGAACTTGAGTGAAAAAGTGTTCACTTTTGTAATTAAAACATTATATAGCTATTACCTGTACAATATTATTTAGAATGATAACCGTATTTTAAAAAGATAAAACCGACTTCGGAATTGTACGTAATTGAGAATTAAAACTCCCTATCTCCAAAACCACTGAACCGATTTTGATGAAACTTGCACTATTCCCTAAGTTGAACAATACCTAGTACAACAAAAAAAGAATTACTAAAATCGGAATGGTAGCTCCAGAGATATATGAACACAAACATAAAAACATACATACATACATTTTTGAAATTTGGCACATTTGTTCAGACGCTGATATAGACTAACATATACGAAAATTGGGCAGTTCTGGAAATATTACATACATACGCGTCGAAATGATAACCTCTTTTTTTGAAGTCGGTTAAAAATGATATAAAATGCGCTTAGAAAGTAGTCAACCGACTTTAATAAAATGTACAGCTGATATGTGCAATGTACGTAATTGTGTACATCTTATTTCTAGAGTCGACGATAATTTTTTTAAGCCGAGACTAATGTGGTTGGATGTACAAAATATGTTTTGCTACTTTTAATCAGTTTTTATAAATTTTCTGTGCTGCTGTTTGTTGACTCCTTAAAATAAGAAAAAATAAAAAAATAGCATCAAATTTTTTGTCGCGCCAAAATGTACGATAGGTAACTATGTGGGTAATTTTGAAGCTGTCGTGTCTTTAGACCTATAGATATTTAATCGAATTAAGTTCAGGGCAAAAACATGAAGCAACTGACGCAGAAATTATAGACCAGGGGTCACCAAATGGCGGATCGCGGTCCGCATCCGGACCGCCGACCCATTGTGTGCGGACCAAGCATGTTCGAAGATGATCTTCGTTCATCTTAGGACTTCAACATCTCCAGGATTTCATGTCAATATCTGTAGCTTGCAACAATATTTCACTCCAAACTTCAGAGAGTAACAATGGTTACTTTTCTCATTAATATCTAAATAAATACCTATGTAATTTTCGTAATTCCAATGAATCGCACTTGAAATCCATACTAATATTATAAAATGCGAAAGTGTGTCTTTAGCTGTACGCCTAAACCACTCAAGCGATTTTGATGAAGTTTGGTATGGAGATAGCTTGAGTCCCCGGAAAGGATATAACATAAACGAATTTCTGAGCAACGGAGTTACGGGCGTCTTCTGGGAGGTAATGATTGATCAGGATTGTGCTTTAAGTGCAGGAAAACTGGCAAAAACAGCGATTAATTACTGAAATAAGTATCTATAATCAATACAATATTACATGAAACAAAACCAGGACACCCTATACACAACACAATGGGGATTGTCCATTTTTTTTTTATTTTGCTCATTACAAAAACATTTCGAGGAATAAGGTCAGTGATCGTTTTTCTGTATACAAACGAAAAAAATACCCATTAGTTACTTAGATTTTTGAACAAATATGTTTAACCTTTGTTTGACCTTCAATGGCGTTAAATTAGCAATAAATTCGACCAGCATTACGTTTCGAACTTTTGGTAAGCTTCTCGTATCAGCTTTCACATAATGAGAACTTGCATTCGACGAACCAGCCATTATAAATAAGATTGAAAGGAAAAAACATACTGCAGAGGTCAATTATTGGCCGCTGATGATGACGTCATAGCGAAATTTTAAAAATTTATTGAGAAAAAACTAGCCAATGAATTTCAAAATTATTTAATTTATATTCTTAAAATACCCTATTTTAACGAAAAAAAATATAAAAAGTACATGTGATTTTTTTTGGACAATGCCCATTCCAGAACATTATGACGTCACTCAATAAAAATCTCTTAACGAAATTTGGGCATTTGAATTGAAAAGCCCGCTAACAAAGCGACGCAAGGTACACGGGGTTCCGTGCCAAAGCCTACTGTGTAGAGATGTAGCGGAGAATGCGTATCGATATCGATAGTATTAATGATATCGTTTTTTTTTAATTTACCTAAAATGTTTGCATTTCTATCGGCACGACAATATACATAATATGAGTGAGTATGTGAAGATGGTTAAGGGTAAAAAACAATTTCAAAGACTATGACAGCTGAAATGCCAAATATGGATGGATAGACGTGCCATCAATGCACACGCTAGTCACTAGTCACTCATTTAATTCATGTAATTATATACTTTACTCATATATTATATGTAAAATTAACTTCAATGAAATAATAACTAATAAGTATAAAGCAATATTACGAGTGCATTACTAAAATCTGAAATTAGCCGTACAATAACCCCAATGTATCATCGCATAAATTGATTCACAGACAAATGGCGGACCCACGTCAATTGTACAAGTTATGTCAATTCGGTATAATCTGTCGGCTCGGTTTGACATAACGCGACCAAGTTACATGGTCAGCCATCAGCTATCTGCCAATAAAACAACTTCTCTGAAAGTACTTTGTCAGCAATATTTTTTCCTCATATAAAAGAATAATAAAAAACATCGATATATCGATAGTGTGACATCACTATCTGCGTCTCAGTTTACAGTTGGCTACACATGAAAAGGACGCCTTCACATTATCAGGCAGGTTATGGGCCAGCCGGTTCGACACAACCGATTTCGGCGACTTATTTAACATCGCCGACAGTCATTCAATTGTACACAATTTATTGCGCCGTATTTAATATTGAACCACTGGTTCTGAACACCTTTCTGTCAACGCGAATTCCTTGAAGCTTTAAGCATCTTTGGAGTCTTACAAAACTTGTTAAGGTTGCGTTTCCACCAGTCGAGATATGTTGCAAGGAATGTGTTTTTGAGAACCAATAGAATCGCTTCATTGACGCGACCTCGCTCAGCGCAGCGATTCTATTGGATCTTTAAAACGCATTCCTCGCAACACATCGCTGGTGGAAACGCAGATTTAGTAATTGATAGTGATTATGTTTTTGCCTAGCCATTATTGTCCTGAACGAATACCGCGATCACAAAGCCGTATCAAATGACAATAATAGAAACGTTAAATTTTTTTTTTTTTAATGAAATAAGGGGGCAAACGAGCAAACGGGTCACCTGATGGAAAGCAACTTCCGTCGCCCATGGACACTCGCAGCATCAGAAGAGCTGCATGTGCGTTGCCGGCCTTTTAAGAGGGAATAGGGTAATAGGGGAGGGTAGGGAAGGGAAGGGAATAGGGGAGGGTAGGAAAGGGAATACGGTAGGGGATTGGGCCTCCGGTAAACTCACTCACTCGGCGAAACACAGCGCAAGCGCTGTTTCACGCCGGTTTTCTGTGAGTACGTGGTATTTATCCGGTCGAGCCGGCCCATTCGTGCCGAAGCATGGCTCTCCCACGTATATTCGCTTGGGAATAATTCTTTTATTTTCCGTAATAATAAAAATTCATCAATCTTCTACCGCCTACGCCTGCAGCAAAACTTACAATTTAGCGATATTATTGCCTCGTGCGTAGGCGACGAAGCGATATTAAATATCAAGTGGTATCAAATATCGATAAATATCATCGACGTTTTAGCATCACTATATATTAGAATTTAGAACCTTCTTAAGGCATTAGCTAACCATGATTAGCGATGTGGTTATTGCTGCAATTATCTCAAACACTCCCTTAGGAGTGAACGAGACAGAATTATATCCCTCTCGCTCCCACCAGGGAACAGTTACTGCCAAGGAAAAGTTCAGCAAGACACACAAGAAATGCATACAATTCCGCCTCAAATATACGGGCGTTTAAATTAAACGTGAGAACGACAAGTTACGTAAACCGCACCGTGTGCTACAGACTTTATTTGTTATTGGTATATTAAATTCGCCGCCAGTGTTGCTACGCGTCAAAAGTATTTTTCAACTGAAATATGAAATGCTCACTGGAAGATAGAAATTGCTAAAATATGAGGTGAAATGCTAGTATTAATATGAGTGAAGTATGAATATTCAATATTAAGGCACGAATATTAGCATATTGTTGTGAAAAGGTTTCACCAAATGTTTGTCGGCACGCCAAATGTGCCAAGCCAACTTCAGAGGTTTGGCCCTAAGGTACTAATTATATATTCTGTGGTTTGGCTCTGAATTTTAATTTAGAAATAGAATGTGTATGTGTCGACTGAACAACAAAGAGATTAATTCATTCCGTTACATAATAAATGTTATATTTAAAGGCAATCGGCCTCGCCAATCTAAAAATAATAATCGGTCAAGTGCGAGTCGGCCTCGCGCACGAAGGGTTCCGTACCAAGAGCAAAATTAGGCCAAAAATTGTGTTTTTTTTTTGTATGCGAGCCCCCCTTAATTTTTTATTTTATTTTAATATTATTATTAAATATTAAAGTACACATATAACTAAGGACTTTGAGAAAAATTCAAGTACCTACCTGTTGCCATTATTATTATAGAGCGAAAAAGACCAAAAAAAATCACGTTTGTTGTAAGGGAGCCACTTAAAGCTAATATATTTTATTTTGTTTTTAGTATTTATTGTTATATCGGCAACAGAATATATTAGGTAGGTATACAATCTGAGAAAATTTCAATTCTCGAACTGTTATCGTTCTTGAGTTACAGCATGGAGACAGAGAGACGGACAGACGGACAGACATCGAAGTCCTAGTAATAGGGTCCCGTTTTTACCCTTTGGGTACGGAACCCTAAAAAAAAAGGAAACAGCAACACCTGGTGCATAACTCTTAAATAAAATCAAGTGACTGGTAACTTCTCCAAGGCGAACAGGGCGTCGGTACTGGCTACAGAAGATAATAAACATAATTGCACATCGTGATATCTGATGCACGATCCCTTGGTATTGATATCGAATAATTAAAGTTTACCTTTTATGTGCGGTGTGGAGTTACATGCGGCCTTTGTGTTACTTTGTCCCACTCCGAACTTGTGTGACGTACCAAACTTCGTAACGTTTTGGAAGATTTATTGGACTGTTCTTCAGATAAGGGAACTGCGTTTTGTTTGACATCCATAAGCTATGTCCACACTGTGCACTTTCATCTTCAATTTTCGTCATCAACTTTCATATTGGCGCGGTCAATAATTGAATGCGTCAAGGAACGCAACGCCAATATTGTCATTTTTTGAAGTTGTAGATACGGTCAGAGGGCATGCGTCGCGCGCTTGCCTCACGTTCGTTGTTGACTGCGCTATAACGCATGCCCTTGACGAACACAAAAAGGCACAGTGTGGACAAAGCTATACCTCATCATGCTTTAGCCGCTAAACCGTGAGTAGATATGACGTCCACGACTCCAAAATTCGTTTATCACCGTACATACATTTTCCGGTATAAAAATTATCCTATGTCATTTCCCAGGACTCAAAGTATCTCCATACCCAATTTCAGCAAAATCGGTTCAGCGGTTTGGGCGTGTTATTTAAGATACAGACAGACGCCAAAGATACAGATAGACATTAGATATACTTTTCCATTTTTGATATTAGTATGGATTGATGAATAAGCATGGCATTAATAAAGACATCATACTTTTTTTATTGCTGTACCTGTTTTTTGTGATAAGCGAACTCCGCATTCCACAAACGAAACCGCAACACAGTGACTAGTCTATCAATCCCCCAATCAAAAGAAAACACACAAGAAAGAGCGACGAAAACGTTTTCTGGAAACAAAACATTTGTGTGCTCATTAAATCAGCAATCGCACGAGCAAACAAACAGAATCCTGCGAAGATTCATGCTTCATCAGCCACATTGATCAAAGACTTCGGAAGACGAATGTGAAACGGATCCGCCCAGCGGAGCTTTGACAAACAACATAATTCCACGACTAAATTAGGTTAGGGCTTTAGTGTAGGGCGTAGGTATCTAGATCGGGATTTAATCTAGATTCTAGGATAACTAGATTTTACAGACTGTGGTCCAAACAACGTGGTAAATAAAAATATTATCTACATCAAAATCTGTTCTCGTGGTTTGAACCATAGTTATTTAAAATACTTGAACAAAATGCCAGAATTTCCTACAAAAACATCGTCGAATTTCCGACTTCTGGCAAGTATTTCTCTACCGGGGCTGGCTTAAAAATTTTTTAGCTAAACCGTTCTCAAATTCCACCTACGGGCTATCCGTCAATCCGGCTGACAGGTGACAACCCTGTACACGATCTTCGGATAATAGAATTTCGAAGGCAGGCTAGGTCCTTTGTTAATTTGGATACATAATCTGAATTAATTACGACGTAATATAGGCCTAATTAGTTGCGATATGACGTTGATCAACCGTCGCTGATTAGAGGTCAAAATTAACTCGCATCATTTTGACCACTAATCAGCCTCTAATCTCTGTCAATCTGCCATATTCTCGTTGCAAATTTTTCATTAGAAAAATTTGCAACGAGAATATGGCAGATTGACAGAGATTTCTGATTGTCTTTTTTTTTTATGAACTAAGGGTGCAAACGAGCAAACGGGTCACCTGATGAAAAGCAACTTCCGTCGCCCATGGACACTCGCAGCATCAGAATAGCTGCATGTGCGTTGCCGGCCTTTTAAGAGGGAATAGGGTAATAGGGGAGGGTAGGGAAGGGAAGGGAATAGGGGAGGGTAGGAAAGGGAATAGGGTAGGGGATTGGGCCTCCGGTAAACTCACTCACTCGGCGAAACACAGCGCAAGCGCTGTTTCACGCCGGTTTTCTGTGAGGTTATCCGGTCGAGCCGGCCCATTCGTGCCGAAGCATGGCTCTCCCACGTATAAAATATTGTCTGTATAATGTTATTTGTTAACTTGCTTTTTTTCACAATTTCGTCCGCATATAAGTCGTAGCAGTACACCTATCATAACGTTGATCCTCTCTCTTTGATTAACCCCCTTGGGTTTGGAATTTTGATAAACCCTTTCTTCATGATACGTCATAAGAGGAATACGAATGCAAAATTTTCAAACATTTTAAAGTTTCATTGATATCAATCGGCTTCTCGTTTATAATACAAAATGGTTGATGTCTACTTGCTAATTTAATAAGCGAATTCGCATAATATACTGGCGTATTTTAGTCGAAACATTCTAAGCGCAGGCATCAAAACAAGAGGACCGGCCATTAATCGTGACGACACAAAACATCTCAGTGGGCGAAGACAATGTCATCAGAAATAGTTCCCTGATAGACTTCCACAAATAGTCCACCTTGTTGCCGCTAGAAAATAACCAAAAACACTCAGGAAACGTTAGGTTAAGTGCCAATTTCACCGACGCCAGTTAAAGTTAACTGTTTATTGGTTAATATGTCATTCTGATTTTCGTTCATATTTGAAAAGAGGGATTTTTTTTCAACTAAGTAACATACACTTCTGCACTCAGAGACAAATTAATGATTACTTAATTTTAAGTAGACGATGAATTCGTCTAAATTCCAATTTCATTAGTGTAAACCTCAAGGTTTACCATTTAGGAGCAATTCTGCAATCACTGATTAACGCCCAATCATCAAAACTGTGATGTCGCTAAAATATAATAAAAGCGGTGACTGTGACATTGTGATTTTATTGTACCGATTTTCCTGTCAGCAATTTCTTCACTATCCTAGATTTTTTCAGAACATCCACTCGGTCAACAATTACTCGGACTATATTTGGAATATTTTATTACTTAGGTATTCTCGTATTCGTTAAGGGTGGTCTCTATGCATACTAATAGTGTCACGCGTATCTGCGACGTAATGTTATGTATAAGGTCAGATAGACCGTTGGAAATGAATGCCTAAGCACAAGCATAACAAATAAATGTTATTTCTTCAACGACATGTCTGTTGATTAGAAATAATTTCAAACTAATTTACTTTGGTACTTGTTATATCTTATGTTTAGGATCAAACTAAAGTTAAGATGTTGCGAAGTCTCAGGCAACCTTAATGTTTCTGTAACTTCATTGCGCTATAATTTTCTTACAAAGGAAACGTGCATATTTTGGGATGAAATTATCCTTTAACTATTCCCGGGTCTAGAAGTATCTCTATACCCATGAAAATTTACGATTTACGTTCGGTAACAGATACGTATGTAAAACTCTGGAACGAACTGTCACCACTCACCAGCAGTATTTCCGGACCTATGCGACCTGCAAACCTTCAAGAAGAGAGCGTATTCCCTCTTATAAGGCCGGCAATGCACCAGCAGCTCTTCTGATGTTCGTTTGCCCCCTTATTTCATAAATAGAATAGATTACACCTTCCGAGTTTAAAGTACGGATTCATATTATAATTACTTTTTAATATAAAATATTATGTACTTACATAATTCAGTTAATCGCCTGTTTCATCTGGTGAAACTGGGCCTCTATTCAGTGTTAGTGAACAATATGTCTGCGTTATTCGAAATAGCCAGTGTTTGTTCAGCTTCTGAAGACAAGCCGGCCTCCTTGTGTATTGTGCTTAGCTTTGACAGTAATAAACTAGTACACTACATCACCTAGGTCGTACTGTAATTGAAGATGGTCCAGATTAAGTAATAAACGCTGGTGCTTTCTTAAGAAGTAAGAAATTAAGCGTTGATTGATTTTTATCTGTACGATACTGAGCAACGCATATTCAAGAACGATTTTGATAATAAAAAAAAAATCTATACTAATATAAAAAATGCAAACGTGTGTCCCTCTGCAAGGGCGTCGCCAGCCGATAGCGTAGGGGGGGGGGGGGCAAGTTGACTTTGCCTACTACAGTTCATACTTTTCTCATTCTCTATGAATGAGAAAAGTAGGTATGAATTGTAGGTAAAGTCGACAGCACATGAAGCTTTTCACTTGTACTACGAGCCTTACAGAGGTCAGTGCATATATATTGTATATTCTGTGACAGTACAGAGTCCAATGTGTAAAGCTACACAAGCAAGCAAGTGAGCTCTTGACTATGCAATATTTTTTTAATAAAAAACAAGCAATTTTTTAGAATCTCTCAATCAAATTTCCAATGTCCAAGGAAAGGACATTGGAAAGTTGTTATCGTGGAAAATGTTTTATTCCCGCGCGGTGTCACGAAGTCGCAAGCAACATCCAGTTTACAATATTCCTCAGCTATAATAGGTATAATTATAAGTACCTGGATGACCGAGCTTTGCTCGGTATAGCAAACACTCATTGACTTCGTGTTACTTAACAACGCCATCTGCTGGAATAGCTTTAGCTGTTGTGTCGTTAAAGCAATTAGTTGCTCACAAAATAGTATTATTATTCGCCAATAGATGTCAGGAAGAGTCATATTTTTCAGTTTATCGATTATCGATAAAACACGAATAAAAAGATATTTTCTAAAAATGATACCTAGCTAGATCGATTTATCGCCCCCGAAACACCCTATATACTAAATTTCATGAAAATCGTTGGAGCCGATTCCGAGATTCCAATTATAAATATATAATATACTTATATATACAAGAATTGCTTGTTTAAAGATATAAGTTAAGTATGATGTATTTCGCAAACAAAAACCATGAAAAAATTTCACCAACCGACTTTTAATATTAACGCGGGAAGGGATTAAGGATATGTAAAATTTGGATATTAATAATATATGCCTAAATCCTTCCACACCCTTCCAAATCCCTGCACCTTTTGTTCAGTGCTAGGGTCCAAAGGGCCCTCGAGGTGTCTAAGGACGAAGGGCGCAGGGTATATAATGTCAAATGGAACAGATGTATCGACTGGAGTGTGCTTTCGCCCTGATTGCTTTCAAGCATTCAATAATGTTTGGGGTAAAAGGTATGAGGATTTTGTCACGTGTGGATTCGTAAATGTAAAAATATGAATAAATGTTGGCAGCAAGGATACAGACTGATTTTCAGTTAGTCTCCAAACTGTTTTGATTTAACACTCTTGATTTATTCTACTTTTACGTTGATAATTTTCCTGCTTTAAAACATAATAAGTATTCTATTTCATACAAAAGTGCCTACAGCACTTTGAATATTTAAAGATCTTTTATCTTATTTTGGTCTAAAATTATTTGCTTACTGATTTCGATACTAAGGGCCCGTTTCACCACTTTCTGATAAAGTGATATGTATTCACAACTTTTTTGACAGATTCTCCATACTTGATCTGTCAAGTTAATTGGTGGATAGCCTTATCAGGAAGTGGTGAAACAGGCCCTTAATGCATTAAAACTTAAAAGCCATAGTAATATCTACAAACTATAAAGTTATTTTAATTTTGCCTGGAAATAAAAAAATACAAAACGCTTACATCATTCCACGTTATAAAGTACTTACAAGATTAAAACGTGAAAGTTTTGATTTAAAAATCTGCAAAAGAAAGCTGCATTTTTCATATTGTATAACTTATCTGTTTCTCGCAAGCCGACGGGAATGAAGAATCTTACCTGAAACAAAAAAAACAGAATTCATAAGTTACAGCTCTTCTTTATTTATGCATTCATGACTTACTGCCACTGAGATGATATTTAGCTTGGAAATTATATTTACTTATACATCGATTATAAAAACCATTTTGTATTCCCGTAAATTATGTTTCCATTGCTACATTACATTCAAAATTTTTGATTAAAAAACCACCATTGAAATAAAATACAATTTTACCTAAACTGTAAAGAATACTGTTTTCAAAAGGGCTTTTGGGAAAAAAGGAAACTAAGCCATACTTATTCCTTTTTTCAAGTTGTGCCTAGCTATTCTGTTATACTTTGTCTTAACGTTATACAATTTCCCCTAAATAAAAATGTCAAAGTTACATGTTATTTTACCATGTCCAGAGTTCAGACCCTTTTTCATCCAACAATAGAACTAACTTTTCTGCTGACGTAGCTCATTAACTGTCATAAACAATACGTATAAGAACAAAGTTTCAAACTAATTATCCGACTGCGAAGAAGATGAGTTGTTTTTTAAATGTATGTTTCTTTTTCGGCACAACCTAAGGCCTTAATGACTTGTCGTTTAGGGTTTAAGGTGACGCCTTGATAATTTGGCTGCAGCGATATCGATTTTTCTCAACAATGACTAAAGCTAAGAAATTAAAGTTCATTGTCAGTATTCATCGTGTCTTTATCTTTGAATTACGGTGAATTACCCGTCTACTTACCCGTATAATTAGCATAACACGATTGGTCAACTTTTATAATTTAACGTTGTTAGTGGCGGCCGAAAAGGAAGATCTTCCGACCGAGCGAGAATATAATTATTAATCAAAAAGACCTCTATAAAAACAAGGATCATAATTTTGCCAACAGAGGGGAGTGATTTAAGCTTCCAAAATTTGTACATAGATTAGTTTAAGCATACACTATAATTTGCCCATAGCTTATATGGTCGCTGTTAAGCATTAGTGTCCTAACCCACATTTTTTTTGTTGTTAAATTTTGAATGCAGACTTGTTCTAAATCATCTACAGAACATAACTGCATTCATAACTTAATACGTTATTTTTGTGTGGGTTAGTACACGAATGCTTAACAGCGTCCAATTATATGAATTATATTTAAGGTTTTTAAATTACGCGACAAAAACAATTTTGTCGCTTATCGCGCTATCCATTTCTTGCTGTTCCATTTCTCGTTTTCTATGAGAGGCCAGGCCGGCCTGCGATCTAAAACATATCCAAAACAATTTTTTACTTTAACGCGGCGTCACCTTAAATATGAGAGAGGCGGTTTGTTGATGATTATGTATTTTTTTTAATACTTTAAATGAAATAAATATATCTTGGGTTTACTCATATTATATCCCTTTTAAGCACTTCTTTTTACTCAACATTTCAGCCGCTTTGAAGATACATTAAAATCTTAAACAGCCTTTACCTAAGATTAAAGTACTGTACTCATATCAAACGTTCCAAAATGAGCAATAACAATTGGCGGGTTCAAAATTGAGGTAGAAACAATTGTACCTAAGGAGCAATTGTACCTTAGGAACAATTGTACCTAAGGATCAATTGTACCTCAGGAACAAATCGTACACGTGTTCCCGGCGCGCGGCGTTTAGTCTAATTACTGCCACTGAAACTCGATCGAGTACTCTGTACGACCCTTTTCAGTTAGACAATGGAATACGGCTTGATCGCGTACATCCGATATCTCGAAAATATGCCAAGGGAGATATACTCTTATGTCAGATATTTAAGGTCTATATTCGAGTCGCAGGAGTTTTCAGGATAATCTATTTATGTTTAATAGAAAATACATATTTTTATACAGGGTGTAACAAAACTAAGTTATATAGTACTTTAGGGTGTCTCTTATGTTATACAGCATGACTGGTGGGACATGTTCAATATTAGAGGAAGTGATATTTGGCTATTATATTAGTTGAAAAAAAATACTTACTATAAAAAATAATATCAATTGAACACTGAGTAAATGCAGTTTAAAGTGAGGGGTAGCGTTCATTTATTTAAAGGGAAATTTGGCCAAAAATTAAGTGCCTACTTAAACTAATTTTATTACATAATTATAATGAGAATCGAGTACCGAGTACGCTCCTTAAGTATTGATCATGTCTCACCAGTCATGCTGTATCTAGAGTTCACTGTGAAAGTAGCAGCGCTAAAAGAAGATTTTTTGTGATTTGTAGGGGCAAGCGCGCCTGCGTCAGGAATTTACCACACAAAAGTTTTAAAAGTTACTCTTTAAGCGCTGCTACTTTCACAGCGAACTCTGTACAGGGGACTCATACACACCCTCAAGTATTATTATCACTTAGTTTTGTTACATCCTGTATAATTGGATATCATCATGCGTTATTATCAACGTCTTTGTGGTACTCATCTGAATGAGACGTCTATGCTCACCTTTGGGTGTAAGTAGCATGGTCTATGGTCTATGTCCGTGACCTTTTAGAAGTGTGTAAGTAGCATGTAAGGACAATACTAATTATAATTCACGACATACAACTTCCAAGCGATCTATCCCCATTAACTATGCTATGTCACAGTCATGGCGTGACCGTGACATACTCGAAAACGCCAATCTTAACGCAACTTCTATTAAAAGTATCAAAGTTTGGGGTCTTCCCACTCCCAATCCCACCTTTTCTGCCCGAAAATCAACTTATTATTCGTAGCCGAAAACCGAAAAAAAAATCCGGTGGGTATCAAGAGTAGGTATAGCGCGGTCAATAATCTTTGATAGTAGCTGCGAGTGTGGATAACACTTCAACGGCAGTTTCACGCCCTATTTGTGTTGGGTTTAACCTTTAACGGCCAGTTAACGTTCGGTTAGGGCCCGTTTGCCGCTTTTTATAACACCTGATGGCATTATTGAGCAGTTTGCGCGAATATCTGAACGGCCAGATACAAAATGAAAAGACGCGGTTTTTGGAATAACATTTTAGTGGAATACTGTTCCAACTTAACTATTTAGTATTTTAGGATTTTTTCAGCAACGCTAAGTACTTTTGCTACAGTCTCTACATCTTATTACGATGGTTTACCAAACAAATCAGAAAAAAGTAGACGGACAAAAACTCGCAAGCGGAAGTCCTCAGGTGAATCAGAAGTGTTCTTGCCTCCCGGACCATAAACTCCTCTTATCCCCAAGGTTCTTCTAAGGTAGAGACTTGGCGAACTTAAGGATCATTTGGCGCTAGTTTCTGTGAGGTCGTGTATTCATCTGGACCTTAGACTTGCACCTAGACTTAGGAACGCAATTGACCCTAACTTGACTACATACTTAAACCTAGACCTCAAAATCTGTAAACTGATTTAACTTTAGTTCATGAAGATTTTATGCTCAAGACGAAAACACGATTACTAAAAAAATGCTCGATATTTTCTTTTTTACAAAAAACCTTGTTTTAGACACATTTTTGCTTGGATCTTCGAAGTTTGCTGTCTTTTCTTTAATATTCTTTAACATCTAACTAACAGAATTTAGAACAATAAACAAGCAATAGCTGGCGCAAGTAGGCTTTATGCAAACAAAACAACACGTTTCAGTAATAAATCTTTGAGTTAGGAGCCTCGCCTCTGGAAAATTGTGCAAAAAAATACGAGATTAGCATAAGACCCAGCAGAACTTTTGTCACAATCCAATCTACGCATGCTAATTTTCTTGCACATTTTCACCAGATGGATAATTCAGACGTCTGCAAATAGAAAAAGTTTGTGATTTAGGCGCTCGTCAACGTGTTCTTAAACGAATTAGAATTGTACAAAACGCGCATTTAAAATTGGAAAGGATAGATGAATGTAATTTAAATAATTATACCTCAAACGAAATATGAAAGAAATCGGAAAAAAAGACTTGGCCCTAGCCTTTTGTTAGACCAAAAATGAAACCAAGTATTTGTGTATGTAGTGTGTACCAAAAGACACACACCGCGAAACAAAGCAACAACTTCACTTTGTGAGGCGTAGTTTTGTAAATTGTTGTATGTGTGCGTGATACCCGTCCGATTACACGGCATGCCGTAGTTTAACACTATAAACTTCTGTACCTACACGATTCTCGGAGATCTTAATAAATATTTGAAATCAACGTAGCAAGCTTGATATAGTATAACATTAAATTTTGCACTACATAAATAATATAATAAAATAGCTCTGAAAAACCCGAAAGATTCGTAAAGACGGCGATACAAAGTAAAAAACTAATTAAGAAGTTAAATTATCATTAGCGCGGCGAAATTACAAGTAAATCTTGTTAGCCCGCCCCTTGACAATGCTTCGCAGATTAAAGAATCGAGGACTTCTCAACTTCTGCGCACTTGATCCTTTTAATTTCGCTACGTGTCTCAAAGCCTTATTAATATCGCTCGAGCCGGTAAGCTTCATGGATGGTTCTGGAGATTTTAGTCTTTGGAGCTCTTTGACAAGCTATTCTGTGGTTCGTACTTGGGGACTTTACTGGCTATAAAAGTGGGGTTCATATTATATCTTTTGATGAACCGTTGATGAACACCTACAACCAAATTTCTACCTAATGTACTATCAGAGAAAATGATTTACGTGCTGACGGCAGACCCATGACATTTTGGTCAGATCATATTAATTCAATATTACTCGTACTCGTACTTGGCTGGGTTTGACATTACGCGATCAAATTAAGTAGGCCCGCCATCTTTCAATCAATTTCTTCGATGGTACATGCTGGGTCTCTAAGTTAACTGCTGTTTTTTTTGTTCACAGAAGAATCTCTTCACTGTACCTCTTTACAACCACTTTAAATACAAAACTCAAATTTCAATTTCTCTGCTTAAATTTAATATTTCGCGATATTATAACCATCGGCAATCATCGTGAAATGTAATAAAAGAAATTCTAAATTACAAAAACACGTACACAATGGCTCGCAATGATATTAAGGCTATATAAAGGCTGTATTAAGACTATATATCTTACGGCACTTCCTCGTGCGAAGAGCGCGCTTCCTCTCTGCTCCTATAAATTCGCTTGTATAATTTGAGGAAATAATGTTTAAATCTGTCAAGTTAGTCTTATAAAGGTGAAATGTGTTTGTAGCTTTTAAATGTTAACATTATTAAACCATACATAATCTATATATATATAAAACTCAAAGGTGACTGACTGACAAGGTGATCTATCAACGCACAGCCCAAACCACTGGACCAATCAGGCTGAAATTTGGCATGCAGGTAGATATTATGACGTAGGCATCCGCTAAGAAATGATTTTGATTAATTCCACCTCCAAGGGGTTAAAATAGGGGATGAAAGTTTGTATATAATAATACTTCTTAACGCGAGCGAAGCCGCGGGCAAAAGCTCGTAATAGTATATACTAATAACATTAATATGAAAGTGTTTGTCTGTCTGTTACCTCTATCACCCAAACTGATTTTGCTGAGATTTGGTATGGAGATACTTTGAGTCCCGATAAAGGACATAGACACACTTTTTATCCCGGAAAATGTACGGTTCCCGCGCGATAAATGAATTTGTCGCAACGGGGTCGCAAGCATCATCTAGTGGTTTATATACCTTAGTATATAATATTGTATACCTTATTACCTATTATTTCTCAGAAAATATCTTAATGTTTATAATTTTACAACAGCCGCTTTATTAAAAATAATTTTGGAGATATATTTAATAAATGTTTTGAAATATCGTTGAATAGCTTCGTTAAAATAAATAAGCTTAATTAAATATTGAAAATTCATTCCATTGGCTCCATAATGAACAACTTAATTTAAAATAATTACATGCCTCTTGTCTTTTATAAAACCTATTAGCTACAAAATAACCAAAATTATAATGAAAACATCATCAACATTGTTTTGTTGACATTGCTTATCTCGAGATTCTAGAGGAAAGAAAAATTTTATGAAATATCAGAAAAATTAAAAGAAAAACCTTGCTACTTTTGATAATTAAATCTTACAAACTAGGCTAGACAACGTCCATCGGGCCCGCCATTTGTAAATAAAAACTGGCTTACATGCAATGCATGCAATAAAATGGTGTACAAATGAATACGTTCAGAATAACACCATAATACAGTTGGCGCTAAGTAAATTAATTTAGACAGTGCGGCGAAAGTTTTGGAGAGTTGGCAAGTATCAAAGCCGCCGGGTTGAGCTCTGATGTGTGACGTTAAACAAATTAAGGGATCTTCCGCCGTAGCTAACTATGTCCTTTGGATATATTTGTCCAGAATAACCCAGGTCCGGTACAGAAAAGCAATACGAAAACGCAGTTTTGTGAGCCAAAGTGCACATGACGTGTGTGCTCAACGCAGAAAACCTAGTAGGCCGGATGACCACCACGACTGGCGAGATCATAAATCATAATATCAACTTATAAGCTACAGAAAACACACAGATGTATGGATTATTATAATTTGTTATACCTTATTTTATTTCTTGCCAGTCTATCAAGATATTAAAAACAGTAAAACTCTAGAATGAACTGTCGCTAGTAGCATTTCCGGACCAGAAGAGAAGATATTCCCTCTTCAAAGACGGCATCACACCTGCAACTCTTCTGATGAGTATTTTTTATACACTTACTGTCAGATCCCCAATTATTTGATGATAAAATTTTTATAATATTCATTCTGTTAAAACATTCGGACTTAAGTTTTTTTATGTGTGATACCCAATTTAATCGAGAATCGAAGGTAAGACCTAACATTTTTATTTCATAACATTTTCCTTATTTTTATTTTTTGACATTACCATTAGTTCTGTTTTGGTTTCAGAAAACTTAAAGCCCGTTTCTAGACTTCATTTACTCAAATTATTTAAAGTCTCTTGTAGTATTTTTTCAACGAGTTTTAGGTTTTTTTCCAGTACATAAAATTGTTAAGTCGTCTGCAAACAAATATCCTTTAACGGGTCGTTTTATAACTTCCATGACATTATTAATTGACAACAAAAATAAAATTACACTCAAAACAGACCCCTGTGGAAGTCCATTTTCAGTGCAGAGGGACTCAGAAAGGACATCATTTATTTTAACCCTTATAAACCTATCTGATAAAAAATTTATAACAAAAGCTAAAACGTTACCTTTTATATTAAACTGTTGTAAAAGTACTCGTAATATTATTCTGTGTTTCCATACCATTTCGTAAGCCTTCTCCAAATCTAGGGCAATTAATACTACTTTATTCTTATTTGCTAACGACCTAAGGATATCTTCTTCTAAAAGGCTCAGATGATCTAGGGTTGATTTAAATTGTCTGAAACCAAACTGAAAAGATGACAAAAATTGATTACGTTCTAAGTACCATCTGATCCTATTACTAACATTTTTTTCCAAAATTTTACAAAAGTTACATGTGAATTCGGTCTGTAACTCGATGTAGTAGTAAATAATTTACCGGGTTTTAAGATGGCTATTACAATAGCTTCTCTCCATAAATCAGGAAAAACCTGGTTAACCCAAATGTAATTGTAAATATTTAAAAGTCTTTCAAGAGCCAATAATGGAAGTTTTTTAATCATAACATTTGATATTTTATCAGGACCAGGGCTGGAATTTCCTAATTTTTGAATAACGAGCTTAAGTTCCTCTAAGGTAATTTTATTGTTAATAGTATTTTCATTATTTAGCTTATCAAAACCTGAACAGCTATCTTCTTTTTCTTTTTTATAACATAAAAACTCTTGTCTATAATTGTTTGAGCTCGAATTTGCAGCAAAAGCTCTAATCAATAACTCTGAATTAAGTATAGGATCACTACAAAGCTTTCCTTCGTTATTTTTTTTTAATGATTTCTGTTTTATTCTTCTTTTTACCATTTATAGAATTAATTCTCTGCCATACATACTTTAACTCGAATAAAATTGTGAGCTAGTGTGTATATACAAAATGAATCCATACGAATATTATAAATGCGAAAGTGTGTCTTTTACCCTTTTACGCTTAAAACGTTGAACCGATTTTGCTGAAATTTGGTATGGAGATACTTTAAGTCCCGGGAAAGGATATAGGATACTTTTTATCCTGCAAAAAAGTACGGTACCCGGACGACAGACTAATATTGGCACAAGGGTGCGGGTGACATCTAGTTGTACCATCGAGGCAATTGATTCCTAGGCAGATTACAGATCAATGTTATTTGCTCGGATCATGTCAATACAATGTTAATTGTGATCTGTCGCCTGGGTTTGTCATAACGCGACCGAATTACGAAGGTTCCATCCATCTGCCTAGGAATCAACTTCTTAGCAGGGTGGTCACCATAGAAACGGTTTCTTTCTACGGAATCATAGACAAAATGACAGTAAGACAAGACAAAGTGACAGTTAGACAATGGAAATCCGCCATTTTGTCGATAAAATCTGTCAGTATGTCGATTCTTTCCCATGTCTACTGTTGTTATGCTAGCCCTGCTTGATAGTACATATTCTACTACTTAATGGTTCGCACATTTTTTTTATTTTCACTTTTAATATTTGAAACCCGTAAACTCATAAAATATGTTTAACGGAAACTTTACGAAACACTAAATTCACTTTAAATATAGTAATTGCTTTCCGATAAGAATCCTCATAAAGTGAGTTTTTGAACTGTTACCGCCTTGTGTTGTTCCCTAGTTGTTCCACAGTTCGCCGAAGTTGGAACAACCGAAAGTTCCAGAGTTTGTATTTGTTTTAGTTTATTATACCAATAACTTTGAATTAAGTTAGCATATTTATTTTTAAGTATCAACAGGCGGTATAACTTTCACGGCGAAAAACTAGCAGAGTAAATAATTTAGACAATAATATTATACCCACCAAAAACATTTCTTGTAAAATGGTGCCGAGACGACCACATAACTGAAAAAGATATGAGATCTTATGTAGAGCCAAGCATCTGAATCTACACGGCCTACTACTGACCCTAACTTAAACAAATTTTACATACCAGTAAATATGTTATGTAAATATGTATATGTCGTAGGATGATTTGATAAATCCGTGTTTTCGCGAAATCCCTAGAATTTTCGCGAAAATTCGATTTATCAAATCATCCTACGACATCGTAGGATGATTTGATAAATCGAATTTTCGCGAAAATTCTAGGGATTTCGCGAAAACACGGATTTATCAAATCATCCTACGACATATATATTATAGAGCGCGGCTCTTGACTCGGAGGTCGTGGGTTCGATTCCCGCGTTGGAAACATGTTATTTCCAAGTTTGGTTAGGACAATGCAGGCTGATCACCTGATTGTCTGACAAGTAAGATGATCCATGCGTCGGATGGGCATGTAAAAAGTCGGTCCTGCGCCTGATCTCTCACCGGTCGTGTCGGTCTTCCGTCCCACTGGGTTATGAGAGTAAAGGAACAGAGAGTGCTCTTGTGTACTGCGCACATACTTGGACACTATAAAATTACTCCTGCGTAGCTGGCCTGGTTTCAATGAAACCGGCCACCGTCACCGAAACCGGTGTGGGAGCTATTATATAACTCGGTTCGGCGGGTACACTACCGTGCACCCAGATTATGTTATTTAGTCGGGTTATATCAAGCCCTGCAGACAAATAGACCGTATGACATAGTTGTAACTTGTTTCCGTTGGTAATAAATAACTAATAACAATTTTTATTTTATAAAATTAAGGAGCAAACGAGAAAGCGGGTAACCTGATGGAAAGAGATCTCCTCTTGAAGGTTTGCAAGTTGTAATGCTTTGAAAATAGTGTTGGCGACAGTTCCTTCCCGAGTTATAGGCCAACCCACACTTACCACAACCACACGACAACCACACCACGTGGTCGGGCTTATATTTCGTATTGTAAATGAACAGGACTGTACCACATTTTGCAGTCGTTGTCGATTACTTGTGTGATACCGACCACATCGTAACCACAACGTTGCGTCGATGCAATGACAGTGCGCGCACACCGCCCGCGCTCTTCCCCCCCTCTGTTTCATTAACTTTCGTACGTAACCACATCGCAACTACTGGCGACAACGCAACCACGTCGACATTTTGTCGGTACCACAACGCAACTACAAAAAGCTGCAGCGACACCATTCACACGTAACCACTGCTTGACGGCATTTTGTCGTTGCGACGCGACGTGGTGTGGTTGTGGTGTGGTGTGGGTTGGCCCTTACTGTGGAGTGTGTAGTATAATATTATTATGTATAATGTCCAAAATATAATCCAGTATACTGGTCAGTGCTCAAGACGTCTAGAATCGACGCCATATTGTTCGTTTGTTCCGAAACAAACGCCAGTGCATTGACGTATATGACTTTGTGTAATTATAATACGTCACACTTGTCTCACCAGAGCAAGTGGCACACCTGCAGGTCCCCTAGTCAAGATGTTTTCTTTATCCCTGATTAAAATGACTGAAATTGACATGACATGAGTCGAACTTCAACTTCAATCGAAAGCTTATGTCTATTCCATACAGTTTTGATCGGCGATTCTGTGAAGAAGCGATAAAGAAAAGATGGCTAGAGGCTTATTTTCGTATGGGCGTCAGATACATGACATCATGAGCACTGGCTAATGCACTGGGCTTTATTTAGGAACGTACCCTTTATGTTATATCCATGCATTTAGTATAATTGTCATAAATCGACAACCATTAGTATTTCTCAATTTAGTAAATTATAATTATTCTAAACGAATTGGCCTAACCGGTTTTGTATAATGAATGGCTTTGCCGATAAAACAATTGCATTAATTAATTAATCATCATTAAAACAACCGTGAGTCGGCATATTGGGATCGCGTGTTGGCGCGGAAAATCCAAAATGGTGGATTTTTTAACACGTAACAGGGAAAAATAATGTTGTATTCGATATGTTAAGAACTATTTTACCTCTGACAGGACCCTTAAGCCTAAGACGTAAGGATGATTATTTTAGAAACTATATAAGTAGTCACTACGTAGGTACGTGTCGTACAAAATCTACAAAATCATATTATAAGAATTTGTATTTTGTATCTATGTCGTAGGATTATTTGATAAATCAAATTTTCGCGAAAATTCTAGGGATTTTTCGAAAACACGGATAATTAGTTAATGGTGATAACATTTTTCAATTATCCGAAAAAAATTGTTTTTTTGGGAAAACGCGAGTTGCCTTAGTAACATTGCACATTCTTAACGCTGATTGGCTTGATTTTTGCTAACTGGCCAACTCTTATTCTGATTGGTTACTATCTTTTCCTATGTATCTTTGAGGTAATACACCCTAGAATTATAAAGGACATAACCTCAGAATTAGTTTCTGGTTCTGTTAAACTTTCAGCACTAATTTCACATGTATCAGTCATTTTGTATTTACAGACACACTTTTAACTGCAATTTTAAACACATTAAATATCAAAAACTGCTAGCTCGCTTACAAAAACAACCACAAACAAAACAACGCGTGACAATGAATTGACATTTAAACGACAAGTCTTCAACCAATCAGAGAAGATGTTGTTGTGAGGCGCTTAAACCGACCAATCAGTGTTTTTTTTCGATATTAACTAACGATTCGCTTCGCAATCGTTAATCGTACTAAGGCGACTCGCATTTTCGCGAAAACACTAACTTTTGTCAGTAAGATAAAAATGTAAACAACATTATCTAATTATCCGTGTTTTCGCGAAAACCCTAGAATTTTCGCGAAAATTCGATTTATCAAATCATCCTACGACATCTATATAGTCCGATAATGATACTTCTCCGCCGGCTAACGGTCGCACTTAAGACTTTAATGACTATTATTAATTTAAATTAAAGTTAAGTAATCATCATACTAAGTGCGTCCATCACATCCACCAATACACAGTCTATCATCAAATTGTCTTGAAAAAAATGTACTTTATAGTAAATAATCTAAAAAAATAATCCTTATCATCCGGATTTTTTAGATCAAAATTTCGAACGTAAGTCTAAATTGGGTCAAATACCTTAAAATTTAAAACATACTTGACAAGGCAGGCTTATAACATAAACAAACATAAATTTAGCTAAAGCTTCAAGTGCTGAACTAGTTAACTTTAAAATCTAGAATAAATAACTGATTAAGACCTAGGTATTTCAGTATAACCTAATTAATAGTTCTCATGTGCCGTTTACTTTTGCCGTTTAGTTTCCGCTAAAGTTACGCCAAATTTTCCTTTGACTCGCAAATTTTCAGTAGTATTTATTTATTAGTATTTCAATATTGCCATGACCGACATTTGGATATTAGGAGTACATGATGACATGATTATAATATGTTCCTATATACTTGCTCGATCGAGCAAAACCATTTTACTATGGCAAAACCGTATGCGAGTAGGTACTTAGCATATTAGGTATTTATATAAAATGACGATTAACGTTGCAAGGATGTCAAAATTCTGGACATAGCGCAACGTCTCTTAAAGATGAAATCCGAATATCGGATGATACTAAATTAAAATCTATGTCAATTATTGCCAAACTTTAAATGTCAATATATTGCCCACGCTTTTTGCATTGACATGCCATGTCATAGTAGATATACTGCGCTTGACAAGATTAACAACATCGTACGTAATTCCACTCAATTCTCGCAGGGTAATTTCCACGTAATGTATTACGAAAAACCGTCAGTCGCGAAGGGCCTAACTAAGTTTGGGAACCAATTTACAACTCGTTCAGCGTGTTACACAAATTGGATTATTGTGTATCGACGATTGCGTCCCAGACGCGCCGTTTAAATGCTATTTTAGTCTGTAATGTTCGAAATTTCGATCTAAAAATTTAAGCCCCATAAAATTACTGTTACATTAATAGAATAGTTTTTTAACGCCTTCGTGGTCCAGTGGTTAAGAGCGTGGCTCGTGACTCGGAGGTCGTGGGTTCGATTCCCGCGTTGGAAACATGTTATTTCCAAGTTTGGTTAGGACAATGCAGGCTGATCACCTGCATTGTCCTAACCTGCGCCTGATCTCTCGCCAGTCGTGTCGGTCTTCCGTCCCACTGGGTTATGAGAGTAAAGGAATAGAGAGTGCTCTTGTGTACTGCGCACACACTTAGGCACTATAAAATTACTCCTGCGTACCTGGCCTCGTTTCAATGAAACCGGCCACCGTCACCGAAACCGGTGTGGGAGTTATTATTAGAATAGTTTACAGGGACATTTAGTTTACTAAATGTCCCGGTAAACTTCGTATCACTTCCATGGTGAACTTCACGAATATTTTAAGTTTTAGGGTCAATTTATACTAGCGCAGAGTCGAAAGGAATTTCCAAAAACTGAACACGGAAAAATTGACCTTAACTCCAGAGCGTAACGCATATGCATCTGCGTGGCCAATCAGCGTTGGTCGGGCGCATCGACGCGAATTCGCGCGGATGCGCGCGCCTTTTCAAATTCTCAAAAGCAGTAAAGTGCGTTAACGCTTTGGAGTTAAGTTTGAATTTGTTATATTCAGTTTTAATAATTCGCTTCGATGCGCTTCGACTCTGCGCTAGTATAAATTTACCCGTAACACTAAAAATTTAATTCAGCTTCAAATTAAAATCAGCATCAAACGTGGGAGAGCCATGCTTCGGCACGAATGGGCCGGCTCGACCGGAGAAATACCACGTTCTCACAGAAAACCGGCGTGAAACAGCGCTTGCGCTGTGTTTCACCGAGTGAGTGAGTTTACCAGAGGCCCAATCCCCTACCCTATTCCCTTCCCTACCCTCCCCTATTAGCCTATTCCCTCTTAAAAGGCCGGCAACGCACCTGCAGCTCTTCTGATGCTGCGAGTGTCCATGGGCGACGGAAGTTGCTTTCCATCAGGTGACCCGTTTGCTCGTTTGCCTCCTTACTTCGAAAAAAAAAAACTTAATAGGTTCAGCCGTACTCAAGTTTTAGTGGGACTATAAGAATGAAAAGTCATTTTTACTTCTATAGGGTTAATATACCTTTAGATTATTAGCATTATAGCTGCATATTTTAACTTATTGATATATTTTAGATCAATAAAAGTGTGGATGAAATTGAACTGGGCGTTGTTCGTTTTTTTTTTTTTAATAAAAACTGTGCTATGTTATTTTCCGGGACTTAAAACGAATAACGAATGAAAAGAACATTTTTGACACAAACACAAAACCATTTTCAATCAAAACAAAAGCTCAGTTACTAGAAAAAGTGAATCGGTTTCAACGAAGCATAGTTTGAGAGACACTTGTGGTGACATCAGTGTCAATTGTCAATCGATGTTCTTCGTCAGCCAATTGCTCCCCAGCCAGCGGTTGTCAAACTGTGATAGATCGCGCGTGATTTAGTTTACTGGGGACCGATTCTAATACCGAGTTTTATCGAGGTTCTGTACTTCATATAAAACCTGACATATACAATATACATACTTACAAGGCTAACAATATTGTCATGGGGCGTGGATACTGGATATCCAACAGATGTCACGCAAATGACACCTGACATAAGTCAGCCACAGCGATACATTCCAAGATGGCGGCATTAGTTATAATTTTGACCACGCAAGAAATCACACTTGTAGAATTGTAATAAATCATATTTTAAAATAGATACATGCGTTCACGTTCAACATTTATAACACAAATTGATTTTATGGCCGATAAATTATGCAACAATAACTAAATTATGTTTAAATAATATTAAATATATCATAATCGGGTACGTTAAATATCATACTACGTTTATGTCTTCACAATACACGCGCGGGATAATTTTGTCTTTGCGCGTCATTTATTTCTATTAGCATCTGACAGGCGACTCATAGACTAATTACTTATTATGTTTAAGGTGACGCCGCGTTAAAGTAAAAAACAGTGTTGAATATGTTTTAGGTTGCTTGTTTTCTATGAGAGGCCGGCCCGGTCTCTCATAGAAAACAAGCAATGGAACAGCAAAAAATGGAAAGGGCGTAACCGACATAGTCACGTAATTTAAAAACCATAAATACATTTCATATAAGCTATGGGCAAATTAAAGTTTATGCTTGAAACAATTTATGTACAAATTTTGGAAGCTTAAATCACTCTCCTCTACTGACAAAATAGGAATCCCTTTTTTACAGAGGTCTTTTTGATTGATAATTCTGTGTTATAAAAGTTGACCAATCGTGTTATGCTATGGGTAATTCAAAGAAAAAGACATGATGAATACTGATAATGAACTTTAATTTCTTAGCTTTAATCATTGCTGAGAAAAATCGATATCGCTACAGCCAAATAATTATCGAGGCGTCGCCTTAACGACTAAAGCTATATTTATATTATGCGATCTCGCAAACGAGCGGTTTGACCGCTACACCGAGGTCACAAGCATTAGTTTTTTTTTTTTTATGAAATAAGGGGGCAAACGAGCAAACGGGTCATCTGATGGAAAGCAACTTCCGTCGCCCATGGACACTCACAGCATCAGAAGAGCTGCAGGTGCGTTGCCGGCCTTTTAAGAGGGAATAGGCTAATAGGGGAGGGTAGGGAAGGGAATAGGGTAGGGGATTGGGCCTCTGGTAAACTCACTCACTCGGTGAAACACAGCGCAAGCGCTGTTTCACGCCGGTTTTCTGTGAGAACGTGGTATTTCTCCGGTCGAGCCAGCCCATTCGTGCCGAAGCTAGAGAACTAAAACTTAAACACAACTTAAACTAGAGCCGAATATTCAATATTCGAAATTCGACCTTTTTAATTATCTTCTTCTTTTGGCTCCCCATTTAAACTATTTCTATTTTGACTATTTCAGATTTAATAAAAAACAACAATTATGATTTGACAACAGACTACCACTATAAACAAAAGAGTTTAATTCGTATATAGGCTTGTCAATTGTCATTCAAAAAGATGGTAGTGTGCACATTGTAGTATGTGTAATGTTTTATTTGTTAAAAAATATTATAAAGGCATAATTTCAAAATAATATTAGCTCGATGCACTCCTTCTCCATAATATAAACTATAACTGTGCGGAATTTCATGAACCTACGTTTCCCCATTTTTCGTCGAAAGGGGTCGGAAGTTTTTCGCTAGATAGCGGTGAGTTCACACTTCACGCATTTACATACAAAATATATCGCGATGTAGCCGCCAAACCGCGCGTTTGGGCGGACGCATTTAAACCGAGCCTTATTATACTGTACTCGGCGAAACATGGCGGCAGCGGTTATTGACTCCTTGTCAAAAACTTGTCATTTTCTATACAAAACCACGATTGACAACATCTGACACTCCATTTTCAATCGCGGTTTACATAGAAAATGACAAGTTTTAGTTTTCATAGCTACAATATGATTAATGCATAATTTGTACGATAATATTAATATGTAGATTGACAATTTCGGACATATTTACTGAGGCATGGCGTACGAGGACGATCTTATTGGATGACTGAGCTAATGTGTTCATTTGTAATGTAATGTTTTTATCGTGTATAATAAATCACAAAAAATCCACGGTTTCGCTACTGGTGTTGATGCTACGCAGGAGTAATTTTATAGTGCCCAAGTTTGTGCGCAGTGCACAACTCTCTCTTTTTTTCTTTTTAGGGTTCCGTACCCAATGGGTAAAAACGGGACCCTATTACTAGGACTTCGTTATCTGTCCGTCTGTCTGTCTGTATGTCTCCAGGCTGTAACTCAAGAACGGTAATAGCTAGAGAGTTGAAATTTACACAGATTGTGTATATATTTATGTTGTCGCTATAACAACAAATACTAGAAACAAAATAAAATTCATATTAAGGGGGGCTCCCATGATACAACAAATGGCCTTTTTTGCTCTATATCAATAATAGCAATAGGTAGGTACTTGAATTTTTCACACAATCCTTAGTTTTATGTGTACATATTTGATTATATTATTAATATTTAATAAAAAATTAAGAGGGGCTCCCATATAAGACACACAAAATTTAGCCTAATTTTGCTCTATAATGGTACGTATAACGTAACCCTTCGTGCGCGAGTTCGACTCGCACTTGGCCGATTATTTTCTACTGTTACCCTAAGCCCCAATTTCACCAACGTCTGTTAGTGTTAACAGCTTGTTAAATTGTCATGTCTTCTCTTTCATTCATAAGAAAAACGAAAGAGATAACGTGATACTAATTCGAGCGTTAACTTTAACAGTCGTTGGTGAAATTGGGGCTCAAGGTAATAACTAATAAGAGATAAGTACGCCGATGCATTAATAGTTATTACAAACTTTTAAATGTGTCTTTGTAACCTTGTGCATGAAAAATAGATAAAAATATAAATAAATAAAGGTTGCTTTCCGATGGTTTCTAGTTTCTATCGCCATTGGCCTAGGGACTCATGGCGGCTACTTTGTAATGTCGTAGAGCAAAATGAAACCTACAGCCTAGGTCATAAAGTGGCATTTTGTTCTAAACGAGCTTTCGCTCGCGTTAAGAAGTATTATTATATACAAACTTTCATCCCCTATTTTAACCCCTTGGAGGTAGAATTGAGCAAAATCCTTTCTTAGCGGATACCTACGTCATATCATCTACCTGCATGCCAAATTTCAGCCCGATCCGTCCAGTGGTTTGGGCTGCGCGTTGATAGATCACCATGTCAGTCAGTCACTATTGAGTTTTATATATTATACAGATTTAAGGATCGGAAAGTCACCTTACCCGAAAACCTTATCATAATTCATACAATTTGTCAAATATGGTAAAATAATAATTTATAAGCTTATAACTCTTGGTAAACGTTGTTATATTAAATTAAATATTATCTCTTCTTCGGTATTTACATGACGGATCCAAATTTGTTCAGCTGGGCTTAGTCACAGGCATGTAAATGTACAAATAATAATATTTATTATATATTGGAATAAGAGCCGCGCCACACCGGAATGGCAGCGGCGAGGCGAGCACTTCCAGTGTCATATGATTTTAAACTTTATCTTCATTATTGTAATACATAGTATCGCTTGAGAATCGCGGCCGCCAGCGGGCACGAGCGGCCACGGGCGGCTGTAGACTTCTCAAGCGAAACTATGCATTACATTAATGAACATAAAGTTTTAAATCATAATATTATGACACAAAGTGCTCGCCTCGCCGCTGCCATTCCGGTGTGGCGCGGCCCTGAGGCATTCATGCTTGAATCAGTATTTATTTAAGTAGAGCTATAAGATGACACCCGTAACTCTGTTCCGCTGAAATGTCACGCCACTCTGCGCCTCTACAAAGAAGCGGCGGCCTGGGTCGCTACCGCTGGACCGATGTCAGTGGAAAATGAAATCTATAGCCAGAGTAAAGAACCAACGAGTAAGTCGACTCAGAAGAGATCTTGAAAATACGTTTGACGTAGTATGTCATATCAGCCGGCCCGCGCCGCGCCGTACTAGTGCGAGAGCCATGCCACACGACGCGGTGCGGGGCCGCACCGCCGCGCAAGTCATCTCGCCAGACTACCGACCACACGGTAAGTGCGGCGCCGCAAACCGTAGCAGCAACGGACTCGAGCTCCAGCACTGCATTCTGACGACAGGCTGTATAAAAAAATGGATTGGGAAAGACGTGCCGCTGTTATTAGTTCGCCACCACTCCGGCGACGCAATACATACACCGCTCCCGTCTCGATTCCGGTGCGCGTGCGGTGCAGAGCCGGAGCGCACCGGACGGCGCCGTGTGCCATACCATACATTTTTATATGTAGGAAACCGGAGCGGCACCGGTCAGGCGCCGCACCGCATCGTGTTGCATCATGCATGGCTCATTCAGTATTGTGAAACATGTCGAAAGTGGTACTCGAAAGTGGTGGTTTGTTTAAAGGCGAGGTACTCCTTAGTTCTGTCTACTCTGCTTTTTTTAACCGACTTCCAAAAAACGAGGAGGTTATAATATATTTGGCTGTGGTTTTTTCTTTTTTTTTTTTTGTATGTTCGACCACTACTCCGCCATTTGTGAACCGATTTTCAAAATTTTGTTTTGTTATATTAGGTTTTACTCCGATTTGGTCCCATTTACACAAAAGTGGTGATCTGATGATGGGATCCATGAGTAATCGAGGGAACTCCTCAAAATTTATATGGAAACATATGGTGATTTTGGTTTTATGAGAAGCATCCTAAGCAATGGCTACCAAAACGCAAGATTTTGCACCAAGGTATACTATGGTTCCGAAGATACTAAGAGAACTCCGGATTCCTTATAGAGGCGTTGTTTTAAGAACTGAAAGCATATGCTACTATGCAAATTACATTCATCATCACCATCATCATCATCACTACCATGTCAGGGTCACCAATGTCACAACTCACATGGTTGTATATGGATACAATATACACACAACACCATAAAATATCATCAGTCATCACGTTATGTCCTTATTTATTTGGTACATTTTAAAGCGATTTTAATACAAAAAAATATACTTAAAATGTTGTTTCAAAATACATAATATTTCAAGTACCACAAAATTGAACATAAGTAACAAATTCAACCTTCACTCCTTGGACTGAAGAAAACGGGGCACTATGGAAAAAATACTTAGAAAAATTTTTCGTCAAATTTTTAACCTCTTATAACCACCCTTTTTGAATATACCAATCGATAGGGGGCGCCAAGGGGAGCAAAAAAGCTCAGACAAACTTTTCTCAAAAATCAACCCCTATCGAAAGACAAGCCGAAATGTGAGTTGTGACCCTTGTTAGTATGACGAAAATACGTTTAGGTACCTACGTCAATTAAATGTTGGTGACATGGGTTAAGGAGGATTGTTTTGGGTGAGAAAAACTCCTACTTACCGTTTCCACCGCCAGTAAACTCTCCGTTTAGAAGAAATTCGCATTTGAGATTTTCGTAATCTTCAGATAAGATCATCTGTTTTCTGATGTTTACGAAGTATTTTTAAGGCATCTCAAGGCCGTGATGAGTGGGTCTTACTTAACTACTCAGCCACGGATACCGAAGGGGGGGCTCGAGGGGCCCAGCCCCCCGCCAAAACAAAAACAAACACAATCTAGAAAGTCCAAAAGTACGTAAGTAAGGGTAAGGTTGGAACTTAGACCACAACACCCAGATATAGGAGCCCCGCGTAGCGGGGCTCCGTCGACTTTCTTTTGGAACTTTTGGAACTGGCACCGACTTCAAAATGATGAAGATTGAGTACAGAAATAGTTGAGGTTTAGCCGAATTCGGAAAAAGGCACTATTAGATAGGAAAAATTATTTAATACTTTTTAGTTCATATTATAAGGATGTTAATTTTAATTGTTTTTACCTTGGAAGTCGGTTTTAATTTTTTGTTAAAAATAATAATTTATGACAAAAAGGGGGCAAACTGCTGTAGCCTACTTAATAAAGTGGCATTTTTCGCGGTCGCTTGCAGCAAACATCTTTACCACCTTAAAGCTTAAAACAAATCTACGCGTCAGTGACGGAGCGTCAAGTTGCGTCAAGTTGTCAAATGTGTTTTTTGTATACAAAACACACATTTGACAACTTGACGCTCCGCTTCGCAATCGCCTGGTCGCGTAGGTTTGGCGTAAGCTTTAGTATTACCTAATTTCTTCGAAGTAGAGTCTATTATAATTTACATTAAAAAAACTACCACCTAGTTTGACAAGCACTGGCCCCTCCTTAGCGACATGTGGTCTATGATTGACCGGAATTGTCGGCCAACGGGCGGCGCCCACTTATTGTAAGTGATTTGAGTAGACATTAACTTGTTAGCCATTTAGTGGGGACAATTTTGTCGGGATTTAAGGCATTAGTGAACAAAGATTTGTATTTTTAAGGTCCATTCATATTGTGACGCGGCGAGACGATATGTCGTTATGATGCATTTTAAGATTGATTATATTGCAACTAGATGACGCCCGCAAATCCGTTGCGCCGAAATTTGTTTATTGCGCGGGAACCGTACATTTTTTCGAGATAAAAAGTATCAAATTATGTCCTTTCCCAGTACTTACTCAAAGTATTTCCATACCAAATTTCAGCAAAATCAGTTAAGCAGTTTGAGCGTGAAGAAGTTACAGACAGACAGACAGATAGACAGACATGCAGACACGCTTACACATTTATAATATTAAGTAAGTAAGCATAGATTGCTATTAATATGATAATAGTTAGGGAGGCGAATAGGGGAATTATCGGTAATACTCGAGCGTGGCAGTTTAAGATATGAGAGATACCTTGGACCTAATAGAACAACCTTGTAAAGTATTTAGCTCTATATGTAGTGAAGCGCGCCTAAGATAGACGATCAGATTAGTAAAAAAAATCGATAGTCTGAAATACTCGAGCGCGTCAGATTTAGATATTGGGGGTTGATTTTAGTGTTTTAAGACTAATTTAAGATAATTCCTTGACGCCGCCGAGTTATAGGGTCGCAAACTTGTAAAAAAAACGTTAATCCGGCATTCTCGAGCGCGATTTTTTTATTTTTTATTTTGAAGAATATAATCTAAAACTTACTAAAAATACAAAATCTGCCGGTTTCCTCATGACCGGAAGTGTGGAGGAGCCATTTCCTCTTCCGAAAAACGCGGCGCGTCGCGAACGATATATTTTACAAAAAAAAAAGTTTCATTATACAAAAAAGGTAATTTTATTTTACACAAAAAAAGGTCTTTGAGTATTATATATCTCGAAAACTGAAGGTGTTAAAAAAAATTGATATGAAATAACGATGATACTTTTGTTATATCTCAAATTTTTTTTTTCTAAAGCTTCTCGACAATTTTCGTGGACTCGGAAAAAGTTACGCGTATGTGTATTTTTAACATGTACAGTTTCATGTATGTACGAGTATATTATTCAATAGCCTGTTGATCCTCAAATTGTTTTTTGGACGTACCGTAAGCAAAACGAAGTGAAGAATTGAAGCAAAAAAGAGGAAAAAAAAGAAACCAAAAAACCTTTCCGGTCAGATTAAGAGAACCCACCAACATTTTTGTCAGATTAAGAAAAAATACTTTCAGGATACCGAGATAAACCTCCCCTATGAAAATCTGACGCGCTCGAGTATTTCAAAAAAAATTTTTTTTTGCATTTTCAAAAATTCATCGTAACTTATCGTCACGCCGAAATCGTCAGTTTTTTTAAAGGGAGCTTCCTTGGGGCCTACTTAACACCCCTTCCGAAAATCTGACGCGCTCGGGTAAATTTTTTTTTTTTGCATTTTTGACTACTTTATATGCCTACCCCCACGACGCAAACCGGCAGATTAGTATACCGATGTTATCAGAGGCACTTGGGGCATACGTAGTATGAATATCTAACGCGCTCGAGAATGCCCAAGTAACTGTTTTTTTTTACATTTTTGAAAAACCGTACACGCCAAACCCACCGCTAAAATGGTTTTTACCATACAAGCTTTTCTTTTCGAAATTATTTTATCTTTCGATTTTGATAGGTCTCGACGGCGCCGTTGAATTACGCCATTTAGCTACCTCGCCTCCCTAACTATAATAACTATATTTTAATACATACCATAAACTTAGAAACAAACAAAACTAAAGGAGACAAGGTCTCAACTATTTTACCACCTATATTTATGTAGTACATAAAATACCTTATTACTTTATGTAATCTGGTACCTCAGCAATAAAGTAAGCCATAACCGAACATTGAAGAACCATAAAAAAACAGTTAAAACAGTAGTCAACCCATAATCGTAGGCACTAAAAATGCCAATGTAATCTTAAGTATCAGACGACGATGTAAAATTATAGACACACTGTTATAATTTTTAAAATTTTAAAATTTCACCCCTGAATTAAATCGGAGATGAAAGTTTTGATTGCTCAATGCACAGGCTAAACTTGAAATTTTGCACACGTAATTACTCTCTTATGATGTATGTGGAGGAAAAAAAAACAAAATTCCACCCCAGAAGGATTTAGTAGGGGATGAAAGTTTGTGTGCAAATTTTTTATTTAAGGTGGGCTATGCGATGGGAAAATGTGAACACATTTTTTTTTTTTTTCTTATTATTATTAAAAGCCTTTTTTTGTCATATTATAATTAATTTATTGTGTTTTGACATTATCACATTAGTATTTTACTAGTACCTACGAATAATAGTGAAAAAATGTATAGACTTTATAATAAACTTAAAGTAATTATACTTAGTACCGCAACGGCACAGAATATAATGTTATTAAAATAAATAAAGTGTATTAATTAATATAAAATTTCATTTCTATTCAAGTTGTAACGATCATTTGAAATGGAGAAACGGTGTTATAGAATTCCAGATGAAATGAAAAATAATCCGTCTTACGTTTAGTACGTACTTGTCGTGTTTGTAGTGATGTGCCAATCCAACATTATAAAAGTATGTCGATAATTTTGCATTTTTTTCGATAAATGACGCATGGTCTAGACGCAAATAATAATCGATTAAAAATATTAACCGCCTTACTAATAAAAATATACATATACATCGAATTATTTCTGCTATCTTTGTCTGGTACAATATTAGAAAAGTCAATTGACAGACAAAATGAGCCCCTGAATACGAGTAGTTAAACATGGTGTAAATATCTAAATTATTGTAATATTATACGTATTATAATAATGGCGTATTATTTAACTGACTGCGAGATTAAAATATTGCTTTAAAATTTCAGATTCAAAATACGAATTTTATAGATATTAAAGTTTCATCACTAGATGGGTATTATGTCAAACAACTGCCATGGAAAACAGTTATTCAAATACATAATTTCATGGCTTAGCAGAAAATTAATATTTTAGGAGTTTCTCTCAATGAATTCCTTTTATGAAACAGCGGTCAGTCATATTTGAATTTGTTGAAGCGTTAAAAATGAAGAGCGATTTAACAAATATATCAATTAACCGAGCGGGAAAAAATATGCATATTTCCCGCGGTTTCGGAATTATGCCGCAAATTTGCTATTCAAATTGAAATGGGACGTCACCATACACGCCCGGTAAAACAATTATTCACCCATCCGTCCGTTAAAAAGTTATCTGATAAAAAGCCAAAAAAATTTACAAAACATTGACAAAATGGAATCGAAATTAATATCAGATAGAGCACTTCACGCGGCCTTTTTACATCATATCGAATTTACGAATACTTTTTGTGAAGTTCATAATATTTTGTCGTTTTTTAATTAAAAAAGTACAACAATTAATTTGAGTGTCGCGACTGGCATTTGTTTTATGATTTTTTTATAGCTGCGCCTAAACGTTGATATTGTTTTTGTGTAGATTTTGTGTCCGGCTATCAATTTTTTATTTCATTTTCGTTTATTGACACTAGGCTGATTGATTTTAATAAACAAAATGTTTCAAATATAAAAAAACGATGGAACGTAAAATATGAATTCTTTTATTGAAGTTAGTGAGGGGACTGCAACTAGACGCTTTTTATATTAGAGCACTAAAACCAAAAATTATTGAAATTAACGCTGAAGCAAAATTTTATATTTGAAAGGTGAGTTTCATAAAAAAATATTCACCCAAAAAACTACAAATGGGGCTTCCGTCTCTTTCGATCTATATGGAAATTTTTGTTAATCACATATTTTATGAGACAGCGCCGGGAGAAGATTTATTAGTAGCACATTGTTGTATCAAAAATCAAAACTTTTATCATAAAAGCATTTTGCTTTAATATTTAATTTTTAATAAAAATATGACTTTTATGACGAGTAATTTTCATCGTCGGGTCTATTATACTATAATATACTATGATAAGATTTCTGTTTATTATAATATTATCTATGATTTAAGTACAAATAGATGTCACTTTTAATAGCTTTATTATAGTTAAATATATTTTATGCATTTAAGATTATATTGAACTCTGCGGCGACAATTTGTTTTCGTCGTCCAGAGAAAGATTACCTTTTTATTGCATCTAATGAACCGATATCGTACAACTACGATACAATTTGTCTTAGATTAGAATGTATTTAATTTTAAAATATCAATATAAAAGCGATTCGAGCGCAGTATGGAGTCCATTAAAATGGAAATAATAAGGCTTTTGAGGCCACGAACGCCGAATTACATTAGTTCGACAGAAACGTGTATTTACTTTGCCTTTATGTTCCTAATGAAACGCATATATTGGGTACCTACTGGTGAACCATTTGGTTAAATAAGTTGGCCTGTTTTGAAATGTTACTCTCTATAAACTAATCCATAAGAGAGATTATCGATTGAAGTTTTCCGATTAATTAATTATGATTTGACTTAACACAAAACCAAAATATCGATAACGTCCCAACACTAGCTACCAGGTATCAAGTAATATGCTAATAAGACCGCAAATTTATTTGCATGAAACAAATCCGAAGCTAACCAAATATCAATGGAAATATTAAAATATTTTGTCACTAATTTATGTATATGCATTAATCCTCGATATAATATGGATTTTTATAACCGACTAGTTGTTTGGTAGGTAAAGATCATAATTATTTATTATCATTCACAATTTGATCGAAAAATAATAAAGATCGATGTGTCGCAATTTGATCGAAAAATATCGATACGGTAATTAAAAGTTAAATCGCTAAAAAGTTGTAGGGACAGGACTGAAATGAAATGACAATGAGAATGAAATGGATATTTTATCTATACTAATATTACAAATGCGAAATTGTTTCTGTTTGTCTGTCTGTTTGTATGTTAGGTATATTATCTTCTAGATTCTAGTATGCCATACAAAGAGGGCGTCATCTTGTTATATTTCCAAATTAGTAAGAAATTAACACTCAGAGTGGTCTAAAGGATGAGCTCGACACTTTTACAAAAATAGGCCAAATGCGAGTCGGACTCGCGCACGAAGGGTTCCGTAACGTTATAAAGGAAAAATAGGCCAAAAATTGTGTTATTGTATGGGAGCCCCCTTAAATTTTTATTTTATTTAAATATTATTCTTAAATGTTGAGGTAGACATATAATTAAGGCCTTTGTGAAAGTATCAAGTGCCTACCTGTTGCCATTATTGATATCGAGCAAAAAAGGCCAAAAAAATCACGTTTGTTGTATGGGAGCCCCCCTTAAATATTTATTTTATTTTATTTTTAGTATTCGTTGTTATAGCGGCAACAGAAATACACAATCTGTGACAGAAATCTAGCTATAGCGGTTATTTAGTTACAGCCTGGAGACAGACAGACAGACGAACAGACATCGAAGTCTCAGTAATAGGGTACTGTTTTAACCCTTTGGGTACGGACCCTAAAAAACCCTAAAAAGATTGAAAATTATTTAGCATAAAATAGTTACTCACTTTTGGGTACGGAACCCTAAAAAGACTGAAAATTGTTCAGCATAAAATATTTTTAGCTATATTTTTGTCAACGTAAAACCCAGGGATGTCTATATCGATAAACAACTTATCGATAAAGATCGCTTTAATTGTATTACTTATCTATCTGTTATCGATTTCACAGGATCCTTATCAGTTTAATGCGAATTTAAGAATCGAACATAGAACTTGCATTAACCTTACCTGTACCTCGCGCAAACAAACTAGAGAACCATGTATGCTTTGCCACAATTGCTTATTGCCTTCGAGCTTTATCTAAATTATCGCACTGGGTGTCCGAGCTAGGTTCAAATACAGACACAGTATAAATAAAAGACAGTAGTATCATACGGTATTAGACTGCAAGAACCAGCAGACACAAGCGCGATTTCAGACAACTCGAAGCAGCAAAACAAAATTGGCATTTATGCTGTGGCTGTAAAGGCCACCTGCTTACTTTACTAAAATCCATCCACAGTGTTTAGACAAAGAATTATCAAAATAGATTTGCAATTTAATGTCTGGATAATATCTAAGAAATCAGCGATTTAAGCAAATTATATTAGCATTTTTATAGCTTTTTATAAGCTATAAAAAGGCTAGTTTGAGGAAGAGATGTGGTAGATGTATCGATAGTTTTCTAACATTTATAAATTTATAATTCGTATAGGAATTCCCGGTTCCGCAATTATCTTGTTCCGGAATTTTCGGGTCTCTAAACCAGTACCGGTTCTTCATATCTTAATTAATACGTCACGTACGTAATATAGATAAAATACAAACATAGGTATAATCGTAGGTCCGATAAATCATAATTAATTAATACCAGTTACCACACATAGTACGTCCCTGTATTTATATAAAATATTGATTATTAACGGGTCACATTATTTATGTATGGCGTGGGTATGCACTATGGACTGCATAAACTATAATAGATTTTATTATTATTATTGGACCAAAGATATTTAAACGACCTAGGAATTATTGATCATTGACTCTATTTTGGAACTATGTACATATTTCGACTATTATTGAAAATCCATTTTTTTTTCTTTAAGTTACAGAAATTCAAAGAAATCACTTGTTATTATTTCATTAAAACTTACAATCTAGATCCCCCGGAAACGAACCGACACCCTTACCCGTCACACAAAAGAACATACCATCCAGTGAACCGCACCAATGATCACAAAATGGAATTCCAGCAGCACAATAAAAATACTGATTCGCACGCACACCCACAAAAGATCAATAAATATAAATAGATTATCCCATTGTGTCCCATAAATTTCCGCATTCAAAGGTTAAAGGTCGCATTTGAGCTTCTGCAAAGTTACATCACTATACAGAAGTTTAAACTGTCGATATATTTGAACAGTTTACGTTTATCTGTCATTTATCATTATAATAGGAATAGCGTGTCTGCCTGTTTGTTGTCGAGTAGGAACTCGATTATACCGCTAAAACGATTTTGATGAAATTTAGTACGGTCATCACTTGATCCCGGAGAGTTTTTATTCGGAATAATGTAGGATTTCCGCGCTAAAACGAATTGTAGCTCAAAATACTCCTTTATCAAACTCAGTTTAAGGCGACGCCTAGATAATTTGGCTGTAGCGATATCGATTTTTCTCAGCAATGACTAAAGCTAAGAAATTAAAGTTCATTGTCAGTATTCACCATGTCTTTGTCTATAAATTACCCATAGCATAACACGATTAGTCAACTTTTATAACACAGAATAATCAATCAAAAAGATCTCTGTACAAAAAGGGGATTCCTATTTTGCCAACAGAGGAGAGTGATTTAAACTTCCAAAATTTGTACATAGATTGGTTCAAGCATACACTTTAATTGGTCCATAGCTTACATGAAATGTATTTTAAATGGTTTTTAAATTACGAGACAAAAACCATTTTTTCGCTACGCCCTTGCTATTTTTTGCTGTTCCATTGCTTATGCCCGGCCTCTCAATAGAAAACAATCAATGTAAAACATCCAACACGGTTTTTCACCTTAACGAGTAAGGTTCAAATCGTACCGCAGCGCGACACGTAGATTCATTTATTTTCTAAATTTGTACTGACATTTATACATTTATTTTCTAGATTTCAATTGCGTGAGACGTCTTGCGAATCTGTCAAATCCATACAAATTTAGGAATGCATCTGCGCGTCGCGTTGCGGTCTGAATAAACCCTAATAGATATAGATTCGCGATCTCTCGATTTCAAATCATCATAAAATATTTGTCAATGACAAACATAAATAAGAAATATCGATATATCGTCTGGTTATATTCACACATAAAAGGTTTGATGTCCCAATTTCCAATAAATATAACGGCAAATTGAGGGGCAATTTGGCACCGAAACACAACATAATACGATAAAAGTCATCGACAAAATGCTTCAAAACTCGACGTCACTCACATCACTAGTGTCACAGACATTATTTTACTATCCACAGCTTGTATTATGTGTAGCTATAATATCTCTTATTATTTTTATTATCCATACTTATATTATAAATGCGAAAGTGTGTCTGTCTGTCCGCTGAACCGATTTTGCTGAAATTTGGCATGAAGATACTTTGAGTCCCGAGAAAGGAGAGGATAGTTTTTATCCCGGAAAAATGTACTGTTCCCGTGCGATAAACGAATTTTGGCGCAACGGAGTTGCGGGCGTCATCTAGTAATATATATTTTTGTTCTGACTTTTTGTCAAGACTAGCGACTACCCTACAACGATATTTTGGCGCATATTAGAACTTAACTGTCACCCAGTTTCTACTATCAGTGTCACCAAAACATCAATTAATATAATATTATGTAGCTCTCCACAATACTGACAATAGACAGAACCAACCAGTAGGCCGACTTAGAAGTGTTCTCGAAAATACGTTTGACATAGTATGTCATATCGGCCCTTACAGCGGTACCGCCGATTTGTCTGTTAGTTTGAAGTCAACCTACTGCCCTCTTAGACCAAGTATCTTTCATTAAAAATGATGACGAAATTCGTTATCAAAATGCGGTATGACATAGGTCATCGCTAAATGACATTTCGCTTGCAAAGACTAATGTCAAATCCCATACATTTTGATAACGAATTTCGTCCTCGTTTTTAACGAAAGGTATTTTGGCTACAGCCTCTGGTTCATTATGTCTATTGCGCTATTTCCATTTATCGCTAGAAATAAAAAACCAAAGAACAGATATTGATGAATTAAGAAGTATTGGTAGTTCAGCCTCCAATATAACACAAAGGCCACTTTTTATCCCCAAAAATATAATTTCAACTTTACTCCTGATAATATTCTGTCCATTGTTGCTTTCCATCAGGTGACCCGTATGCTCGTTTGTCTTCTTATTTTATATTATGAAATATAAAATTAGAAGACAAACAAATAAAGAAAAATAAAGATTTAATTATAGAAACGGAAGGAGAGCAAGGACATAAAAAGGAGGAAATTGGGCAGAATTGGACCACGGTAAATGGAGTTCCCGTGTTATCGAGCTGCGATGACATTATTTTAGTGTGGGAATTAAAAGAGCTAGAACTGTGAAATTGAAAACTTGTCGTTCAAATATGGTTTGGTTTACATTTTGCAACTGAAGTTTGGATAGAATTGGGTCTTTGATAGTTGTACGTATTAATACAACTCTGAACTTTAAATAACTACATTATCTTTCTAAAATGATAGATGGTAATATTTTGTGTAAAAAATTACCCAGCTTTGTACTACTTTATGTTAATGCAAAATTTGTCCAGTGCATCCAAAGCCAATTCGATGATCAAACTTTTCCATTTACTATCAGAGAAGTTGATTCCTATGCAAATCGGGGACCTAAGTAGTTTGGTTGCGTTACGTGATACGTCAAACCCAGCTGACAGATCATAATTATTATTGAATTGACATATTCGACCAAATAACGTTGGTCTGTCAATAGCATAGTAATCAACTTTACTACTTTAATCGATTGTACATTTTAGTTTGGAAAATAGTAAAATATTTAAAACTTTACCAATTAAAAAATAATTGTTATTTTTAAGTGTCGGACTAAATCAATTTTTTTTTAACAAATAACTATCTAATACTTATCGATCAATAAAAGTTTCATAAAGCGATCAATATCTCCAGACTCAATACAATACGATCACCTAAACCGCATATACGGTACCGCCGACAACAATATCACAAATTAGTCCAACGCGAGGTGGATCTTCACGAGGCATTTGATCCGAGACGGTATTTTATATATAATATAACATAACCTTATTGATTTATAGCTGACTGGAGTGTGCCCGCCCTCCTCATGTTAAGCTTGTCGCTATGAATACGCTCAAATTACATTTTTCTTTGGGAAAATTTGTCACACATTTGCTCATCATCAGCTCTGCTATACCTACTTGGTCCACTGATACTAAACGCGAGTGTAAGTCTGACTGTCCATTACATACTTATCTATTTGATATTTCCTTTTCCCTATTTTTAAACTTTACCTAGGTTTCTGGGACATTTCCCAAGACTCAAAATTACCTATATTCCTTTCCTAATTTAAATTACTATTTACGATTTTAAGAGTGAAATAATATTCATGTTTTAATCATGCCATTTAAGACACCGGCTATACACTTTAAAGAAGAGTTTCTCAAAATTTTCATTATAATTAGCAATCATCATCATCATTCACCATCATTTAATTATTGAGTGCGGTCGTTAGACATTTACAAGAGTATATTTAATACTCTTGTAAATGTCTAACGACCCCACTCAAAAAAAAAAATTATAACAAGCGTTCACCATTTACCCAACATCTTGCCCCGGGCAATTTCGGTAATTAATACCGAAATCCCGATTAATAGATAATTCCCGGAATCCCGGAATTCCCGGTGATCATTCCAAGTTTTCCCGTAAAATAAACTTAGGGTATTTTTGTGATGGTTTAGAAGTCCCGGGAAGTTTGCAAACATCCAAGTTTTCATCGCCCGATGCGCCTGTTTTTAAAATTAGATTTCAATTATTCATTAAATCTTTTGGGATTTTCTTGTTACTTTTGTTACGGCAGTGTTGGGTTTTATTTTTAACCTGAGTTCAAGAGAGGAGTGGAAACTTACAACATTCGTTTTAGAAATAAAATCCAGACTGTTTTTACGCGTGAAAACAGAAGAATGTAATACTTTATAGAAGAATGTAATTCTTCATACTTTTAAAATCCTGACACACTGTGTCTTTATAGACGTTATAGTAATATGATATTTTGTTCCTGTGACCTGTCTAGTACGTTAGGAAAGTCGCATGTTACACATGGACAAAACAATTTAATATTATAATTAAAGCTTTTTTATGCTTAGTGTTTTTAGCTAAAATTCTTCATTATCGGTTCACTAACTTCTTAAAAATTTGGGACTTCTCACCCAAAAATAATTGTAACATAAACGATTGTATTGCCTTCAAATTAATAGTTCCTCCCACAGCGAGTGCCGAGTTGTGACAGAAAGCAAATCATAAAACCTGCAATAAACCTACGAACACTAAAATCTAAGATGACTATAATTTATAGGAATCTAGACATCTAATTATTTCAGCTTGCCCTAATTCCGGGAATCCCTTTAATCTATAATTACTTTGTTCTTTACGACTACAATTAAACAAAATACTGAAGGACGTTAATTAGAAAATTCTTATCTTTTTAGGGTTCCGTAGACACAGAGGCACAGGGCAGAAACGGGTTCATCATTGATTCTTCTATTATATGCCGAAAAATGTTCATTTTAGTCTCATATGATATTTTGTTTCATACATCTGATTTTTACAGAAAATGTATTTCTTTGCAGAAACAAAATATTATATGAGACTACAATGAACATTTTTGGGCAAAAATTCAGGATGTATTAGGGTAGTAACTTTGTACAAGAAAAAGTTTCGGCATCTATGATAAGGTCAAAATGGCCTCTAAGAACCTAGAAGTGGGATTTGAACCAATCATAATTAATGAACTGAGCAATGCCGATATGGAATTAACCATTCGTCAGAAGAGTTTCAGCTGTTTTTCACGGAACCTATCTTTCGTGAGCACGATTCGCACACGGTTTTATAAGATAGGCTACATACACAATATTTAGTAGTTATATTTTCCAAACTTGTAACAGGTGCTTGTTAGTTGCTATGTAATATTGTAATTACTTGACAATTATGTTTTTGAAGTGAAAACTTCTTTAGCGGCGTTGAGCACTTTTGTGGGATGGGTAAAAACTGTGAAACTCGCGTCAGATTCTCGTGCTGATCGAAAAACCGTAAGACGGTTGGAGAGTAGTGTTGTAACATCGAAATCGATTAATCGAGCAATTGATTGTTTTTTTTTCGATTGTCGATATTTTTTAATCGATTGTAAGGGTTTCGATTAATTAAAAAAAACGATTTTTTAAAAATCGATTTTCATAAAAAATGGGTTAAAAATTTAATCGATTGTAAGGGTTTCGATTAATTAAAAAATCGATTTTTTAAAAATCGGTTTTCATAAAAAAATGGGTTAAAAAAATTGTAAGGGTTTCGATTAATTAAAAAAATAGATTTTTCAAAAATCAACTTTCATAAAAAATGGGTTAAAAATTTAATCGATTGTAAGGGTTTCGATAAATTAAAAAAAACGATTTTTTTAAAATCGATTTTCATAAAAAATGGGTTAAAAAAATAATGCACAACGTTAATAATCAAGTTTTCACTTCTGTCGGCACTCCCGGAGTGCAACCCGTCTTTTTTTTAATTACTAGTTTATTAGATGTTAGAAAAATACTACTATAGGTAACGCCTGCAACTCCGTTGTACCGAAAGTCGTTTATCGCGCAGAAACCGTACATTTTTCCACAACAAAAACTATCCTATGTCTTTTTTCGGGACTCAAGGTATCTGTATATAAAATTTCATCAAAATTGGTTCTGCAGTTACAGTCGAATTTATAATATTAGTATGGATAATAATAAGCATTAACTATTTTTATTTAAGTGCGGCTCATCCCAAGTTGACACTAATACCTGGGACAAAGTCTTAGTAATTACCTAAACTTAGGTACCCTAGATCTAATCGCTTAAGGCATTAAACTGGTCTGGTGATAACTAATGACCTAGCTGCTAAGTCCAAGACGTGGACAAAAGCTAGATCATATTATTTAAACTCATTGATTTTTTACTAGTTTCAGAAACGTACATTAATTCTTCGGCATAAAAAATATCCTATTATGTCCCTTAACTTTCCCTTAAATTTCCCTTAACTCAAAGTATCTCCGTACCGAATCTCAACAAAATCGGTTCAGCGGTTGAAGCAGATAACAAATAGACAGACAGAATATTAGTATGGGATGTTCTGTAGTGATACATCGAATACAATTAATTACTCTCCAAAGATTTACCTACTGTCTACAGCGTGTTTTACTTTCATAATAAAGTCTTTGGGTCTAGGTTTCACAAGCGGGTAGAAACTAAATATTTTATGATGAGTACAGAGTAACTATCGCGCAGACGCTTTGGCACGCGCGCTAAATTGTGACGCGTCTAATGAAATAACCCCGTTTTATTACTATTGTCGTTATTTTTTACGTATCACAGATTAACTTTTGTATAAAAGTCCTGTCTGGAAAAAAGCTAGTTATTCCTATAATCATTATGTATTGACAGTCGCTACTAGGAACCCATTAATTTAAAGAATATTGATTATTCGAAAACAAAATTACGAAAAGTTATGATGGCCAACAAAAATAAGTGAGTTAATATTGGCGGATTTTTATTCATATGTTATATTTAATGTATGAAACATTATGTTATGTATATAACAAGTAGATGTTATGATGTAGGCATCCGCTAAGAAAGGATTTTGATCAATTTCAACCCCAAGGGGTTAAAATAGGGGATGAAAGTTTGTATATAAAAATACTTCTTAACGCGAGCGAAGCCGCGGGCAAAACCTCGTCGTTAATAAAATTCGACTTTGAGTCAAGCAAATGAATGTGCTGTTTTACTAAAACCCCCTTATACAAGGAAACCAATTTTAACTTTTTAATTCGGTCTTTTTTTCAATATTTGACTCGCTAGTCGTACGTATTTTTGATATAGTTGAATGTAATAAATATTATGTGACCAAATTATAGTATACGTGTCAAAAAAAAACCAGGCCTTTACATTATGGATGATTTATACAGTATTTTTCAGAGCGAAGTAAGCACTCCTCAAATACTGTAGTGCCTGGGACAAGATTTTTAAATGTCCGTATGGTTGCCCAAGCGCATACGGCATTCTTGCATCATAGTCGGCCTAGTCCAGAGGAAAGAACTAGTCAATACGTCTGGAACCAACTAAGTGCGGGTTTCCTCACGATGTTTTCCTTCACCGTACGAGCGTCCGTATTATGCACTTGAGATCTGAAAATGTCTCATAGGTACACGCCTCCACCCGGGTTCGAACCTGCACCCTCGAACCCTTGTGCGAACCAAAGGTCAACCCATTAGGCCACGGACGCTCACTATACGTGACTATACGTGTCAATTGTACGAAATATTATGATTGAATAGGCATTATATTGTGATCAAATTATAGATCATCACTTAGGTCTTTAATCTTATATCTTTAAACGAGCAATTCTTGTATATATAATTGGAATCTCGGAATCGGCTCCAACGATTTTCATGAAATTTAGTATATAGGGGGTTTCGGGGGCGATAAATCGATCTAGCTAGGAATAATTTTTAGAAAATGTCTTTTTATTCGTGTTTTATCGATAATCGATAAACTGAAAATATGACTCTTCCTGACATTTATTGACGAATAATAATACTATTATGTGAGCAACTAATTGTTTTAACGACCAGCAGATGGCGTTATTAAGTAACACGAAGTCAATGAGTGTTTGCTATACCGAGCAAAGCTCGGTCATCCAGGTACTAACATATTATACAGGGTATGACAACTATATAGGTGGTAACCTTATTAAATTATAGAAGTCTAGGGTTCAAACTTGGTGTCTAGACTCAGAAAGTCGGAGTCAAATTAATATAATTTAGACTCCTCTGTGGCTTTTGTCTAACGAGCTCGTTCTTAAGATGACATTGATAAACAGACTGCGGAGTATATGTTGTATGTGTATGTATGTGTTCTTACCTATTGGCACTAGATGGACGGAACCCTAAAAAAGAACTAGAAAAGAATCAGAAAAGGAAAGTGACACATTGAGCTAAATCTTGTTCTTTCGGCAGCAAGTTAAAACTAGCTAAAAATGTGATAAAAAGGGCTGTTTAAGGACTTGTTGTTGTTTTTTAATTAAGTAACCTTGTTATACTGCCTACAAATTAGTAGGTACTAAAGACTTGCAAGGATCTTGTGGCATGACAAAGACATTGATAGGAGAGTGTGGGAGTGCTAAGACAGCTGTTACAATCCTACAAGCAGACTAAGCATGACACAGTGGAAATTCAGAAAAAGAAAACCAGAAGTACCCTATTAAATATGTCAGATTTTAACGACAAAATGAAAGATTTTATTTGTCAACTTGTCAGTTTTCAGTAACACCGAAGCCACGCATCGAAACATCCTTGTAGGTTTAAAAGCCTTCGAAAGGGATCAGAAAATCGAAAGCGTCTTGAGATAAGCATCTATAGATAAATAATATAATATACTATACATAAATTATACTACATATAAGTATGTTTTATACAGATACTGTAAAATACAGATACAAGCCGAGTTCCAATTACGAAATGAGCACTTTATCGCCCTATTAACATATTGTCCTTCGCTTAGGGCCCTATAAATTATTTCTGATGGGTTCCAGAACGACCTTGATAGGCACGGACACATATTCAACCCTAACGCATCAGCATACGGACTATTTTAGCACAGCAGGACTTAAAAATAACTTTGTTTTGTCATTTACATCTCTACCTCAAAAATTATGAAGGTTCAGTTCAGGTAGATTGGTCCTTTTCATAACTAATAATATGGTATTAAATATTAGTTAGGGGTGGTTCTGGCTGAAAGTATTCATCCAAGAAATAACATTTGATTACTTTTCTAATATGTAATTGCGACATTAATTATACATCTATACATCTATACATCTATACATCTATACATCTATACATATATACATCTATACATCTATACATCTATACATATAAATAAAATTGGAGTGTCTGTTTGTAATATTGAAAGATCCATTTTTTACTACATGCATATGAATGTATATAGGGTCCAGCCACCAAAACGTTTTTTACAATTTTTGTCTGTATATCTGTCTGTCTGTCTGTTTGTTCCGGCTAATCTCTGAAATGGCTGGAGCGATTTTGCCGGGAATTTTTTGGTAGATAGCTGATGTAGTAAGGTGTAACTTAGACTACTTTTTAACCGACTTCCAAAAAGGAGGAGGTTATATTTTACTTTTTTCATATTTGTTAGCGGACTATCCATCTTTGTTATTATACTATGTTGACGCGGACGAAGTCGTGGGCAACAGCTAGTCTATTATATAAAACTCAAAGGTGACTGACTGACATGGTGATCTATCAACGCACAGCCCAAACCATTGCACCGACCGGGCTGAAATTTGGCATGCAGGTAGATGATATGACGAAGGCATCCGCTAAGAAAGGATTTTGACCAATTCTACCTCCAAGGGGTTAAAATAGGGGATGAAAGTTTGTATATAATAATACTTTTTAACGCGAGCGAAGCCGAAGGCAAAAGCTCGACGTGTAGGTACATATTCCAGATTTTAAAGAGAAAAGGTTATTTAACTTAATTAAAGTATGAAAGAGTACTTTTTATAGCATTGTATCTTAATATTTGATTTCATAATACATATCTGTATTGTCTAAGCGTAATTAGGTGAAAGATGAGCTTTACTTAGGGTTGCCATCCGTCCGGATTTCCCCGGATTTGTCCTAGTTTGAAGGGCGTCCAGGGACCGTCCGGCCGGGTTTTTGAAACGTGTCCGGGTGAAATCCAGAGACTTTTGTGGAAACAAATCCAACTTTTTGCCAGGCAGCCATAAACGATAGATAAAAACTCGCTAAGCATACACACTTTCTCTCTTCTTTGATCAAATTCAAGTACGATTTCAAGGACTAAAGTTAATCAAATTTTTAAAAATTTTTGTTGAAAAAATTGGGACGTAATAGTAAATAGTTTTTAATGGGTGTCCGGGTAAATAGCCATATTGCGGCCAAACGTCCGGGATTTTTGTCGTGCTAGACCGGCGACGGCAATAACGGTGATGGCAACCCTAGCTTTACTCAACTAATTTAGGTTTTTTGGGAGAATGTGAAAGAGTGATGTTGTGTTTTTATATTATTTTCCTAAAATTGGGTTACCTGGGTTTTTAATGTGTAATATTGGTAGGATATTAACCATTAAATATTCGTTATCGTGCACAAGTGTGGGAGAGTGATGTAATAACCAGAAACGTGCTCTTTTGAGTTCCCTCCAAAACTCCATCAAAAGTTTCAGTAAAGCGTCCTACCACTTTACTGAATCGACCGACTTGACTTCTTGACTGTATTGACTTTTTACTTAGACTTTGACTAGACTTTAGACCTGACTGACCTGACGATAATATATAAAAAATTGTATTAAAGAATATTGTTTTCCCGCCATAATATTATACTCGACACTGGCCATGGTTATAGCCGAAGTGCCATTATATGAAAAAAAAAAAATCAACTAATTTAGATTGGTATGAAAATTCTTTAAGCAGTGGAATTTGGAACAGAACATAGGTGGGATAGATTCACTGCAGCATGTACTGTTATTGCGCGAATTTTCACTTATAATACCACAAGAGCTTCAAAATTATCGGGTATTTCCCGATAGGTTCGTTGCAAACAAATGAAGGAGTCAAGTTTTTCAGGTTTTCTGAAAAACTTGACGACTTTATTTGTTTGCAGGGAACCTTGAGGGAAATGCCAGATAATTTTGAAGCTCGTGTGGTATTCGGGAGATTATTTTTCCGTCCCAAATGTCGGCCAATAGAATTAGAATTTGTTTTTTATATATAGCAACTACCAGAGAAAATTTTCAAAAAATTATCAGTATAATACCATGTAGGTTGTACCACGTGACGTCGAATGGTGCAATTCTATTGGTCGATATTTGGGTCGGAAAAATAATCGCGATAACTTACCCGCAATATAATGCAAAATATAATCAGTTGATCCCAATAACATTTTATGACATCACGTTAACAATGTTAACAGTGTTACTACACTGAACCTCCCCCGGGGGCCGGGGATTTCCCGCAAAATCCCACAAAACTACTACACTTATAAACGTTACTATTCCCAGCCTATTTCCCTTTATATTTGATACGTGGAGCTGAGAGAATTGTCTTTAAGATTAACATTTTCCGAGAAACTAGACTTAGGACCTGTTTCGCCACTTCCTGATAAAGTGCCGGATAGGCTATCCACAACTTTTTTGACAGACTCTCCATACTGTATCTGTCAAGTTAAGTGCTGGATAGCCTATCTGGCACTTATTAGTAAGTGGTGAAACAGGCCCTTAATAAAAAGGATTGTTTTCTAAGAACAACATAATCTCTGTACTCAGAATCTAAAAGTAAAATTACAATACAGAGCCGATTTTTATGCAGAAAATAATACATGAAAGATAGCTACAAGGAAAATAATCTGAAAGCATGAATGAAAAGAAAAGTTAAAAAAAAATTAACAAGTATAAATGCAAAAATACCGGTGGAAATACTCTTGTATTATTATTTTTTTAATTTCGTATCAAAGCACCTTTGCAAACAGACGTAAAACCATCAAGTGGCTTAATGCCACCTCCGAAATATATTCATAGCTAAGCCCTGCTAAATACGGCGCAGACGGACCACATAAAGCTTTAGCTACATTCTAGTGGCGCATAACGCGATGAGTGAGCCTCTACTGTCACGTCACACGTCGTAATGATTTTTATTATTAACATGCATGTAGGATATGCATGTAGGACACGCTAGCTGTCCCGGTGAACCGAAATTCACGAAGTGACGCGAAGTCACTTTAAAACCTTCCCTAGACTCCTACGAATATTTTAAGACTAAAATTAGCCCAATCCGTTCAGCCGTTTTCGAGTTTGAGAGAGAGCGTTACTAATACAATTGAAAGTCCCTTTTTATATAATACTAGTTGTCCCGGTGAACTTCGTGTCACTTTAAAACCTTCCCTGGACTTCTACGAATATTTTAAGACAAAAATCAGCCCAATCCGTTCAGCCGTTTTCGAGTTTTAGCGCGACTAACACATTTGAAAATCCATTTTTATACACTTATAAGAAGACTAGCTGTCCCGGTGAACTTCGTGTAAATTTAAAACCTTCCCTGGACTTCTACGAATATTTTAAGATTAAAATCAGCCCAATCCGTCCAGGCGTTTTCGAGTTTTAGCGCGACTAACACATTAGAAAATCCATTTTTATATATATATAGATGACAAATTACAAACTAGATTACCCGATGAACTTCGTATCACTTTCCTCCTAATCCTAATATAAACGTTCCCTAGACTTTCAAGAATATTTCAAGACTTAAGTTAGCCAAATCGGTTCAGCCGTTCTCAAGTCAAATTTAGCCGTTTTCGAGACTTGAGAGTTCATTTTTAGGGTTCCGTACCCAAAGGGTACAAACGGGACACTTGAAATTTGCTTTTAAGTAAAAATGCCCTTATCTGTACTTTAATAATTAAAAATAATCTATACTAATATTATAAATGCGAAAGTATCTCTGTCTGTCTGTCTGTCTCACTTTCACGCCAAAACTACCAAACCGATTGTAATGAAATTTTGTATACAGATAGTCTAAAGCCTGAGAAAGGACATAGGCTACTTTTACTGGAAAAAAGGGTTGTAAGGGGGTGAAAATACGAAAATTTGTTCAAATTAAGTTAGTTCCAAAAATTCATACTAGATGGCGCCGTGCGTCTCTTACATCGCGCTAACGCTTGCCCAACATCTTTCTATAAGAGGTGATATCATCATACGTTTGAGTTTCAATCACAGAGTACTTCATTTATACTGTTTCGATTTTTTTATTGTTATTTCTTCTTTACGTTATTTAATAAGTCAGTACTTTATATTATATACAGTGACGTAACTTTAAACCTATCAATGATAAATAGTTTATGGGTAAAGTTGTGTAATTGGGGGGCTAAATAAGCTTTAAAATTTGGCATAAAATATAAAGTTTACTTTAAAAAAATGAAATATTATGTGCACACTGCACAGCTGTTTTGATTTAAGGAGTACCAGGGTTTTCTTTATAAAAGCTTTTGACACCAATTTTGTTGACATCGCGCGCTATAAACTGAAGTCCACGCGGACGAAGTCGCGGGCAACAGCTAGTATTAAAATAAAATAAAAATTTAAGGGCTCCGATACAAAAAACACAATTTTTGGTGTATTTTTGCTCTATAACGGGCGAGTCCGGCTTATTATTTCTTTAGTTAGATCTTCTCAAGCAAAAGTTTATATGCACAGACTATGTCAAATGCTAAACGCGTCGTTGCTTGTATCCCGTATGCGCAACACCAGCCGAATCCAGCGTCCAAAAATGATATTTTCGCGCTAAGTGGATACGCAAATACACCACACTCTCATATATTTACGCAAGGTTTTAACGCAAATGTTGCAATGTTTGTTACGATTGTTTTTCGATGTTTGTTCTCTCCAATCTGTACTTGACTGTACTAGGGTTACCAATCGAAATATTTTCTTACATTAGATTTTAGAATATTATGACGAAATATCTAGTAGCATACAAAGAAACGCCAATCATTATAAGTAGAGGACCCGACATACTTTGTTCTTTCACAAATTGGGGGAAACCAATTTTTTAAATCTTGTTTAGAACGTACCGAATCTAATACGATTATTGAAAAACCAAACTTGGCCAAATCGGTCCCGCCGCTCTCGAAATGCGAAACTAGACATTAAAAATGCAACCTATGACACAATAAGAAGATTCAATAGTAAGTAAATTATATTTTGTTATCTAAGGGCCTGTTTCACCACTTTCTGATAAAGTGCTTAATAGGCTATTTACAACTTTTTTGACAGATTCTCCATACTTGATCTGTCAAGTTAAAAGTGGATAGCCTTATCAGGAAGTGGTGAAACAGGCCCTTAATCTGTTACACTTATTTATATATCCATAAAATCTTAAAGGTAACTCTAATAAGTCACAATCTAGACCAAAACACTCACATTAGTCCTGAGATAAACACTAATTTAGTGTCCAATGTCCTTATAATTTGAAGACGAGGTTCTCTGATTTTTTCTGATAACAACGGTTACTTACCTGAAACAAAAAGAAATTATTATTTCGATGAACAAAGATTACAGTGACCGTAGACAGACATGACGTGTAGTTAACAATTATATGAAATTAAAGTAAATGAAATGAATAATCAAGAATTTCATGAAGTGAGCAACATATTATGTTGGTTTCTGTCTCTCAAGCAACTTTTCTAACGTCTAACCTATATAAACTTTAAGGATCTATATACATTATACATACTAGTATATTAGTTATGTATTTATAAAATTAATGCCGAGATGTTAAACATCGAGACATGTAACTTTATTTACTACACAAATATTGCAGCAGCTTAAAATTATTTCGATCAATCGTGCATCCTTCCTGTCTTACTTATAATTTAATTACTGTGTTATTAATTTTAAAACGCTATCTTGAAAATGTAGCGCGATACTGTGTTGCGACTTGTGACTTTGTGGTTGAAAATTATAACAAAAGGGTTTGACCCTACTGGAAAATAATTTTAGCCAAACACAGGACTTATAATTAACATTTAAGATCTAAACCTAAATGGTAAGGCTGAAACCTGAGTGGATTCTGGTGTCCAGTGTCGACTGTCGACGAAAATATACCTAGAATTGACTAGACAAAATTATTATCATCTTTGTCTATTACGTTTAAAAATAGCTGACTATCCTTGAGCTAGTGAGAGACTAAAAAGTAAAATTTAAACCTACTGAGGAACTAAGGTCTAAACGTTAAACTTCTTAGAACTAAGAATTCATAATTAACGTTATCAAAATGTGTTTATAGGTCTACCAGAATCTGATGGCAAAAAGTGAGAAAATAAATTGACTCTAGTAATATCGGGGTAATTGGAATAAAACATTTTGATCCTTTTTTTTCTTATAGCGGCTGATTCTGTGTGTGAAACATTTTTTTTTTAATGAAATAAGGGGGCAAACGAGCAAACGGGTCACCTGATGGAAAGCAACTTCCGTCGCCCATGGACACTCGCAGCATCAGAAGAGCTGCAAGTGCGTTGCCGGCCTTTTAAGAGGGAATAGGGTAATGCGGGAGGGTAGGGAAGGGAAGGGAATAGTTGAGGGTAGGGAAGGGAATAGGGTATGGGTTAGGGGATTGGGCCTCCGGTAAACTCACTCACTCGGCGAAACACAGCGCAAGCGCTGTTTCACGCCGGTTTTCTGTGAGAACGTGGTATTTATCCGGTCGAGCCGGCCCATTCGTGCCGAAGCATGGCTCTCCCACGTGCAAAAATTGCAAAAACATGCAAAAATATAAATTTATCCAATGATCAAGGATATGTTTTGAAAATCTGCTGTGAAAATTTGCCATCAGATTCTGGTAGACCTACACCTACCTACCTCGTAAACAATATTTCTAACGGATCACACAAGAAAACAGGAAAACATAGATAGAATCATAAACTTATTAATAACTAGATGACGGCCGCAAATCCTTCCAATCCTTCCAATGTCCTTTTCCGGGACTCAAAGTATATCTATTCCAAATTTCAGCAAAATCGGTTCACCGGTCTGGGCGTGAAGAGGTAACAGACAGACACATTTATAATATTAGTATGGATAATAAGATATTTATACTTATTTATTTTCAAAACGTGCACACCATAAGTTTAGAGATACTTATAAATATGTCCTTAGCAAAAATATGCTTTAAACAAATAGCGCTAAGGGTCGAAGTCGCATGCCAAATAAATATGCAACTACCCACATATGAGTTACGAGGTCGATCTTTATTCATACGGGTCGGATCGCCCATAAGCGCCGGTCGTAATATTTGTCTAAATAAAATTTATTATATTGGAACATGACAATACGGTAGAATATATTCGACATCGTCGAGTTTTATGTCTTTCGATATACTAGAGATCGCCCAATGGTCGAAATTCGACCTTAGTTTCAATGACATTAGGACTACTACCTAGGTACCTATATTTTGTAAAATAGATATTGACTTTATCATATTTTTTTTAACTCTTGTCTCTGGGACTCAGCTGATCTCAGACTGGCCGTGTAAGCATTGTCTAACGGCCATTCCCAATATTTGATCTATCTCTGGTTTTGCCCTACTAGAGATAGGAATAGCTCACAATTGACACAAAATATATGTCTCTAATGTCTAATGTGAGCTGTTCCTATCTCTAGTAGGGCACAACCAGAGATAGATCAAATATTGGGAACGGCCGTTATAGTATCTAAGATTCAATAAAAAAGCTATAATCCATTTTCAATTTGTCACCTTGTTGTCAACAGACTTCAACCATAAATAATAGAGTATAATTCGTATGTATAGGCTTGTCACTCAAAAATCTGTCATTTTTCCTAGTGTGTGTGTTGTAGTGTGTGTAATGTTTTATTTGTTAAAAAAATGTATGATAAAAGCATAATTTCAAAATAATATTAGCTCGATGCACTCCTTTACCATATAAACTATAACTGTGCAAAATTTCATTACCCTACGTTTCCCCATTTTTCGTCAAAAGGGATACAAAGTTTTTGGCTCACGTATTATTATATATAGGTAGATTCTTATTGGTTATTTTTTAAATAAGGTCAAATTTTAAGTAAATAAAATATACTTAATATAGTTAAACTTTATTACAAAAAGTTTTCCTCAAAGAAAATAGGTCTCGTGGTCCCTCGAGGCGGACAGGCCTTGTGTCTTTTCTAAAAGTAAATCTTTGTCAGCTTAAAGACTTAGTCCTACCGCACATTTAACAAAAAATACACTTATATTATTCCAGTGAAGTTATCACGTACTTTGAGACAAAAAAATCATAACGCCTTTCGCGCGCACAACCAGAAAAAACCGATTTCACCCACAAAGGGAACTGAATAACGAATAAAATTTAAACGCTTATTAATATACAATTAAGTCCGGCAAGTTTGCCCCCCTCTCCCCCCTCGCTATCTACCCCCACCCCACAATTACCCACCGACAATGGACGGGGCAAATGGTTTGAAAAATTACGTACTATTGCACAGACACGACTTCCTCGGGGCCCTTATTTGTGAAGCGGTCATAAAATATCGAATGGTAAAGAATAATTGTACAAAATATGTCTTCGTATAAAATGATGTAAAATATTCTTTGTTTATTTATAATCCTACCAAATACAGATTATGATTATGACACTTACTAAGAATTTTTTCCTCGTAGCATTACATAGACTACTCTGCTTTGCTAAGGCCTTAAAATTTTCGTGTATTGATGTGAAAATGTAACAACTTTTTTATAGATCATTTTATGATCTACAAAAAGGGGTCAAAAAATTAAAAAAAACACCTCACGTAATTTGTGGACGCCCCCTTAATAATTAACATTTCACGTACTGCGAAATGAACATCACTGTGACATGAAGACAGCATAACCGTGCCGATGTGTTTCATTAAAAAATTCAAATAAGATAGGATTACAAAGAGCTGAGTATGGTTAAATTTTAATTATCTCGTCCGTAACCCAAAAAAAAAATGCGACCCGTGTCCTAAATTGAATATTTTTTTCACCTCTTTTTCCGCACGACACAGAATAGCCCCCCGTACTTAACGATGTTAATTGCTCGACCCAGATGGTAATAAGAATTCACCCGGAGCACTCGAAATGGATAAAAGTGATTCATTATTTAGATTACACACATTCGGCCATACGTTCCACGTCATTAGGCTCATCATCATCAGCTCTTTATTGGTTAGGATGGAGAAAATAGGTATCTAATAGTCCATCCAGTTTGTGCGGTTGGGTTCGTTCTCTGAGATACCAGTACCAGGGACTATGCGAAGCTATCTGAAAGACAAAAACTACATTAAGCGCAAAAAGTGCCAACTGCACAGACATATTGAATACAAGACGCAAATACGTGCAACACGCAGTGTAAAGAGCGATAATGTGCGCTTTTATAATTTTGGACGTGGCAGTAATATCGTGGACGTCCGCGGTAAAACGATAACATACCTGGACGTGAAGAATGTTACATGGAAATTGGAAATATATAGTGAAGACGCTTTTAAATTTCCGTCGACGCTATCTTTTTAACGTGCACGTTAGAGGACATCACGACGTCTACACTCTTCTGAACAGCACAAAACGTCCGCGGTGTGTAAAATCAAAAGGGCATTTAACGTACCCAACGTTTTATTGTTAAAGTCGGCGTCCATGATAACGTGACATCCGGAATTATAAAAGCGCACAATGACAATATGCAAAGTGTGCAAAATGTGCAAAAAGGACAAGAGCCTAGAAGTTCCTGTTTGTTCACGAATTATTTCATTTTAGGTAACTTCAGTTTTCACAAAACAAACAAGTTATCGGATCATGCTGTAGAAAAATGGATTCCTTAAATAGTATTTGAAGACCCACTGTAAAACTTCCCACCACCGCACACCATTTTATTGAAAGTATCCATTACAATTTATGTAGCATCACCCACGTTCTATACATACACATAAGATAAACATTAAAAAACATACTAAGTCAAACATAAATCGATAATAACGATATGTTTAAACATAAATACGGCGATGATTCGTATTGAAGGGTCAGGGTTCGAACCCGCGACCTCCGCCTTTCACTTTTGTATTACACAATATATTTGTAAACGCATAATATGATCATCATTTATCTGTGCATTATAGTATTATAATTCACTAAGAGCTATTGAACAGATAGGGTTGTAAAAAATCTGTGAGTAAGTATATTTTTCTATATTTTTTACTCAAACACATCGTAAGTGTCTGCTTCTCTGTCAAAATTGGCATTTATTTTGTAGCTTCATCTATTTTTCTACGCCCGCATTTAATAAAAGCTTCTAATCCAGACTATCACTCATTCATGTTGCTATTTTGCATAGCTAAATAAACTATTACATAAACACCAAAATGGGTTAGCGTAAGCGTAATATAATTATACTTGGCATGTATTCAGAATAAATTAAATTGTCGATATGTGCCAGCCCTAGCGCTCCCTGACACACTAAGGTCAATATAGCCTGCCAGTGCCATATCTGAGACTGAATACTACCTCAGGTTTTGCCCTGCCACTTTTACAGGTATAGTATTACTTGAAAATGTAATGTAGAGGCAGCCCTAGCACTCCCTGAAACACTAAGGTCAATATAGCCACCTCGCACCTGGCGCTCGTAACGTGTTGCATACATTGTGTCATTTTTCATATTGCGGCGAACTCTCAATATTAGGGTTAGTGCAAACCGAAACGTGACACGACGCTCTAAAAAATAAATGAATGTAAAAAATTCTATAACTTAACTGTTTTACGCCTCTAGTCCATCGACGCTGCGATTTTCTGTCTCATCCGCCACACGACAATGCGTTATATTGCATCTCGCTCTATTCCTGTTTCGCATTGGTTTCGCAGATATTTCGCAGTTCGCAGCGTCGGTGGACTAGGTACACGGTACACCAAATCATCATTTTCACTTTTTTAACAAATTAATTTTAAGTATTCTTTCTTGACAAGAAATCTAATTCACTTAAAATCTACCTACTTTGAGAATGGCACATCTGTTCTTACTAATTCTATGACAGGAAACAAATCCCCAAACTTCGCGAGTTCAATTTCACGCCAAGCGAAAAAATTGTAATAATCCTTTTACATATTAAAAAGATAACGAAAATTATATTTTCATTAATTTTTCTTTCAGGAAGGGGCTTTTGGAAAATTGGGATAAAAGATTCTTTTTCTAAACAGAATTTTAAATATTGACTTTGATCAAAGCTTACATAATTCTTAGAACAAAATTTTACACTGATATTCAGAATTTTCACGTCGAGATGAGTAAAGCACCTTGCAAATGGCATGTATTTGAATATTTCCAAGAAACGAAATATCAGACGAGTGGTTATGATATCATTGCAAAGAGTATATTTACGAACAAATTAAGTTGTATATTTATGTATAAATGAAAGAGAAATGGCAAATAATTTCAGAATATTTAGCTTCTGTCCTCAGCCAGCTTTCGCTACTGGTATACTTTTTTTTTTTTTTTTTTCGTTGGAGGAATGCGTTTACGCATCCCCGGGGTCTGGGGAGGACCACCGAGGTATGTGGGACTCCCCGGGGCGGATGGAAGACGCACCCGGGACTACCCACTAAAACCCCAACGGAGTTCCTGCTCCTGAAGATGGGACTACGGGAAATGCGTGATACACGACCGCAGCCCCACCACCTCTGCCTCCTCAGGCTCATCTCGTATAGGCAGTATAGGCCATTTTTTTATGCGCAGGGGAAACCCTGTATGGGTGCCCCGGGTTGGGGATGTGCCTCAATTAAGCTGAATCACCCCGGGGATATGTGGGACTCCCGACTTCGGGTTTACCCACTAAAACCACCTGCGGTTTGCCTTCAGCCGTATACGGAGAGATATCCTGGATCTGTCTAACACAGGACTCCCTCCACGACCGGCCGGTCTACCTCACAAGAGACCGGACTTCCACCAAGTTAGCGAACGCTTAGGCAAACTAAAGCGTTCCCCTCGGCGCCGGGACTAGCTAAGTCGGGCAGGTTCCCATCCTGATCATCCTCTCTGTTCCGCTCCGCGGCCTCTTTCCGCGAAAGCCGAATGGACGGTTTTACAGAAACCGCCGCCTGCCAGGCCTCATCGCTTTCGAGCATGCAGCGTACCATGCTCGGGAGCTAGAGGTCTCCACCTAGCACTGCCACGAGATCGTGGCGCTACACGGCCCAACGACCGCACACCTCAAGGGAGGCAGTATAGGCCATGGTCTATGGGCGGCAGCGTCCTATAGCGTCCTGGGGTGGGCCTGCAGTGTCCTAGAATGGCGGCAGAGTTCGTACATGGGACGGCAAAATTAAAGTGGCCGATACTAGTAAAAAATATAAATCCGGCCCTGAGTAAGGGGGGTAATTCTGGAAATTCCCGACTTAACCCCGGCTAATTTCTTCAGCTGCATCGGGGCTTAGCCATGAGCTATATAGGTCACGTCCGCGTCAGCGGTGACGTCATAGATCGCAGCTTAGCGTAATCCGCCGTGAATAGATCTTAGTGCTGACTTAGATTTGTCACGGATTAACTAATTATTATGGACGGGGATTCTCATCATCATAAGTCAATTGGTACTTATGATTGTTATGAATTATGATACTATTGATTACTAAGCGACAAAAAATATTTCTAGACAAAAAGCATAGTAGGTATGCATGCACCATTCGCAAAATGTGCAATTTTCAAAATGTTTATGTATGCAGTATGCTACAAAATGAGCAACATCATAATTCATAAACACAATAGACAGAACTAAGGTTTGTCTTATTGTGATCATACCGTGCACCTGTAGTGCTAGCACGGCGCAAAGTAGAAATGCGAAAGTATAGACAAACTGTGGACATAAACTTAAGATGCCGGTCCGATCTTTACCGCGGCTAATCGCGACCGACAAAAATTCAATTAAAATGCCACTTTATGACAGACTATAGTATATGTCGTAAAGTAAGATGTTATTTAAATTTTTAGGACTATATTATTCTGTCATAAAGTGGCATTTGAATTGAATTTTTCGGAACGAAAAAAGATCGGAACGGCACCTTAAGTTTATCTCCACAGTCTGTCATAAAGTAGCATTTTAATTGAATTTTTCGGAACGAAAACAGATTGGAACGACACCTTAAGTTTATCTCCACCATATCTCCACAGTTTGTCTATACTTTCGCATTTCCACTGGTTACCGTGCTAGGGCTACACCGGCAAAAATGCTGTCTTATCTTTAACGAATAGAAATACTATTGCATTATAATAGTAGAATTTGGGAGTTACTACTATTGTACCTGCTAGTACAGTCGTAACTCGTAGGGCACAGCCACAATCTCAGCTTGACTAGTCATTAATTAATAATTAATTAGTATAGAGCGCTCGAAATTGTTTCTGCTCTGGTTCTCAGTTGCAGGCTCACTCGCTAGGTTTAATTAGTTCATTTAATATAATTGTGTTTATAAGCTTGTTCAACTGCTAAAACGACTGAATTGCTGTTTGTTTTTTGCTTTTATTTATTTCAGTGACGAAAATATTAAAACAGGTGTTATATTGATTTATAATTAACATAATATTTTGCTCTCATACTTGATGTTAACCCTTGCCCGCAACTTGGTCGCTTCCAGTGTTTAAGAGCTTGGCTCGAGGTCGTGGGTTCGATTCCCGCGTCGGAAACATGTTATTTCCATGTTTGGTTAGGACTTAGGACAATGCAGGCTGATCACCTGATTATCTGACAAGTAAGATGATCCATGCGTCGGATGGGCATCTAACAAGTCGATCCTGCGCCTGACCTCTCACCAGTCGTGTCGGTCTTCCGTCCCATTGGGTTATGAGAGTAAAAGGAATAGAGAGTGCTCTTGTGCAATGCGCACGCACCTGGGCACTATAAAATTACTCCTGCGTAACTGGCCTGTTTTCAATAAAACCGGCCACCGTCACCGAAACCGGTGTGGGAGTTCTTATTATTTATCGTTTGTTTATCGCGCAGAAACCGTACATTTTTCTGTACAATCAATTCTGATGATAATTATCTCATCATACAAAGTTCATAATAATTAATAGAAATTAACTCATTTAATTAGTCTTATGAAATTTTAATTAATGTTCCTTTCTTTGATTACGCAGGTTCGTTTGGATCAAAGACATTTTTTACAAGCGAAAAATTATTTGTAATTGTTAGAAGGCACTCGAATTAGTTTTTCCTTTTGTGCTCTGTCAATATTGAAATTGAAAATTATCTTAATTAAGTTGGAATTACTTGTTAAATCTGATTATAATTATTAGGAAGAAAAATTAATTAAAATTGGTATTTTACTTTTGAAAATATTTGTCTACACTTGGTTTTTTGTCCAAACTCCAAGGTCTCTTCTATAATCCGGTCACAGGAAGAACGGAAAAACAGACCAAGTAATGCTAAAACGTAGGGAGTAGAACAATAATATAAATTAGTTCAGTAGTGTAACTTAGCTATGTTGAAATCAAATTGGTGCAACATGGAGACGATTTTACGTGATTTGCTTCTAATGTTATTTGAAAACACAGTATCCTTGATTAAGGCAGTGTATACGATGCTATACTGCATAATCTGTGTAGTACCTCAAGTAAATTCCATTCTATGATTAAGATAATCCGTCTGACCATGATTCTCACGTTTCGAATTGCGAAACAGTTCACGAGGTCGTTGCTGATCGACTTATCGGAGCGCAATCGATCCGCGATATCGATACTTTTATAAATTCGAAACAATGCCGATTCGTGTAATTTCGATTTAATGAAATCACGCGGAACGCTTGCGAAATTGATTTCTTTGTTACGATTCTATTACGAGTGGTAAGAGTAAATTTTCTTGTTGATGTTGCTCGCCACTTGGATGTGCTGTTATTTATTTATTGGCACATCAACAGTTTATAGGAACATTCATTTATACTTAAACTAATTACAATTAAATATCACATTCTGTCTAACTTACTAATAATAATGTGAAACGTCGTTTTTGAATATATAAAGTGACATAACACAAGTTAAAAATATAAAAAACTAGCTGACCCAGCAAACGTTGTTTTGCAATATAAACCGGGGATGAACAATGATTAAATTACTAAAATGTCTAAAAAAACTAGTGGTTGGTGATAAAAAAGTAAAAATTAAGGGTTGTATGTATTTTTAATGCCGCATTATAAAAAAATAAAAACAAAAAAAAAATTACAACAAGAGTGAACAACCCATATTACTTAGGGGTATGAAAAATAGATGTTGGCCGATTCTCAGACCTACTCAATATACTCACAAAATTTCATGAGAATCGGTCAAGCCGTTTCGGAGGAGTACGGGAACGAACATTGGGACACGAGAATTTTATATATAAGATAAAAAAAACCTCCATGGTCTAGTGGTATAGAGCGCGGCTCTTGACTCGGAGGTCGTGGGTTCGATTCCCGCGTTGGAAACATGTTATTTCCAAGTTTGGTTAGGACAATGCAGGCTGATCACCTGATTGTCTGACAAGTAAGATGATCCATGCGTCGGATGGGCATGTAAAAAGTCGGTCCTGCGTCTGATCTCTCGCCGGTCGTGTCGGTCTTCCGTCCCAGTCGGTTACGAGTGTAAAGGAATAGAGAGTGCTCTTGTGTACTGCGCACACACTTGGGCACTATAAAATTACTCGTGCGTAGCTGGCCTGGTTTCATTGAAACCGGCCACCGTCACCGAAACCGGTGTGGGAGCTATTATATAAGATAAGCTAAACGAAATATGACTTTAGAGTATGATACAATATGATAAAATAAATATTCGTTCATCGCACTGTACAAGACCCGCAAAATCTACCTCTAGATAACTACAGTGAGCTGTTCTACTACCCTTTTATGAATTATGTCCACACCATTTATGCGTGGGAGAGCCATGCTTCGGCACGAATGGGCCGGCTCGACCGGAGAAATACCACGTTCTCGCAGAAAACCGGCGTGAAACAGCGCTTGCGCTGTGTTTCGCCGAGTGAGTGAGTTTACCGGAGGCCCAATCCCCTAACCTAATCCATTCCCTACCCTCCCTTATTCCCTTCCCATCCCTACCCTCCCCTATTACCCTATTCCCTCTCAAAAGGCCGGCAACGCACCTGCAGCTCTTATGACGCTGCGAGTGTCCATGGGCGACGGAAGTTGCTTTCCATCAGGTGACACGTTTGCTCGTTTGCCCCCTTATTTCATAAAAAAAAACACTAGACGTTCGACGTTTCCGCATAAAAAGGGAATTTAGCAGGAGTCCTACGTCCCTTTTCCGTGTAGACCACATATGTGCCAAATTAAATTGAACTCAGTCCAGACTCCAGTATTTCATGAGATTATCGCGTTAAAACAAACTTTTGAGTTTTCTAGAGGCTTGCATGATCATCATCCCTTTAACCCCTTTTTGCATTAAAAATAGCCTATGTCCTCGTCTAGGAAGGTGCAAAGCCTGGGGAAATATCTAGTACACTATATTTTAGTGAATAAACCGCTGAAACGCATAACAAAGGCGAGCATATTATGCCAGTCGCACGTTACTAATTTCGCTCATTATTTTGTTTAATTTGCAATTCAATAATCGTACAAATTAATACGCGTTTGTGGTGTCAGATACAATGCGCCGAATTTCAATAAACTCTCATTACTTGTGCTTGTTTATAAAATAATACTACAAATACTACAATAGATTAAATTGACAATAGTGAACATGCATTTATATCAAAAACGTGCTTTAAAATTTTAATTCTAATTGTTGTACTTTTTCTATTCTAATTTGGCGGTTTTCAGGTACAGAGACGTTCGAAGAAAATATTGTGTACTTATTTAAAAGCATCAAAAAATTAGCGTTAATATTAAACTTTGAAAAATGTCGTTTTAAGTTACCGTATCCTCTGAGTTGGCGGTTTTCGAGTTTCGTTTTATTTTTGCATCATATGTACACGCGATTCACTAATAAATATTTTTGAGAAACATACTTAAGGCGAGGATAAACCCCAATTTGTTATTCCGTGACTCCCGGTTTACCTAGTTCCAATATGTAAACGAAGTGTTAAAAAATATGAGATATAAAGCACAATATTCAAAATACCTTAAACCATAAACATTTTAATAAAACGTAATACTTTGGCTGTAATTAATTTATAAACTTACCTCCGAAAAAACTCTATTTCATCGAAATATAAGTATTAACTAGGATAATTGTACATTTTATTTGAATAAATTGTTAGTAAATCTATATTAAAAATTCTTTAACCGAACAATTTTGTTTCTTAATATTTATTTCCAAAGATATTTAAAAAAAACATGAAAAATAGAGAAGATCCGCCCGGGAACTTACAGTTTTATGCTAAGCTAAAATGAATCTTATTGCGATGCATATACGCTTGATCTTTGGTTGTGTGCAAGGTTATCGTTTTTGATTGAGATTAATCCCCGCCTTAAAAGTGTAAAAAATAAAAGGATGATATTTTTCGAATTTGGCGGTTTACAGCGAAAGATACGTCACATTTTTGCTACATAAGTACGCGTTCTCATACGCCTCGTGTTTTCAACCCCTTTAGAATTCAACCACTCATTTCATCCACTTTATCATTTGCGAAATGAAAATCTATTTTAAGATGTCCATTATGCGAGATTAATTGAGAACCTGACGTAAAATGTTGTTGTATCGGTCGGTACAGCTTTGTCGGCCTCACATCCGGGGGATATTAAATTTTGCAGGCATACCTAGCCTTACCTTTTTAGTTTTCAATAACGTCATGCTACCTTTAGTTCCTGGTATGAGGAATTTATATTGTCACTCGGGGTTAGGAATTGTCTATTAAAGGTAAAATAGGTTTTCATTATGTTGAACACTTTCGTGTTGTGGTTAGATAGAGAGGAGATTTATTTAATTTATTTATTAAACAAAATTATCTACTATTACAGGATAACCCGGGGTGTATTGCGTTGTCCTGTTACCCTGTTTGACCCCTTTTGATTAAAATTGCAAAAAAAGACTTGCACTGGAGATGTTTCTGTGTTCAATGTCCATCTTGTACTATTATCTATTCTGCGATATTATACAAATTGTATCCAAGTTAGTTTTGAAAATGTGTTTGTTGTCTGTCTGTTTATTAATTGCCTAAATAGTTAATGTAATCAGGCGTTAGGTACTTTGCGGAAATCCATAGCTTAAAATTTAGTTTGTTATTATTTTTAACAATATTGCGCGAAATAAACTTCCACCTTTAAGTAAATGAGTGAGTGGACGCATAGGCATGCGTACAGCACCTCCCACCTCCCACACTGCCTATGCGTACACTCGCATGCAAGAACCTGCAAACACCACCACCACACAAGCAATAATGTTGGCAAATCCGTGCAAGGCCCCTCACCACCATGCAGGTTGAAAACCTCTTTGAGGTTTTGAGGTTTTCAACCTGCATAGAATTTTGATGCGTTAACAGCTATGTCTGTTTTTGTTTTATTATAAGATCTTTTTAGTCTACAGCCACTTGTTGATTCGTATTTTTATCTCAAGCTAAGACGCCTCTTGCAAAAGATAACTAGGTTTTACTCGTAACTCGGCCTGACTATTATCACATCGTTAGTTATAACTTATAAAAGAAGATTATCTTCGAAGTTTCTTACCCTCCACCCTATCGCTTTAGATTTTGACAGTCAAAAAATCCTACTGTCCATAAAATAGAATTTTTCAGAATTGCCATAGTAAATAGTAAAGTAGTGATAAAACTACCGAATCAGATCTCTGAACCTAAAGAGCGGTTACGCCAATTGACAACATTTCAAAATTTTAACATGGCTTTTTTATTATTTTATATGAAAGTAGACTTAAAATAAGGCGACACGTGTTTCTTGCTTTTTCAAAATTATGTTTTTATGATACCTAAAAAATAGATTTTAATCCTTCGTATTCTAAAGAGACGTAAGCGCCAAGTGACGTCATACTTACGTCTGAACGGTTAATTCCATTACACTTTAACAAAAGAAAAAATCTGTCAATGTAAGTTTGTTACGTTTATTATGACGTCTGTCAATGTCATCGTCAACCTGGAGGATAGGTAACCAATGAGGTAATGTTATTTTTTAGAAATGTCAGTGTTGACAGGTGGTTGGTTGACAGTGACGTTTTTGTTTTTATGCTTCATGTTGTCTTTTTAAAACTATTTTACACCAGGCAAACAAACTGTATGATATTATGCCGTAAGTATGACGTCACAGCGTATTTTTCAGTTTTTATTTATTTTCTCAGTAAATAAGCAATATAAAATTTTTTTTAATATTTTTTTGATATCACGAGAAGAAACTAAAGAAACGGTATTTTTTATTTTAAGGCTTAAAAATTTTGAAATGTTGTCAATTATTATGTAACACCATTTTGTAAGTTTTAAACTACGGTTTTAAATAAAAATACGTTATTTTTATAAGAAAAAAATTTTACTTGGGAGTTTTTCTTTTTGAACTGCCTTACTTAAAAACAGAACGGACATCTAACCATACACAATTGCATGGAAATTTGGGAACGGGAAAGTACAGACGTGACGGCCATTTTTATGCGCCATTAAAAGAAATAACTTGTTTAAGTATTCCTTAAACTGTAATAAGCCAGCGTGTTTCGTATGCGATGGGCGGGATTGCTGTCAGCTGGTTCCACCCTTTCTTTGCTGTAGGTAAGGGCATATGTTTAATTTAAAATAAAAGGGGATTTGTATAATACCAGTGCATATTTACGCCTTTTAAAATTAAACCTAGCTTGGCGGTTTAATAAAAATTAGACACATTGTATAGGGACATTATTAATAGTAGGTATATTCGAATTTCGATGTTTGTCACATAGCTACGCTAGAAAAAACATATTAATAAAATATGGGTCTCGTATTTTACTATTTTTTATTAATAAATATAATACCAATTACATTTTGGCGATAATTGCCCGTTTTGAAATGTAAGCAATTTATTTCGCAGTTCAGTGTGTCTAGGCTTTAAAATTAATGAATCACAATAAACCAGTTGTATTAACTATAAATCAGTGTCAGATTTATCATGTAAGACATCAGCTAGCAACACCTAGTGACTGATCTTAGTTATTTCGAAATACAAAAGGACTGCAACATTTTTACCAACCTAACGATAGGAAGTAGGCGGCGAAATTCGAAAATAGAACACAATTTGTCAATTTCAAATAAAGAACTATTTTGAAAGAAACAAAAAGAGTTTACAATTTGACAGCGCCAGATTAATGACATGGGGACGATAAATTTAAATTTTGACAGTTCTCCCATAGATCAAAAATGTAAACTCCAATTCGCTGTCAAAATATTATTAAAAAATTCTAGTGTAGTTTATTGGTGTGAAGAATTGATGTATGCTCGATGACGTGGTAAAGTAAACTTATCACATTCTAAAACAAACATTTACAAAATTTGTATGTTTTCTGTCTGTCACGCAAAAACGCTGAAACTATGCCTTTACATACGTCATTTTATCAATTTTATGTGAAATTCCTAGGAAATTCGTCGTAGATTTTAAGAATCATTTTGACGAAGAACAAATAGGAATCCTAGCTTGGATTACTATTTGTTCTTCGTCAAAATGATTCTTATTAGTTTATATTATAAATGCGAAAGTGTCGGTCTGTCTGTTACTTCCTCACGCCCAAACCGCTGAACCGATTTTGCTGGAATTTGGTACGGAGATACTTTGAGTCCCGGGAAAGGACTTAAGATACTTTTACCCCGGAAAAATATAAGGTTTCCGCGTGTTAAATGAACTTTGTCGCAACAGAGTTGCGGGCGTCAATTAGTATTATATTATTTCCCAATAATCCTGACCCGACTAAAATATTTCGGCACATTTTTAACCACCGCTAACAAAACTTCATACTGCACAATAGGTACAATAAATTAAACAAAAAATTAATTCTATCCAATTTGTGCCAGCACAACTACTAGTACAGTACCGGCGTATGTAAATTATGTACAGCTAATAGCGGCCACAATCAGTGTCCTACATCCCAATCAGATTTACTTATTAAAAGGTCAAATGCATTAACATGGACCACGCTAAGTAGGAACTTCGGAACGTTTTGCGGTTAAGCTTTGTTCATTTATTCAAATGTAGAGAAACGTTGTTTTCTGAATTCGTACTCTATATAAAAATGGATTTTCAACAATTCTGTTAGTAACGCTACAAACTCGATAACGGCTGAACCGATTTGGCTAATGTTGGTCTTAAAACAATCCTTGAAGTCCAGAGAAGGTTTTTAAGTGACACGAAGTTCACCGAAGCAGCTAGTAATGTAATAAATTAACGCAATTAAGCATTTGTGTATCATACCATAAAAAATACGTATTAACTAATTAATGCAGTCATATTTTTGAAGACCATTTAGAACAACACTGCATTCAAAAGTCAATATGATTTTTTTTGGGCTAATACACAAACGCTTAACACTAAGCAATTATGAATGTGTGTCTATCTCACTGTCTGTCCGTTTGTCTGTCTCTCTTCTAGTTATTCTAGTTGGTCTAATACTACTTCACGATTAAATCGCTAAACGGACTTCGATGATTATGACAATATACTTCGGACCGTGGAAACGGCATAAAATAATTTTCAAATACTATTCTTGCGAATTAATCGTGAATTATCTTTTTGAAAATAACCGGTTTACCTACGTCATTTTCCAACAAATTAAAAATCATCATTTGCAAGTCGCAAGTCATAAATGAATAAATGTCTTAAGTCTTAACTCCAAAGTCTTCGTGGTGGAACATCTTGCGTAAAAATGTTGTATCGAAGAACAATAGAAATTGATTGTCTCGAATAGTATACCCACGCGATAATCGAACCTCGTGCCTCTTGCACAAGTGCCCCAGGCGGACTAACAAGTGCCCCAAAAGCTTGTTTGATTCATTGTGTTACGGGCTATGTGGCATGTGTTTATTTGGACGATACACACCTTTCATATTACTTTGTAGGTTTTTGAGTGAGTGAAAGAGATAGTAATAAGATATTTTACAAAATACGAGCTCCGCGACCGGACTAAACATATTATTATCATATTACTAGCTGTCCCGGTGAACTTCGTGTCACTTTAAAACCTTCCCTGGACTTCTACGAATATTTTAAGACTAAAATCAGCCCAATCCGTTCAGCCGTTTTCGAGTTTTAGCGCGACTAACACATTTGAAAATCCATTTTTATATGTAAGATACACATCAGTCTAGGGATATTTGCTGTTGTATGATTGAAAGTTTGTAAAGTTTTTTTTTTTAATTAAAGACCATAAACCAAACAATCATTCTTCTATTTACTGCCCCTAAAAAATCCTGATTGACTTTTAGATATTTCAATAAAATAGCAAAGGTTGATGTGTGTTGTTTATTATTTTGTTACTGCAGATCAACACACTAGCAGGAATGTTTTGGCGCGTGGATGACATTGTCATGACATAAAACTGAAACAGCTAGCCCTCAAAATTACGGCATGCAATATAATAAATTGATGACATTGACAGAATAGAGACCATTTCAATAAACTTTTTACAAGATGGCGGCTTATTCATTCTTGTAGGATTGTCAACAAGGAAAAAGTCAGTTCCTAGTACACTGTCATCGAATGCAGATGACTAATGCTGCACAGATGTTTTTACAGACGTGAGCGAAATGATAATTTGACTACAAGAATGACTTATCTGAATCACCAAGCCCCAAGGCCTTTCTAAAGTGACTCAAAACTGACGGAGCGCTGAAAAACGGTGCTATAATTTTACGGTTAGTCGTGCTATGAATAATGAAAAGAAGTACCTATGTGCTATATCCATTGATACTAATATAAAAATGTGAAAGTGTGTCTGTCTGAATAGTGTATTACTATCTGTCTTTTGCTAATATACGTTCAAGCCATTGAACAAGAGATAAAATTTGGTATGGAGGAACTCTTAGTGACGAGTGCCAGGAAAAAACATAGGGTAGTTTACGTTTAGGTTACGAAAAAATAAAGGTTTTCTACGTGATGTACATACATCCGCGCAAAACTGCAATCAACATATCGTTTTCGAATAAAATATGTTTTATTTTATTGTAAGTATCTAATGGCTATTTCGTAAAAAGAAGACTATGCTAGTGCTCATGATTTAAGGAAAAATCATCTAATCTCTAGTCTATACTCTGCCCAAAGACCTTCATTTCAACACTACTATGTTTATCTAATTATGGCAACACAAAAACCCGCTCATTAGTGTGGCCGCGCGAGCTGCACGCGCAGTGTTAACTGCTCCCTTTTACCCCCCTGCCTCTATTCCCCCTTCCCCCTTCGTCCCCTTCCCCCCTCCGCCCCCCTGATGTATCAAAGTTAGGATTAGTTCGCACGGCAGCGCGAAGTTCGAATAGGGTCGCATACGGATGCAATGAGTTTTTGTTTCAAATTAGTTCCATCATCCATGCGATGCTGCCTGCTGGGCTTAGGCGGATTTTTTTCGAATTGGTTTCGAAAGTGGGACTTCCGATAGAGCTATTTTAATCCAATTTTAATTTTAGGGGTCCACATAGGTACAACTGAAACAAAAAACAAATCATCTAACATAGGTTAGATGATTTGTTTTTTGTTCCACACGCATTATAGGCGTGTGGAGTATTTCTATGGATATATTCAAAATCATATTGAGGTTTCTAACATCATTTTTTTCTAACCTGAATAGTTTGCGAGAGAGACTCTTACAAAGTGGTAAAATGTGTGTCCCCCCTTCCCTCTAATTTCTAAAGTAGGGGCATGATAAATCTAAAAAAAAATTATGATGTACATTACTATAAAAACTACCAACGAAAATTGATCTGAACGAGACCTAGCGAGTAGTTTTTTTATAGGAGATATAAAAATAAATCAAAAACCTTTTAATTTCATAAAAATAAACCTTATTGCTGCTGCGGAACCCTTCATGGGCGAGTCCAACTCGCACTTGGCCGGTTTTTACAATTTTGATTACAGCTTTGCTGAACTTCGATGACAGTCAACTAAAGAGACGAGAAAATATGACGATTTTGTTTTCGGCCTTTTTAACTCACTGAATACTTTTTGATTAAATTACTTAAAATAGCTGTTACTATTCAAAATTCTATGGAATGCCGAGTCACAGTAATGATTAATGACGTAAGTAGTGTCCTATTTAATGCGTTAATTAATTAGAATTAGCATTCCACTATCAAACCTCACAAAACAAATTATCAAAACAAACGTGTTGATTGAATGTTTAATACTAATTAATTTAATGAAAAGAGGACTAATAAATTAATTTTCTAATTTGTTTATGATTAGCGTTACTTATAATTAACACAAATTAAATATTATGCAGGTAACTACACAATGTTAATTAATAAATTTAAAAAAATACCCCCCTTCATGACTTTATAATCCAAAATTTTGAACCGATTATTCGCTGGATGTTGCTTACAACTTTGCACGAAGAACATAAACTATTTTTTTTTCTTTTTCCTCGAGAGTAAAAATACAAAAAAAACTGACGTGGGCGATTCTGCAAATCTCGGCAAAATGGATTCTCGACAGAAATAATTAGAAACACAAAGTGATAGCGACAAATATTAAGTTTGTAATTTTATGTATCAGTGCGTGTAACCCTTGCTATCTGCCATTGTCCCAGGGTCGGTTTGCCTATTTGCCTATTTGGCCCCTCCAGCCTAAACAAACACTGCATATGCTGTGTAACTGACGCGGTCTTATTACGGTAGATGAGACGATGTAGATTTCGAGATGTTATTTTAGAGATTACAGTTTGTTCTTCTTTTTACTTCTCAAATCTTTATATTTGAGTAGGTTTTTTTTATGAGAAATAGCTTCAAGTGTTACACTTTAATATGACATTAATTTATACAACAAAATATGTACAAGTGATTAACATTTATTGTACAATGTACACATTTTGTTGTAATTACAATATTATTATTGTTTCACATGTTTTCAAAAATCAATACATCCCGGGTACAGATTTAATAAATCAAAACCAATCTTGATAAATGATTATTATCTATGTAGCTATACTTAAAAGTCTGCGAATTTTATTATACATATTTTATGCAGTTATTTAAAGCAAATCAGCTTTCAAAGCACAATACCTTAAATTTTACCATAGACTAACTACACGTCCAGCGATACCAAAACAGCATCGCTACTCTCTCGCTGATCGTACGTAATAAGGGCACACGGAGGGCATGAGGGCGGAGGGGCAGGAGATTTAGTGAGGCAGATAGAGCACGGAGCCCTCCGTTAATTAGCTCAGTGGAGAAAAAAGGGCGCGTGACCTAATGCTACCGAAACGAGCACAATAAAGGTTAAAATGTTTTTTTTTGCACTAGAACAGTACGCTTGGAAATTGCAAATAAATGTACAATTGAAATTACTTCCTAAGTTGTATCTAATTGAATTTGAGAATTATTTGAAGTTGTAGATTGGTAGCTTTTACATAAAACAGCTGTACCGTTTACATAATAAAAAACCTTAAACATAACATAAACCCAACTAATACAAAAATCTGCTCTCCGTATACAAAGGTTACAATGTATACAATTTTTTCTCCTTGTCTGATACGTAAAAAAATTCTAGACGGACATGAACTAATATAGTATAATCTACTATCTTAATACACAGTATCTACAGATACTGCTGATCTACGGTATATCTAGAGGAAAAAGTCTGATTATTCACTAAAACTATAAAACTACGATTTTTCCGTGCAACTATTCAACTCCAGTTAAAGCGGCTCTACACGATGTGTCAGAGTCAGGTCGCGTTAAAGGCTGTGATGTGCTGCCAATAGAACAACGCGTTTTAAAAGTTTCAGCCCGCTCGGAACAGTGGATTGACTGCACAAAACCTTTCCTGGGCTTTTGAACTCGGAGTTACGGAGCTATCCGTTTAACACGTATGTGAAGTTTGACAAGTGCACAAAAAATATCCTGTAGACTGGTCTACAGGATTTTTCATATAACTACAGTATTTTTTATCTACTACAGAAGGCGCATGAATTTTTGGGTTTTAGATCAAATAAAATATCCACTTTGAAAAATATAAATTAATAATGTAAAAACAGAATAATCAAATTTTAAAAAATATTATTCTAGATAATAGATCTGAATATTATAATAAAACGTAAAGAAAATGTCTTCATTAAAAGTTATTAGTATTTTCTATCATCATTCTCTCGGATAAGACTGAAAATAAACTGAGTTTAGTGTTAATTAAAGATCAAAGTTCTTTAGTCCTTATGACATTGGACAAACAATATTGTGTTCAGGAAAGTCATCTTTTGATCTTTTCAAAATAAGTTATTAATATACAAGAATTTATGAGGTGAATATGTTATGAAAAGAAGAATTCTTTGTTGACAGTGTATTCTGAGTATCCGATCTACCGTTTACATTAGATATAGGCTATAGCTAAAAAAACTATTATATATTCATCTTAAAATAAGCCCTGGGGCTCCGCAAAGGTCTTGTAGCTCCGCTAGCGATACAAGTTATTGTTCTTAGAAATGTCATTCGACACCTGCATGGAGACAAATCATTCCTATACTATACGTGGGAGAGCCATGCTTCGGCACGAATGGGCCGGCTCGACCGGATAAATACCACGTTCTCACAGAAAACCGGCGTGAAACAGCGCTTGCGCTGTGTTTCGCCGAGTGAGTGCGTTTACCGGCGGCCCAATCCCCTACCCTATTCCCTTCCCTCCCCTACTACCCTATTCCCTCTTAAAAGGCCGGCAACGCACATGCAGCTCTTCTGATGCTGCGAGTATCCATGGGCGACGGAAGTTGCTTTCCATCAGGTGACCCGTTTGCTCGTTTGCCCCCCTTATTTCATTAAAAAAAAAAAAAATCCTTTTTTAGGGGTCCGTCAAAAATGACAGTTCTTAAAAGAAAGGGTTCCGCCACCAAAAAAGTTTGAAAACCGCTGGCCTAGGTCTTAGGTATGTCTAAAACATCTATCGTTTGTACATCGTAGTTCTCAGTTCGGGTTGACCGATGCAATTAGAGCAGCACTCGTTAATTGTGCACTGTCGTCGCACCGACTGTTCCCAACTTGTCCGACATATTTCGAGTCAGTTTGTTTACTTACAAATAGTGGAATCACTCTGCCATTCAAAGTAAAACGTAAAGATTGTTAAGATTTTTTCAAAAGATGTTTTCAATGTCTTTAAAAATAAAGATTGTTAAAACGTAATGTCATTTGAAACTTAAGAAAATTATAGTGAAATCACTCTCCCATTTCAGTGAGATATTATAAGATAAATTTTGTTTCAATGCTTGTGTAAAAAAAAACGTATCATTATCTTTTTCGACTGACGAAAATTATAGTGGAATCACCCCATTATTTAAGCGAGCTATTTTGATGGGATTGTTTTTCTTTAGCAATTTCAAAGACATTATTCGATTTTCAAAATATAAGTCTAAGAACATAATATTCTTCTTTTAGGTATTTAATTTCCGAGACAAAATTCGATACCAAAATGGCTTCAATTTTATATTTCGTCGTAACAACTTATTGCGAACAAAATAAAACAAACTAACATGTTTTCCGGTACAAAATTAATTATTATCCATCAGGTTTCAGTTTAGCATGACGCGTAATATATTATGCGTCTAATGACATAATACTCGGACTCACAGGGACTGCGGCGAAAATGACACTTTCAAATCGACTAATCATTTATTTTGCTGGGCCATTCTGCAAATAAATTCATGTCATGAGTCATGACAGGTCCAGTACATTGCCAACATCAGCGAAGTAACAACTGGCTTCTTAGTACCTATGTTTCGATATAAATTTTACAAATTTGGAGATAGTAAACTTTAATGAAGGTTTAGAGGAATTATGAGGAAGCCTGGTTAATTCTGCCACACAGTTTATCTTAGTGGCTAGTAAAGACATTAGGGTCTGTGCTGAAAACAATGTTACAATGCTAAGGTAATATTGTATTTTTGTGTGAGCATACCAAAACCTTTGTAGAGAAAGCAATAAACATTAATAAAAGTTACTAATGTCATATATGAAGATATCATGAGTGAAAGATCCATTTTTTTTTAATGAAATAAGGGGGCAAACGAGCAAACGGGTCACCTGATGGAAAGCATCATCCGTCGCCCATGGACACTCGCAGCATCAGAAGAGCTGCAGATGCGTTGCCGGCCTTTTAAGACGGAATAGGGTAATAGGGGAGGGTAGGGAAGGGAAGGGAATAGGGGAGGGTAGGCAAAGGAATAGGGGAGGGTATTGGGTCTCCGGTAAACTCACTCACTCGGCGAAACACAGCGCAAGCGCTGTTTCACGCCGGCTTTCTGTGAGAACGTGGTATTTCTCCGGTCATACGTGCCGAAGCATGGCTCTCCCACGTATATGAAAGCAGGCCAGATATGCAATAAAATGCCATTTTTTTGCATATCTGGCCGGGAAAATGATTTAAAATTTTAAAAAATGAGGATTTTGTGTACAGCCAGGCGCATGAGCCAGATAATGAAGTAGGTAAGATACAAGGTTTGTTTATTTAAGGGGAAAAAAGGAATTGTCCTAATAAAATGTTAGTTATCTGATTCTTCCACCCATGTCTTCAAAATTTAAAAAAAAACAATGAATATAATGTTGTCACGAGACAAAATTTAATATCTATGAACTCAAATATACTAAGTAAAACTTATGTCAGGTAGTCGAGGAGCTCGTAGTTCAATATTTCCATGCAAAGTACCTCGATATTGACGCCGAGTTGTGTTTACATTTACTCCGCCGCGCTGGAAAGACGTGTACATTTTGTCTCGTATGTAGTAACATCATAAAAAGACGTTCGAGTGATCGGTACGAGTAGCATCGTACACTTTATTAATGTTATTAAATATGCAAAACTTTGCCTGTTTGTCTCTTTGTTACCTTTTTACGCTTTAAAGCAGTCATTCCCAAAGTGGTCCAGGTGGACCCCCAGGGGTCCACGGGAGACTCGACGTGGGTCTAGTGTCAACGATGTCCGTGGCAAAAAAAGAGGCTGCAAACATTCAAGAAAAGAGCGTATTCCCTCTTAAAAGGCCAACAACTGCAGCTCTTCTGATGCTGCGAGTGTCCATGGGCGACGGTAGTTGCTTTTCATCAGGTGACCCATTTGCTCGTTACTCCCTAATTTTATAAATTTTTCCCCCTAATTTAAAAAGTCCAATGTTTCTTTAACTTGTTGACTCTCTGAATCTAACTTAAAATTAGAAGCAGATTAAACCTTTGTTTAAACTTACCTCGAAAGTTTTCTAAACGTTTAAACTTAGTTTAATTTAGATCAAAACTCTCGCTAAATCGGCCGAGAGCTCTTGACCCAACAACGCCAGTCACAAAGTAAAGGACACAGACCGAAAGCCGCATTTCTTTGCTAGCATTCCGTCTAATTTGCTTTCCATTTCATTTCTAACCTTTACAGAAAACTACGAAAATGCATACACTATTTTTTTTAATGAGAACATCGTATCAACGTAAAGAACCGTGTATCAGCACTTAAAAGAAGTGACCCCGCCGACTGCAGCACCGACTGTCTCACTGCAGCCTACCTAGCATACGCCAACGAGATATCTCACTCTACATGTTTTCTCGATGTTTGATGGTTTGTCTCTTCATCTCTATTCACCCTAGCATGACAAACATTTTTTCTCGCGTAGATCTATCATCGAAATAACACATTTTTATAGAGTTTGGTCGAGATAATCTCGAGATTTTGACATTATGAGACGAGTAACTACTCGTCTCATATTGTCAAAATTTAATTATCTCGAGAGTGAGATATCTCGTTGGCGTATGCTAGGTAGGCTGGTCGAAGGCCTAAGGTAAGGAACATAGATATTTCCCAGAAATACGTCTTATTTCGTTACCGATACCGTCGTTTTTCAATTTTTTTATGCGACCCCCCTGGGCATGAAATCGACCCCCCAACCCCAAGCTTTTTTAAAAAACACTGCTGATTCAAAACAAACGCTTATCGTTAAATGTTTAGTCAACTGGTCACTTTTTTATCTAAAAACAATTGAAGAAGAATTCCCGAGTAGTAAAACAAGGGGATATAAGTTGTTTCGAGCGGGAAGCGACTTATCTCAGCCGTGGATCGAACCCGGAACCCCTGAGTTAGAGCCGACGGCGGTATGGGCGAACTTGGAAGACATTTTAAATGATGCCTGCGCAGATAAAACGCTTTCGAAAAACGGAATACTTTACGAATTGTTTTATTTCTTTATTTTTAACGATATAATTGACCTTGTACGGTATGTATGTTTGTTATGTGGTTTACGGTATAATTACCTTCCCATAAAAATAGTACAATGTGTACCTAGTGTTGTGTTACTATAAACAGGATTCATCTCTATGATACCTTTCATCCTGAAATCTGAATTTTTAGCTCTATGATAGAGAAAACATTTAACAGCGACCGGCGCAATTACACTTATAATGATGAGGCAATAAACTAAGCTTTTTTTTTTATTAAATAAGGGGGCAAACGAGCAAACGGGTCACCTGATGGTAAGCAACTACCGTCGCCCATGGACACTCGTAACATCAGAAGAGCTGCAGGTGCGTTGCCGGCCTTTTAATTGTGTATACGCTCTTTTCTTGAAGGTTTGCAGGTCGTATCGGTCCGGAAATACTGCTGGTGACAGTTCATTCCAAAGTTTTACAGTGCGCGCGCTTCTGGCTTCGCAACGCCATAGAAATGAAAGAACTTAAAAAAAATACAGGTGCTAGCGGCAAAATAACACATTTTTTTGCTAAAGTGATTTTATCTATTCTTCAGTAGAACCATTTATACAATCGCCAAACGATGATTCTCTTCCAAATTCTCAAATTCTCGTCAATAGAAATCAATTTACTAAAGGATGTATCAAATATCTTTATTGTGAACAAAGCAAATATGATTTCACCACATTAATAACCCAACGAGGGATCAAATTGAAAATTTAGGTTAACAACGAAATCTCGAATTAATAATGTCGAAGGATTGAAGTCATCAGTGAATGAAGTAGGTAACTAACATTTTACAACATATAAGAAATTACTCATTTTTTCCCCTCTTAATTTAAAAAACTTGTGAGGTGTTAAGGGACACCCGAATGGAACGAAGTTATTTCTTATGTTCAAAAAACCTATATACATATTATTACATTTACACTCAAAAAATATTTAAAAAACGCCATCTATTGACTGTTTATTCTCAAAAACGCCATCTAGTTGACGCACATGAATACTATCAACGCCCTCTGCAACTACCATGCAGGTACTAATGAAAAAGTGTCGTTACAACTTTTTCAGTCTAGCTCAAGGCGCAACGCGCTATAAGAAACTTCGTTTTAACAAACCTTGTTACTTACCTACTTCATCTAGCAAACACATTATCTAGCTATATATAAAATCCACATATATTTTAAACGAATTTCCCGGTCCGCCTCCATTTATGCAAAAAAACGTCAGTTTACAAATTGTTAGTTACCCACTCATGTCTTCGATTCATTGTTCCTCATTACATTCCGATTTTAGGTTTCCAATTCATCGACAAAATGTTTCAATAGAGGCAAGTATTCTGGTATTCATGATTCAATTAACCTAGGTACAGGTTGTTACCTGTACCTAGGATAATAGGGTTTTGTAAATATAGAGACTTTTTGAGAACTAGATTTTTCAGTTGAGTCATTCTACTCCATGACGACCACTATTTTCGTTTAATGTATAATAATAATAATAGCTCCCACACCGGTTTCGGTGACGGTGGCCGGTTTCATTGAAACCAGGCCAGCTACGCAGGAGTAATTTTATAGTGCCCAAGTATGTGCGCAGTACACAAGAGCACTCTCTATTCCTTTACTCTCATAACCCAGTGGGACGGACGACCGACACGACTGGCGAGAGATCAGGCGCAGGACCGACTTTTTACATGCCCATCCGACGCATGGATCATCTTACTTGTCAGATAATCAGGTGATCAGCCTGCATTGTCCTAACCAAACTTGGAAATAACATGTTTCCAACGCGAGAATCGAACCCACGACCTCCGAGTCAAGAGCCGCGCTCTATACCACTAGACCACGGAGGCGTTAAATATTTAATGTATACCAAGAAATAGTCTACTATGCAATATTCAACACATTTCAGGAAAGCTTTGAGATCATAGAGAAAAAAAAAACGTAATCTTATATTAAAAGGATTTCAATTTTATATTTTATTTTATAGTATAAAAGTATCAAATATATTTCCGTTGTCTGGTACCTGTAACACAAGTCCTTTAGGTACTTAGCACGGGGCCAAACTGACGTGGTGTGAAGCGTCCATAGATATTATTATAAAAAAAAACTCGAAAACGACTAGACTTTGGCTAATTTTGACCTCGAAATAATCGTATTCACTCAGAAAAAATATGTGTTGAGAAATTGGGTAAGCATGTGTGAGATATTAACCGTTTTTGAACATATTTATGAATATGAATGGCTATTATTTCAATAATAGTCTTAAAAGAAATAATTATTTATGGTAACAATGGTCCTTATTTAATAAATTAATGATATTTGGACGACAAAATATATAATATTATAACATTTAATCTTTAAACAGACAATATTAATTAATCTCTCTTGCCGTAAGCCTGGTCACTCTGCCTCCTGTCAATGTGAATTGGCTCTGAGTACTTCGAACACAGATCGTTATAAGTTAAGTATTTACGAGTAAAGTATTTTATTGGTTTAAACGCTTCTAGGCCTTTTGGCTAAAATCAAAGTTAATATCTGTCTTTTCAGCTTAATAATTGGTTTTTCAGAAAAGTTGTTTCCATTGCTTATGAAAATGAGAAAAGCTAAGTGAATTGTATTTGTAAAGTATTAAAGTGTTTGTATTGTATTTACTAGTGTAATAAATCATGTCTTATTACTGGTGTTTATGATTTATACAATACTTTTATTTTGAAGCCCTTAGCAATTTCTGACACATGCGTGAAAATATGAACACTTACAACATTAATAATTATTATTAAAATCCTAACTAAGAATATGCCCACTCTAAGCATATTATGTCACATGCGCTCAAAAGGAGTATTTATGGAGCTTTCATGAAGACACATCGTCGTAGATGTACAACTAAACATATATTTACCACAGGACACAGTAATTAATTTACGTGACGCATTCCCTGTAGTGAATCATCATCAGAATGCAACGATATATTCGAACAATTTCATACGAACTGAATTTATACCAAACGAGCTTTTACCCGCGGCTTCGTTCGCGTTAAGAAGTATTATTATATACAAACTTTCATCCCCTATTTTAATACCTTGGGGTTGGAATTTATCAAAATGCTTTCTTAGCGGATGCCTACGTCATAACATCTACCTGCATGCCAAATTTCAGCCCGATCCGTCCAGAGGTTTGGGCTGTGCGTTGATAGATCACCATGTCAGTCAGTCACCTTTGAGTTTTATATATTACGAGCTTTCGCCCGCGGCTTCGCTCGCGTTAAGAAGTATTATTATATACAAACTTTCATCCCCTATTTTAACCCCTTGGGTTTGGAATTTATCAAAATCCTTTCTTAGCGGAAGCCTACGTCATAACATCTACCTGCATGCTAAATTTCAGCCCGATCCGTCTAGTGGTTTGGGCTGTGCGTTGAGAGACCACTATGTCAATCAGTCAGTCACCTTTGAGTTTTATATATTTATATAGATAACATAGTATTTACATATAAATCGGTTTTTTGCATTGTATAGTCTTTGAAATGACTGGACTGATTGTAATGAAATATTCGTTTAAAAAGTAGCCATGTTAAAACATGCAGCAATATGACCTATTGACATTCAACCCATGTCATATTATCAATTCCATAAATTTTGATCGGCGATTTTGATCACGTTTCCTTTATCGTTTCTTTATAGAAATGAAGAAACGATAAAGAAAACGTGTTGGGTGCCTGTCTCTTAATAATTAACATAAACGTTGTACTTGTAGAATGGTCCAGCAGCGACGCGACGGCGTGACAAACAAACATGCATGATTAATGACGCAACGAGACGCGACGCGAGATGCACAGATAACAGTTACATGATCGCTGTATTGACATTACAACTTGTTAACCTTTCTCGAGTAGGTAGGTATGGTAAATATGGCTATCTACTTAGTACCTACTTGAGTGTCAAAACTGAAATATGTGGCTTATATAAATTTTAAACTAGCTATTTGACCGAGCTTTGCTCGGTATTCAATAAAACAAGAATAAAATGATATTTCCTAAAAATGATTCCTAGCTAGATCAATTTATCGCCCCCGAAACCCCCTATATATACTAAATTTCTTGAAAATCGTTGGAGCCGATTCCGAGATTCCAAATGTAAGAATTGATCGCTTAAAGATGTAAGAGAATGTCTGTCTATAAAATAAAATAAAATAAAAATTGTTTTATTTCCGAATAGATTTGTAACAAATACTTTCAGAACGTTGATGCTAATGGTGCCTACCACCGGTTCGGGAACTATCCCGGCGAGAAGAACATCGTAAGCTATCCCTTGTCCTTGGGACCAAGAGTCAAAGTATGACACCAGTCACCACACAAAGGCATACCCGGGTTCTCTAAAGTCAAAAACTTCAAGAACAGTTTAAGCGTAAAGAAGTAGGCAGACACTTCCCCGGAGGCCCAATCCCCTACCCTATTCCCTTACCTACCCTCCGCTATTCCCTTCCCTTCCCATCCATACCCTCCTCTATTGACCTATTCCCTCTTAAAAGGCCGGCAACGCATCTGCAGCTCTTCTGATGCTGCGAGTGTCCATGGGCGACGGATGTTGCTTTCCATCAGGTGACTCGTTTGCTCGTTTGCGCCCTTATTTCATAAAAAAAACAGATTCGGATTTAAAAGTTAACGGAGCTAATCGAAGCGAAAAGTTTCATGACTCACAAGTCACAATTACTCAACAAAAGAACTTATCTTGCGGTTTTTTCGCAGCACGAATGAGCCAGAATTCCTCGAACCATTCCAACCAAAATAAACGCAAATGAAATCATTCCTCCATGCAGAATCAATCAACGAAATCACAAATCCATTAAATATCAAAAACAAGATATTATCCGCCCACGTCTCGATAGGGATCGGATTATACCGAATTTGATAATACCATCGTAATGAATAAAAATTACAAGCTACCCATTGTTTTAGGAACACGATAAGCGCATTACCGAGCGGCGGGTCAGCAACGACTATTAATCTCCATCTAGACGCGATTTTATAGCTCGAGGTTTGTAACTTTTGATAAATGATTAGACAACGCCATGAAGGCTATATAAGTGTGTGTCAAAAAGAACTCAAGCTCAACTAAACTAAATGAAACAGCCATAATAATCTTGTAATTGCAAAAGTCTGTCTGTTATATCTACAACCGAACCGCTAAATCGATGGATGAAAGCTATTGAGATATTCTGAGACCACCGGGAACGGGGAAAGAATATAGGCCTAATATTACACAAGAAGTTACTCGCGGCTCGGTAATTATAATTTTTCCGCAATGAAGGGTATATTATAACTTTAATAACCCTTGCGCCCTTGGTCTATTCTACGTGTATGCCAAATGTCATAAAAATCGGTTCAGTAGTTTCGAAGCATATTCGATGCAAACAAACAATATTTTCCTCTTTTACTATACTATTAGTAAAGGTTTTCAGTCAATTATGAAAATCAGCCCCACGTTGGGCGCCAAACGCGAAATCAATAAGATAGGTTTCCGGTCACTCACTAGCTCTGGACATAGTCCAGAACTCTCTGGAACACTTCGAACTTGGTTTGTCTTTAGTAAAGTTTGTTTGACCTATCTACGAATCGTGCAATTTGGCACTTTCGAGAACGATTTTGCGTTGCGCTTGTCATTTGATTACTGCCATTTCTAACAGCCTATCCACATCTCGGCGTCACGACGTCATCGACGTGGAACGGTGCGGTAGCGTGGCATAGTACGTTGACGTGACGTGAAAATTTACGTCAACGTAACGTGAAAATGCACGTCTCGGTGTAGCAATATTTTACGTTAAATCTCTGTCACCGTCTTCTTAATAATAGCAGAAGCAGAATACGTATTGTGCGGTTCATATCTAGATAAGTAGTGTAGAATGTAGCAGTTTTACAAGGCACGGTTACCTACGTACAATGTTGCTACATCGTGACGTGCATTTTTACGTTACGTTGACGTAAACACGTCACGAAAACGTATCGTGCAACGTAACCGCACCGTTCCACGTTGATGACGTCGTAACGGGGACATATGGACAGGCCCTATATTTGAATCTGTTGCATAAACATTACGCCCCTTTTTACAGAATAAGAAAGCTTCTTATTCTGTAAAAATTCTTATTCGAAAATTTCGATTTTCGTAGCCGGTTTCATTGAAACTAAGCCAAACTAATGAAAACAAGATATATTTTTATGGTGCCCAAGTATCTAAGCGCGACAAAGATGTACTTAAAGACACTGTTCCTTTACTTCAATACCCATAAGGACTGATGCCACAACTCAATCCGACAAGGAATTTTCGTTACGTTCTTTTCAGACAAAACATTTTTTTTTGTTGTTCCAACGCCTCAATTAAACCCACGATCACTAGCCAAACTCTAAACCACAAGATCACGTAGGCATCATACAAAATATAATTAGGTATCCTTATAACTTTGTGCGTTTTTTCTGAAAGGCGAGTTTCTCGTTACTTTGCCTTATTTTATAATCTCGAAACAAATGATGACCCGAAATTCGCCCGGGTTAGCCTTCAAAAGTATAACCGCTAAAAGCGACGATAAGGCTTCGTACATACAAAGCGTTAGTGATTTGCTAGTTTTGCGTGGAAAAAATTAACGATAGTCAAATATTACAAAATTATACGGTGCAACAGTTCTTAATAAGTAAGTTACTGAATTGACTAATAAAAATGAATGAAAGCCTATTTTCGATAGGTATTTAAAAACTTTAACAAATAACACCCTTACATAGTTAAAAACAATGTAAATACTTTATGACACAACGCTTTGTTCCTCCGTGTCTAGCGAATTTCTAACGTATCGAATGAGGACAAATTGGTTTGCAACCAAACTTTACATGCGTCAAAGATTTTTGGATTGAAACAAATATTTAGACAAAACGAAAAAGTAATCTGCGCCGTCGCCCTATGCGTACAAACCCTTAACCTAAAATATTTATGAACAAAAAGGCTTTGCAAGAAATTAGAAATAATGGCAGCACCCATTTGGGTATTTTGAAATGATTTTGTGAAACGAAAAAGGTTTTTCGTTAATTAATTCTTTATACATGTGGAGGCTATTAATGATGAAATATGAGCCTTAAAACGGCCCTGCCTGCGCCTGTACGGTCGAAAGCTGATGCGATGTACAAGTTTAAAACCTTATTAGTGAACTGGAATGTATAATATTATACTTTTGCAAACTTTCGCCATTATTTTATTAGGGTTCTGTACCCGAATTGTAAAAACGGGACCCTATTACTAAGACTTCGTTGTCTGTTCGTCTATCTGTCCGTCTGTCTGACTCCAGGCTTTATCTCAAGAACCGCTATAGGTATACTTTTGAAATTTTCACAGATTGTGTATATCTGGTGCGGCTATAACAAATACTGAAAACAAAATAAAATTTATATTTAAGGGGGGATTTTTTCGGCCTTTTACGCTTTATAACAATAATGGCAAGGGGTAGACAGTTGAATTTTTCACACATTCTTTTGTTATCTGTGTACTTACTTTAATATTTTTAAAAATAATATTTAAAATAAAATAAAAAAAGGGGGCTCCAATACAAAAACCACAATTTTTAGCCTATTTTTGCTTTGTAAAACGAAAGTAAACGGAATTGTAACTCTTTTTAGCCTTTATTTTTTTTCTGATAAGTACCTACTAACTAAGCCTTTCGTTTTAAAAAGACGATGCTAATATCGTAAAATATGTATAACACTTTATTATTATAAATGGGTAAGTGTGTCTGTCTGTTACCTATTCACGCCTAAACCACTGAACCGATTTTGCTGAAATACTATATTCAGGGTGTAACAAAACTAAAACTTTTTAATCGGGACTTAACGCGACTTACGGTCGTTCCCAATATTTGATCTATCTCTGGTTTCGCCCTACTAGAGATAGGAATAGCTCACATTAGACATTAGAGACATATATTTTATGTCAATTATGAGCTATTCCTATCTCTAGTAGGGCAAAACAAGAGATAGATCAAATATTGGGAACGGCCGTTATTCAAGTAGTACCTAATGCTACTACGAATACATACTTTTTCTTGACGTTTCTTGAATAAGTCGCGTTAAATTTTAATTATAATGCAACGCGAAAGTTTAAAATGTAACAAAACTAATACACGTGGGAGAGCCATGCTTCGGCACGAATGGGCCGGCTCGACCGGATAAATACCACGTTCTCACAGAAAACCGGCGTGAAACAGCGCTTGCGCTGTGTTTCGCCTAGTGAGTGAGTTTACCGGAGGCCCAATCCCCTAACCCCTACCCTATTCCCTTCCATACCCTCAACTATTCCCTTCCCTTCCCTACCTTCCCCTATTACCCTATTCCCTCTTAAAAGGTCGGCAACGCACTTGCAGCTCTTCTGATGCTGCGAGTGTCCATGAGCGACGGAAGTTGCTTTCCATCAGGTGACCCGTTTGCTCGTTTGCCCCTTTATTTCATTAAAAAAAAAAAAAAAACTAAGTGACAACACTTGAAGGTGTGTACGTGTTTCTCGTAGAGAGTTTAGGGTGAAGCCTAACGAGCGTCATTTGTGAGTTGTGTGTCGCAGAATTTCGGCTGGCAGAAATTCTGGTGCATTCGGTTTCATACAAAGCCCTGTTTGATTCACACGAGCGCAATTTTGTGAGTCATGATTTGTATGAAAAGATATTTACGCGACCGAAATTCTGCGATTCACAACTCATAAATTACGCTCGTTTGGCTTCACCCTTACTGTTAAAGTAGCAGAGCTGAAAGACCAAAAAATTTTGTCACCTTTGTATGGGAAAACTCGTGACTTTCAGTGCTGCTACTTTCACAGTGAACTCTTTACCAGGAACACAAACACACCGTAAAATACTATTATCACTTAGTTTTGTTACACATTGTACTCGTATAGATACTTTGAGTACCGGAAAAAGACATAGGATTATTTTTATCCCGGAAAAATGTACGGTTCCCGCGCGATAAACCAATTTTGACGCAGCGGAGTTGCGGGCGTCATCTAGTTACCTCATAAAATCGTAAAAGATAATGCTAATATTATCTCATAAAATAAACTTTAATCCCATTAAGAAACCAAAACAAATGAGAACCCATAAAATAAGTCTATAATCGCGGCGGGTTATATCTGAACGTAAAACTTTTATTACTACCAGCTTTATGCGATTGTTATGGGGAAAACAATCTAATGAATATACCTAATTGAAAATTCGCATAAACTTAAAACCCTAAAAGGTAAAGTCGGAAAGATTGACATGAGACGCTAAAAGTTGAATATAAAAAAACGTTTTAAAAATGTTACGTTTCCTTTCAGATACAAGATACCATCCGAGTACACGACTCGATAGCATCTGAGAAAAAATATTACGACAGGCAAAAGCTGCAAAAACGATGGCTTCTGCCAATTTCAAAGTTTGCAATATAATATTGCATATTAAATACCAGCAGGCGTAGCATGGTCACCACAGAAACGGTTTCTTTCTACGGAAGAACAAAGTGACAGTTAGACAATGGAAATCCGCCATTTTGTCGACAAAATCTGTGAGTATGTCGATTCTTTCTCATTTCTACCGTAGTTATGCTAGGCCTGCAGAAGACGTCCCCAAAATCCGTTGCGCCAGACAGACATAAAAATACACTTTCACATTTTTAAATATTAGGATGGATGTTCATCAACTTTGAAAGCATGTCTGTTTGTTACCTCTTGACGTCTAAACCGTTTAACTGATTTTGCTCAAATTTGATATGGCGATACTTTGAGTCCTGGACAAGGACATAGGATACTTTTTATCCCGAAAAACAAGTACGATTCCCGCGCGATAATCGAATTTGGTGTGCGAATTTTGTGTGCGATAGATGCGTTGCGTTGCGTTAGTGGAAGAAACAGATAACTAACGTGGGAGAGCCATGCTTCGGCACGAATGGGCCGGCTCGACCGGAGAAATACCACGTTCTCACAGAAAACCGGCGTGAAACAGCGCTTGTGCTGTGTTTCGCCGAGTGACTGAGTTTACCGGAGGCCCAATCCCCTACCCTATTCCCTTCCCTACTCTCCCCTATTCCCTTCCCTTCCCTACCCTCCCCTATTCCCTTCCCTTCCCTACCCTCCCCTATTACCCTATTCCCTCTTAAACGGCCGGCAACGCACCTGCAGCTCTTCTGATGCTGCGAGTGTCCATGGGCAACGGAAGTTGCTTTCCATCAGGTGACCCGTTTGCTCGTTTGCCCCCTTATTTCATAAAAAAAAAATAACAATGTTAGTTTTTTTTTTAATGAAATAAGGGGAGGCATCAGAAGAGCTGCAGGCGCGCTGCCGGCCTTTTAGAGGGAATAGGGTAATAAAGGAGGGTAGGGATGGAAGGGAAGGGAAGGGAATAGGAGAGGGTAGGGAAGGAAATAGGGTAGTGGATTGGGCCTCCGGTAAACTCACTCACTCGGCGAAACACAGCGCAGGCGCTGTTTCACACCGGTTTTCTGTGAGAACGTGGTATTTCTCCGGTCGAGCCGGCCCATTCGTGCCGAACCATGGCTCTCCCACGTATATAACACAAGGAATTTTTAACTCATTTTCTTCCTTTAAAAATTTTAACAAACCTTGTACCTTATTATTTCAAATTATAATTCCGGCCCTAAAGCCCCCATTTATACAAAATACGGCAATTTTTTAACCGTTACTTACCAAATTCTTCCACTAACGTCTTCAATTATGTTACCTGATATTTTCAAATCCTTTGGCACTTTGATCTTACCTGCAACAGAAAAGAGTAATTTAAAAATATCTTAATACAGAAAAATATCTCTAAGCCCGGCTAAGCAGAAACCCCTTTGTGCGAGTGATGTCCATTTTAAATACAACTTAGAATCTACCGTTTATTTATTTTGAATATTCACAAAGCGAATTGTTTTAAATTAATTGTGAAATTCAATTTGTTATTTGTCCGTAAGCGATATTCGTTGAATCGTTTTGTTATCTACTTTAGGAAAAATATCAGAAAAATATAAATTAAAAAGTCTGAAACTTTAGCTCCCATCAGAGAAATAGATGTTTGGATTTTATTAATACTAGAGATCGCCCAATGGTCGAAATTCGACCTTAGTTACAACGACATTAGGACTACTACCTATATTTTGTAAAAAATATTGACTACCTTTTTTTTAAACTTTTTTTGTCAACAGACTTCAACCATAAATAAAAGAGTATAATTCGTATGTAGAGGCTTGTCACTCATTTCTCATGTGTGTGTGTGGTAGTGTGTGTAATGTTTTATTTGTTAAAAAAATGTATGATAAAATCATAATTTCAAAATAATATTACTTAGTTCGATGCACTCCTTCACCATATAAACTATAACTGTGCAAAATTTCATGCACCTACGTTTCCCCATTTTTCGTAAAAAGGGTTACAAATTTTTTCGTTCGCGTATTAATATTATGATTTACAAACAATAGTTTGTTTGTTATTATTTGTTTGCTATCTTTCGATTTTCTACACAAGATATATATAATGAAACGATAAAAGAGTTATAATATTATTAACTATTATCCTGGAAAATGATTTAAGTGAAAACTATATTAGCGCTACTACTTTCACAGTGGACTCTATGTAAGGGACACATACACAGTACACACCCTAAAATATAATTACCTACTCACTTTTATTACAACCTGTATATTAGCAGCTACATCCTTTTTTTTAAATTAAATTAGGGACCAAACGAGCAAACGGGTCACCTGATGGAAATAAACTACTTGCTACATCAGAAGAGTCTGAGGTGCGTTGCCGGCCTTACCGTCTATCCAGTCCATAACTTAGCTGTATTCTTTCTGATCTACCATACCAGAAACCAAGTTTAATTAATCCGAACACAATATATAACCATACAGTACGCACACAATAAATCTAACTATTCATCTAACCCCCAGCCGGATTGAAAATGCAATATTTACGAGCAACCCGCTCAAGCGCTACACCAAGTTGGCAGTTTCAGCACGTTTTATGTTTAATACCCACTAGAGATGCCGGCGTATTTATCCAATATTCGGCACTGCGTTTGTTTTAACCGTATATTCGGTAGTATAAATGTTATACACACACTATACTAGACGATCGAATCGACGCATGTTTAGTTATGCGTGATTTCAAGGTAAGCAAAACAATGTTGTATCAAGTGACATGCGTGTAGAAATTATAGTCTTCGTGTCGAGCAAAAATTGATTTATAAAACACTGCGAACTTAGTCTTCTGTGAGATATTAATACTGTGTCAACCATGCTGTATCGCAGAGTAAAGTAACTCTAAATAAAAGTTAAAGTTGGCCACGAACGCATTTGCGTTCAGATATCGATCGATCGCTTCAATGCATCGATTTTTAAAAATGTTTCCTCGCCTACTATAAGATGATTTGCCCGCTCGTTTGCCATACATACAGCGAATTCACGAAATATCAAACACAATTATCGAGTTATCGGATTGTACCGAGTTTACGGGATATAATCGAGTTACCGAGTTTTGGAGTATCGATTTGAGTTAAGAGTTGTGGAGTTAACAATTATTAAGTTATCTTTACAGTTAAGATTTAATTGTAACGTTTGAAGAGAATGAGTCCTCTCTAATTAAATAATAACTGTATTTTAAAAATATATGTCAACCGACTTGAATATTGTAAGTAGATAATTGAGAATTAAAACTACCTGTTCTCCAAAACTACTGAACCGATTTTGATGCAACTTGCACTGTTCCCTAAATCGAATAATACGTCGTACAACAAAAAGAATTACTGAAATCAGAATGGTAGTTGCAGAGACATGCGAACACAAACATAAAAACATACAATACATACATACATACATACAAAAGTACACTTGAAATTTGGCACATTTGTTCGGACGCTGATATAGACTAACATATACGAAAATTGGGCAGGTCTAGAAATATTACATAATATACGCAGCGAATCGATAACCTCCTTTTTTGGAAGTCGGTTACAATGAATTTCAATTTTTTTGGTCTCGCTAAAACTTAAAAACCGATGCAACGGATTTGACAAAGTTCAGTCTTGAAATAATCGTGGAAGTCCAGAAAATGTATGAACTAAGTTTCCGGGTCATCTAGTGAATGTTAGAGAAATAAGGCGAGTTATGTGATACTTAATTCATGGGTCATCTAATTTGATAAATTCTAACCCCAAGGGGTTAAAATAGGGGATGAAAGTTTGTATAAAACAATACTTCTTAATGCGAGCGAAGTCGCGGGCAAAAGCTCGTGATAAAGATAAAGGCTGGCAGGTGCCAAAATTTTAAAATTACTTCACAGTATCAAGAACCTGTAGAAAATTTTAACCGCTAGCTTTATAACGCGATAACGATATTCCTGTTGAGAATTAAAGAGGGAAGTTTGTTATAATCCAATGGTTGAATTTATACATAATAATTGGCAGAAAACATTGTATAGCAATCGATCGCGGATTCTTGGAAATCTATTGTTATTCTATTGTTATCGCGGTCGAATTCGACCGCTTGGGAGTTGATTTGCATTTACATTTGCATTAACTATTTTTATTACTATTAGGGTTTCTGTACAAGAAATTGAGCAATTTTAAAATACAGTCGTGTCAGCTAAGGCCTATCGCAGGCTTTTCCGATTAAACAATTTCGCACGAAAACCGGGAAACTCGGAAAATTCCGAAAACTGTCACTCGCAGTCGGATATTCGGCAGTCGCTTGAACGTTTGCGTCTCTAACACATTCCGGTTAAAAGGCGCATATGCTTTAAACTGGAAGTAGGTTAGAAAATTATAATTTTAATAGCGCATTGAACACCACAAAAGCTTACTCGAGCTTTAGCTTTCAGACTGAGAAAGCTCGAAATGGGTTGAAAAGCTTGTAAAGTTTGTCTTAGTATTAGAGTAGCTAGAAGGCTTTTATATGATTAGGCTTAATATGCAACATCGCGAGGCGATGCGATGCTTTTTAAAATGAGAAAATTCAATATGTAACTTGTTACAAAGTAAATAAAGTTCAGTTTAGAATAACCCAATTATTTTTTAATGAAATAAGGGGGCAAACGAGCAAACGGGTCACCTGATGGAAACTTCCGTCGCCCATGGACACTCGCAGCATCAGAAGAGCTGCAGGTGCGTTGCCGGCCTTTTAAGAGGGAATAGGGTAATAGGGGAAGGTAGGGATGGAAAGGGAACGGAATAAGGGAGGGTAGGGAAGGGAATAGGGTAGGGCATTGGGCCTCCGGTAAACTCACTCACTCGGCGAAACACAGCGCAAACGCTGTTTCACGCCGGTTTTCTGTGAGGACGTGGTATTTCTCCGGTCGAGCCGGCCCATTCGTGTCGAAGCATGGCTCTCCCACGTCTAACGCGTCATTTAAAAATGTATCGCATTGCTATGCGATACATTTTTAAATGGGTTGCAACGACGTTGCAACGTTTTAAAATTTAACCCATAAGAGTATGTTAGTGCAGAAAGTACTATCAAAAAAGTTTATTCAAGGCACCTAGATGGCGTAACTACGTATTTTGGTCGCGCTATGTCAAATCCTTCCGACAGCTCTAACCTAACATTGAATTAATGAATCTAGCGCATTGATGGCATTTGAAATTAGGCATATTTGTTTATCAAAGTTCTTTTTTATTGGGCAAGGAAAAGTTTATATATTTTTAATTTTATTCACAGTGGGTAGGTATTACACTGAACAGCTGATCAGCACTTTATACAACGTTTTATTGTCTTTTTATGTTTGAAAATCCTTTTTTTTAAACACTTATATGGTTGATTTTTATGTACTGTTCTCTAATATATACTTTTTATCACATAAATTGTACTTTATTATTTTAAAATTAATAAAAACGCGGAGCTGAGTGAGATCTGTGAGATCTGTCAAACCGAACCTTATAATAATAATTAAAACGAAATTAGCTATATAATAATAATAATATCTATGGACGCTTTACACCACGTCAGTCTGGCCCCGTGCTGAGTACCTGAAGGACTTGTCTTACGGGTACCAGACAACGGAAATATATTTAATACTTTTTATTCTATACATATATATTTAAGATTATTATTATATGATACACATATTTAATACACATCCATGACCCAGGAATTTGAAAACTTTTTGTTCCGTCGGCGGGATCCGAACCCGCAACCCCCGGCTTGAGCTACCAACAGCCCACCAGAGGTCGCCAAAACTATAAATTTATAGTTTTATATATTCCGACCAAATGACGTAGGTACGTCAACTGCCTATGAATCAATTTATTCGATGGTACAAAGTGATTAGTGAGTTTTATAGGACTCAGAGCGAAGTTAAGACTCAAAGCTTGATAACAATGCTGTTGAATCCCATTATTCAAAGCACAAAATATGTAATCGTATGTAACAAACATCCTCGAAGTAGAACACGTCATCAACTAAAAGCACCGTGACAATCACTATTCAGCACTAATACTAGAGATTGCAAAATATTTTATCGATGGGAAAAATATTACAGTACTATTACCCAGTTTTTAGCCTTTTTTAAGGTTTTTAGAATGTTTATCTACTCAATAGTGATGTTGCTTGGTTTTTGTTGAAGATAAAAGAAAATGAGCATAGATGTAAGTAAATACAATCCCACCAAAAACATTTTTATTTAAAAATGTTGCCAAGATGAGAACATAATATAGTTTGTGATGTCAAAAAGTAGTGAGATATCATGTAGAGCCAAGTTTCTAACCTTACATACTTAGCCCTAAATCTAAAAACCTTAATTTTACACTAAAGCGCGGCAAAATATTTGATAATAATATAATGTGTCAGCCGTACGAGAAGAAAACTCTACACATTAGTCAAAATCGGTGGCCTGGTCATTTTAAAATAAAAGTTATTAAGTACAACAGAAAAGTAATATAATATTAAGTTCAAAGCCCATAGCATGACGAATAACGAAACGAAAAGACATTATATTATTATTATCAAGTGTTTTGCCGTGCTTTAGTATAAAATTAAGGTTTTTAGATTTAGGGCTGAGTATGTAAGGTTAGAAACTTGGCTCTAATGGTTGGTGGTAACGAATGTCGTGGCGATCATCCATCCTACTGGGTTATAAGAGTAAAGAAATATTTATAAAGTGTTCTGGTGTACGCACACACTTGGGCACTATAAAAATCATCGTAACCGGCATGAGAGACATTTTGACCCCTTGCGTGAAGTTTTATCGATATATCAGTACAACACTAGCACATTCATTCAATGTGTGTCAACGAGCCTATGAAGTATATTTATTACCCGCGACTGATATCGAATTGTAGCTAACGATCTGAAACGTGAACTGCATGTTGCTGAACTTCAGCACATAATATATTATCACTGAAACTAAGATAATGTTGGCATCCAATTATCAAAAATAAGCTTAAAAGTTGCTAAAAAATATGAATTCTTAAGTTAATCAAGAAAAAAATATTCCAAAAAAAGTCTATTCGAATCTAATAGCTTCAAAATATTTTCTTTTACTTTTCCTACTGACTCAAGAATAATTTAATTTAAAAGACCTTCTTATATAGAGAATTGTTTTAACAATATTATACCCTGTCAAAAAACGATATTTACGTAACGTAAGATTACTGTCAGTCTGAAAGTCAGCTGTCTTTGACCATCAAGTAGCTTTTCCTCAGCAAGACAAAGACAAACAAATCTTGTCCCTTAGGTGCGTACATTTTTAACAAGGTGGCGTCTTCTCTATTTACATAACACAAAGCCCTTTTTGAATTCTCTATAATATATCGATGAAAACCATCGACGCTCGATGAAATATCGATAAACTTTCTCATCTCTAGACTTTATTCACCCGTTAGTATGTCAACACGTACTAAATAATAGCAGGTTCGATGCTTGAAGCGGCGACGTAACACATCGTCACGTCGTCAAATTACTTTCAATATGTCATGTCTTCCTTATGATCTTTTAGTTTAATATACTTTTGATATATTATAACTATCATTTCGTCTTTATTAATATAATATATGAGCGTATATGAATCAGCAGCTAGATTAAGCGAGATACGATAGTATTTTGCTGTCTTGTTTTAGTATTGTTTGACGACAAATTCTATAAACCATTTTACATGATTTTATTTTTTGATATCATTAAGACGAGAGGTTGTAGTAGTCGCTTATGAGTTATGACTCTAATGTTAAATCGACCTTAAACAATTATATAAAAAACGTAACTCTGTAGTCTGTAAGTCCGATTTTGACAAAGGGGTGGATTACGGGGAAGGACATAGGCAATAACTCGAACATGGAAATACACGGCTCCTGAAGGTTTTAGTATGGGCTTAATACATGTAGTAATTATAATAATTTTAACTTAAGTTACTAACATAACTAACTCCAAATATTTAACTTTTTAAGACCCATTCTTTCATTTTGTTAACTTTAATACTTTTTATTTTCTTCTCATTTTATTAAACCTCGCAAGATGAAGTTATTATCTTACGTGGTATCTACGAACCTAAAACGTGTTTATAAGGGACTATCCATAAAGTACGTCACACGATTTTCATGATTTTAGACCCGTTGTGGTGGTCACATTTGTGAGATCCTCCCCCTCCCTAGTGTGACGTCACAAATTTGCAATTTTGCATGTAAAAATTAAAACCACCACAATATTTAAATTTTGCTGTTCAAAATGTTATGTGGCGAACCACAAATAAAATAGTTCATATATTTTAGTTTATAATTGCATAATATCGCCATGTAGCAATACTTAGGGCCACCTCCCCCTCTTTGTCACACTTCGTCGACCCCCTCCCCCTTGATGTGACATACTTTGTGGATGACCCCTCAGGCGCATAACGTATGATAAAAGAAAATTCGTCTAACTCCTAATACAGTTACGAGAGCACTTTCCCTTCGCCCCAGGGGGGCTGTGTAAGACTATGGGTTGAAGAATAAGGTATTTCACCCCCATAGCTTTAAATCTGTCAAGAAAATCTGATGTTTTTGGACCAAAAAGCTTTAGGATAAGCTTGATTTATTAGAAAAATAGTTAGAAATAATATTTTCATGATTTGCTTAAATTCAATCAAACCTAATTCACACTGCGTTAATTTTTTAAACTATTTTCTGTACAGGTGTCTACGAAAACTGTGTAGGTGTCTACGAAAACTGTGCAGGTATCTACGAAACCTGTGTAGGTAGCTACAAAAACTGTACAGGCCTCTACGAAAGCTGTAGAGGTCTCTACGAAAAATATGCAGGAAAAGATTATTGTCAAAATTAGAACGAAGATGACTTTTCGAATGTGTCAGACAAAGGCAAGCCGACAGAGTACATTTTATTCGCGTTGTAATATTTTGAAAGGGTAAAACATTTAATTCTCATAAATCATAACAACATTGACTGTACATTTAAAAATCACAAAACAATCAATTACCGTTTAAAACCAACACGGCCGAATAATTCAAGTTACACACGCAAAAGCCTAACCGCGCGGACAGAAACAAAAACATTACACGCCAAATTAAACCCTGATCCCTATCTCTATTAAAACAAAATTCGCCGAGAGCTAACTCACGTGAATACTGGCACGCGACGGAAAAAACTTGCCAATAAACCTAATTATAAAAGTATTTAAACTCGAAACACTGCAATGATTAAACGGCTGCTACTTACACCGTGTCGTAACGTTTTTGTAATAGACGTTTTTGCACCTCTTTTTGCTGTAATTTTATGTTCATTGCAATTATGTTAGTTTATGTTGTTAATAATTTTTTGTAATAGTTATGTCTTATTAATGCATCTTATGTACATTGTACACTTAATTATGTCTTATGCTTCACTGGGCAGGTAATAATTCAGAAATACCAACTTTTTTCGTAAAACTATTATATCTAACTATCTAAATAACTCTAAAAATTACTAGGTATTAATATAGCATTAACAAAATGTATAATAATATATCATCAAATTAAATATGACTAGATGCCGCCCGCAACTCCGTTGCGTCAAAATTAGATTATCGCGCAGGAGCCGTACATTTTCCGGGATAAAAAGAAGTATCTCCATACCAAATTTCAGCAAAATCGGTTCATCGGTTTGGTCGTGAAGAGGTAACAGACAGATAGACAGACACACTTTCGCATTTATAATATTAAGTAAGTTAGTAAGGAATGGTGTTAACTAAAAAAATCATTTAATTGGCAAGTGCATTATGTACTTGAAATCAAAATGCAAAACGTGTTGGTATAAATGGTCACTGTTAAGCATTAGTGTCCTAACCCACAATTTTTTTTGTTGATAAATTTTGAATGCAGTCTTGTTCTAAATCATCTAACGAACATAACTGCATTCATAACTCAATACGTAATTTTTATGTGGGTTAGTATACGAATGCTTAACAGCGTCCAATTTAATAAGGAATGAACATAAGTCACTGTTATCGCGTAAAACACGTTTATTATTCTTAACAAGCCTCTAGCAGATTTTAAGTTAAAAATAAAGAATTCCAGTGCCGGCCAGGGATTCCGATTAACCCTTAATTCTGGTCACGCAGTTGCGTGGCACCTGAAATCCCTTAATTATTTTTAAATCGTCGTTATCTGGATGCGTGAAGAAATAAAATTAGGGAAATAAAGGTTTAATTTGTTGTACGTTCTATAAATTTTCTAGGTTAACTTATTTTGAAAAGGTTTAAATACTAGCGCTTTACCGACGAAATTAATTTATTTACGACATTAAAATATAATTTAATTTTCTAGAATTCTTTACCTAAAAATGATTACCTACGTTTAAAACTTTTTGATCATAAAATCGATTTATCCAGAGGTAACAATTTTCCATATTAAAGAAAACCTTCCTAACATCTTCTATTAAGCTTTTACCAAGATTTTTCATACGAAACAAATGTTCACCTTCACAGGTATCTTTTTCGCAAAAATTGAGCATATTATATTCGTACAACATTTGAATCAATTTAATCCAGTTCGTAACATCTTACACCATTTTTCCTTTCACAGAGGCTCCATTATTAAAATTCAGCTTTATTTTTTACATAGCAATATCTCGTAATATTTTGTTCGAAAACATCCAATCCAGTTTCCTTAGATCGCGTGATCGTGTTACGTTCAAATGCGTGTAAAATTGAGGAGGGATTGCTTTGTACGCTACCTATATATCTAAGTTAGATTACAATCACACCGAACTGTAACGCATTATTTTATTAAATCTTTTATAAATAACAGCGTTATATAGAACTGATTTAAAGAATAGATTACAACAGTTCATTCAATTTCAAATTATTTCCCTTCGTGCATAATATTTTAATATTTTAAGAAAAAGTCGTATTTGAATTTTAAACTCAGCAGAATATCATAAAATTATAAACTTGTCACTTGAAAAAACTTTTTAGTCACAAGTAGAGCACACTGAAAGATAAACCTACCAAAACTTCGGCATAATAAATTATTATTATCATGCATATTGCATACGAGGTAAGTCTGACGAAGTCGCAATTCGTAGTTAGCAACATAAAGCTAGCGAAGGAATTCCATAAACAATCATGGAAACCAGTAGTATGTACGTCACGTCCTAAACGCTACATGTCGTCTATAAAAACTTGTAACGCCAACATTACACTTCGGTGTAACAAGCGGCCTAATAAATGCACTTTATTATGTGTAAACGAAAACTTGATACTACATTCGCGTGCCCTAAAATGTGCTTAACAGGATTCCGGGACGAGACTCGATATGAATCAAACTCGTAAACAAAAAGGAGCAATACTTTTACATTTATTCCGTCGTGAACATAAAAAGCTTTTAGATTGCTTTTGAGTAACTTGCGAAATCTGCATTTTGGCGGTCTTAAAATAGCGTAGGTCCTTATCATCGGAGACAGGCGACAGCTCAAAGTTATTTTGTAACTGAAAAAAAAAAACCTTGTAACTATCTTTATCCGCACTATGTTTGACGCCTGAATAAATAATATTAAGTATATAACGAATCTACTTGTCAATAGATTCCTTAACTAAACTTTTCTATTTTAGATTTCTAAACTGAACTAAGGTTCAGGTAACCTAAGGGTTATGGTATTTAAGTTAAGGTGTTTCACGGCAGTAGAAATATAGTAGCATAGTAGCCTTATAAACGTCAATGGAGTTTTGAACTTATGACCAATTAGAACGCCTTTGACCCTATCATGAGCATACCATTTTGTAGTTTCATAAGACTAGATCGAACAAGAAAAGAAGCCTAAAATAGTAAAATCAGAATCCCTAGCCAACACCTTCTTTGTCTCTTCTTTATAGAATCGCCGATCAAAATGTATGGAATTGACATTAGACGAGTCGAGCGTCAACATCAACGAACGCGATTTTATAAAGAAGCCATAAAGAAAAGGTCTTGGCTAAAGAGCCAGGGCACAGATAATAAACAATCTCGCTACGGAATCTACGGAATGTACATATAAACAGAGCAGACTCAATGATCAAATTAAATTGCAAATGTTTAATGCGGATTGTAAAGAGGCGTTTACACTGCCCGGCGGTCCGGCGGCCGGACGGACGGAATAACTTTCTGCGGTCGGACGGAGTCCATTTTAATTAATCGGACAACTGTCGTTTGAAATCTCTTTCGCGTTAAATCGTTGCAATCGGGAAATAAGTTTTAAATTGTTTTGTCCGTGCGCGATTTTATTGATGTTCTCCGAAACAGAAAATTAATGCTACAGTGTATTTTCGCTTGTTTTTACATTTACTTTAATCTGATGTCGTTTTATTCTTAATTTTCCGTATTCATACTAATATTACAAATGAAAAGTACTGTATCTTTCTTTCTAGATGGATTTGAATAAAATTTGGGATAGAGAATATTACTGCTTGAGTTATAGTTTCTTATTGGACATGTTACATGTAGAAATAAATTTATATAACAAGATACAGATTCTTAGCACTTTCTCTACCTTTAAAAGAGACGTTTCTTAAGACGACGTTCAAGAAAAATAACATAATGTAACATTGTATGGTGGGACGTCAAAGAGTGAGCACAATACACACAGGAGCTCACAGAGTATAGACACCTTTATAGCACCTTCTATTGTGAGGGCATTTCTTTGAATCCCATTCTTAGCAGATTTTAATACACTCTCATAGCAACACAAGATGTTTATGTCGCAGTCGACTGGTTAAAAAAGCCATTCAATCAAAAACAGCTAGCCCTTTGACTGAACAACGGCATTCGATCACACGGCTATACGTAGTTTAGCCGACTTGTTGACTGCAACGTTCAAGACTACAGCTAGATGACGCTTAGCCAACTGGTTAAATTGTAAATTAAGTAAGGTGACCATTAGTTTAGTGCTATTATTACACAAGCGCGGCGTAATGATAACAAGCAGATCAATTTTATTCTAACTCATATTGAACATATTCCTTGCATTTCTTATACCGTGATTTCTCCTCGAATATTAGTTTAAATAAAATCACGGCAACCGTACGTTTTTTACTCTGCTACAGACTCAAAGTAACATAATAGTAGTTTACAATAAAACGGTTCAACTTGAGCATCCAGAGTTTAACAGACAGACGAATTTATTATATTATTATGGATAGTTTCTTTGAAATGTAACAAATAATTTCTCTCATTTAATGAAGATTGTTAGGTTGCAAAATTATGAACATAAATAAACACTCCGTATAATTATTACGGGTGCAACATAATATTTAGACTATAGATAAAAAAGAAACACAGCCAAACATATCACCTCCTTTTTTCACTCGGTTAATATAAGCTGTAGCCAAAAGAGCTAGTTATGTATAAAAAGCGGCAAACTTGTTACCATTAACAAAAGGTATGCAGAGTAGACGTGGCATAATAAAACTCAATTTCCCCGCCATCATTGTTGGGAAATATCCGATCCGGAAGCCTAATACGGTAGACGTTTATAGTTAACATACTATGTTGATATTGTGAAACTTGTAGACTACATCCATATTAATTTACTTTCTTTCCGATAAAAATCTGCACATTATTAATTATACAAAAGATCATGTATAGATGATTTTATAATTATTAATTACACAATATCGAAATTTCTGCCTATTAAGCTACCTTCCTAACGAAATGGATAATAAATATAGTGAGGATATTTTCATTATCAAGGTGATTTATTTATTAATATGAAACTATGTCTCTTTGAATTTCAAACGTAAGAAAAGAATGGAAGAGCCATGCTTCGTGTCAAAGGATCGATAGAAGAGCATGGCAAAACGGCATACACGCTTATGGTAAGGCCTAAGGAAGGAAATTAATTTAAGAAATAGAAGTACAACGTCTAACAATAGGCGTTAACACCTCTACTTTTCTGAATGGCCTATAAGCTTTGGCTCTTTTCGTTGGCACACAAGCAGATCAGCTTATCTACACACTCGAAAACGATATTCCAAGTATGAGAATCAGGCCCTATTATTTCCTGGCTTAGGGTGAAGCCAAACGAGCGTAATTTGTGAGTTGTGGGTCGCAGAATTTCGGCTGGCAGAAATTCTGCTGCATTCAGTTTCATACAAAAGTCGTGTTTGATTCACACGAGCATAATTTTGTGAGTTATGCTTTGTATGAAAAGATATTTACGCGGCAGATATTCTGCGACTCACGACTCACAAAATTACGCTCGTTTGTCTTCATCCTTGTCCATTTTTTTTTAATGAAATAAGGGGGCAAACGAGCAAACAGGTCACCTGATGGAAAGCAACATCCGTCGCCCATGGACACTCGCAGCATCAGAAGAGCTGCAAGTGCGTTGCCGGCCTTTTAAGAGGGAAATAGGGTAATAGGGAATAGGGGAAGGTAGGGAGGGGAAGGGAATAGGTTAGGGGATTGGGCCTCCGGTAAACTCACTCACTTGGCGAAACACAGCGCAAGCGCTGTTTCACGCCGGTTTTCTGTGAGAACGTGGTATTTCTCCGGTCGAGCCGGCCCATTCGTGCCGAAGCATTGCTCTCCCACGTTTAAAAATTAAAAAGTACAAGCATTAAAAATTATTATTAGCATCACAAGTAAGTTATAACTGTGAGACAAGTAATAACATTTGGCTTCGTTATTTAATGTGATGCTATATCTACTCGCTGATGCTGTAACTTTTTGTGTATTCACTAGATACATAACCATTTGCCTACTAATTAGGAATTATTTTGACACGCGGCTAATGTGTGTGCCATAGACTAAAGAATACCCTACATACATCGAGTCCCGTGATAAAATGCATAAGCTCAGTTGATTCTGTATCACAATCAGCATAAAGGTGATTTTATAATTATATAATTAAAAAAACAATAAAATAGGTAATTAATTAGTGGTTTAGCAAGTGCTAGTAGACCCTTTTAAAATACTAAAATGATGTAAATACGACGATTCGTCCAAATTAAAATGGATGCTATCCGCTATTTCGACCAGGCAAAGAATCCGTCCCATTTGAACTATCCTTGTATTTTTTTAGGTTCCAAAGTACATCCCCACTAAATTTCCTCTAAGTCGGTTCATTATATCAAATGAGCACATCAGACACACTTTTGTTCTAATCCTACTAATATTATAAAGGCGAAAGTTTGTTTGGATGTATGGATGTATAGATGTGTGGATGTATGGATGTTTGTTACTCTTTCAGGCAAAAACTACTGAACGGATTTTAATGAAACATCAGAATAACACATAGGCTACAATTTTAACCGACTTTCAAAATGGAGGAGGTGTTATGTTCGTTTTCTTATGTTCAACGATTACTCCGCCGTTTGTTAACCGATTTTCAAATTTTTTCTTTTGGTATGTAGGGTATCATCCCAATTTGGTGTTATATTCACAAAAGTGGTGATCTGATGAAGGATCCATAAGTAATCGAGGGAACTCCTCAAAATTTATGGGGAAACATGTGGTGACTTCGGTATCGTGAGAAGTATTCTAAGCATATGCTACAAACAAGTAAGATTTTGCACCGAGGTATACCTGGTATACCGTGGTTCGGAAGGTGCTGAGAGAACTCCTGATTCTTTATAGATACGAGTTTGGCAGTTTCGGCGTTGTTTGAAGAACGGAAAGCATATGCTACTATGCAAATTACATCGATCATCATCATCATAATATGTTCATAATATTATACCATGCATCATCCCATGATTATGAGCCTTTTCATAGTCTTTAAGATCAAGGCTCGAGTTTGTCAAGCGATAATTTAAAAAAATCTATACTTAATATTATAAACCTGAAGAGTATGTTTGCTTGAATGAGCTAATCTCAGGAGCTACAGTTTCGATTTAAAAACTTATTGCAGTGTTAGATATCTCATTTACCGAGTAAGGCTATAGGCTATATTATATTATCACGCTAAGACTAATACGACCGATTAAACTCAGGAAAATGTGGTAAAAACGGGGAAAATATTGGAAAGGGTTTATCTCACGAACTACTGGAGCAATATTTGGCACTTATTATTTTTTATTTTATTTTTATTAGGTTCACAAAACAAGATACAATTCACAATACATGTAGCCATAAATAATAGAGTATAAAATGATAATGCCAGAGAATGTATCTCTCTAAGAAGTGAACACAACATGCATATAACAATTAGAATTTGTGTCAACTAACTACTATTTTTAAACACATATTTAGTTGGAGTTACTTACAAAGAAAAAACAGTAATTACCCTAGCCGAAGATCTCCTTAAGAGTATTTTTAGACGAGACAAGAGAACCAGAGTATATGTCATAGGTCATATTGATAGCATTACATGATGAACACATGCGATACAAAGGGCCATGTTGTCCTAAATTTGTCCTGTATGATGATAGGGAAAAAGTTTTACCATGTCGGAAACGACTACCCACTCTGGGTACGCTAAATGACAAGGATTCCAGCAAATCAGGCGCATCGATCAGTCCATGTGTAACCTTGTAAAGAAACATCATATCCAGCATTTTGCGGCGCGCTTTTAACGTCGATATTTGGAATGGAATGAAATATATTAGGATGGATATACTTGGTTCATTAAATATTTTCATTTGTCTTGTTACAAATCCTGTCAATTTAGAAGTCCTGTTTATTATATTCTCCATATGATCACGGAAACTAAGCGCAGAGTCCATGATGACACCTAGATCCCTAATGCTTGACATCTCCGATAGAGGTTGCCCGTTGATACTATACTGTGCAGTAAGTTTATTGCGCCTTTTACTTTTATAGTATATACTGTTATATATTCACTTTTATAGAGTAGACCACGTGAAAGGAGTATTTATAGCTATTTTTTATTAAAAAATGTACGGTTTCTGTGAAATTCCTAATTTACGCGGGCGAAGCCGCGCGGGACATCTAGTCATATTATTAAGTATGGAAATACCGATTTTGATGCCGTATCCATCCGTCATCTAAGTCTATACCAATTCGCCAGTCGCAGCGTTCGGTAATTATCACGAACACACCCCAACAATACTAATGCCTGGATTGAAATTATACTATGTTATTGTTAACGAGTTGTTCACTTCAGTATAATCCGTTACAATTTCATTTTGATCTAAATGTTCTATCAAAAAAGTTGCTGTTTGACAAGGAATACGTGGGAGAGCCATGCTTCGGCACGAATAGGCCGGCTCGATCGGAAAAATTCCACGTTCTCACAGAAAACCGGCATGAAACAGCGCTCGCGCTGTGTTTCGCCGAGTGAGTGAGTTTACCGGAGGCCCAATTCCCTTCCCTATCCTCCCCTATTCCCTTCCCTTACCATCCCTACCCTTCCCTATTACCCTATTCCCTCTTAAAAGGCCGGCAACGCACCTGCAGCTCTTCTGATGCTGCGAGTGTACATGGGCGACGGAAGTTTATTTCCATTAGGTGACCCGTTTGCCCCCTTCTTTCATAAAAAAAAATACGATGAAAAACGATACTTTGACGAAATTAATTCTTCACTTTTTTGCGATTATAAAAAAAAACAATCATTAAATTAAAATACGAATGATATATCTTCTGCCTCTTAGGCATCTTTCCATCGTTATGGCTGGTATTCAGGCTGAAACAATTTTGATGCAATTTAGCATGTACTTTGAGTCCTATGATGAAATGTATATGTCAAGCGATAACCAAATTTAGACGCAATATGTTCACATCAAGAAGAGCCACAGATTCAATAAATGCCTATGATTTTCACATATAAGAAAATACATTTAAAGGGGAATAACTCACGAGATACAAAACAGCAATTTGTGGGACAATATCGGGAGTCCCGGTTCCGGATCCCACATCCCGGGGTAATTTAGTGGTCCGTCTCACAGATGATATACAGCCTTCACGCTTGCCCAACCACCGATATAAAAATATCGAAGATACGAGAAGTATATCTGTTTCAAATTATCTTTTTTGGTAGCAGTATGAGGCTTGTAAATGGCATTACAAGTTATAAGCGTAGCAAATTAACTTTTGGAGTTAAGACGTAGGTTTAGACCAATAAACACGTCTGACGTTTGTTTGACGATTATAATATTTCGTACTTTCATAAGAAACAGACTGGATCGTACAAGGAACGAACTGCTCAAATGTTATAATGAAATTGTAGTCATGAATCCCACAACACTAAAGTAGTCTCAATGTTGCACCCGCAATAACGAAACCCATTTGACTCAATGGGCACTGTCCAAAAAAAATCACATGTACTCTTTATATTTTTTTTTGTTAAAATAGGGTATTTTAAGATTATAAATTAAATAATTTTGAAATTCATTGGCTAGTTTTTTCTTAATAAATTTTTAAAGTTTCGCTCTGACGTCATCATCGGCGGCCAATAGACCTCTGCAGTATGTTTTAAATTTCCTTTCAATCTTATTTATAATGGCTGGTTCGTCAAATGCAAGTTCTCATTATGTGAAAGCTGATACGAGAAGCTTACCAAAAGTTCGAAACGTAATGTTGGTCGAATTTATTGCTAATTTAACGCCATTGAAGGTCAAACTAAGGTTAAACATATTTGTTTAAAAATATAAGTAACTAATGGGTATTTTTTTCGTTTATATACAGAAAAACGATCACTGACCTTATTCCTCGAAATGTTTTTGTAATGAGCAAAATTAAAAAAAAATGGACAATCCCCATTATCGCGGGTGTAACAAGATTTATTTTATGCTAATTCGATGTTGATGATTGTTGACCTTTAAGAATCACCCATCACCTCGCGTCATATATTCTCAACTCTTGACACGCGGGGTCGGAATCAATTAAAACTTCCAGTGGCTCGCAGCCAACAGAACCCTAATTGTGTTTACGCAAGTCTTTGAAATTCGACGGTTTGAAATTTGAATGGATTTCGTTTTTTTTTATTCAAATAAGTCTAAATACTGATGCTTTGTGTGTCCGAATGCCAAAAGTGACGATGTTATGTACCTAATCAACCACTGAAGGAGCTAGTAGTTTTTTTATGCATTATAATACTCTATTTTTTAAGTGGCGTTCGACGTAGGAGACGCCATGCTTTGGCACGAATGGACCGGTTCGACGGGAGAAATATCACGGGCTCACAGAAAACCGGCGTGAAACAGCGCTTGCGCTGTGTTTCGCCGAGTGAGTGAGTTTACTGGAGGCCCAATCCCCTACCCTTTTTCCTTCCCTACCCTCTCCTATTTCCTTCCCTACCCTCCCTTACCCTCCCCTATTCCCTCTTAAAAGGCCGGCAACTAGTGTTGAAAATTTCGGAAAGTTTCCGAAACTTTGGAAAGTTTCAGGAAGTTTACCGGAAAATTTTCGTGAAAGCTTCCAAAGTTTCCGAAATTTTTGAAACTTTTAGAAACATTTGCGAATTTTTTTAAAAATGTTTTTTCTTCTATAAAATAGTAATTTTTACCGACGAAAACAGATAAGGTACTCAATTCAATACGTATTTTTTTAATGTAAGTATAAGTAAGATCAAATCAGCTGATTGACTTTAGAAGGAAGTTTAGCCGTTAATTCGAGCCTTAATAGAGACACGTATACTTCAAAAAATGTTATTTTCTGTATTACTATTAGATAAATATTCTAGTTTTTAATAAAAAAATACAATTTTATATGTTTCAAAGATATAATATAAAAAATCGAAAGAAAGAAGCAAAGTCAATCCTGAACAATAAATTATGTTTGAAAATAATGTTATCTTAGATAAAATAATATTTATAAAAACGATCTAAATCATGCGACTGAATTTAAAGTAGACAAATCTTTCATATCACATATTTTATACCTAAAGTATGTTCAATTTAATCAAAACTATAAAAAGTACCTAATTTTAGTGTTATTTGCATTTAAAAATAAACGTCACAACTGTCTTTATAAGATAAATGACAGTTTTCAAAACTTCCAAATTTGGAAGTTTTCAGGAAATATTCCTTAGAAATGGAAACTTTCCGGGGAATTTTGATCTCTACCGGCAACGCACCTGCAGCTCTTCTGATGCTGCGAGTGTCCATGGGCGACGGAAGTTGCTTTCCATCAGGTGACCCGTTTGCTCGTTTCATTTAAAAAAAAAAAAATTAAACTAAATAAAAGCGCATTTACACGTAAGAAGCACCGAAAATATTCAATTATTTTTGCATTAAATATGTACTTTTAACTTCCAACTTTTAAAATTAAAAGAAAACAGCTCCCGAAGCCTTTTCTATCCATTCTATCAAATAGTTTTGTTTGAAACCGTGCAAACCGCTTATGACAGCTGGTATTTTCACGGCCTTTGATGTGCAGCCAATACCCTCTGCAGCGGCTCTCGTAAATTAAAAGCTAACCATAACTGCACAAAGAACGATTGTATCCCCTTTCGATGTTAAACTTCAGAACACATCCGCCGGCACACCGCAAAGTGAGATGACGTTTTGGGCTAGTTGGAGTAAGGTTTAAGTAAAAAGGCATCATAATAATCATATTTTAGTTAATATTAGCGCGGCAGCGTAGTTTTTTAATTGCGTGAGACGTCTTGTAAATCTGTCAAATCCATACAAATTTAGAAATGCATCTACGGTCAGATTGCAGTCTGAAATCTGAATTGACTATAAATTGCAATTTTTTGGTCATTTAAGACACGGGGGGGTGAGCCAAGACCTTTTCTTTATCGCTTCTTTATAGAATCGCCGATCAAAATGTATGGAATTGATATAAGACGAGTCGAAAGTCAACGTCTTATTAACGAACGCTTATGTCAATTCCATACATTTTGATCGGCGATTCTATGACGAAACGATAACGAAAAAGTCTTTGCTAAATGGCCAGGTCCACACGTCCTAGAAATTTGTTGTGTTAATGTCAATATTTTCTAAGTTGACTTTTCTAACACGACTACATACAGGGTGCAATTAAACCTTCCTGCCAAATATTGATATATTGATCCTTGTTAAAAATAAAAATACACGTATTTTTTCTTTTATAATCACTCACACTAAAATGTTAAGAAATAGCTTGCGAAAGTTATCCTAATAAAAACACTACAAATAATGGACACGACGCGTCGCCCGCGCGTATATGTGACCCCGGGCGCGCGCTTTCCCCCGCGTTACCCCCGCTAATTCCCCCGCGCCGCGAGTGACCGTTCTGCAACGATTTTAAATGGGATAAATATGTCAATAAAAAAAATATACCACCCAATTATTTTTGATTAAATGGAACTCTCCTAATGATACCTAAGCCCTGGAAAAAATTTGGCAGGAAGGTTTAATTGCACCCTGTATATTTTGTAAACAATATTCCAATAAATCACTTAGAATATTTTTTTCACCCGAAATATTCATCACGCATTGACATTTCAAAACATTTCGAACGGATATACGTAAAAAAAACATTGAAAATTTTCACCCCTATTAGAATTCCAGGAAAACAAGTGAAAACCACGAAAAATTTGTTTATTTTCCAATGCCGGTATCGATATAATGCCCACGGAATCTTGTTAATAAAATATTTCACTAAAATCCCGGAACTGAAAAATATTCATCGACTAAACTGTAGACCTACTACGAAACCGTTTTGAGACTCAAACAATCGGACGAGAATGCCGCGTCCTGCTCTAACAACGTCAATTCACGTTTGTTAGAGCAGGACGCGGCATTCTCGTACGATTGTTTGAGTCTCAAAACAGTTTCATGGTACAAGGCCTGTATCGGAATTTTTCGCCGAAAGTTTTAGAGGTAGCGCTAACAATTTTTTGTTCTCGCCAATGAAAACGACTGTATCTTTTTCACGTTCGAAAAAATTGCACTTTGATATAGTAACTGTCCTACAGAGTTAGTATATCATAGAGCAATTTTTACGTTGGACACGGCCGTTTTTATTAAAAATAGCCGAGATTAAAACAGCTGTGATCAACAGAAACGAAAGTATAATATGTGCTTTTTTCATTACAATTAATCTTCTAATCTTATATACAGTGTGTAACAAAAATAAGTGATAATACTTAAGGGTGTGTACGTGTTCCTTGTAGAGAGTTCACTGTAAAAGTAGCAGCTCTGAAAGTCGATTTTTTTTTTCACTTTTGTATGGACAAGGGCCCGAGCGTCACGAGTTTCCCCATACAAAAGTGAAAAAATTTTTTGGTCTTTCAGCACTGCTACTTTCACAGTGAACACAAGGAACACGTACACACCATAAAGTATTATCACTTATTTTTGTTACACCCTGTATAAAAATAGATTTTCAAATGTGTTAGTCGCGCTAAAACTCGGAAACGGCTGAACGGATTGGGCTGATTTTAGTCTTAAAATATTCGTAGAAATCCAGGGAAGGTTTTTTTAAAGTGACACGAGGTTCACCGGGACAGCTAGTCTATTTATATAAAAATGGATTTTCAATTGTGTTAGAAACGCTAAAACTCGAAAACGGCAGAACGGATGGGGCAAATTTTAGTCTTAAAATATTCATAGAAGTCCAGGGAAGGTTTTAAAGTGACACGAAGTTCACCGGAACAGCTAGTCTAATATATAAAATTCTCGTGTCCCAGTGTTTGTGCGCGAACTCCTCCTAAACGGCTCAATTTAATGAAATTTCGTATGTACGTTCGTTAGAATCGAGAATAAGTTTTTATTTACTTTTTATATTGATACTAGAAAAATTTTTTTTTTCTTTTATTGACGTTGCTCCAAAATATGTCTTTATCCTTACCCTGTAGGTGTTAAATTAATGGATTTAAAAATAATACTACAGCTACACAGTTGCGTAAAATAAGCTTTAAAAAATAAAAATATCCAACAAAATGTGCCGTATCGCATTGTGAGAGTATAATATGTAGCCTGAGTCTAAACCCTTATTTCTTAGGTTTCAGCCATTCCAATCTATGAAGAATTTAGTTCCTAAACATAGCCATAAAAATAAGAAGATTTATAAGAGTAAATATGCTTGTAATTTTGACAAAAATATTCTCGTTTTAAGCATATTTAAGCTGCATATTTTTGTGGCAACCAAAGAGTTAACGATATCAAAGTTGTAAGCGCCGGGACGGTTAAAACAAGTTATCTATGATAGGGTATCAGCCCAATTATTACTCGCTGACGGCAACTCACACCGAACTTTGCTTCCTGGGTTTATGTTTTAGAACAGTTTTATTGGTTTTTGCTAAAGAAAATATATAAATATTGAGAAACTAGGTGATGTCAGCCAAAATGCGTTTATCGCACGGAAACCGTACTTTTTGCGGGATAAAATGTATCCTATCTCCTTTACCGGGACTCAAAGTGTCTACATACTAATAAATTTCAACAAAATCGGTGACCGATTTGCGCGTGAAGAGGTAACAGACAGACAGACAGACGCAAAGACAGACAGACACATGCGATTAAAATTGTCAGAATCCAATTTTGAAATGAAAGCCAGCGCGAGGCACATTCCGTTCATAATCCTCTTGAAACCCGACGAATTTGACAGATATTGAAACCTGTCCGTTTCTTTGCAGTCGAACTACTGGTAGTTATGTCTATTGTGACATTACCGAGAATACTCAAAGTGTTTGTGAACTAAATCATCGATGCAGATAGCACTGAGTACACTCACGACACTTATCAACGCCAAATATTTGTACGGACTTTATGTGCGTTGTTCGTCGAAATGTACAGTCGTCGACACAACAATAAAGTGTTTATTTTAATTTAAACTTTAATCTATAAATGTAGAGGGGATGACAAAATTTTTTGAATAACTATTTAAATGTAATGGGAATGTCAATTTAAGTTTAAGGTGAAGAAGATAATTTGGCTGCAGCGATATCCATTTTTCTCAACAATGACTAAGGCTAAGAAATTATAGTTCATTGTCAGTATTCATCATGTCTTTAGCCTTGAATTACCCATAGCATGACACGATTGGTCAACTTTTATAACACAGAATAATTTATCAAAAATACCTCTATAAAAACAGGGATTCTAATTTTGTCAACAGAGGAGAGTGATTGAAGCTTCCAAAATTTGTACAGGGATTAGTTCAAGCATACACTATAATTTGCCCATAGCTTGTACGAAATATATTTATGGTTTTTAAATTACGCGACCAAAAACCATTTTGTCACCTTTCCATTTCTTGCTGTTCCATTTCTTGTTTTCTGTGAGAGGCCGGCCCGGCCTCTCACAGAAAACAAGCGATCTTAAACATATCCAAAACGATTTTTTACTTCAACGCCAATTTACCTTAAAAGGTTGAACCTACAGTAAGCTTTTGCTCGTGCCACTCTATTTATTTTGAAATTTTTGGGGACCTTTGCTTTTAGAGAAATAGAGAAAGAGAAGTCCTTTATTATATCTTAATTCATACAGCGGGGCTAAAATGGTCGCTTTGAAGAATCATATTATGAATCATATTACGATTCATTTTTTTTAAATCGCAAAATGCAAGTCTGCTTGCAATTCATGTCTAGTAATTTGTACTAATTTGACATTTGTCAGTTTGACAGTTTTGACAATTCATTTGCTGAATTGATTGAGAGGAATTGCTAATTGTGACCATTTTAGCCCCGCAGAGCTAAGAGACATCTTGTAAGAATCCTCGCAAACAAGAGAACCTCAGGATAAGGATATAATATTATGTATAGATTAGACATTGGACATATTTTACGAAGTAAACTGCTTTTTTTTCTTAGGAATTTCCTTTTCTATTAAGTATGTAAGTACAACATATTAAAATGTAATTAATTCTCCATTTTTGACGATATTAAAATTTAAAATAGACAATTACAATCTACTTTGTGACAAAATTATTACGTCACTTGCGTTGAATAAATCATTGTTCATTTATATGTTAAACGCGTTAACTACATATTATTAAGTCATTAATTACAGATCGATTTATCAGGCGTATTACTATCGCATAACTAACATATAATTAGATGTGACCGATCATGTAAATTACTGTTGCAACTGACGAATACACTGGACAATAGATTAGTTTATTCAAATTGCCTGACATGCCATAAACAGCGTATTATGCTTTGAAAAATGAGTTTAGATCCATACGTCCATACTAATATTAAAAATGCGAAAGTGTGCCTGTCTGTCTTTCTGTCTGTCTGTTACATCTTCACGCCCGAACCGCTGAACCGATTTTGCTGAAACTTGGCATGGAGATACTTTGAGTCCCGGGAAAGGACATAGGATACTTTTTGTCCCGGAAAAATGTACGGTTCCCGCACGATAAACGAATTTTGGCGCAACGGAGTTGCGGGTGTTATCTAGTATAAAATAAATTGTAAACTACGAGTTGACACCACGCAACTTCGTTGCGTCACAATTGGTTTGCCTTGCATTTTTCCAGGTTAAAATGTATCCTATGTCCTTTTCCGGTACTCATAGTATCTCAGATATACTAAATATCCGCAAATCTGTTTAGCGGTTTGGGTGTCAAGGGGTAACAGACAGACAGACTTTCGCATTTAAAATATATGTAGCACCAAATATATAATATGTTTATAAAATTAAATCGCGTAACATATTCTTTTCACTTCTCTTTCGCATTGTATGACAACCTTAAAAAAAAGACAGGGTTAAGCCCGGCCGCACATTGACCGAATTCTGATCAGAAACAGTTGAATTTCGCCGGACCGCCCGCGCCACCCCGCACACTATCCGAAATATCCTTCCGGCGAGTTCGAGCTCACTCGTCTCAGTACAAAATGTAAGAGACAGCGCGGACGTTCAACTGTTTCGCATCAGAAATTTCGGACAATGTGCGGCCGGGCTTATATTCCCTATTAAACTTTGACACGAAATTTAATTCACTTTTCTCGCCGCCAGTACCCTGCGTTCATAGGAGCGTTATGCAAATATCCCTGCTTACTATGTGCTTACTCCGCTTATCGCGGTCGTTAGTGTTCGCGAGTGTACCCGTAATGGGCGGGGGATGAATTTTTTATCGTTCTCGATGCGTCGGCGATATTGCCGGACAGACCAGAATATACATAATGTTTAAAGTGTGTTTGTCCGACTGTCGCCTCTACGGATAAGCCGCTGAAAGGATTGATAAAATAATAAATGCTGTCGTGGCTCAAAACATGTGCCATACAACATTATGTCACACACAACAAAATCATACAAAATCATTTCAGCGCTTTGAGCGTTAAGGCGACGCCTTGATAATTTGGCTGTAGCGATATCGATTTTTCTCAGCAATTACTAAAGCTAAGAAATTAAAGTTCATCGTCAGTATTCATCATGTCCTTGTCTTTGAATTACCCATAGCATACACGATTGGTCAACTTTTATAACACAGAATAATCAATCAAAAATACCTCTGTAAAAAAAGGGATTCCTATTTCGCCAACAGAGGAGAGAGCTTCCAAAATTTGTACCTAGATTGGTTCAAGCATACACTTTAATTGGCCCATAGCTTATATGAAATGTATTTATGGTTTTTCAATTATGCGACAAAACCATTTTGTCGCTTACGCCCTTTGCATTTTTTGCTGTTCCATTGCTTGTTTTCTACGCCAGGCCAGGCCGACCTCTCATAGAAAAGAAGCAACCTAAAACATATCCAACACGGTTTCTTACTTTAACGCGGCGTCATCTTAAGAGGTAACAGACATTTCTACATTTTGGCATGGATTTACAGCATTTCTAAAGTAACTTTTCGAATGAATGCTTCTCAAGTCACCATGCAAACGCCAGATACAAAATACTACGACAAAATTTTAAACCTATGCTGCAACAAAAAAAAAACCAGCGAAACAAAACGCATTAACCCGTCTTCTGTAACAAAGCGCGTCTGAGACAGTCGTGCAGACTGTTTGCTGTACTATAACTGTCTGTTTGCTGCACTAGGTATTAGCGTCTGTCTCGTCACAATGGGCCCTTCAGTCACTTCCAGGTGATCGCTGAATACTTAAACACCCTTTAGGTCCAAACGAGGAGAGACGGCGGGACTTTTTTTTCTTTTTTTGACGTATTTTTTGCAGGTTTTGTATGGGAAGTGTGTATATTCTTATAGTATACCAAATCAACACCATCTAGATTAAAATATCAGTAGTAAGTACCAATTTTATTACGGAACTTAGGAATATATAGCTAAATGGTTAAAATCAAGAACTGTGTCTCGGGGTTTAATATATTTAGACCCTAGGTGACACTTGGAAATGAAAACGATCTCAAAATGGTAAATAAGTGATCATTTTAAAATAATGTAACCTTTTTAAGTTGGCGTAATATGATATGCATCTATTGGGTACGATCGACGTTGATTACAACTGTTTACATCTGCGGGGCTAAAATGGTCGCTTTGAAGAATCATGATATAAATCATAATATGATTCATTTTTCTAAAATCGCAAAATGCAACTCTGCTTGCAATTCATTTCTGTATTTTTGTACTGATTTGACATTTGTCAGTTTGACAGTTTTGACAATTCATTTGCTGAATTGATTGAGAGGAATTGCTAAATGTGACCATTTGAGCCCCGCTGCACCAATCATAGTGGCTAACATGGTTATTGGTTATCTATTATGTCCCAACGTGGAAAGCTAAATAAGGCCTAAAGTGTTTGTGTTTGCTTTTATTGTTTGAATTGAAAACATTTTATTTGAGAGATTTAATATTTTTATAGGGTGTACTAAAGTTAACAATGTTGCATATATTAACAACAGTTAAAAGTTAGTATCGAAGAAAATGATTTCTATTTTAAGCTATATTTTTTATACAACAAAAACCCTAGACGGAGGACTATCTTTTACCAGTCTAGCCGGATATGCATCAATACATTGCACCACGCCCTCTAGGGCGGGAATCGCTGATGACGTATGAAACATTCATCTTACACGAAAATTGTTTCCTCCTCGCGTCCGACGGCGTCGATGGGAGATTAGGGGTGTATTGTCTGCCTCAAACGGGGGTAGACTATTTTTAAAAATGGCGTAATCATGACTTTTGTATACCTAAAGCTAGGCATCTTCTAGGAACGAATAACGATATACTCTCTACACAAAATATCAGTTATTTTTGGATCTGTATTTTACTGTTTATGAATAATAATCACAACACATTCTTACTTCTTTACGCTAAGCCTAAAACTAGCAAGCGGAATATTATTCAGAAAATTATTATGATAGATATTATGTTTTGATACATTACGGATTACTTTATACGGAAACTAAGAGTAGAAAATTAATAATAACGAGAGATCGCCCAATGGTCGAAATTCAACCTTAGTTTCAACGACATTAGGACTACTACGCTTAATTTGTAAAAAAAAATATTGTCTTTATCATAAATTTTTTTTTCAACTCGTGTCTCTGGGACTCAGCTGATCTCAGACTGGCCGTGTAAACATTGTCTAGTATCTTAGATTCAATAAAAAGACTATAATCCATTTTCAATTTGTCAACTTGTTGTCAGCAGACTTTAACCATAAATAAAAGAGTATAATTCGTATGTATAGGCTTTTCACTCAAAAATCTGTCATCTTCTTGAGTGTGCGTATTGTAGTGTGTGTAATATTTTATATTTTATAAAAAAATGTGTGATAAAAGCATAATTTCAAAATAATATTATCTCGATGCACTCCTTCACCATATAAACTATAACTGTGCAAAATTTCATTCACCTACGTATCCGCATTTTCGTCAAAAGGGATACAAAGTTTTTCGCTTGCGTATTAATATATAGATTATTTGAGAAACGCTTTATTACCTGAGGGTATTTATAAATGAAATGTCACCTAAGATCTGTCAGTATTTCTATTCTATTACATTTAATGTTACTTGTCCTAAAATTAAGCCCTTCAATTTCTCCATACATAATCCCCGTTTAAATTGGCCACTTTGTCTACATTAACTCCGATGGCGTTTTAAGATGGCGTCATGTGTATATTATGTTGACAATTCCAATATAAATCACAAACAACGCAGGAAATTCAACAATTTGTTGACATCCTGTGAACAACGAGGTATCGACTCTATTTAGTTCACTGGGACGATTTGTTGTACTATAGTTTATCTTATACATATATAAAATTCTCGTGTCACAATGTTAGGCTGCGTACTCCTCCGAAACGACTTTACTGATTTTAACCAAATTTTATATGCATATTCAGTGGGTCTGAGAATCGGCTACTGGGTGCTTATTATATTGATAAGTGCATTTGTTGATTATATAATAGTAAATTATCACACCAGGCCTTGTACCATGAAACTGTTTTGAGACTCAATCGGACAAGAATACCGCGTCCAACTCTAACAAACGTGAAACGTCGTTATGCTAAGTACTCACATACGGTTTTGCTCGATCGAGCAATAACGTCGAGCAAAACCCGCGGCTAGGGATTTTGTCCACACATTCAGCATTGCTCGATAGTTTTATTCTAAATCGATATATTTAATTCCATCGAGCCGGCTCGATGCGAGCCTTCGAGCTGTGAGTTTTGCGGTCCACACAGTAATTATTACTCGATTAAAACTATCGAGCAAAACCGCATGTGAGTAGGTACTTAGTACCTATTAGAGCAGGACACGGTATTCTCGTCCAATTGTTTGAGTCTCAAAACAGTTTCATAGTAATCCGCTAAACAGATACAAGATACTATACGAGTCAGCCCTGCTAAATGACAAAAAAAATGTACCTACATTTCATTAAGGTTGCGAGCAAGATGATCAAATAATTTATTTCATATAAATTTTTGCCTTATTTTTAAAAGAAAAAAATACACCCTAGCTTTAAACCTTCCATTTAAATTGTAAGTTAAAACGTCCTAGTGAAATAAACAGGAGCCAGCGTGTTCGCTAGTTCGGGCTATGAAAGTGCATCTTTTATGTAGAGTCCTCAACCCGGCGCTTAAATCTCTTATCCTCAAGAGACACTGCACTAAACACGTTGGAGAACATCAAAATTGTATAAAATGTGAGCTAAGTCAATGTTTTGGAGCACTTCCTTTAATGTTTTACCCGACTGTACGAAGAAAGTTATGTTTTAATAGTCCATAATATGTATTGTATTGCACGCTCTATATCCTTAATCGCTTGACGCCTTTTAGCTTAACAGCTATTTTAATATTCGTCGAAATGTCCCCTTTTATATTAGGCCATGAGGGGTAACCTGCAAGATGCCACCATTATTGCTAAGCTATATCATCCAAAATCGTTGTCAATCATTGTTAATCAACTTCGATCACTAGTGATCGAAGTTAATCATAGACGAATATGTCACACGTTCATATAATAACTTTTTTCTTTATAAAACTTATTAATAGATGACGCCCGTAACTCCGTTGCGCCATAATTCGTTTGTCGCGCGGGAACCGTACATTTTTTCGGGATAAAAAGGATCCTATGTCCTTTCCCAGGACTCAAAGTATCGCCATACCAAATTTTAGCAAAATCGGTTTAGCAGTTTGGGCGTGAAGAGATTACGGACAGACAGACACACTTTCGCATTTATAATATTAAGAGGATTCCACACCGCCATTTTTTCCATACAAACATTGTCCCCTGTTTCCTCCCTGGATAATGCTAGTAGAGTTATAATTTTTTCCTGAATATCTACGGCCACTAATACAATGTCCCTATGTTTTCTTTTTTTTTCATAATTTAATTATTAAATAAGATATGAACGTTCAAAAACCTAAAAAAATGGCCAGATTTTCCGCTGTGTTCAAACGTCCAGAAAACAGATTTGGCTAGATTATACAAAAAAAAGCAAAACATAGGAACACAGCTCAAGCCTTTTTTTAATCTTTAATAAAAAAAGTACTTAAATCGGTTAAGTTTTGGAGAAGGAATCAGGGGACAACGAATCGTTGATTTTCTGGATTTTCTGCAGTTGTCTCTATCGCGTTCTGCGGTATAGGCTTGAGGTAAGGGAGACAGCTATAGATATTACACGTACTTTTTTTTCATTTCTCTAGCCCCTGTTGTATCCTCTTAAGCCCGGCCGCACATTGTCCGAATTCTGATCAGAAACAGTTGAATTTCGCCGAACCGCCACCCCGCACACTATCCGAAATATCCTTCCGGCGAGTGCGAGCTCACTCGGCTCAGTACAAAATGTAAGAGACAGCGCGGACGTTCAACTGTTTCTGATCAGAAATTTCGGACAATGTGCGTCCGGGCTAAGTATGGATGTTAGGATAATAATTATAAAAGTACTAGATGTCCCGCGCGGCTTCGCCCGCGTAAATTAGAAATTTTACAGAATCCGTAGGTACATTTTCCCATAAAAAATATTTCCCCCGTTTTTCCCACATTTTCCTGAGTTTCTTCTGTCGTATTAGTCTTAGAGTAATAATATAATATAACCTTCTCGATAAATGATGAGTCTTACTCGATAAATGATCTATCTAACACTGAGATAAGTTTTTAAATCGGACCTGTAGTTTCTGAGATTGACGCGTTCAAGGAAACATACTCTTCAGGTTTATAATATTAGGTAGATATAGATTTTTTTTAATTATCGCTTGACAAACTCGAGTCTCGATCTAAAAGACTATGAAATGGTATAATATGGTAGTGATGATGATGATGATGATGATGATGAAGAATGTAATTTGCATAGTAGCATATGCTTTCTGTTCTTAAAACAACGCCGAAACTCCCAAACTTGTATCTATAAAGAATCAGGAATTCTCTCAGCACCTTCCGAACCACGGTATACCAGGTATATCTCGGTGCAAAATCTTACTTGTTGGTAGCATATGCTTAGAATACTTCTCACGAAACCGAAGTCACCATATGTTTCCCTATAAGTTTTGAGGAGTTCCCTCGATTACTTATGGATCCTTCATCAGATCACCACTTTTCTGAATATAATACCAAATTGGGATGATACCCTATATACCAAAAGAAAAATTTTGAAAATCGGTTAACAAACGGCGGAGTAATCGTTGAATATAAGAAAACGAACATAACACCTCCCCCATTTTGAAAGTCGGTTAAAATTGTAGCCTATGTGTTATTTATTTAATATTTTAATCAGCACATGAATTGAATAACAAAAATTTTTTCAAATTAATCGTAGCACCATCTGTCAGGACAAACTAAAATTGAAATAGAATAATATTGAATGCGATGATAGCGCCGTCCGCCGGATCTAATGTAAAACATTCCAAAATCAACAACTCCTTATAAATAAGAAATTAATTGAAAAAACATTTTCCAGTAGACCAAACTGTAAATCTAAACCATTCTCGAATCTCCACGAACACACACAAAAAATTTCATCAAAATTGGTCCAGTCGTTTAGGAGGAGTTCAGTCACATACACACGCACACAAGAAATATATATATTAAGATGGACGTGTGCTATGTTTAGGCTATGTTCATACTACTTTACGCATGCGCTCGATTTTATTAGCGACTGTAATTATTCCAATTTTTCCGTTCAGTTAAGCTGCTCATAATTGAGCATGGTATGTTAATTAAATAATGAAAAACACGTGAAAAGCGAAAAGGCTTTCGGCTAATTATTCAGAATTAACGCACATTTGCATGCACGGCGGTGTATATTCGATGATAATTGTAGACCTGTTTAACTGCGCTTACAAATATTTTATTCCTATAATATTATATTATGGTACTTATTGACCCGACAAACAATGGCGGTATGAAAAATAAATGTTGGTCGATTCTCAGACGTAGCCTATTACAAGCACACATAAAATTCCAACCGTGTTGGAGTAATTTGTTTACAAAAACGACACGAGAATTTTAGATAGGTACTTATTAATAAGAAAGTAATTCTATAAAGACAAAATAATATATATTGGAACGAAGTTCCTTATCGTGCGTTCGGCGTAAATCTGAAGGTTAGAGGGAACGATATTTGACCTTGATTTGACTTCGACACTTTTTTATTAGTACCTGCATGTTAGGGGCAGAGAGCGTTAATAGTAAGTATTCCTGTGCATCAACTAAATGGCGTTTTTTTTAATAAACAGCGACGCGTTGTTAGTATTCCTGGGCGTCAATAGATGGCGTTTTTTTAATAATTTTTTTGAGTGTATAATATGTATATAAGTACAGGTTTTTTAACATAAGAAATAACTTCGTTCCATTCGGGTGTCCCTTGGCACCTCTCAAGTTTTTTTAAAGAAAAACAGGCTCAGAACTACCTTTTCAATTGTCACACAATAAAACCGTTGTAAAAAGGATTCGGACACGTGTAATCCAGTGCCGAGAAAAAGTGTGAAACCGAACAAAAGAGTGTTAAATAGAATATTGTGAGCGACCCGATTAGTTCTTTGAGCAATCCCAGCCCGACAATAAAATGCCTAACTCATTCCCGATCCGACAAATAGTAAACTTAATTACAGCTAGATGGTGATATAGGAAAGTGGGAGATAGGACATTGCGAAGTAGGTCAAAATTTGCGAAAAGTAAAGTTGGACCAAAGTCCAAAAGTGTCTGTCTCCCGCTTTATAATATGGGGAAGGAAAACTGGTACTTCCTACTCATCTAGTTTCTACTGATTAATTTCGTTGCGGGTCCCAAGACAGCTTTAGCATGTCCTTCAGACTCCCTGAAATCATATCAAAGGGCTTTCGTGGTTGGATACCGATGTCGATCCTCACGACACAGGAAATACAGCGGTGGGAATGTGCCGTAGGCCAAAGCTCCTATAATAAAAAAAAATAATTGCGGAAGCCAGTGGATTTTGGCAGCTGATACAGATTTGGTATTATTAATAACATGTTAAGAAGTCAACACTTAGTAGGTACCTACGTAGTTATGTTCCCAGCAAATCAATTTAATTTGAAGCTAAATAGATATTGCACAACAAAACTCTATGCATAATATGATTTGCTTTGACCTGCAGGGATGTTTTAGTGCGTGGATGACATTGTCATGGGCATTGATGCAGAATTTCTAGATGACATTATGGATAATAATTCCTAACTCGGTCACATGCAAAATTATACTTGGTTTTTTTTTTTTTATGAAATAAAGGGGCAAACGAGCAAACGGGTCAAGTGATGGAAAGCAACTTCCGTCGCCCATGGACACTCGCAGCATCAGAAGAGCTGCAGGTGCGTTGCAGGCATTTTAAGGGGTAACAGGGGAGGGTAGGGAAGGGAATTACAGGGGAGGGTGAGGAAGGAAATAGGGGAGGGTAGGGAAGGGAAAAGGGTAGGGGATTGGGCCTCCGGTAAACTCACTCACTCGGCGAAACACAGCGCAAGCGCTGTTTCACGCCGGTTTTCTGTGAGGACGTGGTATTTCTCCGGTCGAGCTGGCCCATTCGTGCCGAAGCATGGCTCTCCCACGTCATAGATGATATTAAAGGAATGGTTTGTCAGTTGTCTCTGTGACAAAAGACATTTTACAATATATACTCCACTCGGGCTTACTTGTCGCTAGCGGTCATTGACTCCCTGTCAAAAACTTGTCATTTTCCATATAAAACCACGATTGACAATATCTGACACTTCATTGTCAATCGCGGTTTATATGAAAAATGACAAGTTTTTGACAGGGAGTCAACGACCGCTAGCGACAAGTTAGCCCGAGTGGAGTATAGTTATTATAGCGTCGTTGTAGGATTGGAGCAAATCAAATTTAATGGCCGGTTTACATTATTCCAATTCAGTGATATATAAAATCACTTGATAAAATGTAAGCCTGTTTTAAAAAACAACACTATTTTGGAAAGTACCTATACCTACTTCAACATTAATGATAGTAAATTTGAAAATAAGCCATTTCTAAGCTAGTCTAAGGTCTATATCGATGTCCAACACTATGAGTAAATACGTACGACATAAAAGCATTCCCTAGAAAGGGTGCAATCTAATTTAAAAAAGGGCTCGAGCTTCAGCCCTTTGTTGTTCGAAAGTAAATTATAAAATTAATGACCTCTGTAATACTAGGGCACTTCTGCTTCTGTCATATTTTATGCTAAACATTTTTAAAATAAAAGCTCCCAATTCACTTTGGAATCGAATTTGCAAATTGGATTATAAAAATACAATTCTCGAACGACATTAATAAGATCATAATAATCTGTTTTACTATATTTTTAATCATACACTTAACAATATTAATGTGGCCAAAAGCAAATCTATTATGTTGTCTGCAACCAACTGCAACCAACCAACCAACCAACTGCAACCAACCAGGAACTGCAAGATTTTTCGCAATAAAAATTATCACAATATAATCGATATATCATTAATGTATTTGCAAATAAACTTTATTATTATACAGAATATCTATGTCGCAGTCATCTGGTTCAATCTGCGATTTGTTTGAATGACTAGCGCATTCATTGAATGACACCATTCAATTGAATGACTCGGCCGAACGTCGATTCACGGCCGATCGTCACTCAACGTCCAACTAGTTAGCGAAAAAACGTCACAGTCAATGTCTTGACGAGTTGTCCTTTAGTCATTCAATAAATGCGCTAGTCATTCAATCGAATCGCAGATTAAACCAGATGACTGCGACATCTACACCAAATACCACCAAGGTATGCGGCAGACAATTTTCCACTTAAGCTTGGATTCGACTGGTACCCAGCTGGATATACAACTATGTAACTCTTGGCTGAACCAAAGGAATCTCCAGAGCTCTGTCCCCAATCTGAGGATACACTCAATTCTGGGGATATACCCTGGTCTCACGAGCACTAAAGAGGTTTTAGTTCGTACGCCTACTTCATTTTCCAGACGCGGCGAAGCGTAAACCTTCACTAAAACGTAAGTTCACTCAGTGCGAGCCCTTTCAACGTAAATTCTATTGACAAAAATCATCCCGGGACCCTTTTATAGTAATTCGGATAGAACGCTCCAAAATTGCTTACTTTCCCAGCTCGTCAAGACTTTGATTCGCGCACAATGGCACAATGATAAATATTCTGATTCGGGCCTTTTATACTCGGTCTACTGTAAACGGTATCTAAACGCGATGCATAAACAAAAGTCAATCAAAAATTTGTTTCTACTTAAAATTATTTGTTTGGGCTGTTCTTACACGTCTTACTTTGGTGTGAAAATCAGCCCTTAATTTAGGGTAGTCTATTTAAAATTATTTGTTTTAGCTTTTTTAACACACTATTTATGTAGGATATTTCTGGTGCCACCGTGTCTGTAAGTCTGCAAACTTATGCCGTTGACACGATGAAGATGAAAGTTATGGAGACACTTCATAATATAAGCTCAAAGGTATGGGCTAAAGGTAAGGGAGGGAGGGGATTGATAAAGATTGAAAAGAGAAGAAACTATATATTTTTAAAATTTTATAGATTTTTAGATAGTTTTGAGCTAAAAGTTTCATGTAAGTAATTTAATTGAGCTACAAATAACATATTATAACTATCAGTGGACGAACAAACAGACGAAGACAATTTACATCATAACATAGCACTCAAGTAGTATTAAAACTTGTAAGACATAAGTTAACCCTCGTAAATCGCCACCCTAGGGTTAAGTTTGTTAACAAATTACTACTAAACTATTAAACTTTGTATTTTCTAACCCCAATATGTTCTTCGCTTAATTGCTTTTAATTTTACGCGGCCATGATGGTCTAAGCCAAGCGGTTACGAACGTGAAGAGAGATATTCGAGAATGATTTCCCACGATCACGACGATCGTGCATTCTGTACTACACCAGTGCAATAATGCATGATCATGGTTAGGTATTGGTTATTCATCATGGTACAACAAAAAAGTCTGTAAAGAATTTTGTACTTTAATGATAATAATAAATAATAATATTAATAATTCCTAGGCCCACTTGCCCCAGTTTAGACGTGGGAGAGCCATGCTTCGGCACGAATGGGCCGGCTCGACCGGAGAAATACCACGTTCTCACAGAAAACGGGCGTGAAACAGCGCTTGCGCTTTGTTTCGCCGAGTGAGTGAGTTTACCGGAGGCCCAATCCCTTCCCTTCCCATCCCTACCCTCCCCTATTACCCTATTCCCTCTTAAAAGGCCGGAAACGCACCTGCAGCTCTTCTGGTGCTGCGAGTGTCCATGGGCGACGGAAGATGCTTTCCATCAGGTGACCCGTTTGCTCGTGTGCCCCCTTATTTTATAATTCAGGTTAGAAAAAATTATATAAGGAACGTCAATATGATTTTTAAAGACCTATCCATAGATAGACACGCATAGGTTAGATGGGTTAGATAGGTCTTTTTTTTTTGTTTCAGTTGTATCTGGGAGTTGGGACCCCTAAAATTTTTAATATTTTTTCCATTTTTGTATCAAAATCTCAAAGCGTTTTACAGACTACATCTACTTACCAAGTTTCAATATATAGCTCTTGTTTCGGAGAAAAGTGGCTGTGACATACGGACGGATAGACATGACGAATCTATAAGGGTTCCGTTTTTTGCCATTTGGCTACGGAACCCTCAAAACGATAAACATCAATGCCTCCTTTTCCAGAACTCGGTTAAAACTAATTCAACTACCCTATTTCGATGTACTTATCAAAGTATTTTATCGGTTTATTTAATATTAAGCTCATATTTGTCGAACCATTCAGCCGAGAATCATTTAATTTGGCGTTATATTAGATTATTTACGCTTTATTACGTTTTAATGATAATAATTAATGAATAAATATCGAAACTTTATAGTTTTGAGTTCACTGATAAGTGATAAGTATTGTTTAAATAATTACAAGTTCAAAACCCACTTATCATAGTACTTTTGAAATGATATTAAATCTAGTATTATTTAATAAGGGTCCGTATCCAAAATGCTCTAGTGGCTTTACTTTATATCAAACGAGCTTTTGCCCGCGGCTTCGCTCGCGTTAAGAAGTATTTTTATATACAAACTTTCATTCCCTATTTTAACCCCTTGGAGATGGAATTGATCAAAATCCTTTCTTAGCGGATGCCTACGTCATAACATCTACCTGCATGCCAAATTTCAGCCCGATCGGTCCAGTGGTTTGAGCGTTGATAGATCACCATGTCAGTCAGTCACCTTTGAGTTTTATACATATAGATACCAACACTTTGAAATTCGTCGGAAAAATCGATGAAGGCCTTAGACGCTTAAGGCTCTATGCGCTACGTTGATGAAAAGAGTCCGTATCCTTTATTTTATTTTTTTATTATTCTGATTTTCGTGACTTTACATCAAATACCAACATTTTCCACTTGGAAATTCGTCAGCAAAATTTGATGAAGGCGCTACGCTTAAGACTTAGTATTCTAGGTGCATCGGTAACACAAACATACATACTTTATTACATTCACAACGGCAAATTGTGCAGTTTATTCGACAGATTTTCTACAGCCTAATCTACAAAGCAATGCCATTTTCATACCAAGTTTTCCGCTTGTCGCCATTGTCGGAAAATTAGCATTTCTTTCCGCTTAATGTGGGACCAGAATTATACCCCTGGATACAGTCTAGTCAAGAATAAATTAGTCTTCCTGATGTACGACCTATTGTTAGATCTAGACTCATGCTAATTTTACGACTAACATGAATATCATGAATGAAATGTGAATGTAACATGAAGCGTCATTGATTAAGGTTGTCTTTTTAACCGACTACGGCGAGAACAAAAGGATAATGATATTGGCAATATATGTATGGAACATACATAGATTGCTACTAATGATCGAATTTTAAAGAATATAGGTAATAATAAAAACTTGAAAGGTGTCAAGGGACACATTTTTTTTTAAATAAAACGCCATCTATCGATGCCCAGGAATACTATCAAACCATCCTAAAAAGTGTCGAGGTCAAATATCGTTCTGTCTAGCCTCCTTAACTTCGTTCCAACAATAATAATTTATGAGCTAAGGAGGAGCTAAGATAAAATGAATCAAGTTACTTACTAAAATATGTACGGAATCGATGAAATATTAAAATGTATCAATATTTTAAAGTGTTACTACGGCGACAGCTGTTTTACATTGCGCCCTGTGAAATTCATTCAAGTATCAGTATGCAAGGATGTGATCGGTCATCTTGGCGTTCATTGAGAGAGGCCTATAGAGGCAGTGGACGACTATAGGCTAATATGATGATGATCAGTATGCAAGTAATATGACACTTATTTCATTTAGTCATACTGATATGACTAATAAATGAAATTAGTGTCACAATAGACATAACTACCAGTAGGTAGTTCGACTGCAAAGAAACGGACAGGTTTCAATATCTGTGAAATTCGTCGGGTTTCGCTAGGATTATGAACGGAATGTGCCTCGTGCTGGCTGATATAATTTATTTTTAAATATTTAAAATAAAGATTTCAAAATTGGATTCTGACAATTTTAATCGCATGTGCCAAAACACCAACTGCTAGGCTGATATGATGATGATCAGTATGCAAGTATCAGTATGCAAGTAAGATGACACTTATTTCATTTAGTCATACTGATATGACTAATAAATGAAATTAGTGTCACAATAGACATAACTACCAGTACTTCGACTGGTTCGTGTTAGTGTCATCTTAATAATTGAGTGACAGCTTTCGCATCCACAGTCCACACCCACATGAAAATGTCATTCCAATGCCACAATATTCTTGTAGGTCTGTTTGTCGGTAGCATCGACTCACATTTTATTGACCAACTGAATAGTTGGTCGTGATAAAATTATCACAAGGTTTTTTAAGATATTAGAAAAAGGAAACACCTATTGTGGTGACTAAGCCTACAGAAAGTAACACAATTGGCTAGACAATTCGGGGTGTTTTTTGTTCGTTTTGTCAGAACAATGAAGTGATACAACTTTAGCGACACATAGTATCCGGCTAATACGAGTGACACTATCATTTTCGATAATGTAGGACTTGCCTTGGTTGTTATTTTTAATGCGCGAAAGATCGGTACGTATACAGTAGGGTTGTTGAGGAAGTGATTATGAGGAAGAGGAGGAGGAAGAGGAATTGTCACGCGCAAATTTTGAGGATGCGGATGAGGAAGAGGATATTTTATGAGGAAGAGGATGCGGATGAGGAAGCGGAAGAGGAAGCGGATGAGGAAGAGGAAGATAGAAAATTATAAATACTAGCGGACCCAACCCAAACTTTTGTCCTGTCTGTACTTTGTACATAACGTACTAGGTACATACATTACACAAAAATTAATTAAAAGGGCATTTTCCAGTGAACCAAACTATGAATCTAAATTCTAAACCATTCTCAAAACACACACAATAAAGAATCATCAAAATCAGTCTAGCAATAAGGGCCGCGCTACATCGGAATGACAGCGGCGAGGCGAGCCGAGGGTTGCAAAATTACGTAATTTTACCGAAAACGCTGGTAAAATACGCGTATTTTACGGTAATTTATATATATTACGGTAAAATTACCGTCTACGTATGTATGCGAAAAGTATAGCGGGGGGTGAGAAGAGCGTGTAGTTGCAAGTTGCAACTTGCAACATACTTACGTTCGGCGGGGCTAAAATTTGAAGAATCTTGATATGAATCATAATATGATTCATTTTTCTAAAATCGCAAAATGCAACTCTGCTTGCAATTGTTTTGACTGACTGCACTATACGTGCATTTAGTAAATTATGCCACGAAATCAAGTAAAAGTGTGGGATTATTTCCAAGTGCTAAGTGAACATGACAAAAGGAAACATGTGATGTGTATATTTTGTAATACGGAGTACAAAAATGCTAATGCTACTCGGATGACAGAACATTTTGAGAAGTGTAAAAAGTGTCCTAATGATGTTAAATTATTATTTATTAGTTATTTTTGCATAATAGTCATACGTTCAATGCCTTGGTAGTTATCCAGTTCATGAGAAATGAATTTACAGAACATAAGAATATTAAGTCTTATGTTTTCACCAACTTCAGTAATATTTGTCTGGACATATACATTTTGACTATTTCTTTTTTAAAGAAGACTGCAATTATTACTAACTAAAAAGGTAAAATACGATTTAACTCTTGTTAAATTGAATTTTACCCAATTTTACCGTAATTTACGTAATTTATTTATATTTTACGTAAAATATGGTAAAAAACCGAATTTTACGAAAGTAATATTACCGCTTTACATCCCTCGGAGCGCTTTCAGTGTCATATATATGACTAGCTGTTGCCCGCGACTTCATCCGCGTTAACATAGTATAATAACAAAGATGGATAGTTTTCTCCTTTTTGTTTTTGAGGTTCCTTATACAAAGGGTAAAAACAGACCCTATTTAAGCAAACGTTAAACGCGTCGTCAATAAACTTTCATGTTTCTAACTCAAGAAATGACGGACTTTCATTGCAACTTTCCACCCCTATTTCACCCCCTTGGGGGTAGAATTTTCAAAAACGCTCAAACACGTATCCAATCATTTTTATCAGTAACCCAAACATAAAATTTCATGTTTCTAACTCAAAAAATAACGGAGTTTCATTCAAACTTTCAACCCCAATTTCACCCCGTTGGGGGTAAAATTTCCAAAAACGCTTAAATACGTATCCATTCATTTTTAATCAGTAACCCAAAAATAAAGTTTCATGTTTCTAACTCAAGAAATGACGGACTTTCAACCCTTATTTCACCCCCTTCGGGGTAAAATTTTGAAAAATTCCTTCCTTAGTGGGTGTCTACTTAATAAAACAACCCTACTCACCAAATTTCGTGGCTGTAACTTTTACAGTTTTTGCTCAGCGATGATGAATCAGTCAGTCAGTCAGTCAGGGCATGTAATTTTATAAGTATAAGATTTTAAACTTTATCTTCATTATTGTAATACATAGTACCAATTGAGAAGTCTACGGCCGCCCGTGGCCGCTGTACTATGTATTACAAAAATGAAGATAAAGTTTAAAATCTTATGACACTGAAAGTGCTCGCGTCGCCGCTGCCATTCTGGTGTGTAGCGGCCCTTAGGCTGTTTAGACACACGCCGCAGCGGCGCCGCTGCAATACTCATCTTTGCCCTCAGGGAGAAACCACACGGGTGCGGTGCGGCACCGCTCCGGCGCCGCGCCGCCGCGCCAAAGCGTGATTGGATACGCGACGCGCATGCGCAGTGTAATTCCTCATAAATTCCTCTTAAATTTTGAGGAAGTGATAGCGGAAGAGGAATTTTTATTTTTATTTATGAGGAATGCGGTAACGGTTGAGGAACCCAAAATATTGCGGAACTTCCTCATTATGAGGAAGCGGAAGAGGAATCCTCAGCAACCCTAGTATACAGTCAACAGTCAACAAAAATATAAATAGGTAAGTACGTATTTATTAAATTACATTAAATGTCTTTTGATTTAAAGAAAAATTTAAACAAAGTTTCTAACGTATTGTGTATTTCCTAGTAATAAAACAAAATTAAATGATTTTGTGTCAGTTTTAGTTGGGTAAATTTTTTTATTACTTTGTTGTTAATTCGAATTATGTACTAACACTGCACTTTAGTAGAAAATGAATTAATTGTTGTAATCTGAACAAATTGAATTAAAATCTTAAAAAAGAAGAATTATTTCTTAGTCGTCTATTGAATTTTCTCCAAATAAAAACATCATTAAACAAGTCTATACATTCACTTTACATCACAGCTGATCTTTTACAGAGTAAGTATCCGTCGCACGTGATCCTATAACGTAATTATCCCGTATAATCGTATTTCAGGGTCCGCCTACGAAGTTGGCGAAACTTCTGTATCACTTCGGCGCACTTCGGCGCAGATGTGCCGGCTTCGCGACACGCTCGCCGACAAGTCGACGCTATTTCATTTAGTGGAAACTTCCAAACGGAAACCTATAGCTTCTAATGGACTTATTTCGTTAAATGGCTACTTAAAATCTTCGCTACAAAGTGCTGGTGAAAGCTAGCTTTTCTTCGGAGCGATAGGTGGGTTTGGGTCTTGCAGAGTGTCCTTGTGTATTATAGCTCGAGCAAGAAAGTTACATGAGCAGGTTGATAGTTCTCAAATAACCTACAAGGCCAAGCTTGTCCATGATGTATAAGCATGATAGCCATATAGATTGCGGATTTATAGAGCTCGGCTGTTGATTCGGAGGTCGTGGATTCGATTCCCGCGTTGGAAATATGATATTTCCAAGTTTGGTTAGGACAATGCAGGCTGATCACCTGATTGTCTGACAACTAACATGATCCATGCGTCGGATGGGCATGTAAAAAGTAGGTCCTGCCGCCTGCGCCTGATCTCTTGCCGGTCGTGTCGGTCTTCCGTCCCACTGGGTTATGAGAGTAAAGGAATAGAGAGTGCTCTTGTGTACTGCGCACACGCTTGTCGCTTGGGCACTATAAAATTACTCCTGCGTAACTGGCCTGGTTTTAATGAAACCGGCCACCGTCACCGAAACCGGTGTGGGAGCTATTTGTATATCTATGCTATTAGTATGTCTGTTTGTTACCTCTTCACGCCCAAACTGCTGAACTGGTTTCTCTGCAATTTTATATGGAGATACTTTGAGTCCCGGGAAAAACATAGGATACTTTTTATCCCGGAAAAATGTATGGTTCCCGCGCTTCAAACGACTTTTGGCGTAACGGATTTATGGACGTCTTCTAGTACTAATCTTAATATATATATTTCTTGTGTGCGTGTGACTGTGACTGAACTCCTCCTAAACGACTGGACCAATTTTGATGAAATTTTTTGTGTGTGTTCGTGGAGATTCGAGAATGGTTTAGATTTACAGTTTGGTCTACTGGAAAATGTTTTTTCAATTAATTTCTTATTTATAAGGAGTTGTTGATTTTGGAATGTTTTACATTAGATCCGGCGGACGGCGCTATCATCGCATTCAATATTATTCTATTTCAATTTTAGTTTGTCCTGACAGATGGTGCTACGATTAATTTGAAAAAAATTTTGTTATTCAATTCATGTGCTGATTAAAATATTAAATGTTATTATTTTTTAAAGAGTTTTGAAGTGTGTATAAATAATTTTGTGAATTCAGATGTTTTTTTTAATTAATTTTTATTTGTAAGGAGTTTTTGATTTTGGAATGTTTTACATGAGATTCGACGGATGGCGCTATCATCGCATTCAATATTATTCTATTTTAATTTTAGTTTGTCCCGACAGATAGTGCTACGATCAATTTGAAAAAGTATTTCGTTATTTTGTGTTATAATTGTGTTATTCAAGTGAAGTTGCTAATTAAAATATTTAATGTAATTAGTTTTCGAAGAGTTCTGAAGTGTATATAAATAACTTATACATTTTGTATATATAAAACTCAAAGGTGACTGACTGATTGACATAATGATCTATCAACGCACAGCCCAAACCACTAGACGGATCGGGCTGAAACTTGGCATGCAGGTAGATGTTATAACGTAGGCATCCGCTAAGAAAGGATTTTGATCAATTCTACCTCCGAGGGGTTAAAATAGGGGATGAAAGTTTGCATATAATAATACTTCTTAACGCGAGCGAAGCCGCGGGCAAAAGCTCGTCTTAATATATATATTTCTTGTGTGCGTGTGTATGTGACTGAACTCCTCCTAAACGACTGGACCAATTTTGATGAAATTTTTTGTGTGTGTTCGTGGAGATTCGAGAATGGTTTAGATTTACAGTTTGGTCTACTGGAAAATGTTTTTTCAATTAATTTCTTATTTATAAGGAGTTGTTGATTTTGGAATGTTTTACATTAGATCCGGCGGACGGCGCTATCATCGCATTCAATATTATTCTATTTCAATTTTAGTTTGTCCTGACAGATGGTGCTACGTGTAATTTGAAAAAAATTTTGTTATTCAATTCATGTGCTGATTAAAATATTAAATAAATAACACATAGGCTACAATTTTAACCGACTTTCAAAATGGGGGAGGTGCTATGTTCGTTTTCTTATATTCAACGATTACTCCGCCGTTTGTTAACCGATTTTCAAAATTTTTCTTTTGGTATATAGGGTATCATCCCAATTTGGTATTATATTCAGAAAAGTGGTGATCTGATGAAGGATCCATAAGTAATCGAGGGAACTCCTCAAAACTTATAGGGAAACATATGGTGACTTCGGTTTCGTGAGAAGTATTCTAAGCATATGCTACCAACAAGTAAGATTTTGCACCGAGATATACCTGGTATACCGTGGTTCGGAAGGTGCTGAGAGAATTCCTGATTCTTTATAGATACAAGTTTGGGAGTTTCGGCGTTGTTTTAAGAACAGAAAGCATATGCTACTATGCAAATTACATTCTTCATCATCATCATCATCATCATCATCATCACTACTATATTATACCATTTCATAGTCTTTTAGATCGAGACTCGAGTTTGTCAAGCGATAATTAAAAAAAATCTATATCTACCTAATATTATAAACCTGAAGAGTATGTTTGCTTGAACGCGTCAATCTCAGAAACTACAGGTCCGATTTAAAAACTTATCTCAGTGTTAGATAGATCATTTATCGAGTAAGACTCATCATTTATCAAGAAGGTAATATTATATTATTACTCTAAGACTAATACGACAGAAGAAACTCAGGAAAATGTGGGAAAAACGGGGGATATATTTTTTATGGGAAAATGTACCTACGGATTCTGTAAAATTTCTAATTTACGCGGGCGAAGCCGCGCGGGACATCTAGTATAAATATAATAAACTTTAATATGCAACATAATGAGGTTAGCTAATGAGCTAAGCAGGTTTTAATGTAACTTTTCCACTTGCCATTTAACGAATCTTGGTTCTTGCTAGAGTCAATCTAAAGTCTAAAGTCTAGACAATTAAAGGTACTAAGTTATCTGTTGGTGCTCAGATCAGGTTCCTAGTTATATACTTGTCATTGAGATGGAACTACTGAACGGTGAAATCGCTGTACAGTCGGCCACAGAATCGCTTTAAACAATTTTAATATTGCTACATAATAATGTCATAAACTGCAAGTTTTATTATCTGTTCTATCTTATGGAGGTTAATAAAAAATAGAGCTTATCTTTTCACAATCTTTTCTTATCTTCTGTTGTGCTTTGAACAGCCTACATTAATTGCCGGTTTACATTATTCTAATCCAGTGATCCGATTAATCGCTGGATTACTATTGGAATCATTTAAACGGGCGCTGGAATGAACTGGAATATTATTTTGCAAAAAAGCGCTGGATTGGATCACTGGAGTGGAATAATAGAAACTGGTCATTATTTCAATTTTAATAGCGTGTTTGCAAGTAATCTCTAAATACTATAGTTACTGAAGACCTTTTAAGCACACTTCTGCCAATTCTTGGTAGAATTCACTCATTCATATCTATGCCAATCTACGAATAATAAAAACTAAGAAAAAGTAACTCCGTCAAAAACCATGCTCCACAATACTTGTCAAAAAAGTGTACCTTAGGTACACATTTCAATACATTTGCAATATTAAGGTGACCTTGAGCGGTACTAGGCTGACGTTATATGACAGATCAAAAGGAACCAAATTTAAAACGGTAATAGTATGGGAGTTACGATTCCTTAGTTTTTATTATTCGTAGATGCCAATACATAATTTTTGATACTCGATTAATAAATCCAAGGCGTTAGTTTTTATGAATCAATTAAGAGCTTCAATAAATTAATGAAATCACTTTTGCCTTCGATTGTACCCACGAAATGGGAACGTTAAAGGACGAGCGCACACCAAGTTCGCAGATAAATCATACGATCGTGACCGCGCCCGGCCGCTCTCCCTACTGTGACTCGCCATTATACGACAAATGAAGCTCAGCGCAATTATAACATGGCGGTTTTTCAAGACAAGGTACCTGAGAAATGAGAAAAAATCGGATGGCAATCCTATTTTATGTCACCTAGCTATATGATATTTACGCTGTACCTATTCTAACTAGTATAGTAACAAATCAAGCACCTACCAATAATTATAACATGGCGGTTTTTCAAGACATAGGTTAGATACCTGCGGATCAATCAGGTTCGATATTCTCATTATTATTCGAAAGTGTAAGTCATGCGTTACTTTAAGACCGCTTGTCAGAAATGAATAGAGAACGTTTTCGTACTGAGCGGCGTCGGAGCAAACGGTCGGTTCGGAGCGGTCGAGGGGGGGTCGTGGCGGTCGCCGGCGTCGGCGGCTCCCTCCGAGCTCGCCGTCGTTTCGCCGGCCGCAGCAGACTTAAAATCAAAATGTTAAGGTCTCTTTGATAGCATGAGGAAAGAGCGGGGTAGATTCGGGCGCTTCGTCCGATCACTGATACGTGTTACTGTATGCTTTTGACGTGGGAGAGCCATGCTTCGGCACGAATAGGCCGGCTCGATCGGAGAAATACCACGAACTCACAGAAAACCGTTTCGCTGAGTGAGTGAGTTTATCTGAGCCCCAATCCCCTACCCTTTTCCCTTCCCTCCCTTCTCCTATTTCCTTCTCTAACTAACTAACTAACTCCGCTGGCTCAGCGACCCAAAGTGGATCTTGGCCTCAGAAATGAGCTTCCACCATTGAGCCCTGTCCTGCGCTACCTCCTGCCAGTTACTGACTTGAAGGTCACGCAGGTCAGCCTCAACAGCATCTCATCATCATTTCCTTCTCTACCCTCCCCTATTCCCTTCCCTACCCTCCCCTATTACCCTATTCCCTCTTAAAAGTCCCGCAAAGCACCTGCAGCTCTTCTGATGCTGCGAGTGTCCATGGGCGACGGAAGTGGCTTTTCATCAGGTGACCCGTAACTCCTGCCCTGCCCTCGTTGCTCGTTTTATTTCATTAAAAAAAGTTATATTCCTAGCCTCTCTTTATCTTCCGACCTCCAAATTTCGATACCGTATACCACTTACCAGTCCCATATATCACCCGGTATTAACCGCTGTCGGCGCTCTAAACTGTGGCAAATATTTTTTCAAACGAATAACATAACTGGCGCTTATAAATTGAAACTCCTATGCGAAATGGTATTTTTAATACCCGGGGTCTATTACATAAACGTAAAACTACTACGTTGATATCTGACAGATAACTTTTAAAAAAAATCGAAAATTTTCATTTGAAATAGGGAGTTTTTGAATGTTGAGCCCAACACTTGTCTTTATTCATTCTATATCCTTAAACTTCATGTATCACAAGCCTAAACACAATGAAATTAAGAAATTAAAAAAAAACCCCGCCAAACAACTTTAAAAAGTAATGAAATAATATATTTTACTGACTTTAAGTTTAAATAATTCCTAAGTGTAAAGTGATATTTTAGTCCATAATTGTTGTCAAGGTGTGTCGGGGGACCGCGAACAGTGTCTTTTGCATTTTGTATCGCCATGTCACTGATTGTCTCGATTCGGTTCACTGTGAACTGACCCTTAAACTATAATGTTACTTAGGTGAAGTCAAACATCTACATTAGCGGTCTTCCGACACACCTTGACAACAATGGGGATTGTCCATTTTTTTTTAATTTTGCTCATTACAAAAACATTTCGAGGAATAAGGTCAGTGATCGTTTTTCTGTATATAAACGAAAAAAATACCCATTAGTTACATAAATTTTTGAACAAATACGTTTAACCTTTGTTTGACCTTCAATGGCGTTAAATTAGCTATAAATTCGACCAACATTACGTTTCGAACTTTTGGTAAGCTTCTCGTATCAGCTTTCACATAATGAGAACTTGCATTTGACGGACCAGCCATTATAAATAAGATTGAAAGGAAATTTAAAACATATGCAGAGGTGAATTGGCGGCCGATGATGACGTCAGAGCGAAACTTTAAAAATTTATTGAGAAAAAACTAGCCAATGAATTTAAAAATTATTTAATTTATATTCTTAAAATACTCTATTTTAACGAAAAAAAATATAAAAAGTACATGTGATTTTTTTTGGACAATGCCCATTACGGACTAAAATATCACTTTACACTTAGGAATTATTTAAACTGAAAGTCAGTAAAATATATTATTTCATTTTTAAAGTTGTTTGGCGGGGGTTTTTTTTAATTTCTTAATTTTATTTTATTTCATGCTTTTTAAACTTGTGTTGGCAATAAGTGCAGAATAATTCCTATCAACAGGATCATAATATTATATCCCAATGAATACCATCTAGGAATGTCCTTTTGGATGAGGCCGTCAATATGAGTCCAAACATGAAACCTCCACTTTGGGTTCATATGGAGCTCGGCTCCTATAGAATCCAGGTGATGCTGCAGCAGCAGCATGCAAAAATTTATTGGTTATCTACGTCTTACGAGTTGTCGCTATTAAAATGAGCCCAAACACGAAACCATTGCTCTAAGTTGTTGAGGAGTTGGGTATCCTATTGATTACCAGGTGATGCTGCAGCACCAGGTCAACTTTCCATTAATGTGTTTAAATAATATTCATAAATGTCACGAACTAGAATGCAATAAAGCCTTGCTAAGTAATAAACGACTGCAAGTTGCTAATCGGCCCTTCACGAACCAGATGAACCGCGATGTTTCAGCACGGAGCAGGCTGATGATGATGAACTATAGTTAAGAACACTCTCAATTAAGTCAGCTTTCAAACAAGAAAAACTAGATCAAAGTCGGTCCACCCGTTTGGATGCTACGATGCCACAGACAGACAGACAGACAGACACGTCAAACTTATAACACCCTTTTTTTTTTGTCGGGGGTTAAAAAGAAACGTTAATGCCGAATAAATTTTAAAGAAACATTAAATTATTATTAATTTCATACGTGGGAGAGACATGCTTCGGCACGAATGGGACGGCTCGACCGGAGAAATACCACGTTCTCACAGAAAACCAGCGTGAAACAGCGCTTGCGCTGTGTTTCGCCGAGTGAGTGAGTTTACCGGAGGCCTAATCCCCTACCCTATTCCCTTCCCTACCCTTGCTTATTCCCTTCCTTTCCCATCCCTACCCTCCCCTATTACCTCTTAAAAGGCGGGCAACGCACCTGCAGCTCTCCTGATGCTGCGAGTGTCCATGGGCGACGGAAGTTGCTTTCCATCAGGTGACCCGTTTGCTCGTTTGCCCCCTTATTTCATAAAAAAAAAAAAATTCGCTTTAAATGCCTAATTTATATTGATAAGTAAATTACCATCTTTTCTTATTTTTCTTTACACTAACGTATTCTAATTCTAGCAACAACAATAATAATTAATAGCAAATGCTAAACTCTACTTCTTAATTTTTTGGGTCAACTTTAATCTACTTTAAACGAGATCAGGGGGGTGAGCCGCGATTTTTTCGTTTTCGCTTCGTTATAGAATCGCCGATGAAAATGTATGGAATTGACATAAGCGTTCGTTAATATGACGTTGACGTTCGACTCGTCTTATGTCAATTCCATACATTTTGATCGGCGATTCTATAACGAAGCGAAAACGAAAAAGTTTCGGCTAAATGGCCAGAACTATTACAAGTCTATACTTTTGGTATCTCGGTTACTATGGCTACATCTCCCATATCAATCTATCAGTCTAGGTAATAGGCCAGCACTTCGTGTGAACGTATATTGGTGCTCGTGTTGGATTTAGTGCTGTATGGCGGCTCAATTCATAATATCCACTCCTGAACTTCATATTAAAATAGTTTTTAGTCAACCAGCTTAATTGGCCTTTCGTTCTGTCTGGACATTTCACTGACCGCGTCGTTTAAAACCCTACATTTCAAGGCTGACAAACGACGAAATTAGATGCTATAATATTATATATTTAAATTAATTGGAGCGTAGTTCCTTATCGCGCGTTGCGCCCTTCGGGGGCTAGACCGAAAAATTTGTAACTACACTTTTTTACTAGCACCTGCATGGTAGGGGCAGAGGGCGTTGATAGTTTGGTTTTTTTAATATTGAATCTTAAATACTGGACAATTAATACACGGCCAGTCTGTTTTTGCTAACCAATCTTACATGGCTTCAACAAATCCACCTACAACATCCATAACCTTAAAACAGTGC